>NC_136279.1:18345543-19044511 GCF_964198595.1 Lampetra fluviatilis | reverse complement strand
GAAGCTCGTATTCTTAGGTGTTTTCGGTAAAGTCACGTAGGTAAAACATTAAAATTAATAAAGTAAAATAAAAATCACGACGTTTCGGAGGCAACACAAGCTTCCGTCTTCAGGTGGAACCGTCACAGCCACGACAGCTGTATCAAGTACATGAGAGATTACAAGAGCTACCACTCCGTCTATATAATGGTTGGAGAGGGGAAGGGCCAAGTACGGCACACTTTTTTATAAATATGGTAAGGTGAGGCTTAAGAGGCTGAGCCTTTGTTATGGAGGCGTACGGTTTGTGACTAAGCCTGGCCTACATAACAATAGTGTGAAAAAAGAAACAACTAAACATGGTAAAACAAGCCTGGCTGTCTATCAATAACCTGCAATAGTTGTCTGTCAAATAAGATGGTCCAAATAAGTGTAGTTAAATCTTTTTTGCATGGTTAATCACATCTTTCCAATGATTACTCAGTTTGACGAAGCTCGGCTTGAAGCTTCTGAGTCGTCAGAAAACTCTCTCGACGAGGCATCAAAACGCCTTCTGGTGGTGTCCTCGAAGTTAGTTCAACTCCCATGTCGGTAATAAAAACTAAAATAGTAGTAGGTTTTTACCCTTTAAACTGGTACAAAACTGACACCTTTATACAAGGCATCATGTTTGCAATAACCGCAACACAAGCAGTCAAAATGCAAACAAAAAGAAACAACTCTGATAATGGTAATGATATGCACTGTCCTTAAAGTTGATTGGTCCACACCCGAGACAGCTTTCCTTAGAGCCTAGTCTCAATTGGTGTTGGACCAGATGACGCCAAAAGGCGTACAACTCAAAAACAGCGCACTATCAGAGTATTGAGAGCTCGGGGTAAGCATTTACACTACGAGACCTCCTTTACAACCGTTCACGTGGTTACTACCTCCTCGTTGGGGCAAGTCAATTGGCCAGTGTTTGAATGACCCATAGCAATGCCCATGGTCATTCAGTCGAGGCCACGTTTCGTCAGCGTCGAGCGACTTCTCCGTATCGAGTTGTTGGCTCCCGCGCTGAGGGCCCTGCACGATCTCCCTCCCTCGGGCGGCAGATGTTGTTAGCGAGCTCCTGTTAAGGTTGGCGTGGTACAAGAGAGGTGGGTTTGGTTTGGCCGGGAGTTGCACCACATCAGCGCACCCAGCTACTTACCCGAGGGGACGGGGTCGACTCGAGGATAATGCTCGGACAGTTTTCACATATCACTTGCTGCTGCTGCTGATGTGTGTGTTTTTTTTTGTACTGGGAGGAAAACAAGATCATTCATCTTCTTGGTTCTTTCGGTAAAGTCACGTAGAAGGAAAATAATAAAAATAAAACATAATAAAATAATTCTCACGACGTTTCGGCCACAACGCAAGCAGCCGTCCTCAGGTCAAGAACAGGTCTGTCGGAAAGACAGCGTCTGAGTGACGCTGTCTTTCCGACAGACCTGTTCTTGCTTGCGTTGTGGCCGAAATGTCGTGAGAATTATTTTATTATGTTTGATTTTTATTATTTTATTATTTCCCTTCTACGTGACTTTACCGAAAGAACCAAGAAGATGAATCCCTGCAGTCACGAAAGCTTTAAATCGAAAAAGATCATTCATTTGAAGTGTGTGCGAATCACTGCACAACCTACACACGCGCTCACGCCACACACACATCTTGTGAATGCGCACACGACCACTTTTGCTTCAAAGTTTCATGTCGAGCAGAAGTCCGTTCTGTGCCGCATACAGTAAATAAAGACGCGTATTTCATCCACCGGCCCTATCGGCTTTTCCGGACCCCAGCAGCGTTTATCTAAGCAAGCGAACTCTGGAGCCAGGTTTCAACCTGCTGAGTCTCACCAGCGGTGCATGGCTTGTTCAGCGAATGCCGCCGAATTGCACCGAATTGTGTGATTGGCGAGAACATCCTGGGAGGCCCGTTTCTTGCAAGCGGCCACACGGCACGCGCGTGGAGCCCGCCGTGCCCTGCGATCGTAGAGAGGTTTTGGCAGACGCCGAAACGCTCACGGCCTATGCATCGTGCAGGGCTATTCCGATTACAGACAATCGGCGGCCTCCTTGTGACGGCTGAGCGGACCTGGACGTGGGCCGGTTCACGCGCTGCAGGATCACAGTCGAGAAATTCCAAAGTTCAGCTGCAGCCAGCGTGGGGACTTTAATGTCCTGTTCAAGACTTTATTTAATTACTGGGTGCTTCAAAAAAATGTTAACACTTCGGAGAATTTGCAACAATAACACGAGAGATGTACCTCCTGGCTCTAGAGACCACCTGGAGAAGATTCCAGGCACGTGTTGACAATGATGGCGAGCAAGTGGAGACTGACTTTTTGAAGCTATTAATGTTGGTGTATTATCCTGTATTTACTCTTGATTGTCCAAGCGCTGTCATCTTAACATTGAAAATTATGCTAAAGGCTCTGGTGCCGACGTGGCCGTAATCTCTGTGCAAGAGTTTGCCGTTGTGAGACACCCATCTTTTTCCCAGAAACTAACATTATCTGCACATCTTCTTGGTTCTTTCGGTAAAGTCACGTAGAAGGGAAATAATAAAAATAAAACATCTTATTTTATTATTTCCCTTCTACGTGACTTGTATCCACCGAAAGAACCAAGAAGATGAATCCCTGCAGTCACGAAAGCTTTAAATCGAAATTGTCAACACAGATCGAGTTCTTATCGATTTGTTATTCAACCGTCAATCAGTTGTTTCCCATCTTCGCTGACCCGCGCGGTGAAGTATGGTCGAATATCCCCCACAATGCAATTTGTAACGCGCGCAAAATTTGCGGACAGAACGGCCGCAACTCGGAGGCGCGGAGCCAACCTCAAGAGTCACTCGAAATGAAATAAAATAAACAAGTATAACCCGTAAAAACAAAGTTTTTCACTATAAATCCTTTATATGCGTGGCGGCTAGAGTCCTCTCGTCCTCTGGCTTGAGATGGCTGCCACCTATGGGTCAGATGATTGCATGGCACCATTAAGCAATTGGTAATTAAATAAAAAAAAATTGTCCTAAAAAGTGTAAAATCTTGGGAAAATTTTTTTCACGAAAATTAATTGTCACGCACAACGAGCCTGTGTGCAAAATGTCAGCTCGATTGGATCACGGGAAGTGGGTTAAAAAACGACCGAAAGATTTGCACGGTCGTAAGCGCGCAAGCGCGCGCGCAAGTGAACTTAATATAAAGGATTTAAAAATCACGACGTTTCGGGCGCAACACAAGCGTCCGTCATCAGGTCGGGGACAACCACAGCGACAAAACAATCGCAGTCCCCCCCCCACCTGATGACGGACGCCTGTGTTGCGCCCGAAACGTCGCGATTTTTATTTTATTTTCACCCACGTGACTTTACCGAAAGACCCAAAGAGTATGGATCCTTGCAGTCACGAAAACTTCAAATCTAGAATTAAGTCACTCGAAAGTCGGGTTGTCGGGGTGAGCTTTTCAGTGTCTCTTGAAGGAGACGATGGAATGTGCAGAGGGGGGGGGGGGACGGCGTTCCAGACTGCGACGGGGGGGGGGGGATGCAGCCATCCAGAAGCGGCGCGTCGCCGTGACCACCGTCCTGGATCTTGGTGTCGAGAGGAGGTCGTGAGTCGCACTGCGAAGGCACCTGCCGCCGTGTGCTGTGTGCTGCAAGTCGTCAATGGTGAAGAGAGGTAAGGGGGGCACAGCCAGATCGATGTAAAGGCGCGGTGGCAGCTGAACCGGATCACCCTCGTAGTAGCTACACGTGTAGCAGCTACACGTGTAGCAGCTACACGTGTCGCTGCTACACGTGTAGCAGCTACACGTGTCGCTGCTACACGTGTAGCTGCTACACGTGTAGCTGCTACACGTGTAGCTACTACACGTGTAGCTGCTACACGTGTAGCTGCTACACGTGTAGCTGCTACACGTGTAGCAGCTACACGTGTAGCAGCTACACGTGTAGTAGCTACACGTGTAGTAGCTCGGGTCTCTTGGAATGTCTCTTTACTTGATACAGCAATCGTGCTGTGACGGTTCCACCTGAAGACGGAAGCTTGTGTTGCCTTCGAAACGTCGTGATTTATTATTTTATTTCTATTATTTCTTATATTATTTTTATTATGTATCTTTTATTATTTATTTTTACCTACGTGACTTTACCGTTATCGAAAATGTATCGTTCATAAAAACAATGGGGGGGGGGGGACCTTGCGCATGCCCGTCGACCCGTACGGGTTAACCCCGTATTCTTGTGCAGGGAGATTTAGTTTTCAGGTCCGTACGGCGAACAGCCGTTTAAATAGGGCAACAGAAAATATAAATATTTACGCGATCTAAGACAAAAAAAACATCTATTATTGATTCTAGATGTGAAGCTTTCGTGACTGGAAGGATTCATACTCAGGGTTTTTTTCGGTAAAGTCACGTAGGTAAAAATAAATAAATAAAATATTATAAATAATAATAGAAATACAATTTTCAATTATTTAATTTTTAATATTTATTTTTTCCTACGTGACTTTACCGAAAACAACCTAGGAGTATCTATTACTGTTCTTGACTTAAAGCTTTCGTGATTGCAGGAATGAATATTCAGGAAAAGGCGACCACTTGCGTTGAGATCGAAACGTCGTAGTTTTTTGTTATTTTTAAAAATATTTTCTTAGAACCCATCTACGTGACTTTACCGACAGACCCAAGAATATATATTATGGATATTGGTCACGAAAGTAAAAAAAAATCTATTTGTGTTTCTTACTTGTGATGGGACTTTGTAGGATGAACGTTGAGTTGTATAAGGGGCACGGGTTGATCGATAAGGTCTGAATTGGTCTGAAATAAGATGAGGGCACTGATAAGGGGTTGACAGGTATGATTATGGGAGGCGGATCGTTCATCGAAACACCGTTAATCGATGGCATCGTAAACCAAGGAACCACGCATTACGAGTCCTTAACCTCCACCAAATTTTAAGAGAGCGCTTCAGACTCTAAATTCGGTCTGTTGCGTTGAAATCGCCTCGACCAACTTTCAGCGCAGCCGTTAGGCAGACGGACGGGGTCGTGGGGGGTGTGTGAGTCTGCCGGATTAAGCTAAGTGCGGGGCCTGTAGCATGTGTTGTTATAAAGGGGCCATAAATAAAACATAAATATTAAAACACACATTTGTTACTTGCATAGTAAAGTAATTGTATTTTTTCATTCGCTATACAGCCAGATAATACGACAAATCGCTAATCTTAAACACCCAGTCGTTCATAAAAGTCGCAAGGCGGTATAGTACTATAGTCATAGAGCAAGTGCAGAATCACTGAACCGGAATTGATAGCTTGAAAGCATTTAGCGCGGGGCCCGTAGTATTATACTTTTGCTACTATGATTATCTGGTCACTGGTGTGAGTAGTGGTGACCAAACACACGGTCCCACGACTTCATTCAACACGGGGCCCACGTGTTCGGCACACGTAACGAGAGGCCCCCCCCCCCCCTAACCGTGTACCACCAAACTCGTGGGAACCACAACAAACAAAAAAAAACGCAACGTGGTCCCATCACTTGCAACAAGCATCCTTGCCGCTCTCTCAATCGCGGTACGTACTCGAATAGATGGATGGTGGGGGGTGGTGTTGCTTTTTCGCCCTGACAACAAACGCTGTTTTCTCGGTTGGGCTCCACGGCTTCTTTTGTCCACTGGCAGGTGTGGGGATAGGTGGGGTGGGTGGGTGCCCGTAAGTGTGGTGTCCTGTCAAAGGTGTTTTGACAGTGCTCTTTAAGTGAAGGGGTTGAGAAAATGTTGATGCAGCCAGCTGCTGGAATTGGTATCGGTGGACCGGGTTTGGTTTTTGACTGGAAAAATACCGAGTGAAACACGGTAAAATAACATTAACACAGTGTCGTAGAGATAATAACGACAGTAACTCTGCTATAAACCACGTGTATTGTATTTGATACCGTGAATGTCAAGAGTTTGGGGAGGGGGGGGGGGGTGGTGGCGCAGCGGTTAGCGCACCATGCGCTCTAAACCTGGCCACCCGAGTTCAGATCAGAGCAGAACATCTACCTGTGTAGAGTCGTTCTTTGTGATTACAGACGGAGACCAGGGTAGAATGTTCAGGGCTGCTTGCGTTTATTCACACCGACATCCGCACTCCTCTTTCTGTCTCGAGTACCCCTACTCCCTGACTCTCGCCCTCTCTCCTGACTCCCTTGACCTTCGCCCAGGCTACCCCGTACTCATCCACCCATAGCCTCCTTTGCCTCTCCGACCCAGGAGCCTTTCTCCCTCCTACCTGGCTCCTCTTTCTCACTCTCCCCTTCCGTCCAGGTTCACCTTGTACAGGTAGGAACAACAGGTTCCACACTGCCCGCCAGGGATTACTTGTCTGTCTGTCGTGAATGTGTCGTGCACGAATGCGCTGTCCAACCAAGTTCCTACCTGCCCACTCCGAAGGAACGTGTTATCTCCCTTTCACCTGCCTCTCCTCCTTCTACCTGGGGTCTTTCTACTTACCCTCCTCTCTCTCTCTCTCCCCCTTCTGGCACTCCCCTTTCTGCTTGGACCCCTTCCCGCGGTTGCACCCTCGTTGGGTCCCTGCAGTGCTCCTACACTTGCGCTGGGGGAAACCGATGGGATGTGAAGCTCTTTTTCACAAGCGAAGGACGTCACAACAACAAATCAATTCCCACCCACGGATTACTTCAGTAGCGAATATCAGAAATGGTCCTAGTCCCCCCCCCCCCCATCCTCACTCCTTCAGTAACATGCACTGACCAGTGTGGTGAAGTATGGTTAAACCGCCACTATCAACAGGCGTAGGGAAGGCCTTCATGCAGGCAGTGGATTGACAAATGGCCGTACATTATTATCATTGAGTGAACACAAATGTATAACGTACATAACCAGTAAACATGCCTGAGCCGGGGAAACTTTGGCACGTGGTTGGTACCATTGGGCCGACGACATTGGCACAGTTTTACATGTTTACAGGGTAGGTAAGCGCTGCCAAGGTTCAAAGTTAAATCCTCATTGGGAGACAGCTCACATCATCATCAGCTATAACAGGCCCTGTAAAATGACCACTTTGCAAGGCGATAACAGATGTCTGTACTAATCCCCCACCATGGGAATGTGGAATTTGGACCTTTGGCTCAGAGGGCCACGACCAATGGATATGTGCGCCACGCTGCATGGCGTAAGGGAAGACGCATTGAATTTGAAATTATTACCGAGCAATGAAAACGAGAGATGGCCAGAGAAGACTTTCAAATTTCAATGAATACATTCCCCCACCCACAATTGCCAGAAAGGGCCCATTATTTCCCCACGAGTTTCGCAAGTGACTCAGTCATTTCCTCCTTTCATGAGACCGTAGTTTTTGTTATCAATTTGGCTTCTTCTTCCCAGCGCCCCCCCCCTCCCAAAACAAAAACTATTTTGGGAAAGCATACAGGCTGATGATTTATTTACCCACCAGTTTTTCTCTTATCACAGAGATGTAAAAAAAATACAAATCGTGAATAATGAAATCGCAGGAGCAAGCAAAGTTTAAAGGTTTCTTGTCCACACTGACCCCCCGCGTAAAATTAATCTGGTTCTGTAAAGATTTAAGGCAATGGGTGTTTACGATATGTTGAACTTCTTTGGCACCGTACGTAGCCAACCGTGATAATCGAAGCTGTGTGCAGGAAGGACGACAAACTAAACACAAAAAGCATATAAAATTCAACCCCCCAAAGACAGTGATCAATTCAGATCCAGAACAAGCCTGGTGTCTAACGATGGGAAATAATGTTAATCTATAGGCCGACGGGTAAACATTTAATTCGTTTTTCCAGCAGCATGTTGACTGAACAAGGCGATACCTGGATGGGTTTGACTTCGCTGGATCTAATCAGCAACGAAACAGCATCGTAAAAAACCAACGCCACTTTTGTAAGGGGTGGTTTGCAGATGCAGACACCCATAAACAGCTACGCTAGCCCAAAATTGTGGAATGAACAAGAAATGTTGCAAACTGTGCGCAAGGCAGAGCCACTGCACTGGACTGACCGACGTCAAATAGAGAATCTGGCAGTGGAACTAATTACCTCGATTCTAATTTTCAAAATGTTCAAAACCACAATGCAAAAAAGGGGAAACGGCCATATCCTGCTGCCCGAGTTGTGTACGGCTTCCCAGAACTGCTGTATCCAGACGTGGATAAACCCGATCGCCACATCTCCATTGGCTAAAATTCTTAAGTCAAATTATATCGGACGAGCGTTTAACGCGCGCGCGTACATCGCCGAGCCATGCGGTGGTGTCCTTGGTGGCCATGTGGAATTCTCACCGAGGCCTTCGCTGAACATAAAATCAGTGCGCGCTCATCGACACAGTTGTCGTGCAGACCCCCAACGGTAGGTGGAGGTTGGTCACACACAGACCTCGCCACGTGTCCGGAAACACGTCCAGCAAGGCCCGACGGCGCCGCAGTGGCGAGATGTCATCTCCCTCGCCTCTGGTATGCAGGATTTGAAGCTTTCGTGGCTGCAAGGATTCATACTCCTCTTCTTGGTTATTTCGGTAAATTCACGTAGAAGGGAAGTAATAAAATAATAAAACATAATAAAATAATTCTCACGACGTTTCGGCCACAACGCAAGCAGCCGTCCTCAGGTGAAGACCAGGTCTCCCCGACAGACCTGGTCTTCACCTGAACCAAGAAGATGAATCCCTGCAGTCACGAAAGCTTTAAATCGAAAGGATTCATACTCTTAAGTTTTTTCGGTAAAGTCACGTAGGTAAAAAAATAAATAATAAAAATAATAATAGAAATAAAATTATAAATCACGTTTCGGAGGCAACACAAGTCTCCGTCATCAGGTGGGACAGTCACAGCTAGATACAGTAAATTTAGCTGTGACGGTCCCACCTGATGACGGAGACTTGTGTTGCCTCCGAAACGTCGTGATTTACAATTTTATTTTTATTATTTTGTATTATTTACCTACGTGACTTTACCGGAAAAAAACCTAAGAGTATGGTATGTAGGAGGTCGTGGATTCGATCCCGACCCTGACCCCTTGTATATTTGGAGTTTGCATGTCTCTCTCGCTGTGGCCGCGTGGATATTTCTCCAGGCCCTCCAGTTTTCCCTTCCACATTTAGAATGAACATCACGGATTTAGATTATTTGTCCGCTACTATTCATGTCCACGTAATAAGCCACTTCGTTGACCTGTCATTTGTGGCCAGGTCGCTTCTGAAACAGAGCGATATAGCTCGGTGGGCTTTACCTGGTAAAATAAAATAAGAACAATTATATGGCAGATGAATGAGCGACGCGTGTGGCACGGAACAGAGGCCCCTTGCTGTGGTTTGTGTGCCATCGTCTTCCCCAGGGCCTCTTGCCCGACCCAATGGTCGATTCGCTCGCACGAGCCGACACCTTCGACTTGCGACACATCCATAGCGGGCAGCGGTGGAACGCAACAAATTGTACGATTGAAATATGTACCTTTTTTTTCCTTTTTATAATCCAAAATGACGTTGAAGCAGGCTTTAGGGGAAATGTCTTTATTAAGTAAAACTACGAAAACAAAACCACACGCAGCAAGCGAAAACATTTTAATTATTCATCCTGAGGCCTACAGCAACGAGCGATTGGAGGGTCAGGGGTCGTTTGGGTTCAGGTTGGCGGGGCACGGGAGTCTGGGTGAGGGGGGGGGGACCGCATGCATTCGGTGACGAGGTGAACCCTGACCATGTGATGATGTGACGGGCGAGCGAGCTGCCGCACGGATTTCCTCCGGGCTGCGGAAGAAGACTTCTCCCAACGAGACGTCACCGGTGACGGTAACGTTTTTGTTGTTTTTGTAACGCGACTCCCAAGTGGAACTTTATTTTCTCTTCTCTTTATATATTTTCAATTAAAACAATTATAAAGTTCAACGTTGCTAAAACCTTTACCTGTTCGCCGATCGATTCCGCCGTCGTTTGCGACTGCGAGCTGCGGCCGTGTGTTTTTTTCTCTCTCTCTCTCGTGTCTACGCGAGAAATTTTCTTTCGATACTTCCCCCCTCCACCCCAGCGATATTGGATAATTGTTGAAATGTCACACACCTAACGTTTAATTAAAAACAACACGGGCGTTTTTACACGTTCTCTTCTGCCCGTCGTGCGCGCGATACGAGAAAGAAAGCGGGGGCTTGTACGCGACCAGGCAGGCATGGCGGCCACGGAGGTATGGAAAAAGGGGGGGGGGGGGGGGCTCCTCTGTTGCCTTGACAACGAGAGGAGGCGCGCGGGGGGGGGGCGTGGGCGGGTACCAGGAAGGACCCCTCTACGAGGTGACCTGCACGGCCGTCTGGGATGCCTGCTTGCCTCGCTGCCGTTGACCTCCCCGCCGTTTTCCGCTGCCCCTTCCCTGTGGTGGACAGACAGACGGACGGACAGACAGACAGGTGTGAACAAACGCCAGCGAGCGCGCACATCGACGCGCGCACGAAACACTCCGGTGCACGTGAACACACGACGTAGTTTCATGCGTGAACACGAGCGACTGCGTAAGCAACCAAATATATGTTTAGGAAATTAAACAAGTGACAACAGAGGTGCCGTGATCCATATTTGTCATTGGGCTAGGCATAGCAGTACCCTTACCCAAAAACAAATATGGATAATAGTATTTGCTCAAAAGTTCCACCCCTGTTTATAGACATATATACGATGCCAGGGCAAGTGCTTCATAATACATTTTTGGGGTCCCATCAAAGAATGCGTGTCGTAATCCTCCTCCACACCTTACACGGCCGACTGATAAAAGTCGTCGCGTGAACAAACGTGCCAACTTATTACTGATTCAGGGGCACACTTGTGTTGGAACTGCCTGACGACGCTGGTTGCAACACCGCTGCTGCTGAAGCAGCAACTGGCAACGTTTGGATGGTGCACGACGCACATTTTGCTTACGCAATCTGACCCAAAAATAAATTATGCATCATTATATTGGCCTCAAAAGTGTGCGCGTAAAATTTAGGGAAAGTGCTGTTCGCGAGCACCAGGCAGGCCACGCCGTAAAGTGATCGGTGGGATCCGCACACAAGTACATCTAACCATCATCATCTCGCCAGTGCTGATATTCAATAATTGTTTTCCACTATGCCGACCTGGGGGAAGCCCATATAAGTGTCAAATGCCAATAGCCAAGAACCAGGAGTTAAACCCCAGCCGCTGGGGTTTCAGGTCAGTGCATGTCGAAACGCGACACGAACGTCAAAGTGTAAAGACGCCGTACACTACATAACGTCGGCTGTATTGGCAAATTCACAATGCACCCACGAGTTTCCGTGTAAATACACTTCCCTGCATGTGTCCGTGTGTAAACACACACTGTGCAACGCGTGTCCGTGTGTATGAGCACACTGCACGTGTCTATGTTTATACCCACTACCCCACGTGTATCTGTGGGGCGCGAGAGGGGAGCCAAGGTGGGGAGATGTTTTAACTACCTCACCTGATAATAGGGGTTTTCCCCTTTTATCTGGCAACAAAACTGAAACCTTTTTACAAGGATTCATGTCTGCATTAACCACAATACTTGCAGTCAAAATGCAAACAAAAAAACACGCTATGATAATATATGGCGTCCTCTGGTCGAGCACCAATTGGGTCGAGGCTCAAAAGAAAGCCGTCCCTTGGTGTGGACCAATCAGTTTCAAGGACAATGCATATATTATCATAGTGTGTTTTTTTGTTTGCATTTTGACTGCAAGTATTGTGGTTAATGCAGACGTGGATCATTGCAAAAGTTTCAGTTTTGTTTCCCGAAAAAAGGGGGAAAACCCTATTATTATATTTTGGTACTGGCAAAGGAGGTCTAATGATGTAGATACCTCACCTGGTATACACGGTTCGATTCCCACCCTGACGCCTGTATATTTGGATGTTCTCCCCGTGGTCGTAGCGATTTTTCTCCGGGGTCCTCCAGTTTTTCCCTCCACATTTAGAATCAACATCACGCGTTTAAGAGTATTTGGCTGCTATAAATTGCCAAATGATAAACCGCTTCTTTAAGCTATCATTCGTGGCCAAGTCGCTGATGAAAAAGAGCTACATAAATAGTGCAGTGGGCCTTACCTGGTGAAATAAAAAGGTGTGTGAACGTTCACACACAACACGTGTCTGTGTGTGTTAACACACACGACACCACCTGCATCTGTGTAAATACACTAACCCCCCCCCCACACACCTGCATTATCTGCGCAGTGTAAACGCACAAAACTCCGCGCGTCACGCTCTCGGACAAAGGGCGAGCACTTTTGTGAGCGAGCGCACGTGCTGAATCGAGACGTCACATTCACAACCATCACCTTCTCCTTGTCTGCCTCCTCTCCTTGTGACTGCATAAGGGGGTGTGCAAGGGGGAGTGGGTGGGGGGGGGAGAGGAAGGCAAAGCATAGTGGCAGGATCAGAGTGCAAGACCCCCAGAGAGCGAGAGAGAGTGGAGAGAGCAGGAGAGCTGCACCAACAACAACCACCATTCGCCATGCACACATGCACACACGATAACGCACAGCAGGATGTACATTAGTACACACACACAAGCACACTTCTACACACACACACAACAGCTGCCATTCGCCACCAAACAGCGATGACGTCACCCCGGCGCTTGTGCCAGGCTGTCCACTCTAAGGCCACGTGGAGTGTCGAACGCCGCTGGAAGAACCCGGTGCCTTGGGTTGACTGACTGAGATGACTGGTAGATAAGCTGCACCACTCGCAGATACACCTCCACTCACAAACTACTGGCCACAAATGATAGCTCAACATCGTGACTCATCATGTGGAAATGTATAGCAGCCGAATGCTCTTAACGCATGTTTCTGAATGTGGAGGGAAAAATCAGAGGACTCGGGAGAAAAATCCACGCGACCCATGGGGAGAGAGACACGCAAACTCAAAATATACAGGCGTCAGGGTCGGGATGGAACCCGCGACCTCCTGTATACCAGGCAAGGTAGTTGACATCTCCTAGCCACCGTGGCGCCCAGAGTTTAATCCGGGTTTCTCAAGTTGAATGAGCGGATGGTCTCAGCCCGCTCACCAATGACTGCACGACAAAACCACCCCCCTCCCATCCAGCTTCATTCCAGCTCTGCGATTTAACAGAAAAGTCTGTCCCATGCGACGAGGCCTCTTTGCGGGGCGTACGAGAGGTGAGCCCCTACAGAGTGGGAATTAGACGTCGACCGAAGAGCGACTTCACGAGTGGTTACAATGGACGTTCTCTTAGAGACCCATTCTCCGACACAGGGTTGTGCGCTGCTAGCTGCCGAGTTCCAAATAAACCATTTGTTTTTTAATCGCTAAACTTTGGCTGTAAGGATCGTCCTTCAACTGATCAGGCGATGGAATTGATTGAACGGATAATAATGAGAATAACAATCGGCGCGTTAAACGCTCACGTTACAACAGTTTCGATTGCTCGGCTACGCGAGACGCTGCAGGGTTCCACGACAAAAAATGTGGCCAGATCGATCATCACGCGGCCTAACTTCCCCCCCAAAAATAATTAATCATGAATCAGTCTACTTATTGACTCATGACATAACACTGGCACAGTGCCAACGCATACCGACCGAATCCTTTTGAGAACGACAACAGACTAACAAGAAGCACAGACGGACCGAGCGCCACACTCGCACCAGGGCCCGGAGTCGAACCCCGCGCGCCTGCGCCGGTTTCCCCGCGGCGCACCTGTGTTCCCTGTGCCGCCACCTGCGCCGTCGCGTCCTCCAACGACGAGGAGGCTCCAGCCTCGGCGCCGGCGTCACCAGCGGCCGCCCCCGGCGTGCCCGACGCGGCTCCGTGCTGGCCCGCGTTGGTGCCGAAGCCTCCCTTCTTGCTGGGCTGCATCTTCACCTGCTGCGTCTTCATGTTGGTGGGCGCCGTGTTGACGCTGGAGATGAGCTGGCGCACGGGGTTCGGCAACCCAAACACAACAGGAGCGGCAATTTGTTTTGTTGTTGTTCGAATTCGGTAAAAAAAAAAACACCATCAATATTTCAAGAGCCGCCAACGCACGCGAATACGAGGCGGTGGTCGCAAAACAGTCCTTCGTGAGAAGCGTGCGGCACCAGAGCCGCAGGTTGCTGACCCCTGCCCACGGTAAACTAGACTTCCATGGTAAACTGGACTTCCATGGTAAACTGGAATTTCATGGTGAACTGTACTCCCATGGTGAACTGGACTTCCATGGTGAACTGGACTTCCATGGTGAACTGGACTTCCATGGTGAACTGTACTCCCAAGGTGAACTGGACTTCCATGGTGAACTGGACTTCCATGGTAAACTGGACTTCCATGGTGAACTGTACTCCCATGGTGAACTGGACTTCCATGGTAAACTGGAATTTCATGGTGAACTGGACTTCCATGTTGAACTGTACTCCCATGGTAAACTGGACTTCCATGGTCAAGGGTCGGCAACCAAAACAACAAGAGCCATTTTTGTTTCGAATTTCGGAAGCCGCACTGCAGTCCTTAAAGAGCCTGCGGCAACCATCGTCATTGTCGTCATCAGAATGCTTTCGCTACCATCGAGCACATTTACAGCATGTCCCAACGCGGTAGATGAGTTCCTTCAAAGTGCCGCGTCAAGCGAAAAGCGCGCCAAGCGCCAAACTGTTTCCCCGTAAGTAATATTACGATAAAGTTTTCGAAGATACGATATGCTGTGCGCACACAGCGAGATGGCGGGACAAATAGCTGTGGGTACGCCGCCGCGTTACTGTATCATTCCGCGTACTGTATGACTGTACCACTCAGCCACGCGGCTCAAGAAAGTAGTTTGCAGTCTGCCGCTCAAAAACCGCGCTACAACGTGGTAAGCGTTGCGCGTTATAACGGGGCGCACTCTGCGTTGTGCGAAAAGTGTTCCCGAATGGAAGAACCGCGTTACAGCGAAACAGCGTTGTGTGAACAGCACGTATTAAGCGAGACTTCAGGCAATATCTGTTTACAATATAATTCAATCTCCCAGGACGATGCGTACGATGCGTACGTAAATACCACCCTTAAAATATTGTTGGGGCAAGTGCTGATAGCGAGTACCTACGAAGGACAGCACGGCACATGAGTGGGTTGAGTGGCCAGCGCCACGCCTGACCCCCTTTGTCTCCCTCGTGGCCATGTTTACACACCGCACCAGGTACTCATTTGAGGCCGAGTCGACCTAGGGGAGGCCCAGCACCGGTTCAGATAATCGTCACTGGTGTTGGCCGTGAGCGGGAATCGAACTCGGGCCGCCGGGTTCGTAGCGCAATAGCGCTCACCACTACACTACACACGCACGCACGTGCGCGCGTACTTTGGTGATGGTGCCCACGGCTTTCGTGCGTCCCTCCCGGAACACGAGGCGGGTGTCCGGGTGCAAGAACTCGGGGCTCTTAATGAAGCGGAAATGCACGTTGGCCTTGTCGCCCGTGCGCAAGCAGTCGCGGCTCATGCCCAGGATCGTGGCCGTCTGCCGGATGCTCCCACAGTGCACTGCATGGGGCAGGTGGGGGGGGGGGCACAGGGAAAGGGGGCAGAGGACCATGGCGGAGAGGCAAAACAAAACATCCGAGTCAGATTTGGCACGGTACATGAAATACAGAATTTAATATCTGGTACAAAAGATGTATTACCGAAGCTATCAACAGAAGCTGTGTACAGGGTTAACTGCACATGTAGTAAATGTTATGTTGGGCAAACAGGACGAATGATCAGCACGTGACTAAAAGAACATCAGAGAAATATTAAATTCTCCCAAATGCAACTGTCAGCAGTTGCAGAACACACGTGCCAACAAGGACACTCAATTGATTTTGATAATGTGGAAGTTTTGTGCAAAACTAGCTACTACTGGCCAAGACTAATTAGAGAATCTATCGAAACTGAAAGAAAACAAAATAAATTATTTCATTTATTTTCTTTCTCTGTGACTTTACTGAAAGAACCAAAGAGTAAATAAAAATAACTTTAACCGTTCGGATAGCTACCGTCTTAGTGCTGCGTGGAAGCGAATCATCAAATAATACATTATTTAAATGCATGCCTACAAAGGGCAGCGTACTGCAATAGGGATTACCGTTGGTACGGCTATTTTAATAAACACAATAGACAGGAAGGACAAGTTAAAAGGACTCGCATAATGCACATGCATCATGTAGTTGACTCAGTAATCCCGCGCCCCCCCCCATCATTGTGCAAGAGCGCAGAAAGGTCAACACATCTACGCCTCTATATAACGAACGAAACAGTAAGAGACTTCTCCACAAATCTGGCTGTCGCCTGATGAAGCTAGTTGTAATTACTAGCGAAACGTCGTACTCAGTTTGTAAATGTTGTGGCTTGCCTCTCCAACACACCGGTGTTCTGTACTAGTATACTACACTATACACTACTATACACTACACTATACACTACACACTAGTGCTGTACTAGTGACGAATTGGCCACGTTCTGTTTACGTGACAACCCTTACGAGTTGGCTGTGTTGGCTGGTGGCGGGTTTTAACGACACATTTATATATTTATGCGATCTAACCCAAAAACCTCTATTCTGGATAATATTGGTCGTGAAAGCCTACGTGTTAAACCTTAAAAGGGGGTGTGGGGGGTGGAGGGGGGGGGGCGTCGCGGCGGCAATGAGGGAACGCAAACGATGACGAGAGCGGCATCGTGAATTGCAGACAAGACCGTGACGGAATAATAAACGTCGCTTGCGGGGCCGTAACCAGCCCGTAGGCTGTGTCCAACCTGCAGGCCGCATCCAGCCATAGGGCGTGTACAGCCTATAGGCCGTAGATTCCCCACGCCTGGCTCTAGGGCGATGGTTGCTGACTCAGAGTCCCTGCGACCATCGTCACAAACGACGCCACCCACCCATGGCCTGGTAGCGTGGGCTGATGGTCGTCGGATGGTGGAGGACCAGGATCTCAGCCTCGAACTCCCAGTAAGCCTGAGGGTTGACGCGTGGTGACACCATCACCATGCCCTTGCGGATCCACGCACGCTTGATCTGCGTAGGCAACGAAACGCAGACCGCGAGCGGCGCCAGGGGGCGGCGCGTTAACGATGGCGGGAGCGGTGGCGCAGCAGTTCACTCACCGGCGCTTTTCATTCTGAATTCAAAAACCAGGACCCACAGCGGTTTGCTCGCAGAGGGCTCAAACAGTCTCTCCCTGGGCTCAGTGGCTACGACACGGCCATCGTGACCCAGACCGCAGAGCCACCCATCCACCCCGGTGACCTAGCCCTTTGTCTGCCGAACTGTTGCACTCTCGTCGGTTAAATCTCGCGGTTTGGTCCCGGCAATTGCCCAAAATAAATCCGCTCGTCCCCTTGCCCGGTCGCAAGAAAAAAAGCCATCTCGGCACCTTTGACAAGGCCATTGTGAATCCCCTCCACCCCCCCCTCCACCCCCCCCTCCACCCCCCTTCCACACCCCCCTTCCACACCCCCCTTCCACCTCCCCCTCCACCCTCCCCCCCTTCCACCCCCCCCTCCACCACCCCCCCTCCACCCCTCCCCCCCAACCCATCCGACACGAGCCTTGGCGGCCGCTACGTTACCTTCTTGAGGGCGAAGGAGGCGGTCTGCCCGCCGCGCACCTCGCGCACCGGCATGCGCTTGCGGTGGATGCTCTTGACGGCGATGGCCGTGAAGGCGCCCAGCGGGTCGGGGCCCAGCAGCAGCGTGTCGTTGAGTCGGATGAGGCCTCGGAGCACCGTGCCTGACACCACCGTGCCCACGCCCTGGAAGCGCAGCGGCGGTGAAATCAGGATATAGAAAGGAGTGATCCTTTCTGCGCGTGCTCATGCGTGCAGTCCAAAAGAAAGGCGCACACGTATTAGGACAGCTTTCAGATGACGCTCGCGACAGATACGTTTCCTCCGTGGCCGGGAATCTAACTCGGGTGGCCACGTTTGTGACCCATTAGGAGAGCCGCCCAGCTTCCACTCCACTACACGCACACGAAGACAGAGATCCCCCGCGCAGCCTACAAAGGCTGCTGGAGCAATTGTTTGCGGACACCAATTAAGGCCGGCACGGCGCACGAGGGAGTGGCGCGGCCAGAATCCACACCCGGCCGTCGTTGGACGATGGTTGCCGGAGTCACTGTCGCTGCTGTTGTCAGCACGGAGGCCCTGGATCGGTTCAAGATATCCACTCGCCACCGATGTTAGGAATCGTTAGCCCTTCTCGCAGACGACATTCACCTGTAAAACACGGAGCTCTGAATATAGCACAAATACCTAATTATCATCATGATTGGTTGGGCTAGGCCAGATAATGTTTGTCGTGTAACCCTCTACCACCTGACAGAGAAACAAATTAAATTGCCATGTGTACAAGCGTTTAAACACGTCAAAGCGTTTTAACGTATGTATATTTAACTTCTTTCACACCACCGTACGTAGCTAAATATGCTAATCGGAGGTGCGGGGGGAAGCACAACAAACTAAACACAAAAAGCAGTAAGGCCGAGTATTTTACGGTTAATACGCCTGCAGTGTTAACCAGGGCAGACTCCCGGCTTCGAACCGCCAAACTCTGCGACAATCAGCAAAACGGGCTCCCGCTGGACCACATTACCGCCCCCAAATTAACCATTGAAATTGTATTAATTCTAATTTTATTCATGACATTGGCTGCGAAAACCTACTACGTGTTACGTACTAAATAGATGTTAACTACCTCGCCTAGTATGCATATATATTTGCAGTTTGCATGTCTCTCTCTCCCCATGGTCGCTTGGATTTTTCTCCAGGTCCTCCGGTTTTTCCCCTCCACATTTAGAACCAACGTCACACGTTTACAGTAATTTGGCCGCTTTACATTTCCACGTAATTACAATAAGCTGCCTCGTTGACCTATCACATCGCGAGTGGCAAAGTTCGCTTCTGAGAAAGAGCTACACAGCTCAGGCCTTACCTGGTAAATAAAAAATAGTTTTTTTTAGAGTTCATTTGACAAGCTTGGAAATTATATAAACAGCATAGTAGTATGCAACTGCCATTCTCTGCATCGTATGTGACTGCACCACGCGACTTTTGCCACTGAAAGGTACACTCCGTGCGCTATCATCGCATGTAGCCAGATCGCTTCTGAAAAAATTGCCACAACGCTCAGTGGGCCTTACTTGGTAAAATAAATAAATTGTTCAGTTTTAAAAGTAAACGATAGTGATCCGAAAGCATGACATCGCTTCCGTACTTTTCCTGCCCCCCCCCCAAAAAAAACTGATGTCACAGCGGGAATAGGGCAACGGCGTCGCTTTCTCTGGCGCAAGGGGTGTTTAAAATCCGTGCTAAAAATATAAACCAGTTGATGGTTTAGTTTTATGCTCGCGTTACCGGCACAGAGTAGGTGTCGTCGATCTGGAACTCGGCGGGCTCGGCCTCGCTGAAGCCCATGCGCGCCGACAGGAGGTTGAGGAACATCTTGAGCAGGTCCAGGTTCTCGCCGCTCACGTTGGAGATCTGGAAGATGGGGCAGATGCGCTCCGACGTGAAGTTGGTCGCAGTCACCACCACGTCGTCCCGCGTCTGCACCAGCACTGGGATCTTGCGGCAACCGGGTGACTTCAGCAGCCTCTGCAGCAGCTTCAGCGTGTCTGGTGCCGACGACGATGATGATGGTGACAGTGGTGATGGGAATTGGAAGAGGGGGGAGGAAGAGGAGACAGAGGTCAGGTTGTGATTGGACGTGAAGCGGCAGCTGCAGGAGGATTAGGAAACCTTCTTCTTGGGAGGAAGTACCCGTCCCGATATTTCAGCTTGCTTCACTGTTGTACTTCAACTTCATTTTGGTAACCCACTCTTACAAATGAGGCTGTGAATACCTTCAATAGTCTGTTATTGCGACGTGCATTCCCACTTTAGAAATTGTGCATACAATTTAGCGTTTTTTTTTTCAAGAACGCGAAACGTTAAACTCTACGAGGAAATGTTCCCCAATTCGTCAGCAACGTATGTATGTATATACACGGTACAATGCATAATGCGGCAAAGTTATAGCGGAGGATACTTATGCACAAATTACGGACCCCTTGTCAATCCACGGCTGGTTGAAGGCATCCCCACACTGTATCGGTGATTCAGGGGTTGTCTGACCGTACCACTGAACACGCGCGACACGTTTAACAATCATTAAGCTACATAGCTCTTTTTCAGAAGCGACCAGGCCACAAATGATAGCTCAATGAAGTGGCTTATCACGTGGAAATTTATAGCAGCCAAATACTAAACACATGTTAAGTCTAAATGTGAAGGGAAAAACCAGAGGACCCGGAGAAAAATCCACACGACCACAGAGAGAACATGCAAACTCAAAATATACAGCAGGTCGTCAGGGTCCGGATCGAACTCAAGACCTCCTGTATACCAGGCGAGGTAGTTAACATCTCACCACCGTGGCGCCCACGGTGGCGTAATGTTATCTCTGCATTCGAATGGAGAAGCTTGGGCAAACAAGGAAGGGAATGACGACTGGAGTTGTTTTTATAACACTCTGCCCCAACCCGGTCGCGAGGTCACGAGTGGCACCTTGCAGCACATTGGGCGGGCACATGTCGATCTTGGTGACGACCACGAACACGGGGACGTTGAGAGCGAGCGCGAGGCCCAGGTGCTCCTTGGTCATGCCCACGATGCCCGCGTTGCTGCCCACCTGGTGCACGCGCGGGCAGGGCAGGAGGAAAGACAGGAGGGGGGCAACGCGAGCGGTCAATGTCAGAGATCTATCTTCTTGGTTCTATTTATTTTTATTATTTTATTACTTCCCTTCTACGTGACTTTACCGAAAGAACCAAGAAGATGAATCCCTGCAGTCACGAGAGCTTTAAATCGAAATGTCAGAGATCGATACGAGCACACGGTGTGAACAACCTCCAACCCTTGGACCGCACAGCAACACGTCTGCCGGCTTCCATCGTATAAGTCTGTGGATGTCTATGCAATTCGATGAATCTGCACACGAGTCCGTATCTCAACCAACGGACCACAGAGCAAGTCACTGTTCGCCCCCTCCATCGCATCACTCCAAGCACAACGGATACCCCCCTCTATCCTTGTGCCCAAAGAAAAAGGTCCCCCATATCGCCTTTGACAGACTGTTGGGGCAAGTGCTGTTAGCGAACACCTATGAAGGCCAGAACGGCACAAGAGGGGGTGAGTGGCCAGTACCACGCCTGATCAACTTTGTCTCGCCAGTGGCGATGTTTACACGCCACACCAGGTACTCATTTGAGGGCGAGTGGACTTCGACGAGGCCCGAGAACGGTTCAGATAACCGTCACTGGTGTCGGCCGTGAACGGGAATCGAACCCGTGTCATAGGGTTCGTCGCATGACGCACCAACAACTGCGCCACCGTTCCCCCCCCCAACATACACGCGCACGTGTGTACGTGTGTGCATCTCACCATGAGCATGCAAAAGTCGGGCAGGTGACCCGTCATGCCAAACACCGTGGTCTTCAGGTACTTTTCGTGCCCCGCCAGGTCGATGAAGGTGATGACCTTGGAAGACTTCTCGCAGATGCGTGTCCAGTCGAGGCCGCTGGCATGCGCGTCGGGCTTGTTCACCACGTTGCCGGCGCTGTCGAAGCCCAGGATGTCGTTGCCGACGCTGCTCGTCCTGCCCGACTCCATCTCGTGCTTGTGCCGGAAGAGCTTCTGGCGCGCGAAGCCACGGCCGTTGTCCAGCTCGCCGTGGGTCAGCACGCCCAACAGCGTCGACTTCCCCGCGTCCACGTTGCCCACCACCGCCACCCTGACCATTGGGGGGCGGGAAGGTGGGGGGGAGGGGGGGTCAAAGTGAGGTCGCGGGGGTAGGGAAGAGAGAGGAGTGGTCACAGAGGTGGGCAGCGGCAGAGGTCGCAACCGGGTACCTGATACCCCTACTCTACCCGATACCCGGCTACCCGTACCCGGCCGGGTACCGGTACGGGTACCCGTTTGCGACCCTGGTGCGGCCGGGTACGGGTACGGGTAGGCCGTGAGTCACTGGTGAGTAACCGTTTGTCACTCATTTCGGGTAGGGTACGGGTACGGGTAGGGAACGGGTACCCGTACCGGGTACGGGTACGGGTACCCATTTGCGACCCTGGTGCAGCCGGGTACGGGTAAGGAATCAAAACCCGTTTGCGACCTCTGGGCAGCGGCGATTGGAGGAATGGTCACGGAAGGCAAGAGGGGATGTCACGGTGAGGGAGTGGTATGATGGGGAAGTGGGGAGGGTGAATGGGGGGGGGGTCGTCATGGAAGGAAAGGGGTGGTAATTACAGATAGTCATGGGAAGGGGAGAGAATTGACACGTGGGGGGGTCAGTGGAGTGGTTAGAGCCACAGAGGAGCATGAGGAGGCAAAGAAAGTGGTCACGTGGGGTTCCGGGGACTAGCGGTTGTGGTGGGGGGGGAGATTTGGGTGGAAGAGGGAGGGAGGTTGGTTGGTGCTTCCTCTTTCAACCAAGTGATATCGCGGTGTCTCATCTAATCTCTCCGCTAACACACATCTCCGTGAAATCAGAAAACAGCCTCGCACAGCACGGCGTTTCGAAACAATCGAGCACACGGTCGAGGATTTCAGCGCGGGCTGGAGCATGCTGTTGGGCAGCGTGGAGACATCCCTGAGGCTTGTGGTTAGAGGTGGGGGGGGGCGGCACTGCGATCGCTGGACACAAAAGGGGGCATTCCTGTGGTTGTGTGGTTAGAAGAGGGTGGTACCACCGTTTTGTCGTTCGAGGAGCAGTGCAGTTGTGGAGAGGCAAGTCTCATCCATTGCAGTTCTGCACCGATGGGGGTCATTCCTGCAGTTTCACCATGGTTTGCAATATTTTAACTACCTCGCCTGGTATACAGGAGGTCGTGGGCGCGATCCCAAACCTAATGTCTGTATATTTAGAGTTTGTATATTCTCTCTCCCCGTGGTCGCGTGGATTTTTCTCCGGTTTCTCTGGTTTTTCCCTCCACATTTAGTTTATGGAGCAATTTGGCTGCCATACATTTCCACGTGATAAGCCACTTCGTTGAGCTAGCCAGCTCGCTTCTGAAAAAAAAACTACACGGCTGAGTGGGCCTTACCTGGTAAAATAAAACATTATTTTAATAGTTTAGTTGTGCAGAGGCTGTGAAGCTCCGTGGTCAGCAGTGGGATGAGGGGGTCGGCGTGATGGCGCGACCCGTCGTTCGCTTGACCCACCTGACCTCCAGGAAGTCGTTGTCAGCCACGTTGCGCCGGACGAGGTACTCGCGCGCTCGCCCGCCCGGCTCGGAGCGCTCGCGCAGCAGCACGATCTCGGCATCGCACTGCCCCGCCATGCCCTCCAGCGTCGCCGCTGACGCCACCATGTCGTCCTCGCCCAGCCCGTACTCTCCGCCATCTGCCGGTGAGGGCGGGGGGGGGGGGTGATGCAGCAGCGCACGTGTGAGTGTGTTGCGTTGACACGTACGCGGTGAATGCATAAAGTGGTGTTCTTTCATTGCAAGGTCTGCGGGCCACTGGCGGCCCCTGATGTGCGCCCCCCCCCCCCACTACACCAAACACAAATTGTGAAAACACCCACATCGTGCTGTGAAATCCAACGGTTTCAAATGTGTGGCGGCCCTCACAGCGATATCTTATCGGCAAAGGTGGCCCCCCTCTGAAAAATTAGTGAAGAACACTGGCATGAAGCAATTATCAGGCCTCGGCTTACAGACCTTAGGCAAGAACATGGTGACCACCGCCACCTCACCCTGTGTCCGGTCAGCCAGTGACGAGCAACTCACTACACTTCAGAAACCGGTTTAAACCTAAGCGGATAAAATCTGGATTCGAACTTACGACCTCTGTTGTGCCAGCCCAACATCTCCGACACGCTATCCACCTGCTGAGCCACCAGGCCATCTCTCATTTCCCTAACTCAGCCATTAATTTATTGCCCGCCAACTGACGCCATCCTTTAACGCCCGTCCCAAAATTGTCATGCCCTGGTGCACAATTCTAGCGAGGGCTGCTTGATCCAACAATCTCTCTACGAGTCTGTTGGGGAAAAAAATAATCCACTTGTGTGCGCAGGTCTTAATAATCGACTAATATTATCTTAAATTTCGATTTAAAGCTTTCGTGACTGCAGGGATTCATCTTCTTGGTTCTTTCGGTAATGTCACGTAGAAGGGAAATAATACAATAATAAAAATAAAACATAATAAAATAATTCTCACGACGTTTCGGCCACAACGCAAGCAGCCATCCTCAGGTGAAGAACAGGTCTGTCGGAAAGACAGACACTGTCTTTCCGACGTGACTTTACCGAAAGAACCAAGAAGATGAATATTATCTTTGCAATTATACGGCTAACTTAGCACAAAACGAACCCTCTGGCAACAATCGGTGAACGTGCTACCGCCGGGCCGTGTCATCGGGCCCGACTTGCGAGTACCGGACTCACCACTGCCCTGCCCGATGACGTAGATGGTCTCGCCCTGGCCCTCGGAGAGACGCTCTCGCAGCTGCTGCAGTAGGCGCTCGTACTGCTCTGTGTCGGGGCTCACCAGCGCCAGCTGATGCACGTGGACACACGGACACACAGACAGACACGTGGTGTGAGAGGTAGACGTGGGCACACAAAGACATTTTACGTGCTATGAATTAAGGCCATCGGTCAAAACGTCGCAGATTATATATGTTTCCTTTGAAGGCCGCAGTGTTAACACGTTGACGGAGTGTGTTGAACTTTGGTGTTAAAATTTGATTTTGGGACTTCTAACCCCCATACTAAACGGGGGGGGGGGGGGACAACCACCGATGATAACATTAAAAGTTGTTTATAAAAAAAAACATAGAAACAAGGGAAGCAGAACAAGTGCTCGAGAGAATAACTCGACGTAATGACGATACTGCTGTTGCTGATGGGATACGATGGTCGGCATTTAATGACACCAAATTACGTGGCGATTGCTGCTGCTGCTGCGTTGTCAGTGGTGCACAAGCAACAACAAACCTCGACACAACACGGTCGTCAATAACACCGTGGCCCTAAAAGGTCACAAATAATATATGTGCATTATAAATAAATACGGCTGATCTTCCATGCTTGTGCCCACTTTTACGTATTTGTTTCGGAACAATGTTGTTGAACGAGAAACGTGTTTATAATTGCTCGCGATCACTGATAGCCAGAGGGTTCGAGTGGCTGGCGGGGTTAGTGACTGTGTTGACGAGCAAAGAACCCTGGTTCGATTGCCCATTCATACGAATATCACCCAAACCATTATCGACCATCGTGCCCTGGAATGTGTAGCGTGTCGATCATTATTTTTGAAACGCCACACGAAAGAAGAACAAGATAACAATCGAATAGGGACGTTAAGGGTACGGCGTTGAAAGTTCATAGGGAAGTCAACTTTGACACTCGGCCACACACACACACGGAAAATGTACCGGATGTTAGCTGTGTATGATGTGTCACTGACTTAAATGTACGTATGTATGTTGAACTTCATTCGCACCGTACGTAGCCAACCGTGCTAATCGTAGATGCGGGGGGGGGGGGTGTGAAAGACCACAAAACTAAACATACATCAGCTGTTCGTTTGAACAGGGTTTACAGCTATGGCATAGCTGTGAACGTTAGCAACACGCCGTGAAAGAATGTTCATTCAACGCGGTGCCACGTTGTTTCGTTTACTTTGTAACTTTATTACAACCCAAAACAACAACAACGTCACCACCAAGTTGTTGCGACGTCACCACCAAGTTGTTGCAACGTCACCACAAAGTTGTTACGACGTCACCACAAAGTTGTTGCGACGTCACCACCAAGTTGTTGCAACGTCACGACACCTCTTGTGCTGTTGTCGGCGAGATGCACATCAAGGCCACGTGAAACTGAATATCCCCACGTGTTGGCCCAAATTCGACACGTAGCCGACACCTCGACTTACATAACTGTATACAAAGATGCCCATATAGCGCTCACGAATCACGGAATGTTTGGCCAGCTGCTTGGTACACATAGAGCCATTAAAAGCGACCTGGCCACAAATTAGAGCTCAACGAAGCGGCTCATCGTGTGGACATGTCGAGCAGCCACACACACAGCACTCTCTAAACGCGTGTCTCTACATGTGGAGAGGGGGGGGGAGAGCACGCACACTACAAATGCTACATCACAGGAGTAAGGGTCGGGATTGAACCCACGACCTCCTGTATACCAGGCGAGGTGGTGAACATCTCGCCGATGTGTCATTTTATTCCTGCTTGGTGAGATGTTTCAGGTCTATGACAACATCACCTGAAACAGTGTTTGGTACGGACGACCACCCACACACAAACACGGTCATCATCACGTCGCTGCGAGGCTACGTTGCTGGCAATTCAACGCTTCCACCGTCAATGTTCCGCGCAGTGGGCCAGCCGTGCAGGACAGACGAGGCCAGGCGTGGGACCGACTCGTTCCCGAGGCAGGAGCCTCTCCACCACCACCACCCCCATCAACACCACCACCATCAACACCACCCCCATCACCACCACCCCCATCACCACCACCCCCATCACCACCACCCCCATCACCACCACCCCCATCACCACCACCCCCATCACCACCACCCCCATCACCACCACCCACAACCCCCATCATCACCACCCCCATCATCACCACCACCACCACCACCCCCATCACCACCACCCCCATCATCACCACCCCCATCATCACCACCCCCATCATCACCACCACCACCCCCATCACCACCACCCCCATCACCACCACCCCCATCACCACCACCCCCATCACCACCACCCCCATCACCACCACCCCCATCACCACCACCCCCATCACCACCCCCACCACCACCCCCATCACCACCCCCACCACCACCCCCACCACCACCCCCATCACCACCACCCCCATTACCTTCGATGCGAGTGTCGAGTCCGCCTCCCCATTGACCGTCTCCAGCACGCCGCTGTCCGGCGCGTACAGGTTGCTGGCCTCTGCCGCTGACCCGGGGAACTCCATCTCGGTGGTGGTGGTGGCGGTGATGGTGGTGGTGGTAGTGGTGATGGTGGTGGTGCTACCACCAGGTGCTCGCTCGCTCTTCCTCCTTCACCTCACCGACGGCGATTCACTGAAAATAAACTTGACCCCGAGTGTCGCCTTCCAACGCAGACCTGCGACCTCTAACCCCCCCGCTCCCACGATACAATCAACGTCTCTCCCCCCCCCCCCCAAACTCGCGTTGCTTCTACGACACCACAACGGGGGAATCGGTGGCAATAAATAAGTGCACCTGGGACCCGAACGACAATGGTCACGTCTGAGGTGATCGCGAAAAGCGAACGTTAAGAGCGGCTGTCACTTTCCCACGCGTCAACAACAAGTGTGACCCCCCCCCCCCCCTAAACCACTAAACAACTCAGCGCTGTTGTAATCGATGTTGTGCTCGTGTTAGTAGGAGTCGAACTGTCCCCGCGGATATCAACGGCAGCGAAATCGACGGCAGCAGTGGCCGTGCCGAGCCGGGGCCGCGCGACGAAACGAAGCCTCCGCTCGCCATTCCGACTCCAGGAGCCGCCGTCAAAAGCCTCTTCTCGTCCTCGCCGTCCGCCCCCCCCCCTGCCTCAACTCCTTGCGCTTTGACGACGCCGCGAATACCCTCTCCACCGCCGCTCTTGCCGCTCCTCAGCAGTTGCACGGCCGCGCTAAGTCACGAAGACGACGACGACGACATCATCATCATCATCGGGACGTTTCCTCGGCAGCGCGCACTGTCCGCGCTCGGTTGTGCTGACGACATCAGCCCGCAACGAACCCCGGGGTGGTGGTGGGGGGGTGGTGTGGGTGGGTGGGGGGGTCAGTGGTGGTGGTGGGGGGTGTGGTGGGTGGAGAGGCGACGTCCTGAAGCGTCGTCACACAGTGGGGAGGCCGCTGCTGCCGCTGCCCCTCCTCGCCGCGGTGCTAACGGTGTCTTTGGCGGCCATCTTGGTACTCCGGCGCGCACTGATTGGTCGGCTTCGAAGACGCGGCGTGGGAGGAGCGGGTGGGGGTTCAGATCCCGCCTCGCCATTGGTTCCTCCACACACCCCCCCGTCGTCGCTTGTGACGTCATCGGAGCAGGCAGTCAACCCCGTGGTAAGATGGCGGCGGGCGGGCGGTCGCCGCGTTGCCCCTCCTCCAATAGGGCCGCGCGACGGCGTAACGGGCAAACAGCCGCCGCCTCGCGGGTTGCGCTGATTGGTCACCGCGGGCGAACGCTCTTGTGATTGGTTCGCGGCCCAATAGGGGGGTGTGGCCTGGGGCGTGCGTGGTGTTGATTGGATGGATGGGGAGAGAGGGCGGGGGCAGAGCTGATGATCACCAATGGATTTGTCGAGCGGCGGGCGGCATGTTGACTGCGGGCGAACGCTCTTGTGATTGGTTCCGCGGCTCAATAGGGGGGTGTGGCCTGGGGCGTGCGTGGTGTTGATTGGATGGATGGGGCGAGAGGGCGGGGGATGCGGCCGCGCTGATGATCACCAATGGAGACGAAGCCAGTTGTTTCATGCCAGTTTAACACGCAGTAAGTAGGCTTTCGCGACCAATATCATCCACAATAGAGTTTTTTTTTAGTTAGCGTAAATATTTCAATTTAAAGCTTTCGTGACTGCAGGGATTCATCTTCTTGGTTCTTTCGGTAAAGTCACGTAGAATGGAAATAATAAAATAATAAAAATAAAACAATTAAATAATTCTCACGACGTTTCGGCCACAACGCAAGCAGCCGTCCTCAGGTGGAGAACAGGTATGTCGAGAAGACAGAGTCTGAATGACCTAGTGTAAATATATCAATGTGTCGTAAAGCCGCCACCACCCGACAGCCAATTTAGTAAGGTTTGTCACGATAAACAGCGTGGGTTTAACGACACATTTACGCGATCTGACCCAAGAAAACCTGTATAATGGATGTTTCATAGCTGTCAACCCATACGGGTTACCCTGTATTCTTGTACAGGGAAATTGAGTTTTCAGATCCATACGGCGTACAGCCGTTTCAATATGGGCAACATTTGTGCGCCTTTTGGCGTCATCTGGTCCAACACCATGTGAGACTAGGCTCTAAGAAAAGCTGTCTCGGGTGTGGACCAATCAATTACAAGGACAGTGCATACATTATCAGAGTTGCGTGTTTTTTGTTTGCATTCTGACTGCAGGTATTGTGATCTATGCAAACATGACTCCGTGTAAAAAAGGTGTCAGTTTTGTTGCCAGATAAAAGGGTAAAAACCCAATTATCAACATTTGTGTTGTCTATTTGTTTGTGTTTCTCCCTTGTGATGGGACTTTGTAGGATGAACGTTGAGATTTATAAGGGCACGGGGTGACCAGTAAGGTCTGAATTGGGCTGTAATAATGTAAAACGCTGATAAGGGGTTGACAGGTGTGTTGTTTACACACAATAAGCATCTTTATTTTGACTGGAAGAATCCGATTAGCTATAAAGCTCTTTTTTCACACGTGTCCTCTCGTGTACTTTGCACTCCTATTGTTTTGGACTGTTTGTTATTGCAATGTCCTTACCCGCCCCTAATGGGCATCTGTGAAAAAAATTAACCCGTAAAAACAAAGTTTTTCACTATAAATCCTTTATATGCGTGGCGGCTAGAGTCCTCTCTAATTTTTTCCTAAAAAAGTGTAAAATTTTGTAAACTTTTTTTTCACGAAAATACATTGTCACGCACAACGAGTCTGTGTGCAAAATGTCAGCTCGATTGGGTCACGGGAAGTGGGTTAAAAAAACGACCGAAAGATTTGCACGGTCGTAAGCAAGCAAGCAAGTGAACTTAATATAAAGGATTTTAAAATAGCTTGGGGGGCGTCCATAAATGACGTCACGCACCTAGGGGGGGGGGGTTCAGACATTTGTGACGATGTGTGACGAGGGGGGGGGGGTGAGAAATGTGACGTCACGTAAAAATGCGCAACTTTAAATAAATATAGACAACACGTTCTACTTAATTAAATAGACTTTTTAATAAATGTTTTCTCCTACAACATCATAGCGCAGCGCCACATTAAATACGCACTACAATGACAATAGTTTAAAGCGATTTGAAGCATGTTTTATTTTCAAAATGTTAATATGGTTTGGGGGGGGGGGCAGAGCTTTGTGATGTCATATTTGATGGGGGTATGACTTTGTGACGAGGGGGGGGGGTCAAAAATCGTCCAAAATAGCGTGACGTCATTTATGGACGGCCCCTTGAGAGCTCATCGGATTCCTCCTGTGTAAATAAATATTCTTATTCTGAACGAACAATGTGAAATACACGTTAGTAGCGCAACGTATAGGTAAGGTAAGCAAATCACAATTTTTTGAGACTTTTCTATTTACGTGGCTTTACCAAAAGACCCAAAGAATATAATAATAAACTTTTTATATCAATAAACAAACAACTTTTACCAGGTAAAGTCCACTGAGTTATAACGGTTGCTTCTTTGTCATGGATTACGGAGATATAATAAGTAAGAATAAAACCCACGTTATATACAAAGTAGCAGTAATTAGTGGCTGTATATCACTGATGAAGTTCAATAAAGGTGAAACCGTGACTGTCATGACGATTGCCATTATGCCAACAAGGCCATGTCGATGATGAACACAAAGAGTGAAAGAGTAGCACAGTTGCTATTTGGGTTAACACGGTCACGTCACTCACGAGTCACAGAGTTAACCCCATAATGGCACGTTTGCCCGATACAAATTGGCATGGTTATGTCAGCGATGAGCATAACAAGAGTGAATCCTGTACGAACACAGATGTCATCTACATCTGTGTAAGATGTGGGAGGGGGAGGGTTATTTGACTATACTTCATCATCAGTGCGGGTTGGTGAAGGCGGGAAACGTGAACTTGGAAGCGTAGAAGTACGGTACAACATTTTTCTGTACTGCCCTCTGCGGTGCACAACAAAGCCTGGCAGCTCCCTAAAACAACCCGTTAATGTATAGGAGTCACCAACCCGTGGACTATCCAGGCTTACACCTGCTTAGATTGGCCATAGCTGCTTTGCTTTGGTTACTTGGTAATTTTTGTAATTTTCAAATAACCTCTAAAAAAATGCGTTATGTGCGTCTTCTCATGTGTGTTGTCTGTGTGCCATATTCATGTGTTGTCTGTGTGCCATATTTGGGCTGGCTGATCCGGATTAAATTGTGACTGACTAATGCGCACAAACTCGCCGCACTGCGAGTTAATGCTGTGTGGAGCATTCTGGAGGGAAACCAAATATAAACAGAATTCCGTTCCGTCTCCACATTAATAAAACATATACTGTATAGTCTATACTCTTGGTTTTTTCCGTAAAGTCACGTAGGTAAAAAATTGAATTAAAATTAATAAGAAATAAAATAATAAAAATCAATTGATTTTATAGATTTGAAGCTTTCGTGACTGCAAGGATTCATACTCTTAGTAAAATAATAAAAATCAAATGATTTTTATTATTTTATATTTTTTATTAATTTTAATTACATGTTTTACCTACGTGACTTTACCGAAAAAACTAAGAGTATGAATCCTTGCAGTCACGAAAGCTTCAAATCTAGAACTGTATAGTCTATCCGCCTTTTGCATGTCTTTCTAGATCACAATGTCTTTAACAAGCCTGACCGCTGATGAGGCCCAGATTTGTCTAAACCGCTGCAGAGTTTGCTTGCTCTGGTAACATTTATTGCCAATTATTTTTAGAGACAAACCATATCTACAGTGTGAAATGACGTGACGAAATAAATGTTTTACGAATCGTATAATATTTGGGCTGATCCACGTAAATAAATTATCCGGCCAAATATGTGTTGTAAGACCCTCCACCAACCGGACACAAATTCAGTCGTCACGCGTACGAAGCGTGGCACGTGACACATTTGGCCAGATCATTTCGCGTGACCTAACTCGCGACCAACTCAATTGTGAATCATGATCATTGGTGGCGACTAAAAACCACATTAGGGGCCGTCCATAAATGACGTCACTCGATTTTGGACGATTTTTGACCCCCCCCCCCTTCGTCACACGGCGTCACAAAAAGTCAGACCCCCCCCCCCTCAAATATGATGTCACAAAGCTCTGCCCCCCCCCAAAAAATAAAACATGCTTCAAATCGCTTTAAACTATTGTCATTGTAGTGCTTATTTAATGTGGCGCTGCACTCTGATGTTGTAGGAGAAAACATTTATTAAAAAGTCTATTTAATTAAGTGGAACGCGTTGTCTAAATTTAAAGTTTCGCATTTTGATGTGACGTCACATTTCTCCCCTCGTCATACATCGTCACAAATGTCTGACCCTCCCCCCCCCCCAGGTGCGTGACGTCATTTATGTACGGCCCTTAAGTGCTTAAAGTTAAAATTAATTTAATTGGCACAGGCACCCACGGAGAGCTCTGCGGGTAGCCCTAGCCCCCACCCACCACCAGAAAGGACCCCAACTACCAGCCCCCACCCCGATGCATGACGGGACACCCCCCCCCCCCCCCGGCTAAATTTAATTATTTTCGTAATTAACTCGCGACTTTGGTTTTCTTAACCATCACCAAGATTCATCATAAGCACACGAAAAAAAAAACATTTTTAAACAAACTAAAAAAAATAACCACGCAAGTGTGGATTATCAACTTAATTGTTTACGGCTCCGCGGCGGGACGCTCAGATTGGCCGAGGTGAGTCCACGTGACCGCGTCGTCGACCAATGGGAGGCGTCCCAGTGGTGGGGGTGGAAGTGCTGCCCGGGTGAGGGGGTGAGGGAGTGAGGAGGGGGGGAGGGCAGCAGAGCGAGGGAGGAGGCCGCCGAGGACGGTCACGCGGTGAAGGTGGTCGTGGTGGTCGTGGTGGTGGTGGTCGTGGTGGTGGTGGAGGAGGTTGATAAGGTGGATGCTGAGGAGGTAGTGGTGGTTCGTGTCGAGGAGGTGGTGGGAAATCGGGTGAGGAATAGAGTGGTGGTGGAGGACGTTGACGAAGTGGCTGCTAAAGAGACGTGGAGGGGGTAGTGTGGTGGTTCGTGTCGAAGAGGCGGTGGGTTGAGGTGGTTGGCTGAGTGGTGAGGAACAGAGTGGTGGTGAGGAGGTTGACGAAGTGGATACCACAAAGGTGTTGAGGAGGTAGTAGTGGTTCGTGTCGAAGAAGTGGTGGGCAATCGGGTGAGAAATAGAGTGGTGGTGGTGGTGGTGAAGGTGGTGGTAGACGAGGTGGATGTTGAGGAGGTAGTAGTGGTTCGTGTCGAAGAGACGGTGGGTTATCATCGGGTGGGGTGGTGAGGAATAGTGTGAGGTGCCTGTTTGTGGTGGGGAATAGAGGGTGGTGGTGGTGAGGAGGAGGCAGACGAGGTGGGGATTGAAGAGGTGTGGAGGTGGTTGTGTGGGAAATAGGGTGACGTGGTGGTGGTGGGGGGTAGTAGTAAGGTGGTGAGGAGGAGGAGGTGGCGATTGGTGTTCAAATAGGTGGTGTGGCAGGGGTCGTGAGGCGTCGTCGTGGTGAGCTTCGGAAGAGAAGTGGTGGTGAGGAGGAGGAGAGGTAGGAGGAGGACGAAGGGTGGTTGGTGGTGAATGTTGTTGTTGATGAGGAGGTGAAGAGGTGAACACGGTAACAGCGAGGACCCCTCCGTTGGGCCGAGAGCTCCCGGTGGTGGTGGTGGTTGTTGTTGTTGTGGTTTCTTTGGCCTCCTCTTCCTCACCAACAACAACAACGTCTTTCACGTCGTCGTCTTCCTCATCTCCATCGTCGTCTTCCTCAATCGGCATCGAGCTCGGGGTAAATGAGATTCACCCTTCTTCACCATCATCGCCATCATCACCATCATCCTCATCATCATCATCACCCTCATCATCATCATCACCCTCATCATCATCACCCTCATCATCATTCTTCATCATCACCCTCATCATCACCATCATCATTCTTCATCATCATCATTCTTCATCATCACCCTCATCATCATCACCCTCATCCTCATCACCCTCATCATCTTCATCATCACCCTCATCATCATCATCACCATCATCATTCTTCATCATCATCATTCATCATCATCATTCTTCATCATCACCCTCATCATCATCACCCTCATCATCATCACCCTCATCCTCATCACCCTCATCATCTTCATCATCACCCTCATCATCTTCATCATCACCCTCATCTTCATCATCATCACCCTCATCATCATCATCCTCATCATCTCCATCATCACCCTCATCATCACCCTCATCATCACCATCCTCATCATCACCACCCTCATCTCCATCATCACCCTCATCGTCATCATCATCACCCTCATCGTCATCATCATCACCCTCATCATCACCCTCATCATCATCTCCATCTCCATCATCACCCTCATCGTCATCATCACCCTCATCACCCTCATCATCATCATCACCCTCATCGTCATCATCATCACCCTCATCACCCTCATCATCATCACCCTCATCATCATCATCACCCTCATCATCATCATCACCCTCATCATCATCATCACCCTCATCATCATCATCACCCTCATCATCATCATCACCCTCATCGTCATCATCACCCTCATCACCCTCATCATCATCACCCTCATCATCACCCTCATCATCACCCTCATCATCACCCTCATCATCATCACCCTCATGATCACCCTCATCATCATCATCACCCTCATCATCATCACCCTCATCATCATCATCACCCTCATCATCACCATCACCCTCATCACCATCACCCTCATCACCCTCATCATCATCACCCTCATCATCACCCTCATCATCATCACCCTCATCATCATCATCACCCTCATCATCATCATCACCATCATCATCATCACCCTCATCATCATCATCATCACCCTCATCATCATCATCACCCTCATCATCATCATCACCCTCATCATCATCATCACCCTCATCATCATCATCACCCTCATCATCACCCTCATCATCACCCTCATCACCCTCATCATCATCATCACCCTCATCATCATCATCACCCTCATCATCACCCTCATCATCATCATGAATAATCCCGCAGCGCAACATTTGCATCGCACCGCACTCTCTTCTTATCTATTGTCGATACCCACGATCTTCCTCATCGTATTAACAACAAAAGAAAGTACCGTATCTCCTTTCAACATTTGTTATTAACTTGTGATTGCACAGTACTGTACAGCTCTCTACCGCCTCCGGTAGTCTCGGTTAGCTTACACTGTACACAATGATGATCATCATCATCCTCCAACGTCGTCTTTTACTATCTTTTAAAACTATCGCCAACATCATCGTCTTTCCGGCGTCTCGGTGGATGGGTTTCTGGCCAGTTGATAGTTGTCTTCATTACGTTCAAAGTGTCATTAATTACCCGTCTGTCTATCTCGATTAATCTGCGTAATAGCCGCACACACACACACAACACGTGCGCCCTGCCTGGGGTTGTCTCGGTGAATGGTCGTCAACGTTATCGCATCTCGCATAGGGTGGTGGGGTGGTGGCGGCAAACATCAACAACATCATCATCATCTTGTTTGTATGGCTTAGCCTCATCATCATCGGCGGTATCGTCTTCATCGGCAGCGTCTTCATCAATAGCGTACTCATCGCAGCATCTTCATCATCGTCAGCAGCACCTTCATCAGCATCATATTCAGCATCATCGCAATCATGCTGTTTATGGTCATCCTAAAGTGTTGGCTAATCTAACATCGGTTTGTTTTTGTGTGGTGAGAATACAAGATCGGAAATGTAGCGTTCTCTTGCGCTTATCAATCAAGCTCATCACCAATCACCCGAAGGTGTTGTATGATCTCTAAATCGTCGTGTTGGCAGTAGGAACCCAATACAACAACAGCTTTCTCTTGTGCTCATCACCCAACCCCCCCCCTCTCCCTTATAGGTCTCCCCAGCGAATGGTCGACATCGCTTGCATCCCCATCCCCCTAGATATCTGCTTCGCCACCACCATCACCATCACCACCATCATCATCATCGTCGTGGCCACACGCTTCGCCCTGGCGGCTTCGGCTAAGACCTCGACCACGGCAGCAGCAGCAACGACGACGACATCATCATCATCATCCACGGCCATGAACTGCGTGCCGTGGACGAGCGCAGCGAAGAAGATGAAGGTGGAAGCCGACGCGTTGCAGCAGCTGCAGCAGCAGCAGCAGCAGGCGGCGGCCCCCATCGGCCTGTACCACGAACGGCAGCGGCGCGAGCTGTGCGCGTTGCACGCCCTCAACAACGTCTTCCAGGACGGCGACGCCTTCACCAAGGAGCAGCTCGACGAGATCTGCCAGAGGTGTGTGTGGTGTGGTGGGGGGGTGGGGTGTGGGGGGTGTGTGTGGGGTGGTGTGTGTGGTGGGGGGTGATGTGTGTGTGATGCTGGGGGGTGATGGGGTGATGGGGGTGATAGGGAGTGTGTGGTGTGATGGGGGTGATGTGTTGGTGTGTGTGATGGAGTTTATGTGTTGGTGTGATGGGGGTGGTGTGTGGTGTGATGGGGGTCATGTGTTGGTATGATGGGGGTGATGTGTTGGTGTGATGGGGGTGATGTGTTTGTGTGTGTGTGGTGTGATGTGGGTGGTGTGTGTGGGTGATGGGGGTGATGTGTTTGTCTGTGTGGTGTGATGGGGGTGGTGTGTGTGGTGTGATGGGGGTGATGTGTTTGTGTGTGTGGTGTGTGTGGTGTGATGGGGGTGATGTGTTTGTGTGTGGTGTGATGGGGGGTATTTGTGATGTGATGGGGATGTGTGTGTGTGTGGTATGAAGGGGGTGATGGGGAGTGTGTGGTGTGATGGGGGTGATGTGTGGTGTGATTTTATCGGGGGTGGTGTGTTTGTGTGATGGGGGGATGTAGTATGATATGATGGGGGTAGTGTGATGTGGGGTGATGTGTTTGTGTGATGGGGGTGATGTGTATGGTTGTGGTGTGAGGGGTTTGATGTGTTTGTATGTGTGTGGTGTTATTTTATGGGGGTGGTGTGTTTGTGTGACGTGATGTGCGTGGTGTGATGTATGTACAGTATGTTGAACTTCATTCGCACCGTACGTAGCCAACCGTGCTACTCGGAGGTCCGTGATAGGGGTAGCATGCGTGTTGTTGTTGCGAGAGAGCAGTGTGGCGAGGCGGTGTGTTGTACATGTACGTAGTTTAGATATCGAGTTGTGTGTGAGTGGTTCGTGTGTGTGATGATGGGAGCTGCATGATCTCAGAGGTGCCGTGTGTGTGAACGGGTGGGTGTTTGTGTGCGATGGTTGGGAGTGTTTTTAGGTGTGTATGTGTGTGTGTGAGAGAGGTGTTGGTGTGTGTGGTGATTTGTGGCATAGTAGGTGGTGTGTGTGGTGGTTGTGAGCGGTGTGTGGGGAGTGGTCAGCGCGTTGCGCTACGAACTTTGCGACCTGAGTTCGATTCCCGCTCACGGCCAACACCTGTGACGAGTATTTGAATCGGTCCTGGGCCTCCCCTAGGTCGACTCAGCCTCGCATGAGTACTTGGTGTGGTGTGTAAACATCGCCACTGGGGAGACAAAGGCGGCCGGCCGTGGTGTTGGCCACCCACCCCCTCGTGTGGCGTGCCGGCCTTCATAGGTGCTCGCTAACAGCGCTTACCGCAACAGCCTGTTAAAGACTATACAGGTGGTCTTTGCCTCTGTGTACAAGATGTGTGCAGGATGCTGGGATATGTATGTATGTTGAACTTATTTCGCACCATATGTAGCCAACAGTGCTAAATGTGTGTTACAGGAGGTGTGTTTGTGTGCTAGAGGTGTGGGTGTGTATCGTTTCAGTAGATATGTATAAGGAGGAGTGTTTGAGATGTGGCGTTTGATATCGTTTCTTTTGTTTATTTGGGAGGGTGCGTTTTCCTTTTGTGTATACTGGAAGTGTGATGGAGCGTGTGTGTATTGCTAGAGATGTTTGTGTTGGAGGTGTTTGCACAAAAAGTATGTGTGTGTTAGAGTCTTTGTGGTTCAGTTTGGAGCGGTGGTGTAGCAGCGGTTAGCGCGCTGCGCTACGAACCCGACGACCCAAGTTCGATTCCCGCTCACGGCCGCGAAGACCAGTGACGATTATCTAAACCGGTCCTGGGCCTCCCCTAGGTCGACTCAGTCTCAAATGATTACCTGGTGTGGTGTGTAAATATCGCCACTGGGAAGACAAAGGCGGCCGGACGTGGTGTTGGCCACCCACCCCCTCATGTGCTGTGCTGGCCTTCATAGGTGCTACTCGCTAACAGCACTTGCCCCTACAGACTGTTAAAGGCTACACGGGGGAATCTTTTCTTTTAGTGCTACCCACACCACCCTGATGTACAGTGCTGACCTTCTTAGGTGCTCGCTAAACATTTTTTTGGGGATATGATTGTGGTGTGGATGAGTATTGTTCTGTACGTCGTGTTCCGGGGATATTGGTGTATTTGTGTGTCGTAGTTGTGTCTGTGTGTGTGCACACTAATGTGCACTGCAGGTGTCTTGTATGTGTGTTACTGAAAGTGTTCGAGGTGGAGATGCGGTGGGTGATGGAGGTGTGTGTATGCTGCGATGGGTGTTTGTATGCAAGTATGTATGGGTGGCATGTGCTGAATCAGAATTGTGTGTGTACTGTGGGTGTGTGTGTGTGTGCGGCATGCAAATAGTAATATACGTTATCTTTTAGTTTATAGCAATTCTGTGTTATTGAAGCTTGTATCTCTGCTTTATTGTGCTTTGAGTTTGTTGGTGTGTGAGTGTTAACCAGCAGTTTGCTTGTTTCAACTTGTGGTGTGTATGCGCCTGTGTGTCTACGCTGTACAAGTGTGTAAGCTATATATTTGGCATGAGCATGCAGTGTGATGTGCGTTGAGCTTGTGGTGTATCTGAGCCTTGTATTTGTTTTATTGCCTTGTGTTGTGCACTTTTGTGTGAGTTTGTGCAGGCTGGTGTGTGCGAGTGGCATGAATACCATAAATATTCTTGACCATGGTGGGAGGGTAGTTCAGGTGAAAGTCATTCAAACACACTATTCTGTCGCCGTTGCAAACTAAACAAACCCATAACTTTCACCGTTTAATACCACTTTCTATATAGCATACTCATGTATTGAGTTATTTTCTCATTGTTATTACAGTACATACCACTGTCGACGCAGTCCCGACCTGTTAATTTCACCGGTTAGAAGCTCTTAAGAGTTAAATCTTGACTTAACGCTTTCGTGACTGCAGGAATTAATATTCTTTGGGTCTTTCGGTAAAGTCATGTAGATAGGTTCAAAGAAAATAACCAAAAACTACGACGTTTCGATGACGACCGCTTGTGTTGCGATCGAAACGTCGTAGTTTTTGGTTATTTTATTTGAACCTATCTATGTGACTTTACCCAAAGGACCCAAAGAACCCTTACGAGTTGACAAAAACCTTTTGAAAGAGACACAAAATACAGGAACAATTGCTTGAATAGGGTACAGACTTATCAGCACACGAAGCCCGGTTTGATACAGGCGTTGTATTTTGTTGTTTCGGTGGAGATTTTGGTGATTGGACTTTACGCGTGGTCACCATTAGACCATAATGAGCTTCGGCAGTAATTGTGACGGAGGGTAAAGTAAAAAAAATAAAAAACGTCACTTGTTTAACGTGGCCCGCTTGCACGCGCGTGAGGGCCCCGCGCGCGATTAGAGCCAGCCGGGGAGAGATCAAAAACACCCAATTAAATATTAACGTAATGCGACGAGCCGATGATGTGCCTTGCGCATCGGTGACATGCCCGTGCGGGTTATAATTACCGGAGCATGCGACTGGGTTCGCCCCCCCCCTCCCCCATTTGATTCTGCCAGCGTTCGTAGTTTTTGGAAAAATATTTTTTGTTTACTTTCTGTATTTTCCGCTATTTGCCCCCACCACCACCTCGACCGGGCTTCTGGCGTCGCGGTTGTCATGGAACGGAGGAATTTCCCGTTGGGTCACTGAGGGCCAGAGTGCTGTGTATCATCACACATCGTGTCCGTCTCCTAGGAAGATGTCACCCAACTACGTCTGGAGTCGTGAATATTATCGGGGCGTCTTATCCGCACGACTCCACGCCCACCGTTCCTCTTAAATTCCTCGCAAAGAGTATTCGTAGCATCGTGATGAAACTTTTTATTCTCTACTTAATTGTGCCAAATTGTGACCAACTGAACTTTAATCATATTTTTTTTTCTGCGACCATCGACTCACTCGGTGACTCCATTTCTTGCCCAGGATCCCGGCGGCGCTAGTTCGGTGTCTCTGACGCGGTCACGATGAACCCGCCCCCCCCCCCGACCTCTGGTCACCTATTTTTTATATCACCAGCAATGACCACCCCCACTTAACACTGGGTGTGTCCGCTAACATTTCTAATAAAAAAAATGCCACAGTGTTATTGAGAGCTATTTCGGTGGTTTGGTATGTAATGTTGCGTAAGCGTCGGCGCTGGTGATACAAGAGGTGGCCGGGTGTGGTGCCCTCGTCACCACCACTCCTTCATCACGTGCCGTACCGGCCTTAATAGGTGCTCGCTAACAACATTTACTGTGGTCTGTCATATTAACGGCTGGGGGGTGTATCGATTGTCTTCTCACAGGCTGTCTCCAGACTCGATGCTGAACCCACACAAGAGCATGCTGGGAACGGGAAACTACGACGTGAACGTCATCATGGCCGCCCTGCAGACCAAGGCGTGCGAAGCCGTGTGGTGGGATAAGCGCAGGTATTGAACCAGTCACACTAGCACTCCGAGACCTCTCGGTCAGAACACCATGGCGGGATCTTCTTGGTTCTTTCGGTAAAGTCACGTAGAAGGGAAGTAATAAAATAATAAAAATTAAACGTAATAAAATAATTCTCACGACGTTTCGGCCACAACGCAAGCAGCCATCCTCAGGTGAAAACCAGGTCTGTCGAGGCGACAGCGTCTGAATGAAACAGCACCATGCTTGGAGCATATAATATTTAAGCTGGGTTGGAAGTGGGGGAAAGGGAGCCTTGACAAAATAATTTGCATATCAAGAGGAATTTGGCATATTTATGGGAAATGCAGGTATGTGATTAGTACTACTTATGCCCGTGCATTATGCAGGATTACTTCCCTTCTACGTGACTTTACCGAAAGAACCAAGAAGATGAATCCCCGCAGTCACGAAAGCTTTAAATCGAAATTTAACCATGGCGGGAGTCCGCAAGACGATCGCTGATTATTGTAATAACATCTCTACCATGCCGACATGCCAGATACCTTGCTGATCTCGTCAAGGAGCATAAACCATCACTGAAACTCCGGTCATCCTCGTAGCAGCAGCAGCAGCAGCAACAGCTTTTGGGTCGCCATCGAACAAAGATGGTCACTACATCGCGCGCTTTCAGATGGGCTTCTATGGCCATCTTGAACGCTGTTCTTTCCGATATTAGGAAGCCATTTGAGCTTTGCACTTTTAATTCTAAGTTAAAAACGTATTTCTTTCGAACTGATTTATGTTTAGTTTGTTGTCCTTCCCCTACACCTCCGATTAGCACATTTGGCTACATACGGTGCGAAAGAAGTTCAACATACATGTCATCAGGAAAGTCGAGGAGGAGGCTTGTGTGTTCACAATGGCCGCGTCGAAACGCAACACTTCACAGCACTCCACTGTGGCATTCACATAATCGAGGCAGAATTTGTGATGTTTTAATCTCAAATGTATTTGCTATCACGTTTTTTTTCTTTATTCCGTTGTCTGCCTCGCAAAACACAGAAAAACGACAGTTAAACATTGATAGGCAACGGTTTCTGGTTAAACAAATCGTGTGCAGGGACCTGGATTTTATTCCCAGTGCTTATTTGCTTGGCTGGGCTGTCCAAGCAAAGCTGCTTGTGGGACACGGTGGTGAGACGTTAATTACCTCGCCCGGTATGGAGGAGGTCGTGGGTTCGATCCCGACCCTGACGCCTGCTGCTGTGTATGTGGACTTTGTGCGTCTCTCTTCCTGTGGATTCTTCTCCGGGTCCTCCGGTTCTTCCCCGCCACATTTAGAAACATGCTTTTCAGAGTATTTGGCTGCTATACATTTCCACATGATGAGCGTTTTTGTTGAGCTATTATTTGTTTCCAGGTCGCTTCTAAAAAAGAGCTATGTATCTCAGTGGGCCTTAACTGGTGAAAAAAAAAAATTTGTTTTCATAGTTTGTGGGTTCTTGGCAGAGACGGATCCTCCAACAGAATTTCACTGACAAAAGTGCAGGCAGTCCCCGAGATGCGAACATTCGCACTAACAAACGAACCACCATAAGATTTATCTTCTTGGTTCTTTCGGTAAAGTCACGTAGAAGGGAAGTAATAAAATAATAAAAATAAAACATAATAATTCTCACGACGTTTCGGCTACAACGCAAGCAGCCGTCTTCAGGTGAAGAATGAGACACTACCAAGCTAGGAGCTTATATATAAACTGGGTTGGAGGTGGAAGAGCGCCTTAACAAAAAGAATGTGCATATGAAGAGGAATTTAGCATATTCATGGAAAATGCGTAGGAGGTGGGCGTGGGGGGTTTCAAAGTCATATTATGCCCATGCATTATGCAGGATCAGCAGCACCAAGGGGGGGTGCAGGGAGTAGCATTAACAAAGGAAAGGAATGTTAATGATATGTAGCTGCAGTTACTAAACAACCACGTAGAAAACTAAAGTATAAACTACATAAAAAACTAAAGTATAAACTGCATAGCACCATCAGTATACTTACTATACTCTACAATAAGCTGAGTTACTAACAGCAAGTAATACATTACAATTCTACGTCGTAAAAATTATATAATATGCTTCCATCTAAACTTTATTCTCTTACATCACACGAGCATATACCGTACTATATACTGCCATAGATAAACCCAACATTAAATTATATACTGTATTACTATAAACCACCTTATACATTTCAACATAACACTATGTATTATTCTACCCACCCTAATGTGTATCGAAATGGTTTATTACGTCCTTCCAATGATTGCTAAGCCAGAATCCATCTTCTCGGTTAAAATTGTCTCTGTGTTTGTATATGTGGATCGCCTCATGAACGAATCTCTCATGATAGCCAGATGGCTTGCAGAGAACCTCTGTCTTGGAGAAGTCAATGTCATGTGAGCCCACTGAGTTGTAACAGTGATCTGCCACGGCTGAGGTGTTTGTCCTACCGTGTTTCAGGTCAGCTTTATGTTCACGGATGCGGTCCGAGACATGTCGTTTGGTTTCCCCAATGTAACTGCTACCGCAGAGGCAACTTAGTTTGTAGACACCAGGGTACTGTATGTCTGGAACCACATCTTTTACAGACGGTACCAGATCACGGATTTTATGTACTGTGTTGAATCGGACCTGGATCTTGTGTTTAATCAGGATTTTGGAGATCTTTTTTGTGACCCCAGCAATGTAGAGTAAGGTGATGGTCTTGAAAGGCTCCTCAACAGGATCCTTCTTGATGGTTGGAGTGATGGCTTTGCGGATTGTGTAGTCGGAGTAACCATTAGCCTTAAGAGCTTATTAGCCTTAAGAGCTTGTGAGAACCTAAGGTCGTACTTACGAACCGAACCGCATAACTATTTTGTTCAGCGGAGGGATCCCCCGCAAGATGTAATGAGTCCCAGCATCCTAGAAACACCCTTTCAGGATTCAACGTACGTGAAAGTAAAACTATTTTTGGTTCTTTTCATGTCACTTTAAGTTACGCTTTCTTTACAGTCATATTACATGCACGTGTACACATTCTTCTCATGAGTTTCACAAAACTTCCCTTTTTTGTTGAACCATAACACGTTTTATGACACTGACCGTACGTACCAGTGAATACTGAGTTTCCGAGATGCGAACAACTCCACTCACGAACGGATCCCGGGGAACGTAGCCCGTCGTTCGTAAGTCGAGGACTGCCCGTGGTAAAAAAGGTCAACAGACTCCCAAAGCCGTGAGGGGTGTGGATCAGTGGGGGTAGATCCCGGGTCGGAGGACGCAGAACCGGCACCACTATCCCGAGATCCTGGGTTCAAATCCAGGTTTCGGCCGCACATGGTTACAAACCACCCAGAAGAGTTGACGGTCCCAGTCCGTTCGCCAAGTTCCCCCACCTCTGATTAGCACAGTCGGATGCTTTTACGGTGCCAAAGATGTGCAACATACATGCATGCATACACACAAGTCATGCAGTATAATGTAAATAATTAGCTCCCACATTCGACGAATGCTTGGAGTTGACGGTCCCAGTCCGTTCACCAAGTTCCCCCACCTCTGATTAGCACAGTCGGATGCTTTTACGGTGCCAAAGATGTGCAACATACATGCATGCATACACACAAGTCATGCAGTATCATGTAAATAATTAGCTCCCACATTCGACGAATGCTTGGATTTTCAGACCGGCCACAACGGATACTTAACAAAGCGGTCACAAGGCGTGGCGTGATTTCACCGCCCTGCCGATTAGATGATAAATCAAAACCGGCGACTTGGTTATTTTCCTGGAACTATTTCAATTTTCTGTCGTCTCATTTGTCGTGTATCGTTTTCATGGTCTGTCTCATATTGTGTTTTGTTCTTTTATAGCATCAAGGTACAGTAGTATTTAATTTGCATACACGGGGGAAAAAGTTTTTTTACTTCCATGTCAATGCACGTACAAACCAGTTTTGACGTATGAATTGTTCAAGGTCACATAATCAAGTTCGTGTCTCCATTCTCAAATGAACATCGGGTTGATGGCTCATCTCAGCTGTCCTGACACAATGGTGCAAATTCCACATTCGGATGACAATACAATTTTCAATACAATGCAAGTCAGTCGTAGGCAGACTAAACAAGAGGGCCTTGAGCCTGGACTTGAACAGTGGCAGGGAGTCGACAGCACTCATTGCTCGGGGAACGACATTCCAGACTGTGGGAGCAGCAGGGGAGAAAGAGCAACTGTACAGGAGGCAGTCTTCTGAATAGAGCAGGCAACTTGTGTTGACTTCCCACAAGGCAGTGCTCATTTTAACCCTTTCCCATTCCAAGACGCCTGCAAGTTGCAGGGTGGGTCCCGTTCACCGCTGAATCTCGGAACGCGCAAGCCGTTCAGCATTTATTTCATTTAGAGAGGCATAGCATCATTGTTTTTAAAGACATTGGACTGTAATCATCACAGAACCTTAGTGACACGACCACACTTTGATAGCTGGCGCCAAACTGCCACACACCCTTACGCATGGCCTTTGACTTCCGATTCCGTTGGGAATTGATTCGATTCCGATGATGTAAACGTACGTAAATCGGAACGGAATCAGAAGGGTTCATGAACCTCAATTGGGGGGGTCATGATAGTGGTGATTGACGCAGGCGACCCCCTGGCAGGATTTGAACTCGACTCGCCGTTGTCGCCAGGAGGACACCCGTCTGATCGGACGCAGCGGGTTTCGTTCACTTTGCGATTCTAACAACGATGAGCAATTTTAGCTCGTGACCTTACAATTTTGAGTTGGCGACGCAAGCGGCTGAAGACATTTAAATGTTAGCAGTGTCGGCGGAGACCAACGAGTTTGTGTCAAGAATTAAAAATATTGCAGCCTTTTTGCCCAGGCTCTTTATAGCAATGCTCAACGAGAGTGGCCTTTTAGTACGAGAAAAAAACATTGGAATTTAATGATAATAATTGTAATAACTGTAATGGCGAGTGGGGCTTTACGTCAAACAGATTTAGAAGCTCTCAAACAGATTTAGCGGAGACGTATTGCGCATTTTGAAATCAGCTTTGTAAAGAGACTCATCAGGATTAAAAAACGGGCGAGGGCTTGTATCAGTCTGTGAGCCAGCAATGCTGATATTTTTTAGTATTTGAGTGTAAAAAAAACAAATTCCATTAAAAAAACATTTCCACTGGTCTGTAAGAGATTCAAAGAGAACAATGAAACTTGATGGACGCTGGATTATGGTTTTACATTCAGCGGGTGGGAACCTGGACTGAGACCTATAAGCTTAGTGGTTCATATTCTTAGGTTTTTTTTCGGTAAAGTCACGTAGGTAAAACATTAAATTAATAAAAGTAAAATAAAATAAAAATCACGACGTTTCGGAGGCAACACAAGCTTCCGTCTTCAGGTGGAACCGTCACAGCCACGACAGCTGTATCAAGTAAATGAGAGATTGCAAGAGCTACCACTCCGTGTGAAAGCGATGGGTATTACCTTGTTATCTCGGCATCTCTTGAGGAAGGCCAGCGTCTCGAGAAGCTGTGACTTCTTGTCTCGTTGTCTGTTAAAAACTCTAACAGATAGGTGGAATTCCTCCCCGTAGAGGGCATTAATTCTAGATTTGAAGCTTTCGTGACTGCAAGGATTCATATTCTGAGGTTTTTTTTATTTTTATTTTATTTTACTTTTATTAATTTTAATGTTTTACCTACGTGACTTTACCGAAAAAAAACAAAACCTAAGAATATGAATCCTTGCAGTCACGAAAGCTTCAAATCTTAAAGCTTAGTGGTGCCGGCTCGTGTGCTCTGACAATCATTATGTAAAACCCCACGAGAGAGAGAGGACACCCATACCCTGGACTCAAACCCACAGATCGCAATCGCGTCAGTCGAGGTGCTCTCTGACAATGCTGTTATGAACCCTCAGGAGAAAAAATTCCCGGTGTCGGTATCGGAAACCTGATTTGTTTCAACGGTACAAGTTCTCAGGCGCTGATGTGACCGTTAGGGGTGACCTTGAGAGAGACAGAGAGACAGAGTGAGAGAGACACCACCCCAGGATGTGAAACCAGAAGCTTTGGTGCTAGGTCGCCTGCTCTGACGTGGTTATTACGAGTCTACTTACAGAGACGTACATCGACAAGACTCTACGTTTCTCACTCGGTCTCTGGGCAGCACTTGCTCTTGTGCCATCGAAGGCATGGATCTCACGCAGCAGCAGCAGTGTGGGCTCTGCCACTCCGACACGGCCGTTATGAGCCCCCTGTGCCCACCGCCTCATTACCGCGTCTCCTGGCGGGTTCGCTAGCCACGCTTTAACGAGCGGTGACCGTCGGATTGGCGTCACACCTGGGTTGTCCAAGGCCCAAGGCTCGGCGCCTCCACCGCCCCACCCTCTCCCACTATCCCGCACTCCCCACCCTCGACTACCACTCCCTCCACAGCGGCAACGTCACCAACGCGAGATTTCCCATTTCAACTGCCCCGTGCAAATACCGGGCACGCCTTACTCCCACCGCTGCTATATTTAACCGCTCAACACCTACGGCTATTATGCATTGCCCTGCCATCCTACGCTTTGGGTTGGAGGCGAGGGCTGGTAGCTCGTGCAGAGATTTGCAAAACGCCTAAACCCATTGGCTTCCCAGAACCTGTTTGTCCTCGCGTCACCTCGAGTGCGTTGGTGGGTTTTCTCCGGATGGATTGCCAAATACCTCAAGGCAGGACGCTGCAAATAGAGTCTTTAAGTCTTGTTGAAGACTTGTGAATGAACTATTATTTTCAATCCAGTGTCCTTTATTTAATCAGCTGAGAATGATGGCTGGGTGACAAAGACGAGTCACATTTCTCATGCAGCGTAGAAACAATAAAGTCGGAGCATGGGGACAGCACTTGGCGCCATTGGCAATCCTGGGTCAGCGGTGGGAATTCCACAGTCTGATGGCAAGAGTCAGTCCCTCCTTGGGGGGATCACTGTTGGTGTCTATCAGAGTTGAGCTGTGTGTTTTATATATGTCCGAGAGATGATTATTTTATGTCAAGTCTACACCCAACCAACCAGATTTGAACTCAAAACGTTCCAATTGTGAGTGTAATTCTCACCATGGTGCTGTCTGGTTAGTTAAACGTTTTCGGAGATAATTTTGCACGTATGGTGTGGGTGAGTGTATTTTAAGGATAATGTGGTGTGTGCGTGTGGTGTAATGGAGTGGGATGGTGTGGTGTATGAATGGAGTTGCGGGCGTTTGTATTTGTGGTATGGGTGGCTGTGGCATATTTTGATGAAGTGGTGTGGATTGATGTGTGTATTGTTAATGGGTGCGTGTTGTGTGGATGCAGTTGGTGTAGTATATGTGTGGGTGTTGTATGTATGGAGTGAGCATCTTAATAGTGTTGCTTTATGTGGAGGGATTTATGAATGGTGTGGTTAGCATATTGGTGCTTGTCATATGTGGTGTGGTGTCTAATCATTAAGGGTTTCCATGATGGTGGGCAGGCGCGGGCTACGTGGCCAAGAGTCAGAGCCATTCCCTGTTCACTTTGGGGTGCGACAGGGATGTCCTTTGGCTCCCACATTATTTAACATCATCTTTGACCACGTAGCTGGAGAAGCTTTCCATGGCTGTACCGGAGAAATTTCCATCTGGCACAGATACAATGGGAGGCTGATCGATGCTCGAGTGTGGTCGAGGGATGGCTCCCTATTGGTCAACCATGTTATGTATGCTGATGATCTGGTGATTGCTGCTCACTCAGAGGAGGAGTTTGAGGCGCTGCTGCTGAACCTGGAGTGAACCACTAAGAGGGTGGGGTCCTACCATTAACTCCGCCAAAACTAAGCAACTGCCTGGATATTTTGTGCCATCAAACACTCCACCCATCAACTCTCCATTGGTGATAGAGCAGTTGTGGAGAGTTTTCCATACCTGGGCAGTGTGATTATGACCAGCTCCGATTTGAGAGTAGAGGTCTCACTCTGAATCAGTCAGGTGGCATTATATTTTAATCGGCTGCGTAACGCTGTGTGGAAGCTACCTGATCTGTCGCTCCACATGACACTTCGGGTCTTCCCGGCCACAGTCATGCCCTCCCTTCTCTATCCTTGTGAAACGTGGACCCCTCAGTTCTGTTTGGAAACATTCAGGCTGGCCTGCCTACCATCCATACTGGGTTTAACCAGGCTGGATTGTATGAGGAGCTCACAAATCCTTGAAAGATCTGGACACATTCCCATCCGTGAGCTCCTCCGGCAGACAAGGCTGCATTGGCTGGGTTATGTAGCCCGCAAGTCTAGCCACCGCACGCCTAAGCAGCTTCTGTGTGGCCGCATTGAGGGGGCTATAACGGGCAAGGCACGGCCTGGAGAAGAGATGGAGCTAATGCGGTATGGGAGGATGTGGAGCTGAGTGGACTTGCCGATGACTGGTACTAGCGGTGTCAAGATCGGCCTCTATGGAGGTGGCTCGTGAAGGACGCTACTGGGCAGTTTGAGGCAGTCTCCCTCCAATAACAACTGAGGACAGAGGATTGAAGCTCACAACAACGAGCGGAGCGCCGGGCGGCTAAAACACAGCAAGTTGGCACAGTAGGTTGCACGGCTGGTGCATTTGCCAGTCTCTTAGTCAGCTGAGCCATGGCACCTGCTGGGTCTGTCCCGTGACCCCATGGTCTCTAAGTGCACCTGGCCTGGCACAGGCGCCGTGGTGATGTCACCATCACTTTGTGGCAAATGGCGGGTATCAGTATTGGTCTATTGGTGTGAGTCGTGGAGCGTTATCCCCTCATACATGTGGTGGTGGTGGTGGTATGGGCTGTCTCTGAGCACTTTGGTTCCTATCACGTGCAGAAAACACCTAATTACTGACAAGGAATTGGCCAAACATCCCAACGTAGCAGGATCCTCCTGAAAAAATAAGTCTTAAGGCTCGACGAGGCTTTGCCGTGTTAATATGACATTTTTATCATTGCCATATAACGTTTAATGATGTTCGTTGGTTGTGCGTTGCCATGCGCCTTGAAGTCGCTCTAAAAATATATTTTTCCCCGTGCACACATGCGTACATTTCGCACGCACGGCCGGTTAATTGTGCAGCCGTGGTCTGTTCCATAAAACATTTCAAATGATGAAGCTAATTATTAAAATGGGAAAGCCTCACTGAGCTTCAAGACTTTTTTTTTTTTAGAATTGCCCTGCCTTTACCAATTCCATTCATGAGTGTTTGACTTCGTCTACCATCTCCTGACCATACCTCGTCCGCCCCATGCCCGCAACACCTGGACAGTTCTGATGGTCATTGCTAACCGGGCCCAGTCCAATTCTAGACCTGAATGGCTAACCAGGCCTGAATGACAAACCAAGCGATTGGGGGAGCGTTGATAATCATTTCGTTAAATTTCGATTTAAAGCTTTCGTGACTGCAGGGATTCATCTTCTTGGTTCTTTCGGTAAAGTCACGTAGAAGGGAAATAATAAAATCATAAAAATAAAACATAATAAAATACAATTCTCACGACGTTTCGGCCACAACGCAAGCAGCCGTCCTCAGGTGAAGAACAGGTCTGTCGGAAAGACAGTTCATTCATTCAGACACTGTCTTTCCGACAGACCTGTTCTTCACCTGAGGACGGCTGCTTGCGTTGTGGCCGAAACGTCGTGAGAATTATTTTATTATGTTTTATTTTTATTATTTCCCTTCTACGTGACTTTCCCGAAAGAACCAAGAAGAAAAAAGAATCATTTCGTTGTAAGCAATGGAAAATTTCTCACTCTTTAACTCCTATTCTTTCTCTCACCACCCCCCACCCGGCTTCTCTCCCGTCCCCACGGTCCCTCCCTCCGTCCCTGCCTCCCTCCCCTCCCCTCCGAGCAGGGACGTGGACAGCATCGCGTTTGGGAACGTCGTGGGCCTCATTCTCAACATCCCGTCGAGCATGCGCTGGGGACCCCTGCAGCTGCCGCTCAAGCGCAAGCACTGGATTGGCGTGCGCCAGGTCGCTGGCGTTTACTACAACCTCGACTCCAAGCTCAAGGCGCCGCAGCGCATCGGCTGCGAGGACGAGCTGCGGTGAGCGATGGCGCAGGCGATCGTCACGGTTCAGGTCGACGTAGGGCAGCGATGGGCAACCGCAGACGAGTCGGTGGGTCACCCGAGCGAGCCCCTCCTTCGTGTCTCGGTTGGACCGCAAGCGTGACAATCCCACACCTCCAATTAGCTCGGTTGGCTACATACCAGAGGTCGCAAACGGGTTTTGATTCCTTACCCGTACCTGTACCCGGCCGCACCAGGGTCGCAAACGGGTACCCGTACCCTACCCGTACCCGGCCGGGTACGGGTAGGGTACGGGTACCCGTTTGCGACCTCTGGGATGAAGCCATGTTGCAAACGTGGGTGGGTTGATTCTAGGAACTTGAATTGTGAGAAGAGACAAGACGCTGGGAAATGAGTGACAAACGGTTACTCACCAGTGACTCACGGTCTACCCGTACCCGTACCCGGCCGCACCAGGGTCGCAAACGGGTACCCGTACCTGGCCGGGTACGGGTAGCCGGGTATCGGGTAGGGTACGGGTATCGGATACCCGGTTGCGACCTCTGCTACATACAGTGCGAAAGGAGTTCAACATACATACACAACATAGAGACAACTTCGACCAGGATACCACGAGGGGCTCCATGGGGCGGGTGAGGTCTGCGGGAGGCAGGTTGCCCACCACTGACCTGGCGAGATGTTGACTCCCTCGCCTGGTTTGCAGGAGGTCGTGGGTTCGATCCCGACTCTGACGCCTGCTGTGTATTTGAAGTTTGTGTTTTCGCTCTCCCCGTGGTGGCGTGGATTTTTCTCTCCGCGTCCTCTGGTTTTTTGCCTCATTTTAGATAAATGTCCATTCAGAGCATTTGGCTGCTATCAATTTCCACATGATTTGCCACTTCATTGAGCTATCGTTTGTGGCCAGGTCGCTTAAAAAAAGGGCAATATAACTCGGTAGGCTTTACCTGTTCAATAAAAAAATTATTACGAGAGCGTTTTGCTACTTAAGCAGCTTCCTCAGGAGAGGGCGTAGCTGCGTTTGTAGCTTCATCCAATTCGAGTTTTTTTTTTAAACTTTCTAATTACGCACATTTGGATCATGAGCGCAATTACACATGGCCCACTCTTTTATTAAACTAACATCTCGAGATCTTTAACATCAGCAATGTTTAGCAGGATGGCCGCTTGGCCTCAAACCGCGAACCTCTTGCAGCATGTGACAAATGCGCTAACGCTCGTCCCCGGGTCACTGGGGTTGCACCTTGAAGGAACCACAAAACATTTTTAGGAAGCTGCCGCCCCTATCCTTAACTATCTAAACGAGGATATAAGGCCCACTGAGTGTTATATCCTCTTTTTCAGAAGTGACCTGGCTATCACAAAAGATAGCTCAACGAAGTGGCTTATCATGTGGAAATCCAATGCAGCCAAACACTCTAAACGCGTGAGAAAAATCCACGCAACCACGGGGGGAATATGCAAACTCCAAATGGACAACCACCAGGGTCGGGATTGAACCCACGGCCCCCTATATAACAGGCAACGTAGTTAACATACCACCGTGGTTCCCTAAAACATCCGCCATAAGATGTTAGAGGATTGGATTGTATGGGATTGTGTGACACATGTTTAGAAACTCTTAAGTAAAAATGTAGAGGTGGTTGGGTGGCTCGGAGGCCAAGAGTGTTGAGCTGGTGCCGCTGAGAAGCTGAATTAGAATCCAGGCAGCTGCTGCCAGTGATTGAAGCGACTTTTTTTAAGTGTGTATATTTGATGGTCTCAGACCGGAGTGGTCACCGTCGACCTTGTGCGTGCTGTCCAGGCGCTTCCTGAAGGAGCAGTTCAGCGGGAAGCACTGTGAGCTGCTACTCGTCGTCAGCATCGAGGTGGAGGCTGAGCAGAGCTGGCGCCGGGACGAGTGACCGGACAACACCATTACTCGCCCTCATCCCCCACCCCCCCCCCCCCCCCCCCGACTAACGCTGTCATGGGAACGTCGATTGGGACCGCAGCGGCATCGGCGTCCGACGACGGCGACAAAAACATAGTAGCAACCAAACGGATAAACGAACTGACAACGCAAATATCCATTCGCGAACATCTACGACGGAGTTGGACCGCAAGCGGAAAGGCCTATGTGGGTGAGATTGCGTCGGAGCTGACGTGGAGCTGACGTGGATCTGACGTGGATCTGACGTGGAGCTGACGTGGAGCTGACGTAGATCCGACGTGGATCCGACGTGGATCTGACGTGGATCTGACGTGGAGCTGACGTGGAGCTGACGTGGATCTGACGTGGAGCTGACGTGGATCTGACGTGGAGCTGACGTGGATCTGACGTGGAGCTGACGTGGAGCTGACGTGGAGCTGACGTGGATCTGACGTGGATCTGACGTGGATCTGACGTGGAGCTGACGTGGAGCTGACGTGGATCTGACGTGGATCTGACGTGGAGCTGACGTGGATCTGACGTGGATCTGACGTGGATCTGACGTGGAGCTGACGTGGAGCTGACGTGGAGCTGACGTGGAGCTGACGTGGATCCGACGTGGATCCGACGTGGATCCGACGTGGATCCGACGTGGAGCTGACGTGGATCTGACGTGGAGCTGACGTGGATCTGACGTGGATCTGACGTGGATCTGACGTGGAGCTGACGTGGAGCTGACGTGGATCTGACGTGGAGCTGACGTGGAGCTGACGTGGAGCTGACGTGGAGCTGACGTGGAGCTGACGTGGAGCACGTTGACCGACTTGCTGTGCCCACACAGAGGCGCGCGGTGACGGGAGGGACGCCGCGCCAGCGTGACGGTGCTCTGGCACGCCACGTGGCGTCATATACCACACCCACGTGCGCACCACGCGTACTTTCCACGATGCGAAGCACACGCCATCGACCACAAATAGCGTGCACACCACGAGCTCGCGACACCACATGCACCATGTACACCTTGCGCAGAAAACACCACGCACAGACAGCAATACAATACGTCACAAACCATGTACACCACATGCACTATGCACCACACACCCCACACTGCTCACTGCACACCACACCATTCTCACCGTGCACTCACACCCCCACTGTTTGGCATGTGCACCGAACACCCCAATCCACAGCATTTTCAGCAGACAACTGCTCACACTATACCCCCATGCACATTACACACTGCCACGTACGCCGCGCATCGCCATGCATTATGTACGCCGGGGTGCACATCCGCCATGCATAATGCACACGCCAGCCACGCCACTCAGCGTGTACCTGTCATACACCACCGACTGTACGCACCACCAACACAAACCGCTCCACCACTCAAAACCGCACACAGCTACCAAGGTCCTCTTTATAATGGTTAAGCAGGTTGTGTTACCCTGATCCTCATTTATTGATGATGGGGGGGGGAGGGGAGAGCCAGTGGGGGTTGTTTCCTCTCGTCCAGATCTTTTGAGGTCTTTTGTAAAATAATATTAATATTAAGAAACCGCAAGCGAGTGAGAAACGTAAACAAAGCACACAAGCAGCCGAACTCGGAAGAGGAAGGGCAAGGCCGTGGTGTTTTTAATCAGAACAGCGACCCCGTGACATGGATACGCACGGACGTCGGCTTCAGGGGACAGAGAATGTAACTCCGATTAAATAAAGAAACGGGGACTTTGTCGTTATTCACACACGGCAAAGAGGGGGTGTGTGTGGGGGGGGGGTGCAACTCGCTATATCGCCATCATCAAACTGTAATAACTACATCGGTTTTGATATATATAAATACTGTATATGAAAATAAGCAAAAAAAATTATCTAAAACGGAAAAAAACAACCGCGAACAGATGAACGCGTCTTTTGTAGCAGATTTTGGTTGTGTTTTTTCTGGTGTGTGTGTGTGTTTGTGCGCGTGTGTGTGCCGGAAGCGTCGTGGCAGTTATCGTGAGCGCTACGTGCCAGCGTCCCGGTTTTATTGGACCTGATGCACACAGAACACCGGTTTTGCCAAATTGGCATCTGATCTCCCTCTCGGTTGACTTCAATCTTACCACATTTGGTGTTGTGCCAGCGCGTTTGTCAACGCCGGGTTCGAGACAAAGACAGCCTCGTGTGTGATCGCTAACTTACTTGCCTGCCTCAACACTGTACAATGTTTAAAGGTGGGCCGCGTGAAGAGTTCACGGTTCTGGCGTTCACAAAAGCAAATGTTTTTCGCGGGCAAAAACCAAAGTGAAATATTGAGGAACGTAGGTTATTGTGGTCCACAGACTAAAAGCTGGGGTTGATGGATTATGTAAAGGATGAGACATCAAAACCCGTGTGCTCCGGTTTCCTCGTAACAAAAGGTTTTACCGTAAAGCGGGACGTTTCTGGAAAAGTGTCTTTAGACTCGGTGAGCATTTTGTGGGTAAAGGTTTCCTGTTGTTACATAAAGGGGGGAGGGAGGATCTCTCATAACTTGCCAGACTTCCTTTGCAGACGCGTGCATTTTTCGATTTGGTGCAATTTTCAGTGTTGTTAATTCGTTTCGTTATTATTGTATTGTAGTTTCATTTTTTTACGTCTTTTGTTTCTCGTTTGTGTGTTTTTTTTGGACAAAATAATAACTTGTATATGGCATGGGGGGGATTTACGTGTACCGAACTGTGCAGTGCTCACAATCTCAATGTTGCCTTTGTTCCTGAGAACTTAAATACTTGGGACCCCAATGTGTGTGCTGGTGGAAAGCCAATTGTCCACCAATATTCGATGGACGCAAACGGGCAAATCACAATGTGCTGCCAATTTGGCCCTTTCCCACAAATAATCGACGGGGGGAAAGTAATTTCCACCAATTCACGGATTGTGACCTCCCTGTTCCGTATTCCTCCGTTAATGTTTTGTCGTTCGTGAAATCAAAAGTGGAACCCAAAAAATATGTACCTATATTTTTTTTGTATTCACCGCAGAATGTACAGAAAACGAACCGCGAATGCTTTAGTGGTGGCAAACGCTCACTCCTTTTGTCTTGAGAGTCAAATAAAATTGAGTGTAAAATGACTGACTCGTTCTAGATTTGAAGCTTTCGTGACTGCAAGGATTCATATTCTTAGGTTTTTTCGGTAAAGTCACGTAGGTAAAACATTACAATTAATAAAAGTAAAATAAAATAAAAATCACGACGTTTCGGAAGCTTGTGTTGCCTCCGAAACGTCGTGATTTTTATTTTATTTTACTTTTATTAATTTTAATGTTTTAACTACGTAACTTTACCGAAAAAACCTAAGAATATGACTGACTCGTCATGTCCTCAGACACTGGCAGGGTCGATTTTTATACATTTACACATTTTAGTTTTATTGGGGGGGGGGGGGGGGAAGAAAATAATTGGGTCTGTTTTGACATTTCGAGAATTGAGTGGATGGGCCAAGTCGTTCGGAGGTCCAAGCACTTAGCTGGCAGACGTGAGGGCCTGGGTTAAAAACCGGCAAACCACTTGTAGTTAAGTTTAACACGTAGGCTTTCGCGACCAATATTCATAATCAACGTTTTTGGGTTTAGATCGCGTTATTTATAAATGTGTCGTAACCCTCCACCACCCGACACGGCCAATCAGTAAAAAAGTGTCACGTTGACAAAAGACAAATAGTTCACTGCTTTAGCCCACCGGTGTGTTGAAGCGTGAAACCACAACATTTACACTTGTAGTTAAACCAAATCCTCAGGTTCAGCGAGTTGGTCACAGCCTAGTCACCAGAATAACTGCACAAAATTAACATCACATTTACATCTGTTTTGGCACTTAATGTGTCATTTCCTTGGATCTTAATTATTTAAAAAATCATTGGTCCAAGGTTTTATCGGAGCAGGTGTAAAATGCGCTGCCTTCGACTGCGTGGACCAGAGGGTCACGTTCGAAGGGATCTCGGAGGATCCTCGAATGTTCCATTGGCCATTCTTCAAACACGAAGGCTTGCACTGCTCTGTGAGACGGTGGATTTCATTGAGTTTAACTGTTTCATTGCTGTGTATGTTGAACTTCCTTCGCACCGTACGTAGCCAACCTTGGTAATCGGAAGTACATAATTGAAGGAGGGCCATTGCCTGTAGTACTATCGTACTGTCGCGTACTTTATATTTCTTATAAGGCAGTGTTTAATGAACGATGAAGGTGAGTTGTGTGTGTGTTGATACACCACTGGCAAGCCAGTCCCCGAATTATCTACAATACTACGTGTGTGTTTTGCATCATTGAGTTGGTCTTCATCTTCGTACGGTTGATGTTCGTGCAGAGCACCGAACTGTAATTTTACATTGAGGTGGTGGGTCGAGCCGGATTATTGCGTCCCGAATCGTCCAGTGCATCGCTGTGACGATGATGCCTCCTTCGTATCTGTGAATCGGGCCTTGAGTCATTATCTTCCGTCGTTCTTGTTCTGGGTGACCACAGTTGCACATCGCAGAGGGGTTTTTTAAAATCCTTTATATTAAGTTCGCTTGCTTGCTTAGGACCGTGCAAATCTTTCGGTCGTTTTTTAACCCACTTCCCGTGATCCAATCGAGCTGACATTTTCCACACAGACTCGTTGTGCGTGACAATTAATGTTCGTGAAAAAAATTTCCCAAAATTTGACACTTTTTAGGACAAATATATTATATTTAATTACCAATTGCTTAATGGTGCCAGACAATCATCTGACCCATAGGTGGCAGCCATCTCAAGCCAGAGGACGAGAGGACTCTAGCCGCCACGCATATAAAGGATTTATAGTCAAAAACTTTGTTTTTACGGGTTATACTTGTTTTATTTTCCATTTGTGCGACGACATTTCTACATCTGCCATGGTTTGTGCGGATGCGATTTATGGTTTATTGAATTTGTGTGTGCGAGTGTCTTCACGTGGGCAGCGGTGGTGGAGGCTGTTAGCGCGCTGCACTACGAACCCAGGACACCCGAGTTCGATTCCCGCACACGGCCAACACCGGTGACCAGTGGCGGCTCCTGCAAAATCTCTCAGGGGGGGCAAATGTCTGGATGATTGATAAGGATAAGGTCCACCCATGCAATGGATAAATTAACAGCTTAAGCATGTAAAGGCAACTTCACTTCTTTAATATTAATGAAAAATAAAGTGACTCTTACAATACATCTTGTTTGTTTCTATACTCACTATTAAAACAAACCACTCAAGTTTCTTTTATTAAAGATTCCACTAGGAGGCGACAAATTATATTGTTGGATGAAACGTGCTTATGTATGATGACGTAAGCACGTATGATGACGTAAGCACGTTAGGGCGAGCCCTCCCGGAAGCCATAGAGAATGCATTGCAGCGCCCCCGTTCGAAAAAAAACATCTTTGAATGTAAGTCTATGGGGCTAGGGGTCGGCACGGTTTGGCTCAAACCACCAAACCGCGGTTTGAACCGAACCAAATCGGTTTGGTTTGGCTCTGTTTGAACTGGTTCGGTTTGGTTTGGGGCTACGAAAACCGACTCGGTTTGGCTCGGACAGGGTGGAACCGGCTCAAACTAGTTTGGTTCAAGCCAACTTAAGAGGTTTGGTTTAGCTTAGTTTGGTTTGGTTTTGGTTTGGTTTGGTTCAGTCGTCGCTGGTTTGGTTTGGATTGCTCAATTTGAAACCAGTTTGAGTCGGTTCAAACCGTGCCGACCCCTATATAATGGGGCCACTCGGGGCGATTCTCAGCTGGAGGGAAATCGCCCAAAAAGAGGCGGTACTCCACAGAGCGTAGCATGACGCTGATTGGACTATATCCAGAGGCACAGTGACGGCTAGCGTGACTCTGTGGTTGAATGACATTGGTGGTGCGTCGCCCAATCGCCCTAATGAAGAAACCGCCCCTGCCGGTGACGATTGTCTGAACCGGTCCTGGTCCTCCCCTAGGTCGACTCATGCTCAAATGAGTACCTGGTGCGGTGTGTAAACATCGCCACTCGGGAGACAAAGGCGGCCGGGCGTGGTGTTGGCCACCCACCCCCTCGTGTGCCGTGCCAGCCTTCATAGATGCTACTTGCTAACAGCACTTGCCCCCAGCAGTCTGTTCAGGCTAATCGCGGGATCTTTGGTTTGTCTTTGTCGTGCACATTCGTGAGCTGGCGTGTGTTAGTGTGTATTTGTGAGATCGATCTTATAGTGTATATTTTCAGTGCACGTATTGGTGAACAGTTGTGTGTGAATGTTGAACTTTCGCGCAAACCGTACGTAGCCAACCGGGCTTATCGGAGGTTCGGTGAAGGACGGCAAACTAAACACGAAAGTCTGTTCTCAAGAAATTATAGATTTTGAAGTTTTCGTGACTGCAAGGATCCATACTCTTTGGTTCTTTCGGTAAAGTCACGTAGGTGAAAATAAGAAGAAAAAATAAAATAAATAATTCAAATTATTCTTAATTTTTATTCTTTTTTTCCTTTTTATTTTAACCTACGTGATCTCAAGAAATTAGTTTTTTAAATCTAGATTTGGAAGTTGCATAGCTCCAGTGGCTTCCAAATAGTGTTGTCCCATTTCCATTCGTATATCGCATAGTTTAAGCGTTTCTGTTCGTCCAACTTGTGCGTTTGAGTGTGCCAGTCATCTGGTGTCTTGTTATTATGTGGTCATTGTTCGTTGGTACGGTATTACAGTTGTATTGGTTATATTGTGTTTACTGTGTGAGTGAGTTATAGATAAGTTGGCGTGTAATGGCTGTGTATTTATGAGCTTGTGTGTAAATGATATTCGAGAGTTTAGTGTGTTCGTTCGTTGATAGTTGTGTTGGTCAGCTGACATGTATATGTGTGTTGGTTGTACGGAATTAGTGTCTGTACGGTTTTAATATTGGTGAGCTGGTATGTATGACACAGTATCAGTGTAGTGGGTTCGAATTAGGTGCACACACACACAGCTTGGAGGCAACACTATTTATTAAACGGTAAGTAATATAACACTGTACATGAGGTGGTGACCACCTTCCTCAACTCACTAACACTCTGGAACGCGACACAGACTGGACCAGGCAGGCAACGGCCTGCCTGGCCCAGGACGACGACTCGGGACTTGACGACCGATGATGTCTTCACTTCGGAGTACAGTACAACAGCCTTGCTCTGCGTTCACACCACGCTTATATCTGCTTTGGCGTGGCTGGCTCCGCCCCGGCGTGGCTGGCTCTCTTCAGGCCACGCCTCCCTTCCCAGGACACGCCTCACTTCCCCCACCTCTGGGAAGGTCCGGATCCCTCCACCACGTGACCCCCCAGGCACCCCCTTGGGGCCCCCAGCCTTCGTACAGGCCGACACAGTAGTTACCGTTCTATGTCACTACATCAGTGTTACGGGAACACATTCCTGCGGAGGGAGCTGGTAGAAACGTTGGGTTGCTCGGTCAATGGCCAGGGTCAACGGCGGCGTGGTGTATTCCGCAAATATGTCCGACTGTGAGGGCGGGCACAAGCCGGCGTGAGTAGGTTTAACGTTGAGTTTTATAAGGGCACCACGGGGTGACCAGCCCCTCCACACCCAGCCCCACCCTTCCCACCCAGCCCCACCCTCTCCACCCAGCCCCTACCCACCCAGCCCCACCCCTCCCACCCCCCACCCAGCCCCACCCTCCTCACCCAGCCCCTCCCCACCCTCCCCACCCAGCCCATCCCTCCCCACCCAGCCCCACCCTGCACGACGGACGGACACAATAATCGCTTGTGGGCTGGTGTAACCAGGAGGCTCCTACCAGTATAGTAGTACCTATATGGCATGGGTGTGCGGTGTATCAGTACTTTATAGTCATAGTTGGTTGCTGACAGCAGGCTGTTAAAAGCTATATGGGGGGTCTTTGTTTACATATGGGAGTAAGGGGCCGTCCATAAATGACGTCCAGCACCTGGGGGGGGGGTCATACATTTTGTGACGAGGTGGGGGGGGTTTGAGAAATGTGACGTCACATCAAAATGCGCAACTTTAAATAAATATAGACGACACGTTCTACTTAATTAAATAGACTTTGTAATGTTTTATCCAACAACATCAGAGTGCAGCGCCACATTAAATACGCACTACAATGACAATAGTTTAAAGCGATTTGAAGCATGTTTTATTTTAGGGGAGGGGCAGAGCTTTGTGACGTCATATTTGAGGGGGGGGGGTCTGACTTTTTGTGACGTCGTGTGACGAAGGAGGGGGGGGGTCAAAACTCGTCCAAAATCGCGTGACGTCATTTATGGATGACCTCGCCAATTTAAGTGACTCCTAACATTTGTTTTACCTTTGCATATTCGTTTCTGTTTTTCCACACCCATTGGTAGCCAACGAGTATCAGGTTTTAGATCATTAATTGTGGGGGTGGGGGGCGGCGTCACAAGACTTCTGGACCAGTCTGAACCGTCTTGTATATTTGTTGGTGGCATACTGTGGAATTATTGCGACTATGACCAAACCACAGGTCTGTATGGATGTTAGACGACCGTGTATGTAACAGCAGGCTTTGTAGACCTGTGAGCGAATGTTTGGCACGATATTCGTGGCTGTGTTTAACTACAAATATCATGCCATGCTGTTGTACTGTGTACGTATGTACTATATGTTGAACTTCTTTCACACCCTACGTAGCCAACCGTGCTTATCGGAAGTAAATGATGGTTTAAATATCAGGTAAAATTCATATTCTCCCAGCGTTTATTAATCTGTTGCGATGTGTATAGAGTGCAGCAGTGATTATTATACAATCCATTAATGTATGTGAGGTACATTCTCTTTTTGTATCATACTAGTTCATAAAGCCTGTCTTCACCAGCCAAAACTTTTCAATAAATATAATAATTAGCCTGATATGATTTTTGTTACAATTTTTATCTACGATCAGACACTACCAACTACAAAAAAATATTTTTCTGCTAAAAAAAAACTTATATTGTTGACCACTTGATTAAATTTCTTATATTTAAAGACGTACCCATCGGATAGCGTTGAATTTAAAGATTCCGTTATTTTTTTTTATTAAAAAGAACAAAAAGTATTTAACTTAATACTCTGAGAGAGAAAGCTCTCTTACATTTTCCGGTTTCCGAATTATTCAGATATGAACATCATAAAATGCGTTTTTTTTAATTCAAAACTCGTCTGAACCCGAAGTATCTCAAAAACAATAAAATATAGAACAATGGTTCTCGCTTTAATTTTATTTTCCGCCTAACGCTCAAACGAAACAACCCCGCATTCTTATATTTGTTTATGGCGCACTTAAAATCGAGATTTAGGGGGCCTTAAAATAAAAAAAATCTCTGATTTTCAGATTTTCGCCCTGTTGTTTGGTGTCCTAAAAGCAGAGGTGTGGACTCGAGTCATGTGACTTGGACTCGAGTCAGACTCGAGTCATGAATTTGATGACTTGCGACTCGACTTGGACTTGCATAACAATGACTTTGTCCCACCTATGAGATGTGGACTCGAGTCATGTGACTTGGACTCGAGTCAGACTCGAGTCATGAATTTGATGACTTGCGACTCGACTTGGACTTGCATAACAATGACTTTGTCCCACCTATGAGATGTGGACTCGAGTCATGTGACTTGGACTCGAGTCAGACTCGAGTCATGAATTTGATGACTTGCGACTCGACTTGGACTTGCATAACAATGACTTTGTCCCACCTCTGCCTAAAAGCGATCTGGGTACCATATTTCAGCTTTATACCTCGTCGGGATATGCCTTAGAGGTTTTTGAGACACATACAGATTAAGGTATTTCATTTTAGTTCCCAAGATGATGCTAATAGTTGTAGTTTAATTTTCAGGGGAGAGAGATCCATATTCTCCCCGGGTATATACGTGTGAACGTGCAAGCATTGTGTTATTTCGCACTCATTCCTATAATTGTGGGGTAAAAGTACAATTTTAATTCTCAGGGAAAATCCGTAACATGGCGCGTGGTCGTGTGAATTTGTTCCCCCATTAGTATTTGCGTGCCCCCCGAGGTTAATTCTCGTTGTATGTACGTGATGGTTATAACAGATTTTTTAAAATCTCAATTCTTTCCCCGGGTCCATAAAGAGTTATTTCTGAGTAACAAAACAATGGCCAATGATGACGAAATTCATCCCATAAATAAACCAAATCGCCGCCTCCATCTCTCTCCCCGCAGACCCCCCCCCCCGTCCCGTATGGCTCTCGTAATAGTGTGAAGTTAAATGAAATTATCTTATTTACTTTACTAATTTATCTTTGTTGTGGGTTATAATATCCCAGCAACGGGAGGGCCATCAGCTGATTTCTCAAAAACAGCCCGCATCACGTGGCCGCGCAGCCGCCCATTGGTCGAGGCGGCGAGGTCAAAGGTCGGGGCAGTAGCAGCAGCAGCTGATCGTGATGCTGCCGAGTTGTTCCGGGAAAGAGGTGAGTCCGAGGGAGCTGCTGTTGCTGTTACTCTCTCCTCTTCACTCTCTCTTCTCTCTCTCTTCACTCTCTCTTCTCTCTCACTCGCACCAGCGTATTGCATTCCCAGACAGACACTCGCGTACGTGCACCAACCCCCGTGTGTCGGTCGCACCCAGGCTCGCTCACACCCTGTGTTGTGTCACAACCCTGTGTGTCACACACACAGACTCACACCCTGTGTGTCACTCGCAGTCCTGTGTGTCACTCACAGTCCTGTGTGTCACACACAGACACACCCTGCGTGTGTCACAACCCCGTGTGTCACATACTCACCCTGTGTGTGTCACAACCTTGTGTGTCACTCACACAGAGATTCACACCCTGTGTGTCAAACACAGACTCACACCCTGTGTGTGTCACTCACAACCCTGTGTGTGTCACACACAGAGACTCACACCCTCTGTCACTGACAACCCTGAGTGTCATTCACAGATTCACACTCTCTGTGTGTCACCCACAACCCTGAGTGTCACCCACACACAGATTCGCCCTGTGTGTGTCACAACCCTGAGATGTCACCTACACACAGACTCACACCCTGTGTGTGTGTCACTCACACCCCTGTGTGTCACACATACTCCCAACGTCACTCACAAAACAAAGATCTCCCGTTATCGCCCTAACAGACTGCTAGGGCGAGTGCTCTTGGTGAGTAGCACATTCCAAGGCCGATACAGTTCACGAGGGGAGGGGGGTTTCCTAGCGGCGATGTTCACACACCACACAGCAGAGGTCGCAACCGGGTACCCGATACCCGTACCCTACCCAATACCCGGCTACCCGTACCCGGCCGGGTACGGGTAGGCCGTAAGTCACTGGTGAGTCACCGGTTGTCACTCATTTCCCAACGTCTTGTCTCTTCTCACGATTCAAGTTCCTAGAATCAACCCACCCGCGCCTGCAACGTGGCTTCATCCCAGAGGTCGCAATCAGGTACCCGATACCCGTACCCTACGCGTACCCGGCCGGTAGGGTACGGGTACGGCCGGGTACGGGTACCCGTTTGCGACCCTGGTGCGGCCGGGTACGGGTAAGGAATCAAAACCCGTTTGCGACCTCTGCCACACTGGGGTTCTGTACTCAACCTCGGGAGAGGGTCAGGTAACCGGTTCAGAGAATCATCACTGGTGTTGGCCCTGAGCGGAAATCGATCTCGGCATCGCCGGCTTTGTAAGCGCGGCGCGCCGATCGCTCCACCACCGCTCCCCACGCCAACCCACGTGTCGCACTGCCAGCGCCAGGATTATCCCGGGAGCACAAGTAGCTACATCATGCTACGGGCCCCCCACTTTGAAGGCCCCCCCCCCCACTTTGAAGGGCCCCCCGCACTTTGAAGGGCCCCCCACGCGCTAAATGCTTTCAAGCTGTCAATTCCGGTTCAGTGATTCTGCACTCGCTCTATTGCTATAGTACTATACCGCCTTGGACTTTTATGAACGACTGTGTGTTTAAGGTTAGCGATTTGTCGTATTATCTGGCTGTATAGCGAATGAAAAAAAAACTATTTATTACGCAGGTAAAAAAAAATGTGTGTTTTAATATTTATGTTTGTTTTTATACGCTTTGGTTCTTTCGGTAAAGTCACGTAGGTGAATTTTTTAACAAAATTTGTTTTAATAGAAATAACTAAATTAAATCACGACGTTTCGATCGCAACACAAGCAATCATCATCACGTGTGGAAATCACAGCTAGAAAATGTTGTCACTTTAGTAAAACGCAGCACGCGCTGTTGATGGCACCCGGAATGCCCCCTAAGGTCCCGCTACTCGTCGCACGCAAAGAGCCACTGCCACAAGGTGAACCACGATACCTCGATCATCTCGCTAATGAGCATAAACCACAGAGGTCGCAAACGGGTTTTGATTCCTTACCCGTACCCGGCCGCACCAGGGTCACAAACGGGTACCCGTACCCGGCCGTACCCGTACCCTACCCGTATCCGGCTGGGTACGGGTATCGGGTACCCGGTTGCGACCTCTGGGATGAAGCCATGTTGCAGGCGCGGGTGGGTTGATTCTAGGAACTTGAATTGTGAGAAGAGACAAGACGTTGGGAAATGAGTGACAAACGGTGACTCACCAGTGACTCACGGCCTACCCGTACCCGGCCGCACCAGATCGCACCAGAGTCGCAAACGGGTATCGGGTAGGGTACGGGTATCGGGTACCCGGTTGCGACCTCTGATAAACCATCATCACGCGAAACTCCCCTCGTGCTGGCAGCAGCGGCTTTTGGCCACCGTCGGACAAAGAACAAAGACGGCCATCGCATCGCGCGCTTTCGGATGCACTCTCTGTGGCCATCTGGAACGCTCTTTCTTCTGATGCAAGTAGCACTGCACCTAAGGGGCCGTCCATAAATGACGTCACGCGATTTTGGACGATTTTTGACCCCCCCCCCCGCATCAAATATGACGTCACAAAGCTCTGCCCCCCCCCCCAAAATAAAACATGCTTCAAATCGCTTTAAACTTTTGTCATTGAAGTGCGTATTTAATGTGGCGCTGCACTCTGATGTTGTAGGAGAAAACATTTATTTTAAAAAGTCTATTTAGTTAAGTGGAACGTGTTGTCTATATTTATTTAAAGTTGCGCATTTTGATGTGACGTCACATTTCTCAACCCCCCCCCCCTCGTCACACATCGTCACAAATGTCTGACCCCCCCCCCCCCCCGAGGTGCGTGACGTCATTTATTTAAGTTTCCGCTCCACCTTTCTGCTTGTGGAGTGACGTCATCCGTTAGCGATTATTAATGAGGGGGGGGTACCCAATATGGAGTGACGTCAGCCCTTCATGATTATTAATGAGAAGGGGTGGGTGGGGGGGTGTCTATTTTCAGGATGGCACCTGCTAATGCATATTAATGAGGGGGGGCTGGTTCAACGTGGAGTGACGTCACGAGCGTTAAGGACATTCCTGAGTGATTATAGTCGGTATTAGAAAGTCACTGGAGCTGTACACTTTTCAATCTGCAGTGAAAACTAATTTTGTTTCGAACAGCTTTTTGCGTTTAGGTTGTTATCCTCCGGTGAGCACAGTTGTCTACATACAGCGCGCACGAAGTGCAACGTGCATGCATTGATAAACACACCTTGGGTGCCACTGCACACCCCCAGGCTTCAATCACCCTCGTGTCCTGCACACCCACGGCCTCATGCACTCCTACAACTCGTTTTCGGTACTATACCATACAAAGACAAACATCCTCCGTGTAGTCATCTTCTTGGTTCTTTCGGTAAAGTCACGTAGAAGGGAAATAATAAAATAATAAAAATAAAACATAATAAAATGTGAGAATTATTTTATTATGTTTTCTTTTTATTATTTTGCTGAAAATTAATTTATTATGTTTTATTTTTATTATTTTAGTGAGAATTATTTAATGTTTTTTTATTATTATTTTATTATTTCCCTTCTACATGACTTTACCGAAAGAACCAAGAAGATGAATCCCTGCAGTCACGAAAGCTTTAAATCGAAATCCTCCATGTAGCCCTAACAGACTGTTGGAGCAAGTGCTGTTCGCGAGCACCTATGAAGGCCGGCACGGCACACGAGGAGGTGGGTGGCCAACACCACGCCCGGCCGACTTTATCTCCCTGGTAGCGATGTTAACACATCGCACCAGGTACTCATTTGAGGTTGAGTCGACCTAGAGGACGCCCAGGATCGGTTCAGATAATTGCCACTGGTGTTGGCCGTGAGCGGGAGTTGAACCCGGGTCACCAGGTTCGTAGCGTAGCGCGCTAACCGCGACACTACCGCTCCCCATACGCACATACACACACAACCCTGAACTCACCACGGCTTCACAGCCCTCGCACGCCCCCTCCCTCGTCCTGCATGCACACCGTGACCTCCCTGCGGGTTCACTTTTAAACTTTGCCACGCGTACATTGTCATGAGAATGGCGTTTGTTCGGTGTAGCAAGCGTGGATCTCCTTGTGTCTTTTTGTCTCTGTAGGAGAGGACCCCTCCATTCCATCAAGAAGAACCAGCCCACCAGCCAACCAACATCCAGGGCCCTGAGTTTCCTTGAAGCCCTGCTCCCCCACACCCCCCTCCACCCCCACCCACCCACGCTCTCTAATTTACAGATCCGCAGCTTCTTGGGGATCCCAAATCCTCGTTAAAGCACACCCCCCCCCCCCCCCCCCAGCTGCCCGAGTCCGTGTAGTGCTCCCCCTACCAACCCATTTTCAACCCGCGCTTCACGCGCGACCATGACGGGTCCTTTTTTCAAGAACGTCAAGAACCAATACGGCGGCGCTGGCAACGGCGGTAGCAACGGCGGCGATGACGGTGGCGACGGTGGGAACGATGCCGCACCGCTGCTGCTGCTGCCGCTTCCTCGTGTCGGCGGCGAACAGACGACGACGACGACGACGATGACGGCGGCGGCGATGGCGGTGACCTCCTCGGTAGTGCGGAGGCGCTTGCTGGCGGTGCTGGCGGTGGTGCTGGTGCTGCTGCTGGCGGTGAACGTGTGCGTGGTGTGGTCCGAGTACAATTCGTCACGGCCGTTCCGCCCACCAGCACCTGCACGCCCACGACCAGGTTGGAATGAGGGAGAGCCCCCTCCCTTCCCCTGCGTATCCCGTCCTCCTCCGCACACCTAATTGACTCGTGATCTTCTAGCGTCCAGATTTAAGTTTGCTTCGGGAGTAGTGCGGCTCACGCCAAATTAAGTGCCCAAACAAATAAAAATGTGATGCTATTTTTGCGCCTATCTACGCGACTTGACCGAAAGACCCAAAGAATATGAATTCCTGCAGTCACGTTTGCGAAATTATGCAAGTTGTCTTATTATTAATAAAAAAAAAAAATTCATAATTAGGTGAGAAGCAATTGTGGCATGAGTCTCTCTCACAAAAAATGTTGTGTTGTGTTCTCCAATTTATTTTTCGCATTCCTTGCAGGCAACGCTTCATCACCCTCATCGACATCCACATCATCCACATCATCATTATCGTCGTGCTCGTCCGTCGCCGAGTCCTGGCGCTTCGACTGCTATCCCGAACGAGGCGCCGTGGTGACGGAGGCTATGTGCGCCGCCCGCAACTGCTGCTACATTCCCGTGGTGACCGGAGAGGGTGGAACCAACGGCGGCAGCCGCGGCGACGGCATCGGCGTGCCGTGGTGCTTCTACGGGCCGGGCTATGGCCTCTACATGGCGCCGGCGGGCGGCTGGGTGGAGACGGCGCTGGGCATGGAGGGCAACCTGACGCTGGTGGCGCGGAGCCCCTACCCGCGCGACGTCGCCACCGTGCGGCTCAGCGTCGCCATGGAAACCGACAGCCGCCTGCGCATACGGGTGGCGCTCACACACGCGTTCGCCGCACACGCGCGAGTGCACGGCAGCGCCCAGGCTAGCTCGCTTGACCGCTGCTCACAAGCTGCTGCTGCTATCGCATGCGGCGCTAGCGAGTGCGCGTCGTCAATTCCTTTCGCCCGGTACCGGGGGGTTAGGACCATCGCACAGGGATCAGAATCACGGAGGGGCGAGGGGAGACTCACACGGTCGCACACGGTGCGCTAATGCAGGTTCTCTCTGGAGGCTAGCTCACGATCGCACAGGGGCGAGGATGAAAATACGGGGGCCTAGTACAGCCGCACGGGCCATTGGCACACGAGGATAAAACAATATATTTATAAAAAATTAGGTTGTATGCGCTACTGATTGTTGTGGTTTGTGTGCTTTTTTTAAATTATCTTTTTCGCGCAGCTGACGGACGCGTCGGCGCCGCGCTTCGAGGTGCCGGTGTCGGTGCCGAACGTGTCGCGCCGCGCGCCCAGCCAGCTGTACCGCGTGGAGCTCACGCAGGAGCCGCCCGGCATCCTCGTCGTGCGCCGCTCCACCGGCGCTGTGCTGTGAGTCCGCTAGCCGCGCACGCCTGTCGGCGCTTCGGCCGCGGCGGTGAAGGGAGGCCTCGTCCCTCCCCAAGGGGTCTTGGCGGTCAACGTGTTGCCCCTTTCAGTCTCTGGGTGTGATGGCGATCGTTCATCTCTGCGCGTCAATGCGCACCTTTCAGCTTTTGTTCCATCTCTTTCATCACCATCCACAAGTCCGATATATCAGAGCACATTGGCATGTGCACACACCCTTATATATACATACATACACCCCGATACACACACATGCTTACACACTCTCGCATAAAAGGATATGTACATACAAAGACAAATATTCCCCCTGTAGCCGAAACAGACTGTAGGGGCAAGTGCTGTTAGTGAGTAGCACCTATGAAGGCCGGCACAGCACACGAGGAGGTGGGTGTCTCCCTAGCGACGATGTTTACACACCGCACCAGGTACTCATTTGAGGCTGAGTCGACCTAGGGGAGGCCCAGGACCGGTTCAGATAATCGTCACCGATGTTTGCCGTGAGCGGGAATCGAACCCGGGTCGCCAAGTTCGTAGTGCAGCGCGCTAACCGCTACACTTCCGCTCCCCGTTACATACACACACACACATACCCAAGCATTCAGACGCTCAGCTTTTCACACGTACATGCTTACTTACACACACTTGCGCACACAGGCTAATGTACACACTGGATGTTCTCACACACACACACACTGCAGGTCACAAGTTCAAATTCCAGTGCTGGGTTGACTCGGCCTACCAACCGTACCTTGTCATTTAATGAGTTACCACCACTCTGACCGACCAGCCGTCTTGCAGAGAGCCTGACCCCTGTCATAGGAATGGGCAATTTCTTGAAAGCAGTTCAGGGCTGGGCTGCCAACAGAAATAGGCACCACCCCCCGCACCTCCGATTAGCACGGTCGGCTACGTACGGTATATAATAAGTTCAACATACGTACTTGCGTACAACAACCGCCATTCGCCACTAAGTGGCGGTGACGTCACCCCGGTGCTTGTGCCAGGCCATGTGCACGTTAAGGCCACGTGAAGTGTCTAACACCTGCTGGCGGAAGGTCACGGGGCAGACCCAGGTGCCACGGCTCGACTGACTGAGATGACTGGATCAACGCACCACCTGTGCCCCCTTGCGTACACACGCAGACACACACGAGCGAAACCCGTTCTATCTCCCTCTCCTCCAGGATCAACACCACGGTGGCGCCGCTCGTATTTGCCGACCAGTTCCTGTCCCTGTCGACGCGGCTGCCCTCGACGCAGATCTACGGGCTCGGAGAGCACCGCGCCGGCCTCCGCCAAAACGTGAACTGGAACCGGCTGTCATTCTGGGCACGCGACAACCCTCCGACGGTCAGTCAGGGCAGGGGAGCGGCCCGTCGGATGGAAAGATCGATAGGCCCAGTCCGGGGGTCAGCAAACCGAAATAATGATGAGGTGGTTTTTTGTTTGTTCCGAATTCTTTACTTTGCACACCTGTCGTTGTAACCGTTCTGACCCCCGTGCCCCTACTGGGCATCTGTTAAAAAAAAGAGCTTCATAGATCATCGGATTCATCCAGTATAAATAAATATTCTGTAAAAAAAAATCTCTATACTCTTTGGTTCTTTCGGTAAAGTCACGTAGATGAAAAGGAAAAACTTAAAATCTTGAAAAAATCTCTATTTCAAGAGGATGGGTCCTTAATCAATGACGTCACCAAACGGTCCTTAAAGAGCCGTATGCGGCTCCTCCGGAGCCGCAGGTTGTCGACCCCTGGCCTAGTCGGTCAGCGGACCTTTTCCGTCAGTCTATTTTATCATTCAATTGGCTGAATAAATATTCAAGCAGTTGGACGTTCAATTGGTCGGTTGGTTTATAATTCAATGCAGTCGGGAGTCAGTTATTCAGTCATTCAGTTAGTCAATTAGTCATTCGATCTGCTAGTCAATTGGATAGTCATTTAATCTGTCATTTAGTTAGCAGTCCAATCAGTTGAGGAATGAATAATTTGAATAGGTAAATAATTGAATCAGGAAGTCCATCAGTCAATTATTAGATTAAGTAATGATATCTGTTCATGACCAGGTGTTCAGAGGTCATGACTATATTTAAACAGTGGTCGTACAAAGGGATGATGTAAATCCATTTGCTCTAAGTCCAAGTTTTTCAGTGCCCAGGCAAGCAAGCAATGGTGCTCATCTCCATTGGTGTCTCTCGGCCAGTGGTAGAAATTCCACATTCCGATAGCTGGGGTCAGTCTATCCGCAGGACAAACCACCGTTGAACTGCTCCGCAATAAGGACACTAATTTGATCTGTCCCTTAAGTGATGAGCTGGGCTGCAATCCGATTTTATTTTTTTAAATCGATTCCTCTACCGACTGATTATATCGGTTCGATTACCCGACCGGTGGGATTACACCAACATCATCCATTCCCGCGCGTGCCGCTGGACTGGAGGTGATGGCCCGGGCTTGGTGACATCATTGGCCGTGTCATGCCGCGTGCGGCTTTGTCGGAGGTGTGCTGCCTTCACGAGGCAGGATGTTAAAACAAAAACTAAAACTAAACTATTTTATGTTATCAGGTAAGGTCCACTGAGCTAAATAGCTCGTTTTCAGAAACCACCTGGCCCAGGTGATAGATCAGCAAAGTGGCTCATCATGTGGAAATTTATAGCATCATATTACTCTAAATGTTGGGGGTTTATAGCAGCCAAATACTCAAAGATGTTGGGGGTGGCCATTATGTATCCTTCGGCCTGAGTAATCAACCACGCAAAATGTTTAATCAGTTACACTTTCATTCCATTGAGCTGCTAAGTGACTAAATTGCTCCAGCTCTATGTGAGCCACCACTACGACGATGACAATGATGATAATGATGATGATGATGTTTAACACGTAGTAGACTTCCGCGACCAATATTTTCCATAATAGAGGTTTTTTGGGTGAGATGGCGTAAATATAAATGTGTCGTTAAACGTGCGACCACCCGACACAGCCAATTAGTAAGGTTTGTCACGTAAACAAAACATGCCAATTAGTTACTAGTTCAGCACACCGGTGTGTTGGAGAATAAGCCCGCAACACTTTGAGCACCGTGACGTTTCGTCGGTTATTACAACCAATGTCATCAAGCGACAGCCAGAATCGTGGAGACATCCTCCCACGCGATCTAACCCAAAACACCTCTGAAGAATGATGAAGATGGCTCGCGTGAACCCCCAACGGGGATTCGAACTCTGACCTTGCAGCGCAGGGCTGAACGCTTTGTCCACCGTTGCCGGTTGTCCATCTCTGTGCTGCTGCTGCTGCCGCTGCTGCTGCTGCCACCTGTAGGAGTCGACGAACCTGTACGGTGCCCATCCATTCTACCTGGCCCTGGAGGCCGGCGGAGCGGCACACGGAGTCTTCCTGCTCAACAGCAACGCCATGGGTGAGAGGCCATCCTGGGGAGAATGCGTGGTGGCAGTGGTGGTGGTGGTGATGGTAGTGGTGATCTTGAAGATGGTGGTAGTGTTAGAGCGGAACGCCGGACGGCTAAAACACAGCCAGATGGCACAGTAGGGGGCACAGGCGGTGCATCGACCAGTCATCTCAGTCAGCCAACTCATGGCACCTGGGTCTTTCCCATGACCTCCTGCCGGTGGGCGTTCAACACTTCACGTGGCCTTAAAGTGCACATAGCCTGGCACAAGCGCCTTGACATCACAGCCACTTAGTGGCGAATGGCGGTTTTGTTGTTGCTGTTATTGATTGAAAACTAATTTCTTTAAAACTGCATGCACAGCGGGCGCAGTCACGTGCTTCTGTGGCCATCTGGAACGCTCTTCTGATATTAGAAAGCCACTGGAGCTATGCACTTTTAAAGCACTTAGATTGAAAGCTTATTTCTTTAGAACTGTTTTTTGTATTTAGTTTGTTGTCCTATCCCCGCTTCTCCGATTAGTACGGTTGGCTACGTATGGTGCAACAAAAATGTCAACATACATACAGCAGCACTATTAAGGCTATATGTCCTTGTTCGTAGTTAAAGTGGTTGGGTGGGTCATGATGGTGGTTGTTGTGTTGACAATTGTAGTAATGGTGGTGATGATGGTGCTGAAGGTGGTTATTGTGGCTGTGATAGTGATGATGATGATCGTTGTGGTGTTTGTGATGGTAATAGTGGCGGCGGTGGTGGTGGTTGAGTTTGTGGTGCTAATAGCGGTGAGGATGCTGTTGGTAAGGATGGTGAGGTGGCAGCGATTGGTGATAGTGCTGCTGACGATAGCTATTAGGCCCGTGACGATCCCATGGATTTCTCACAACCCCTTGATGGTCTCGGTACTAATGGCGGCCATGGTGGTGGTGGCGGCAGTGGCGGCTGTTTCGATGGTTGTGGCGGTTGTGGCAGTTGTGGCGGTTGCGGCAGTTGTGGCGGTTGCGGCAGTTGTGGCGGCCGTGGCGGGTGATGTCACCTCCGGGTCTCATAGCCCGCATGCCCAGCCACCGCATGGCCAGACAAGGCTGCGTTAGCTGGGTCATGTAGCCCACATGCCCCACCACCGCATGCTCAAACAGCTTTTGTTCGGCCGGATAGAGGTTGCTAAACGGGCACGCCACGGCCTAGAGGAGAGATGGAATAATGTCGTACAAGAGGATATGGATCTGAGTGGACTTGCCAATGACTGGTACCAGTGGTGTCAAGATCGGCCTCTATGAAGGAGGCTCTTGAAGGACGATACTGGTCAGTTGTAGGCAGTCGCCCTCCAGCAACAACGGAGGGCAGAGGAGCGACGCTCACAACAACGACCGGAGCGCCGGGTGGCTAAAATGCAGCAAGTTAGCACAGTGGGGAGCACAGCTGCCAATCATCTCAGTCAGTCAACCCATGGCACCTGGGTCTGTCTCGTGACCTCCTGCCAGCAGCGAGCCTTCGACACTTCACGTGGCCTCAAGGTGCACCTGGCCTGGCACAGGCGCCATGGTGACATCACCACCACTTGGTGACGAATGGCGGCTGTTGTTATTGTTGATGTCGCCGCCGTGCAGATGTGGTGCTGCAGCCGGCGCCGGCCGTGACGTGGCGGACGATCGGAGGGATCCTGGACCTCTACGTGTTGCTCGGGCCTACCCCCGACGCCGTCGTGCAGCAGTACACCGAGGTCGTAGGTCAGCAGCGCGCGCACTCGCTCGCACGTCACATTCAAAGACAACGATCCCCCCTCCCCTACCCCGTGTAGCCCGCGCAAGGCTGTGGCGGTCAAATAGTTCAGGCCACAACAAGCCTCTCGTGCGCTGGTGACGGCCTGTTAAGGCTATCGAGGGATATTTGTCTTTGGTTTCGTGCATACGTGTGAACACGCATGAGCGTGCGTGTGTCTCTGTGCGTACATTTTAGTACATGCAAGCAATGGGTGCGTGAGCGTCCGTGCGTGTGTGAGTATCTGGTGTTGTGTGTAAACATCCTCACGAGGGAGACAAAGGCGGCCGAGCGTGGTGCTGGCCGGCCACCTCCTCGTGTGCCGTGCCGGCCTTCATAGGTGCTACTCACTAACAGCACTTGACCCAAAATCCTGTTAAAGGTTCTCCAGCAAGTCCTCATTTAACACGGTATATACGTTCCTAAAAAGTGCCACGTGAAGGGAAAAATACGTGAAGCGAAAACAATATCCCCACTAATAATGTAATGATAAAGTTTGGCGAGATACGATGTATGCACACACACGGCAATATGGCGGGACAAATAACTGAGAGTACGCCGCCGTATTTAATGTATCTTTCCGCGTACTGTATCACTGTACCACTAGGCCTCAGGTCGCAAAGGGGTTTTGATTCCTTACCCGTACCCGGCCGCACCAGGGTCGCAAACGGGTACCCGTACCCGGCCGTACCCGTACCCTACCCGTACCCGGCCGGGTACGGGTAGGGTATCGGGTACCCGGTTGCGACCTCTGGGATGAAGCCATGTTGCAGGTGCGGGTGGGTTGATTCTAGGAACTTGAATTGTGAGAAGAGACAAGACGTTGGGAAATGAGTGACAAACGGTGACTCACCAGTGACTCACGGTCTACCCGTACCCGGCCGCACCAGGGTCGCAAACGGGCACCCGTACCCGGCCGGGTACGGGTAGCCGGGTATCGGGTAGGGTACGGGTATCGGGTACCCGGTTGCGACCTCTGCTAGGCCTCACAGCTCAAGAAAGTGGCTTGTCATCGACCGCTGAGAAACCACGTTATAACGGGGCCCGTTCGGCGTTATAACAGGACGCACATTCCGAACGGAAGAACCGCGTTGTAGCGAAAACCCGTTATAGCATAAACACCGCACGCTAAGCGAGTGCTCAGCGTACGGGGGGGATCTTTGTGTGTGCGTGCGTGCGTGTGCGTACCTGCAGGGCGACCGGCCTTGCCCCCGTACTGGGCCCTGGGCTTCCACCTGTGCCGCTGGGGCTACAACAGCAGCGACGGCACCATGAGCACCGTGCGCGCCATGAGGGCGGCAGGGATCCCGCAGGTCGGGCCGCCACCCTTCCCTCTGCCTCCTTCTGCCTCCCTCTATCGTCCCTCTCGCACCACGCACCCCCCTGCCCCCGCCTCCTCCAGCAAGGTGTCATTGCCACGTGATTCTTGGACTGAACCGACCGATTGTTAAAATGAACCGCGAGCCTGGATCGTCGCGAGCGAGTTTGTGCGTGGGGTTCACGACGGGAGCGCGAATTGTCACAGCTCTGCCACAGTGCCGGATTAAGGTAGTGCGGGGCCTGTAGAATATGTTATAAAGGGGCTCTAAATAACAAAATATAAATATTCAAAAAACACATACATTTTTCACTTGCATAGTAAAGTAATTGTATTTTTTTATTTGCTATACAGCCAGATAATGACAAATCGCTAACTTTAAACACCCAGTCGTTCATAAAAGTTGAAGGTGCTATAGTAGTATAGTAATAGAGCGAGTGCAGAATCACTGAACCTGAACTGATAGCTTGAAAGCATTTAGCGCGGGGCCCTTCAAAGTGCGGGGCCCGTAGCATTTGCTACTTTTGCTACGAGGATAATCCGGCACTACTCTGCCATCCACTGAATAACAAGATTCTCCTCTGCTGCCCCGACGGTCTGGAGCTGCCGACCTCCGTGCTGTCGACTCTAAACTTCATCGCTTTCCAACTGAGGTCGAAAGTGTTGATCGTAACTGGAGCCACTTGTCTTCTTGGTTCTTTCGGTAAAGTCACGTAGAAGGGAAGTAATAAGATAATAGAAAAAAAACATAATAAAATAATTCTCACGACGTTTCGGCCACAACGCAAGCAGCCGTCTTCAGGTGAAGAATTCTTCCAAGAAGATGAATCCCTGCAGTCACGAAAGCTTTAAATCGAAATTAGGAGCCACTTGATTGGATAGCTTTGCATGGAGGATTTTCTTTACAGCCGATATTAAACTAGCTATATAGCCTTACCAGGTAAGGCTATATAGCTAGTTTTCAGATGCGACCTGGCCACAAATGATAGCTCAGCGAAGTGGCTTATCACGTGGGAATGTATTGCAGCTAAATACTCTAAACGCGTGTTTCTAAATGTGGCGGGAAAAACCGGAGGACCTGGAGAAAAATCCACGCGACTACGAGGAGAACGTGCAAACTCCAGATATACACTTGTCGGGGTTGGGATCGAACTGACGACCTCCTATATACCAGGCGAGGTAGTTAGCATCTCGCCACCTTGGCGCCCCTTAAAGAGATCCCTTGATGAGCCACAAGTTGCTGATCCCTGCACGATCATCATCATTATTTTGTATTATTCCAGGTGATTTGGTTATTGGCTCAGCAGGCCTTGTATAGATCCAGAGGGCGACATTGTTTTGTTGTTGTTATCGTTATTGTGCGGGTCACGTGGTGTTGTTGCAGGATGCGCAGTGGAACGATATCGAGTACATGCACAAGCGTCTCGTGTTCACGTACGACACGAAGGCCTTCGCGAGCCTCCCGGCCATGGTGCAAGACCTGCACGCGCACGGCCAGAAATACGTCGTCATCTTGGTACGTGTGTGTGCACGCGCGTGTGCGTGTGACGTGCACGAACCCACACGTGGCGCACACGTGTGTGTTCGAGCTCGCACCATGAGAATTACGGGGTCCGGGTTCAGGAAACCCCTGGGCTGGATTAGAGGTGGACATACACAAACAAAGATCCCCCCCCTCCCATAGCCTTAGCAGACTGTTTGGGGCAAGTGCTAGCGGGTGGGTGGCCAACACCGCGCCTGACCGCCTTTGTCTCCCCAGTGGCGATGTTTACACACCGCAGCGGGTACTCATTTGAGGCTGAGTCGACCTCAGGGAGGAGGCCCAGGGGATTGATAACCGGGTCAGAGACGCTGAGCAGCGTCTCCAGTGCAGCAGCTTCAGGGTCTGCAGGACGGATAGACGGCGTTGGATGTGCGGTGCGGCGGTGGCATCGGGGGCTCTGGCCACGGCGACGTCTCGATGCGTACGCACGTCGCGTGTGTACGCACGTGTGTACGTTGAACTTCTTTCTCACCACTGTACGTAGCCAACCGTGCTAATCGGAGGTGCGGGGGAAGCACAACAAACTAAACATACAAATCAGTTCTAAAGAAATGAGTTTTCAATCTAAATTATTTAAAGTGCGTAGCTCCAGCGGCTCCCAAACTTCAGAAGGAAGAGCGTTCCAGACGGCCGCAGAAGCGCACCTGAAAGTGTACGCCCGCGTGCACGCAGGACCCGGGGGTGAGCAGCTCCCAGCCGCGAGGCACGTACCCAGCGTTCGACGTCGCACTGGCACGCGGCCTCTTCATCAACAACACCGATGGCACCGCTCCTCTCATTGGAAAGGTGCTTACGTGCGTGCGTGCGTGCGTGGAGGTGTGCGTGGAGGTGTGCGTGGAGGTGTGCGTGGAGGTGTGCGTGGAGGTGTGCGTGGAGGTGTGCGTGGAGGTGTGCGGGGAGGTGTGCGTGGAGGTGTGCGTGGAGGTGTGCGTGGAGGTGTGCGTGGAGGTGTGCGTGGAGGTGTGCGTGGAGGTGTGCGTGGAGGTGTGTGTGGAGGTGTGCATGCGGGGAGGTGTGCGTGGAGGTGTGCGTGGAGGTGTGCGTGGAGGTGTGCGTGGACGTGTGCGTGGAGGTGTGCGTGGAGGTGTGCGTGGAGGTGTGCGTGGAGGTGTGCGTGGAGGTGTGCGTGGAGGTGTGCATGCGGGGAGGTGTGCGTGGAGGTGTGCGTGGAGGCGCGCATGCGGGGAGGCGCGCGTGCGTGGAGGTGTGCGTGGAGGTGTGCGTGGAGGTGTGCGTGGAGGTGTGCGTGGAGGTGTGCGTGGAGGTGTGCGTGGAGGTGTGCGTGGAGGTGTGCGTGGAGGTGTGCGTGGAGGTGTGCGTGGAGGTGCGCATGCGGGGAGGTGTGCGTGGAGGTGTGCGTGGAGGTGTGCGTGGAGGTGTGCGTGGAGGTGTGCGTGGAGGCGCGCGTGCGGGGAGGTGTGCGCTGGACTGGGCAGGTGTGGGGAGATGTGAACGGGAGCTGTGATGGAGGGGCAGAAGAGTGGGTTGAAGGCGTTGTGTAATCAATGTGTCTCTGCTGTGTATCGGTGTGTCTCTGGTGTATCAGCGCGTGTATTCGTGTCTATTGGCATGTGTATTAACGTGTGTCTGCTGTGTACGAGTGTGCGTCTGCCTTGTATCGTTGTGTATCAGTGTGTCTTTTTGAGTAACAGTTTACATCGGTGTGTCTGTGTGTGTATCAATGTGTATCTGAGTGTGTATGGATTTGTATCAGAGTGTGTGTTTCTGCATGTATCAATGTGTATCTGAGTGTGTGTCTCTGAATGTACCAATGTGTATCTGAGTGTGTGTATGGATTTGTATCGGTGTGTATCAATGTATATCTTGAGTGTGTGTCTCTGCATGTAGCAATGTATACCAGAATGTGTATCAGTATGTATCTGAGTGTGTATCGTTCTGCATGTACCAGTGTGTATCTGAGTGTGTGTATGAATTTGTATCGGTGTGTATCAATGTGTATCTTGAGTGTGTGTTTCTGCATGTAGTAATGTATATCGGAATGTGTATCAGTGTGTATCTGAGTGTGTGTCTGTGTGTGTATCAGAGTGTTTGTCTCTGCATGTGTAGTGATACACATGTATCAATGTGTATCTGAGTGTGTGTCTGTGTGTGTATCAGAGTGTGTGTCTCTGCATGTATCAATGTGTATCTGAGTGTGTGTCTGTGTGTGTATCGGAGTGTGTGTCTCTGCATGTACCAGTGTGTATCTGAGTGTGTGTATCTGAGTGTGTCTCTGAGTGTGTCTCTGAGTGTGTATCTGAGTGTGTGTCTCTGAGTGTGTGTCTGAGTGTGTATCTGAGTGTGTATCTGAGTGTGTCTCTGAGTGTGTATCTGAGTGTGTGTCTGAGTGTGTATCTAAGTGTGTGTCTGAGTGTGTGTCTGAGTGTGTATCTGAGCGCGTGTCTGAGTGTGTATCTGAGTGTGTGTTCCGTTGTGTTTCAGGTGTGGCCGGGTGAGACCGCGTTTCCCGACTTTACGAACCGTGCAACGCGCCAATGGTGGTCGGAGAACCTCAAGTCACTGCACGACCTCGTGCCCTTCGACGGGCTATGGATTGTACGTGCGCGCTTGTCCCTCCCCCTGGTCCACTCGGCCGTAACATTCAATCGCAGTGCCTTGACTACTCGTATGAGCAATGCGGTAGCACGCGTTTCCAACGGCGTTCGAAAGCCAGTAGTGGAAATTTCTATGCTTGGGGGCCAATCTTATCGACCGATGACTTCCCACGAAGGGATACACGCCATTGATTAACCATTCAATTAAACAGTAATTATTATCCGTCAATACAAATTCAAATCGATGTCCCATTAGAAGTACAGCAAGTCCTCTTTTAACGCGGTAGATACATTCCTGAAAAGTGCCGCATTCAGCGAAAGTGCGTTAAGCGAAAGCGATTTCCCCATGAATACTTTAATGATAAAGTTTGGCGATGTACGATGCACTACGTGCGCACACACACACACACCGTGGAACAAATAACTGAGCGTATATGCCCCACCTCGTTACTGTATCACTACAGTGAGGGAAAGAAGTATTTGATCCCCTGCTGATTTTGTACGTTTGCCCACTGACAGAGAAATGATCAGTCTGTAATTTTAATGGTGGGTTTATTTGAACAGTAAGAGACAGAATAACAACACAAAAATCCAGAAAAACGCATGTCAAAAATGTTATAAATTGGTTTTCTGTCTCTCACTGTTCAAATTAACCTACCATTAAAATTATAGACTGATCATTTATTTGTCAGTGGGCAAACGTGCAAAATCAGCAGGGGATCAAATACTTTATTCCCTCACTGTATCTCCCGATCGCCCCTCCCCCCCATCGCCCCTCCCCCCGTCGCCCCTCCCCCCATCGCCCCTCTCCCCATCGCCCCTCTTCCCATCGCCCCTCTCCCCATCGCCGCTCTCCCCATCGCCCCTCACCCCATCGCCCCTCTTTCCCCATCGCCCCTCACCCCATCGCCGCTCTCCCCATCGTCCCTCTCCCCATCGCCGCTCTCCCCATCGCCCCTCTTTCCCCATCGCCCCTCACCCCATCGCCGCTCTCCCCATCGCCCCTCTCCCCATCGCCCCTCTTCCCATCGCCCCTCTCCCCATCGCCGCTCTCCCCATCGCCCCTCACCCCATCGCCCCTCACCCCATTGCCCCTCTCCCCATCGCCGCTCTCCCCATCGCCGCTCTCCCCTCCTCGCGCAGGACATGAATGAGCCATCTAACTTCGTGGATGGCTCGGTGGACGGGTGTCCCAATAACGAGCTGGAGAACCCACCCTACACTCCTGGTACGCACACACACACACCTGCACACGTACACACACACACACCTACACACGTACACACACACACACCTGCACACGTACACACACACACACCTGCACACACACACGTACACACACACACACCTACACACACACACGTACACACACACCTGCACACGTACACACACACACACGTACACACACACACGTACACACGTACACACACACACCTACACATGTACACACACACACACCTACACACACACACGTACACACACACCTGCACACGTACACACACACACACCTACACACGTACACAAACGAACATCCCCTGTATAGCCTTAAAAGTATTTTGGGGCAAGTGCTGTTAGCGATTAGCACCTATGTCGGCCTGCACGGCACACGAGGGGGGGTGGGTGGCCAGCGCCACGCCCGACCGCCTTTGTCTCCCCAGTGGCGATGTTTACACACCGCACCAGCTACTCATTGGAGGATGAGTCGAACTCGGGTCGCCGGGTTCATAGTGCAGCGCGCTACGCTACCACTCCCCACACACAATAGCGCATACGTACTTATAGATGTCGGCTGTTGTACGCCATGCTGTATTCCAGACGCGCTCGCTCATTGCCCCGGTAGCCTACGTAGGCTACAGATGGGATCTTCCTCCATCTCAATATATACAAAACATTGTGTGTGTGTGTGTCGGTATATCTATCCCTGTTTCAGCCGTGCAGGGAGACTCTCTGAAGGCAAAGACGATCTGCGCGTCTGCGCGGCAGTCGATCTCCTCCCACTACAACCTGCACAACCTGTACGGGCTCACCGAGGCCATGGTCTCCTACAGGTAGCTCACCTGCACTCACCTGGGCAGCCGGGATCACGCCTGGCCTCTCGGTGTCCGACTACATTACAAGCTGCCGCTCGTTACACACAAAAGTGCTCGCCACAAATGAACCACAATCCCTTTCTGATCTCGTCAAGGAGCATAAACTCCAGTCACCCTCGCGGCGGCTTTTGGCTAAACATCGAACAAAGACGGTCACGGCGTCGTGCACTCTCAGGTGCACTTCTATGGCCGTCTGGAACGCTCTTCCTTCCGATATGAGGAAGCCACTGGGGCTACGCACTTTTCAATCTAAATGTGAAAACTCATTTCTTTTGAACTGCTTTCCGCGTTTAGTTTGTTGTCCTTCCCCCCCGTGCCTCGGTTCGGCACGGTTGGCTACGTGCGGTGCGCGAGAGAACTTCAACGTACGCACGGACTCGCTCGTCCACCATCCGCTCGGCCCGCACTGCCCGCCGCAGCCGAAGGCTTGAAGCCACACGAGCTCTTCTCCTGCTCACAGCACAGCAGAGCCCAGTGGTGACAATTCCACATTGCTGTGGCGGGCAGCGCGTCTATTCACGGGGGCCAACCACCGTTGACTTACCCCGCCCCCCCCCCCCGCCCCCCACAATGCGACACTCGTGGTAACCGGTGCGCGTGGCTCGCGGTTAACGTGCGGTCGTTGATCTTGTGTGCGGCGGCGGCGGCGGCGGCGGCGGCGGCGGTGGCGACGGGGAGTGCAATGGAGGAGCTCAGGGGCAGGAGGCCGCTGATCATCTCCCGCTCCACCTTCCCGAGCCACGGCCACTACGCGGGCCACTGGCTTGGAGACAACCGCAGCACGTGGAAGGACCTGGCGTGCTCCATAGCCGGTAGGGCCCACGCGCACGCACACACGCACGCAAAGACAAAGATCCCCCGTGTAGCCTTCGCATACTGTTGGGGCAAGTGCTGTTGGCGAGCAGCACCTATGAAGGCCGGCACGGCACGCGCCGTGCTACAAACCCGGGGACGCGGGTTCGATTCCTGCTCGTGGCCGACACCAGTGACGATTATCTGAAACGGTCCTGGGCCTCCCCGACTCGGCCTCAAACGAGTACCTGGTGCGGTGTGTAAACATCGCCACTAAGGGGAGACAAAGGCGGTCGGGCGTGGTGCTGGCCAACCCACCCCATCGTGTGCCGTGCCGGCCTTCATAGGTGCTCGCTGATAGCACTTGCCCCAACAGTCTGTTAAGGTTATACGGGGGACGTTTGCCTTTGTGTGCGCGTGCGTACATCTGCTAGTCAGAATCAGAATATTTATTTATACTGGCGAAATCCAATGAGCCGCAAAGCTTTTTTCACAGATGTCCAGTCGGGGCGGGTAAGAACGTTACAGTCAACGCCGTGGCACTTGGGCCCTGTCCCGTGACCTCCTGCCAGCGGGCGACCCTCCGACACTGCATCACGTGGCCTCAAAGTGCACCTAGCCTGGTGCACGAGCCCCGTGGTGACGTCACCGCCGCTTAGTGGCGAATGGCGGCTGCTGCTGTTGTCGCTGCACGTCGCTGCACCCGTCCCCTCTTCGCAGGCGTCCTGAACTTCAACCTCTTCGGCGTGCCGCTGGTGGGAGCCGACATCTGTGGCTTTAATGGCGACACAATGGAGGAGCTCTGCGTGCGGTGGATGCAGCTCGGAGCCTTCTACCCTTTCTCCCGCAACCACAACACCATCGGCGCCGCCGTGAGACTCGCACACCAAAGACAAAGATGCCTCGTGTAGCCTTCGACTTACTCTTGGGGAAAGTGCCGTTTTGTTTCTTCGTACGCCTGTGTGCTTCAGTGCGAGCGTGTACGCACACCTGTGTACGCACACCTGTGTACGCCTGCGTGTGTGTGCGGGCGTTGTGTGTGTGTGTGTGCACACCTGTGTACCTGCTGCGTGTGTGCGCGCACCTTTGTACTTATGGATGTTTTGTATGTGTGTGTGTGCGCACCTGTGTACTAATGCATGTGTGTGTGCATTTATGTATTTTTTGTGTGCGTGCACGTGTGTGCGCGTTCCGTGTGTATACATTGTGTGTGTGTGTGTTGCGTTACATGTGTATACAGTTTGTGTGTGTGTGCGTTGCGTGTGTATACATTGTGTGTGTGTGTGTTGCGTTACATGTGTATACAGTTTGTGTGTGTGTGTGTGCGTTACGTGTGTATACATTGTGTGTGTGTGCGTTGCGTTATGTGTGTATACATTGTGTGTGTGTGCGTTGCGTGTGTATACATTGTGTGTGTGTGTGCGTTGCGTGTGTATACATTGTGTGTGTGCGTTGCGTTACGTGTGTATACATTGTGTGTGTGTGCGTTGCGTTATGTGTGTATACATTGTGTGTGTGTGCGTTGCGTGTGTATACATTGTGTGTGTGTGTGCGTTGCGTGTGTATACATTGTGTGTGTGCGTTGCGTTACGTGTGTATACATTGTGTGTGTGTGCGTTGCGTTACGTGTGTATACATTGTGTGTGTGTATGCGCGTTACGTGTGTATACATTGTGTGTGTGTGCGTTGCGTGTGTATACCTTGTGTGTGTGTGCGTTGCGTGTGTATGCCTTGTGTGTGTGTGCGTTACGTGTGTATACATTGTGTGTGTGTGCGTTGCGTGTGTATACCTTGTGTGTGTGTGCGTTGCGTGTGTATACATTGTGTGTGTGTGCGTTGCGTGTGTATACCTTGTGTGTGTGTGTGCGTTGCGTGTGTATACATTGTGTGTGTGTGTGCGTTACGTGTGTATACATTGTGTGTGTGTGCGTTGCGTTACGTGTGTATACATTGTGTGTGTGTATGCGCGTTACGTGTGTATACATTGTGTGTGTGTGCGTTGCGTGTGTATACATTGTGTGTGTGTGCGTTACGTGTGTATACATTGTGTGTGTGTGCGTTACGTGTGTATACATTGTGTGTGTGTGCGTTGCGTGTGTATACCTTGTGTGTGTGTGCGTTGCGTGTGTATGCCTTGTGTGTGTGTGCGTTACGTGTGTATGCCTTGTGTGTGTGTGTGCGTTACGTGTGTATACATTGTGTGTGTGTGTGCGTTACGTGTGTATACATTGTGCGTGTGTGTGTGCGTTACGTGTGTATACATTGTGCGTGTGTGTGTGCGTTACGTGTGTATACATTGTGCGTGTGTGTGTGCGTTACGTGTGTATACATTGTGCGTGTGTGTGTGCGTTACGTGTGTATACATTGCGTGTGTGTGTGCGTTGCGCGTGTATACATTGTGTGTGTGTGTGCGTTACGTATGTATACATTGCGTGTGTGTGTGTGCGTTACGTGTGTATACATTGCGTGTGTGCGTGTGCGTGTGTATACATTGCGTGTGTGTGTGTGCGTTACGTGTGTATACATTGCGTGTGTGTGTGCGTTACGCGTGTATACATTGCGTGTGTGCGTTGCGTGTGTATACATTGTGTGTGTGTGTGCGTTGCGTGTGTATACATTGTGTGTGTGTGTGCGTTGCGTGTGTATACATTGTGTGTGTGTGTGCGTTGCGTGTGTATACATTGTGTGTGTGTGTGCGTTGCGTGTGTATACATTGTGTGTGTGTGTGCGTTACGCGTGTATACATTGCGTGTGTGCGTTGCGTGTGTATACATTGTGTGTGTGTGCGTTGCGTGTGTATACATTGTGTGTGTGTGTGCATTGCGTGTGTATACATTGTGTGTGTGTGTGCGTTGCGTGTGTATACATTGTGTGTGCGTGTGCGTTGCGTGTGTATACATTGTGTGTGCGTGTGCGTGTGTATACATTGTGTGTGCGTGTGCGTGTGTATACATTGTGTGTGTGTGTGCGTTGCGTGTGTAGCCCCAGGACCCCACGGTGTTCTCGGCCGCTGCTCAGGCTGCGATGCGGCGAGCGCTCCTCACGCGCTACTCGCTGCTGCCCCTCCTGTACTCGCTCTTCATGGGCGCTCACCAGAGGGGAAGCACCGTGGCACGGCCTCTCTTCTTCGAGTGAGACGGGGTCCCCCTCCCTCCCACCTCACCGCTTCACTCCCATCACCCCCTTCTTCTCTCCTTACTACTCCCTCCCTCACAGCTTCACTCCTCCGATTAGCACGGGTGGCTATGTACGGTGCGAAAGAAATTCGGCACTCCCATCACTCTCTCATAATCTCAACTCACTACTTACTCACTCCCTCCTTGCTCCCTTATTCCCCATTTTCCTCCCTCTCACCATCAACTCGCCTTCCACCCTTAACCCTGACTGTTTTCTCTACTTCATTCTTTACTCTCTCCTCACTCGCTCACTCGCTCCCTACCTCACTCCCACTCGGCATCCTTTTTTCCTCTCAATTTTGAGTGAGCTCCCTCTTTATTTCCTCCAACTCTCCGTCCCTCGCACCCCTCTCATAGCCTCGCTCCCTGCTGCCCTCACTCTCACCCTTGTCCTCAGTTTGACACAATTCTGGAAAGATCGCCCAGTGATGCTTGATGTAATTTACCGGCAAAATGTCGTATTCACATTGTAAATGTTGTGAAATTACTCTCCAAAACACTGGTGGGCTGAAGTTGTAATTAATTGGCACGTTTTGTTTACACGACAAACCAAACTAATTGGCCGTGTCCGACGGCTCTCTGTATCGGCTGAGATGACCGTGCTGTTCGGGTTGAGGTGGGTTGACCGGCGCTCTGCATCGGACGATACGAACGTCTCCCGTGTCGGATGGGTCATCATTTACAGACTCCAAAAACCGCGCTCCAACAGCAGAACCAAACTGGGTCGCCGACTCGTTTACACAAAACTCTCGCCGATCGACACGCTGTTTGTCGAAACCGGTCCAGAGTTTTGCTTTCGTTCAGGCAACGCTGCTGAAATTATGCACTCGTGGGAGTCTGCCGGGCCGATGCGCGAAAAAATGTGGAAGGACGCTTGTATCGAGGAGTTCCCAGGACGCACTCGGAGACGGAGATAAAGTTATGGACTTCGCCAAAGGTTGATTAGAGCTGTTACAATCTAACACACAAGGGTACACAACTCCCAGGGGCTAGGGGTCCTACGGTGAGTCCTGGTCCCTGCCGGCTAGCTCCGGTCTCTCTCTCTCTCGTGTCGGATCGGGGACTCTGCCAACTCCACCGACCGGAGAGAGAAGCACCTCTACGGCTACCACCAGCGTCCTTCCAGTCTCACCACTTCGTCCCTCTACCCCCTGGTTCCCTCTCTACCCTTCTCACTCTACCCGTTCCCACGGTGACCCCGCTCTCGTCACGGGGTCTCCCTTAAGTACTCCACGAGACGTGACGTCATCGCACTGGACGGCACACATGACGTCACACATGACGTCACGTCCCCATTTTACTCCTCTACACTTGTATGCGAAGGAGACGTCGTCTGCTGATCTGGTTCCTTCATGCGAAGCCAACGTCAGCCAACGACTCGTCACGATCAGCGTTGCTCACGTAGCGTGTGCGTGTGTGCGTGTGTGCGCGTGTGGGGAGCGGTAGTGTAGCGGTTAGCGCGCTGCACTACGAACCCGGCGACACAGGTTCAATTCCCGCTCACGGCCAACACCAGTGGCGGTTATCTGAACCGGTCCTGGGCCTCCCCTAGGTCGACTCAGCCTCAAATGAGTACCCGGTGCGGTGTGTAAACATCGCTGCTGGGGAGACAAAGTCGGTCGGGCGTGGTGCTGGCCACCCACCCCCTCGTGTGCCGTTCTGGCCTTCATAGGTGCTCGCTAACCGCACTTGCCCCTACAGTCTGTTAAGGCTATACGGGGGATCTTTGTCTTTATCTTTGCGCGTGTGCGCGTGCGCTCAACGGCGCAAGGTTTCCGCACGACGAGCAGGCGTACGCCATCGACCGGCAGCTGCTGTGGGGGCCGGCGCTGCTCGTGTCGCCGGCGCTGGAGGAAGGCGCGCGCTCCGTGCAGGCCTACCTTCCCGCCGGCACGTGGTACGACTTCTACACGGTACGCCGCACCGTCGCGCACCGCACCACGGGCACCCAGCGGTACGCGCCGGCCACATCACCCCCACACCCACGGTGCATGCTGGGAGGTTCAAAGTTCAAAGTCGAAGTTCATTTATTAGGTATAGCCCTGTGAGCCATTCGGCTCTTGAATCGGGTGCAACCGCAACAAACAAAAAACAAAAACATGAACAAGAAAACATCTTAAAGTGACTATGTGCAAACAGAAAATCCAAGAAAAGACAGCAAAATATTGCAGAAAAAATTACCGTACACCAACCCTGTGCAAATATCCCAGTGGGATGCAAGTCAAACAACAACAACCACAAGACAACTTAGATTAAGGCCATCAGTCTAACTCTGTACTACAACAAACAAACATGGCCAATCCAAAAAACTTTTCGAAAATCACCAAAATAAAGCCATGAAAGCAATGAAACAGTGCAGGTCATAGGAACTGTGACCGAATTTTCACAATAAACGACGTAAACAACATGCACTACCAAACTCTGCAGCCATAGGTGCTCCACGTTAAGTCTGTTCTTGCCATTGGACAGTCCTAATAATCTGCGACGCAGATCCTATTAATCCTATTAATAGGTCCCAGATTTCACACGTAATTTGGATCAAGAGCATTTAACGTGGCTGGTCCCAGCTGTTGGAACCACCACAAAACTTTTGTTGCCTATTGGCATCTCCATTCTAGATTTGAAGCTTTCGTGACTGCAAGGATTCATATTCTTAGTTTTTTCGTTAAAGTCACGTAGGTAAAAAAATGAAATAAAAATTAATAAAAATAAAATAATAAAAATCACGACGTTTCGGAGGCAACACAAGTCTCCGTCATCAGGTGGGACCGTCACATCTAGATTTTCTGTATCAAGTGATACACTTGTGATACACTTGTGATACACTTGATACATCAAATCTGGCTGTGACGGTCCCACTTGATGACGGAGACTTGTGTTGCCTCCGAAACGTCGTGATTTTTATTATTTTATTTTTATTAATTTTTATTTCAAATTGTTTTTTCCTACGTGACTTTACCGAAAAAATCTCCATTCTGTCATCTCTGTCCTCATTCAAACTAACTATTGAAATCACTAAAGTTTAAGTGTGAATGTAATTTTACAGCATCATTTATTTTGCATAATAGAGGATGTTTTTTTTGGGTAAGATCACGTAAATATAAATGTAAACCCACAACATTACCATTCGGGTTTACTCTCAAGCACGACCGGTGTGCTGAACTGGTAACTAATTGGCACGTTTCGTTCACGTGACAAACCTTACTAATTGGCCGTGTCGGGTGGTGGCGGGTTTAATGACAATTTATATTTACGCGATTTAATCAATGGATATTGGTCGCGAAAGCCTACGTGTTAAAATTGTTTATTTTATAAATATAGATATTTTTTTAAAATCTGTAATTGCTTTGTGTTGTCTGCCGGCCCGAATCGCCCTTGACAACGAGCTCCTTAACTCGACGGATTTTACTCGGTGGGAAATACACTTCACTCATTCTGAACATGCTGAACATCTCATTCTGATGCCAGTCGGAATTCTGCTACGCGCTTGCTCAGCAGTGGCCGGCCTGGCGTTCTGTCACTTGGCCATCATCGTCAGCGTTGGTGTACGGTGATTTTTTTTTCTGCAATATTTTGCTGTCTTTTCTTGGAATTTCTGTTTGCACTTAGTCACGTATTCACTTTAAGATGTTTTTTTGTTCATGTTTTTTGTTTGTTGCGGTTGCACCCGATTCTAGAGCCGAATGGCTCACAGGGCTATACCAAATAAATGAACTTGAACTTGAATGATCTCTCCACCCATGGCCCCAAGTTCATTTAATCACTTTCCAACTATGGTTGAAAGCGTTTAATGTAATCGGAGCCGCTTGATTGGATAGCTTCACATGAAGATTTTTCTTTACAGCCAACATTATACTAATTATTTTATTTTTACTCGGTAAGGCCCACTGAGCTATATAGCGCCTCTTTCAGAAGCGACCTGGCCACAAATGATAGCTCAGCGAAGTGGCTTATCACGTGGAAATTTATTGTATTCTAAAAAGATGTTCTCAATGTTGGGGGAATAACTGGATTTCCTGGATAAAAATCCACACGACTACGAGTAAAACACGCAAACTCCAAATATGCAGGCGCCAGGGTCGGCATCGAACCCACGACCTCCTGTATACGAGACAAGGTAGTTAACATCTGATCAAATTTGAAACCCTCTACCCAACATTGAGATTCATCATGATACAGAAGTCAGAATTCTTCTGAATTCTTCTGAATTCTCACTTCCTGAAATTATTATTGTGACTTCCTGGATCATGTTGTCCTGAAGATGCTTAACGCAGTTTCAAGCGATATCTCGCGTATCCGTAATTGAGTTAAATGTATCTATGAGCTAAATTTGTTTGTGAGAATTATTCTTCAACTGAAACAGTATGAATTGGCACAGTAAATCCCTTGTGCACCACGTGACAATTTAATTTGGCCGGTCTGGTGGCGGAGCATCTTCAATCCTCACCTCTTCTCTGTTGCCCATCCTCTTCCCTCCCTTCGTCCCTCCACTCTTTCCACTCGGGACGGGAAGGAGTGATCCCTAAGTACCCCTCTATCGCCGTCGCTCATTTCTCAATCCCTGTAGCACCGCCCCTACCATCGACAACACATTCCTGCTGCGGAGGGAGCTGGTAGGAACGTTGGGTTGCTCGGTCAATGGCCAGGGTCAACGGCGGCGTGGTGTATTCCGCAAATATGCCCGACTGTGAGGGCGGGCACAAGCCGGCGTGAGTAGGTTAAACGTTGAGTTTTATAAGGGCACCACGGGGTGACCAGCCCCTCCCCACCCAGCCCCACCCCTCCCACCCCCCACCCAGCCCCACCCTCCCCAACCAGCCCCTCCCCACCCTCCCCTCCCCACCCAGCCCCTCCCTCCCCACCCAGCCCCTCCCCACCCAGCCCCTCCCTCCCTACCCAGCCCCTCCCTGCATGACGGACGGACACAATAATCCCCTATGGGCTGGTGTAACCAGGAGGTTCCTACCAGAATAATTCCATTCTGTGTCATCGTTTTGTAAGCTACGTCATAGAGTGACTTGAGTGAAGGCGTTCTATAAATATACATTAGAATAATTCGATTTAATCAGATAATTACGTGGCCTAGTCCCAAACAATCGAGTGCGTGGATTATTCTCGAGGTTAGCGAGTTCAGTGTGGGCACCCCCCTCCCTCTCTCTCCTCCTTCCCCCAGGGATCGGCGATCCGGAGCAAAGGGGAGAACTTTACCCTCGACGCTCCGCTCGACAAAATCAACCTACACCTGCGCGCCGGCTTCATCGTGCCCACACAGGTGAGCGCGGTGGCATTTCCCCCCCCCCACCCCCCCTGCCCCCCACCCCCCCCACCCCCCCGCCCCCCCCATAGGATCCCTGGGAGGTTCGCCACGCGGGGCAGAGGTGGCCGCGATGAACCGAACCGCGTCTCTAATCCACTCGTCTCCCTCTCATGTCCCCTCATGGCTCCGTGCTGGCTCCCTGCGTTTCCTCGCATCTTCGCTCATCTGCCTGTGCTCTCACGCGGTCCATCATTTCCCCGCATCCCCACCCCCCCCCCCCCCCCCGGGTCCCCGCCCCCGCCACGCCCCGCCCCGCCCCCCCCACGCCACGCTCCCTTGCTCCCCTCCTGTCTGCCCGCAGGTCCCGGACACGACGAGCAGTGCGAGTCGCAGGAATCCCCTGGGCATCGTGGCTGCGCTACGGCCACCGGAGTCCGATGAGGGTGACGATGGCGGAGAGGAAGAGGAGGAGGAGGAGGGGGCCCAAGGGGACCTCTTCTGGGATGACGGGGACACCCCAGGGCCCCTGCAGAGCGGCCGATACTGGGCCCTCAAGTTCAAGGCCACGCAGGTCAGGCAGGGGAGCGGCCGTTGGTGGATTGGGGGCTTGCGTAGCTGCGTGTACGCGTGCGTGTGTGTACCTGTGGAGAGCGGTGGGGTAGCGGTTAGCGCTACGCTGCGCTATGAACCTGGCGACCCGGGTTCGATTCCCGCTCACGGCCAACACCAGTGACGATTATCTGATCCAGTCCTGGGCCTCCCCTAGGTCGACTCAGCCAGAAATGAGTGTACGCGTGCGTGTGTGTACCTGTGGAGAGCGGTGGGGTAGCGGTTAGCGCTACGCTGCGCTATGAACCTGGCGACCCGGGTTCGATTCCCGCTCACGACCAACACCAGTGACGATTATCTGATCCAGTCCTGGGCCTCCCCTAGGTCGACTCAGCCAGAAATGAGTGTACGCGTGCGTGTGTGTACCTGTGGAGAGCGGTGGGGTAGCGGTTAGCGCTACGCTGCGCTATAAACCTGGCGACCCGGGTTCGATTCCCGCTCACGGCCAACACCAGTGACGATTATCTGATCCAGTCCTGGGCCTCCCCTAGGTCGACTCAGCCAGAAATGAGTGTATGCGTGCGTGTGTGTACCTGTGGGGAGTGGTGGGGTAGCGGTTAGCGCGCTGCGCTATGAACCTGGCGACCCGGGTTCGATTCCCGCTCACGACCAACACCAGTGACAATTATCTGATCCAGTCCTGGGCCTCCCCTAGGTCGACTCAGCCAGAAATGAGTACCTGGTACGGTGTGTAAACATCGCCACTGGGGAGACAAAGGCGGTCGGGCGTGGTGCTGGCCACCCACCCCCTCGTATGTTGTGCCGGCCTTCGTGGATGCTCGCTAACAGCACTTGCCCCTACAGCCTGTTAAGGCTATACTGGGGATCTTTGTCTGTCTACGTGCGTGTGTAGCGGTCAGCGCGCCGCGGTACAAATCCGGACACCCGAGTCGATCGACTCGCCACTTGCCCCAAAAGTCAGCCGAGGCTATACGGGGGATCTCTCTCTTTGTAGGGCACGCTGCACTCCACCGTGCTGCATGCCGCGCCCGGCACTCCACTGCCCCCGCTCGGCTCCGTCTCCGTGATGGGCGTCCCCCGGCGCCCCAGCCGCGTTCGCCTCAACGGGGGCTACGTCTCCTTCTCCTACTCCAGCAGCACGCAGGTGACGGGGGGCACGGGGGGGAGGGGGGGAGGGGGGGGCACGGGGGGGGGGGAGGGGGGAGGGGGGCACAGAGAGGGGCAGGTGACCCGGGGAAGGAGGGGGAGGGGGGGAGGGGAGGGGGGCACAGAGAGGGGAAGGTGATGGGGGGAAGGAGGGGGGAGGTCGCATTTTAGCACAAAGTTGTGGTGAATATTAATGCGAGGCCAGGGGGGAGGGTACAAGGGCTGGGGCGAGGGCGTGTCTCGTCTCGTGTGCTCACTTTGTCCCCGTGACCCCCAGGTGTTGTCCGTGTCGAACCTCACCGTGCCGTTGTCCGAGGCCATCACGTTGGAGTGGCAGTGAAGACACGCGCGCAAGCACATGCGCGTAATGCACAGACACGCGCGCACACACCTACACTCACACCTACACACACCCCTACACACACGCCTACACACACACACCTACACACACACCTACACCCCTACACACACCCCTACACACACACCTACACACACACCTACACACACACACCCCTACACACACACCTACACACACACCTACACCTACACACACACCTGCACACACACCTACACACACGCCTATACACACGCCTATACACACCCCTACACACACCCCTACACACACACCTACACACACACCTACACACACACCTACACACACACACACCTACGCACACCTACACACACACCTACACACACCCCTACACACACACCTGCACACACACATCGGTACCCGCATACACGTGCACGGACACACACGCACCTTCACTCGCACGGAACTGAAATTCTCTGATAGATTTTTTTGTCTATCGTCGCGTATGGCAAGGTGCAACGAGCACGTTACGCTTGGATATATGAACCTTATGGCAGGACCCCGGGGTCCCGAATTAACGGAAGTCACAATCGCAAATTATTTATTTATTTTGGGCGACTCCGTCCCACCGCGCACATAAACGCCGCGACCCGCCTGGCACGGATCATTCTGTTGTCGTGTCGCGTCCAAGCGCAGTGGCAGCAGGGAGGACGAATGCGCAGAAGAGCTGAACTAGCGAATGCAACTCCACGCTTGGGTATGGGCAGGATCATTATAGATCTTATCCAAAGCTGCTCAAACTGCCTACACGACTTAAGTCCTTTATTTGTCATCACGGGATGCATAATACAGTGAAACTTATCTTCATTATTATTTGTGACCTACCAATGTCTGCAGCCAGGATCAATCGATGACGATCCTGTTACCTGTAGATATTTAACAGATGAGATGCGTTGCACCGTTAATTCCTCCTGTTTGGTAATACTTCTCTTGTCCGTATGCATCTGTGCAGATAGGTTTTTTTTTTTTGCGGTTAAGCCATAGTCCCCACATACCGCTCGTATCGACACGTATCAGAGGAGCGACGACCCACTACTCTGTAGAGTAACATTGGTATAAACGCTTGTTACAATATGAACAGCGCATTGAAAATGCGTACTATTTTATGTACTGTTTACAAAGCGTGTTCACAAATCCATACTGAGAAACGTGATGATTGACAGGGTGTATTTAAATAGAGGCACTGCAGGTAAGTAGTTTTCAGTTTTAAAGGCATAGCTTAACAAGACAACACTTGCCACCATCCTTCAAACCCATTGGTGTAAAAGAGCAACGTTTTTGTTGACATTATAACATAATGTTTATGCGAGAGCCAGGGGCTTATGGGACCCCGTGGTCCCGCCATGAGGTTCATACACACACACACACACGACTCTGTCGTAACGTTCCGTCGTGCGTTCGGTACGAATAGCCGAACTACGGCAGCGTTTCGGCGGCACGCATGCCCACACGGCACGTAGAGTTCACTCTGGTGGAGAGGGCCCTTCTGGCAGCAGTGACGTGAGCAAAGCAGTTGCAGGGACCGTACCCCGATATACACGCACCTGTGTGTGTGTGTGTATCCAAACAGAGCAGTGGTGCAGCGGTTAGCGCGTTGCGCTACGAACCCGGCGACCCGAGTTCGATTCCCGCTCACGGCCAACACCAACAATGATCTGAATCAGTCATGGGCCTCGCCTAGCTCGACTAGGCCTCAAATGAGTACCCGGTGCGGTATTTAAGCATCGCCACTGGGGAGACAAAGGCGGCCGGGCGTGGTGCTGGCCACCCAGCCCCTCATTTGCTGTGCCGGGCTTCATAGGTGCTCGCTAACAGCACTTGCTCCAACAGTCTGTTAAGGCGATACGGGGGATCTTTGTCTTTGTTATGCATACCTCAAAACGCGACTTTGAACACTTCATACCCAGCCCCCACCACCACCCTCCATCCATACACAGGTCTTAGAAGGCCATCACTGCATGGCTACTTTGGCTCTCAGAGCAAAGAGGGAGATGTTGCAAGAGAGAAGGAAGCGTTAAAATGTCGAGTAAGAAGATTAATAACACTGGTCAACAAAATAAAAAAAAATTCTGGCCTGGACTTTTGCAGCTGTTTTAGACTAATTTCACAGGGTGCTGATTCCAAATCTGATCTCAGATTTGCTCTATCACATCTCATTTTATGCTATCGGCATACCCCATTTTCATTGATTTTACCCGAAATTAACTCTGTCACTTATAATTGCAAGTTGTTGCGAGTCAGTGACTGCTTTAGTGTTAAAATATGGTGCTGTATTTTTAGGATAGTGTGTTTATAATATCATTTTATGTAGATATCCACATTTATTTAATATTTTTCTTCTGCAGTTTTTATTGAAAATGCAATATTTGATATCTCAAAAACCTGATATGATAGACAAAAACTGATGCCAGATTTGGAATCGGCACCCCAAAATTACCTTAAACCCGTTGGAATACCTTATGCCAGAAAAAGTGTGTTGACCAGGGTAAGCAGACGAAATGCCTCCTCCCATATCTTGTCATGGCAGTATTTTTAACACACGTAATTGGCTGCACGGCCTTCTTGGAGCGTGTCATTTCAGCAGCGTTGGTATCGATGCAAGCAAACTCCGGACCGGTTTCGACGTTCCCTGTCTCGCCAGCAGAGCCAGGCTCGCTTGAACCAATTGCTGCCGAAGTGGTCACGCGCGCGGTACGTCCTGCTCGTTTTTAGCGGCATCAGCTGAGCGGTGTTTAAGCGTCTACCGTGAAGCAGACTTGCGCGTAGTGTGATATGGTCGATGGTTAAAAGACACCCCGCTGAGTGGGCCGCGTCACTTTATTGCTTTCGCGATTACTCTTTAAAAAAAAAAACTAATGAGGTTCGATTGAGGCTCGCAAACGACATCGCTCGGCTGTAACCGTGGCTGTGTTTTGTGATCAGAGTGCATGAGCTGCTGCCACGCCTAGCGTTGAGCAAACCTGCCGGCATCAATTCCTCCGTTAATTTATTTCGGAGTTGCGCCGTCATTTTAAAATAGCCGCTTGCTCGTCCTTTTGACGCGTCCGTCCATCCACCCATCCCCTCTGTCCCTCTCTCCTGCCAGCCAGCCAGCCAGCCAGCAAAACTTTTGTCTGATGTAGTCGATGATACACGGCCGGGGTGGAAGGTGGCCGAGCAGGCTGTGGGATGCAGGTGGCATCACCATCGCGCACATAGCCCCCCCCCCGCAAGCCAGCCAGGTGGCCCAGGAATGCAGCCAGCAAGCCACTAGATGAAGGCCACCCCCACCCTATGCCGTGTCTCATCTAAAATGTAACGTAATTATTTTTCGAGTAACTACTAGGACATGCATCTGGTAGTTAGTAAGGTTAACCAGATTAACACAGGAACAACAGAGTAATAGGATTAGTTGTAAAATTGGTCATATGATTACGGCACTGGCTGTAAATGGTAGAGGCACTGTGTAAATTAGTCAGTGTGAGCATTTGTTTTTGCACTCTATTAAGAGTCCTGTCCATCACAAATATGCATGTGTGTGTATGTAGCACAGAGTGGCTGCTTTATAGAACTAAATGCCGTATACTGTGTGTATACATATATATGATGAAACGAAAGATGTTACATTTTAAAGCTGGGAGGAAACGTTCGGTTAACAACCGATTGGCGCCGAATTCCGCCCAAGTTATCGAGTGATCTTCGGCAACTCGCATCAGCGTCGTGATGTTTGGCAGTCACTGGCCAGTTGTGATTGTAATGAGAGTAAGACGCAAACGGAATGTGCACAGTTTCGCAAAAGTTTGAGCGCGACTCAGAGGCTCGCTGGCCGGAACGGCTGCGGTTGCCTCGGTGTTCATTGAAAGTGCAAGATGACTCGGATGCTGATGCTGCTGCTGCTGTGCGTGTGGTGTATGTGAAGGGTGGGGTGGAATGTATAACACGTAGTATGTGAGACTAGGCTCTAAGGAAAGCTGTCTCGGGTGTGGACCAATCAACTTCAAGGACAGTGCATACATTATAAGAGTTGTGGTTTTTTTTGCATTATGACTGCAGCTATTGTGGTCTATGCAAACATGACTCCTTGTAAAAAAAGGTGTCAGTTTTGTTGCCAGATAAAAAGGTAAAAAAAACAATTATATTTTTTACCGGCAAATGAGATTCCAATGGTGTAAATGCTTGCCCGAGCTCTCATACTCTGATGGTGCATTGTCTTTGAGTTGTGCGCCTTTTGGCGTCATCTGGTCCAACACCATGTGAGACTAGGCTCTAAGGAAAGCTGTCTCGGGTGTGGACCAATCAACTTCAAGGACAGTGCATACATCAGAGTTATGTTTTTTGTTTGCATTATGACTGCAGGTATTGTGGTCTATGCAAACATGACTCCTTGTAAAAAAGGTGTCAGTTTTGTTGCCAGATAAAGGGGTAAAAAAAACAATTATCATATTTTTTACTGGCAAATGAGGTTCCAATGGCGTAGTAGGCTTTCAAGACCAATATCCATGAGAGAGTATTTTTTTCCATTAGATCGCGTAAATGTATCGTTAAACCCGCCACCACCCGACACATCCAATTCGTGAGGTTTTTGCCACGAAAATAAAACATGTCAATTAGTTTGCGGGTTTTACGACGCGTTTACATGTACACGATCTAACCCAAAATATACTCGATTATGGATATTGGGAGTAGAATTCCACGGTGCCACCCTGCTTGGCTGCACAGCGGCGTGAAGATCGTTGTTGGCGGAAATCGCCGGTCATCCTTGGTGTGGTCATCGGTGAGGTTTGAGCCAAATTTATGCGAAATTTTCGTCGGGAGCAACGCGCAACTCGAACAACGATTGTGAACGTTGAGCGCAGGCGTAGAACTCGTTGTTGGTTCTCATCAGTGGGGCCACTGGCTAAGTTGAGCTGTAATAAGTAATATATATAAAAAAAAATACTTTTTTGAAGACACGCTTTAATGCAATGTACCCTACGAGTAATGGCAGAACTCCACAACTCCAGGAAGTGGCAGCAAAGCTTGCCATAACGTAAAAGGGGCCGTGGTGATTTACAGCCAACGTCAGATGAGCGTGGACAATTAGACCCAAGCCGAAACATAAGTAATACAAATTAATGTTTTAAAAAACGTTTTCATTTTTTTTGATAGAATACAGTGTTGTCATCAGTATGACATAAGTATACCAAGTTTGCAGTCGATGCCACATTGGGAAGTGGGTTAAAATTGAGTTACAATATTTGAGGATACGACAACAACAACAGAGTGAGTTCATAGAAATCGTGTAAAAAGATCGTTTAAAAATTGTATTTTATTTTTTTATGATAGAATATGGTATTGTCATCAGTATTACATAAGTATACCAAATTTGCAGTCGATACCACATTGGGAAGTGGGTTAAAATTGAGTGACAAGATTTGAAGATACGACAACAACAACAACAGGCAGAGTGAGTTAAATAAAAGCGTGTAAAAACGACGAGCTTACTCATTGGTGATCATCAGCGAAGGCGAGCTATTGGCCGATACACATTGGTGTAGCAACTTGAGGGTCAGTGATAATTGGTTTTTTACCCTTCTATCTGGCAACAAAACTGACACCTTTTTTTTACAAGGAGTCATGTTTGCATAGACCACAATACCTGCAGTCGTAATGCAAACAAAAAACATAACTCTGATAATGTATGCACTGTCCTTGAAGTTGATTGGTCCACACCCGAGACGGCTTTCCTTAGAGCCTAGTGTTTTTAGTTTGCATTATGACTGCAGGTATTGTGGTCTATGCAAACATGACTGCTTGTAAAAAAGGTGTCAGTTTTGTTGCCAGATAGAAGAATAAAAAAACAATTATCATATTTTTTACTGGCAAATAAGGTTCCAATGGTGTAAAAAAACTTGAGGGTCGTTTATTAATGCTCATCAGAAAGCCGTAACCACTGGTTTGGCTAGTAACTTGAGTATATTTTGGTTAGTGCCTTTCTTTAGAACTTATTTTTGTGTTGAGTTTGTTGTGCTTCCCCACACCTCCGATGATAACGGTTGATGATGACGACGATGATGATGAAGCTTATGATGATGAAGCTGATGATAAGGATGTTGATGGAAGCAGCTGCCTGCAGTGTGTGTGTGTATGTATGTTCGTGCCTGCGGCATTAACATAATTAACATGATCATAGTTACAATTGTCATCATCTGTTGTCATGGCCACTTTTGAGTGTGCTTCTGAATTGAGATTAAACAATCACTGCTGTCTAAACAAAGTGATGCGGGTGAAAAGAAACTGCTGTTTTAATTCCGATTTCCTGTATTCATTAATCTAATAATGGCTCATAATTATGCTATGTTGATTTTGTGGTCACGTCTCGTTTGGGACAAAATGAGCATTTAATGTTGTCATTCAAGTAAAAAATCTAAAGGACTGCGTTGGTTAGTGGTAGCGGTGTACTGAGCGAACGCACCACCACCAATAAAATAACTGTTCCTTAAAACTGAAACATACAGTTCTATATTTGAAGCTTTCGTGACTGCAAGGATTCATATTCTTAGGTTTTTTCGGTAAAGTCACGTACGTAAAAAAAATAAAAAATTATAAAAGTAAAATAAAATAAAAAATAAAATAAAAATCATGACGTTTCGGAGGCAACACAAGCTTCCATATTACTTGATACAGCAAGCGTGCTGTGACGGTTCCACCTGAAGACGGAAGCTTGTGTTGCCTCCGAAACGTCGTGATTTTTATTTTATTTTTATTTTATTTTACTTTTATTAATTTTAATTTTTTTACCTAAGTGACTTTACCGAAAAAACCTAAGAATATGAAACATACAGCACTGGTAAGACTGACGTTTTTGTTAATGGCCCTTCAGAGCAGAGAGGGCCAACCCTAATCATAGCCCCATATCCCTAATCATAGCCCCAATCATAGCTCCAAGCTAGCCCTAATAACCATGACCCCCCCCCCCCCGCACCTCTGAGTAGCAAGGTTGGCTACGTCCGGTGCGAAAGAAGTTCAACATACATAACCACAAACTCGAGCCCAAACTAAAGTCCTACTCCTAACACTTAATTCAAACTCTATCCCTAATCCTAACCATTAAATACAAATCCTAACCATAGCCGTAATCCTTAGACTCTCAACCTAACTATAGCTCTAATATTAACTATTAACCCAAACTCTACATCTGCCCATATCCTATGCAACTACCCAGAACTCTAGCTGCCATTTAAGCCTTTATCCGAGATCTTTCCTCGGTAAACCCTCACGCCAGCATTAACCCGAACAAGAATTCTAACTCCTAAACCTAGGCTTAATCGTCGTCTTCACCGCGTAGCCCTAACTGTAGCCTTAACCCCCCTAACCATAGTCCTCCGCCTAGATCTTTTCAGCCTTAATTGATGCCCTGTGTCCCAAACCAACGATAGCCCGAGTCATAAGCTTACAACACGAGCTTTACTTACCATGTATGCCGGTGGCATGGTCCACTTATAAAAAAAAAAGTACCTGCAATTCACTAAGTTGGAATTCTGTTCTTGCGCACGATGGTAGCAGCAGTGTGGCACGGGGGGGGGGGTTAATGCCAATGTCGATTTCCTGGCCACAACGAGAGGGTTTCAGGAGAGAGAGAGAGACGGCGAGTTCGTGTAGTTTTGCTGTTCCTCCTCCACTTCCAGGGTTCATAGTTTGGGTTACATGGCCAAAATTTGCACGGCTGTGGATTATCTACACGTAGCAACATCGCCCCATATCCCTAATCATAGCCCCAATCATAGCTCCAAGCTAGCCCTAATAACAGGCGGCTCCTGCAAAATCTCTCAGGGGGGCAAATGTCTGGATGATTGATAAGGATCAGGTCCACCCATGCAATGGATAAATTAACAGCTTAAGCATGTAAAGGCAACTTCACTTCTTTAATATTAATGCAAAATAAAGTGACTCTTACAATACATCTTGTTTGTTTCTATACTCACTATTATTACAATCCACTCAGTTTCTTTTATTAAAGATTCCACTAGGTGGCGACAAATAATATTGTTGGATGAAACGTGCTTACGTATGATGACGTAAGCACGTTAGTGCGAGCCCTCCCGGAAGCCGTAGAGAATGCATTGCAGCGCCCGCCGTTCGAAAAAAAACATCTTTGAATGTAAGTCTATGGGAACACTCGGGGCGATTCTCAGCCGGAGTGAAATCGCCCAAAAAGAGGCGGTACTCCACAGAGCGTAGCATGACGCTGATTGGACTATATCCAGAGGCACAGTGACGGCTCGCGAAACTCTGTGGTTGAATGACATTGGTGGTGCGTCGCCCAATCGCCCTAATGAAGAAACCGCCCCTGACCTTATGCCAGAAAAAGTGTGTTGACCAGTGTTATTGCTGAGGCCAGGCCGATTCGGCGAATAACCTCAGGTCTACGTCGTCCAATCAGTGGTCCGTGCAGATCCCAGGGAGACATTCCTGCCGCTTGCTGACGCAGGGCGATTCTGGAGGGCCGCAGCCCAAGTTCAAGGACTTTTTGTTTTGTGCCATGAACCATGACAAGCAATGTTGTCTTGCATTGTTGTGGAAGTTCAGGAGGACTGGTGTCACTGTGTAATGCGAGCGTAAACGGCCTCGCGGATATGACGTAACAGGGGGGGAGGAGTTGGGTCACGTGGGGGGAGAGGAGAGCTTTTAAGGGCAGGAACCGGAAGGGCTGGAGGAGAGTGTGGGAGTAAAGACGGGAGGAGGCCACGCAGGGCAGGAGGAGGAAAGTGGCGTGATCGCCACAGGTCGGGACTCGGCACCGTTGGCCAGCGGTGTCCGGGCACGGAGGAGACGGAGAGCCAGCAGCGGGGCTGCACAGAGAGCAGCCGTGGGGCTGCAGGTCGGGGACAGAGAGGCTGAGTGAAGAGCCAGCAGTGGGGCTGCACAGAGAGCAGCCGTGGGGCTGCAGGTCGGGGACAGAGAGGCTGAGTGAAGAGCCAGCAGCGGGGCTGCACAGAGAGCAGCCGTGGGGCTGCAGGTCGGGGACAGAGAGGCTGAGTGAAGAGCCAGCAGCGGGGCTGCATAGTGAGCAGCCGTGGGGCTGCAGGTCGGGGACAGAGAGGCTGAGTGAAGAGCCAGCAGCGGGGCTGCATAGTGAGCCGGCAACGGGGCTGCAGGAGCGACGGCAGCAGTGGGGTTGCCGAGCGGGAGACGGAGGAGACTGAGCGAGACGCCGTGCGGGCAAAGTTGTACGAACCACAGTAAAGGACAACGGAGACAGACCCAGTGCAAGAGTCCTTTATTACAACTGTTTCAGGCTTCTCAACAAACAAAGCTGCATCGTCATCGTGGTGTCCTTATTTTAATGTATATGTAGTGGTGGTATTGACGTGCGCCGACTGTGACAGTGATGGATCACGGGGCGGCGCGGGGTGCGGGGTTGGGCACGCGTTGTGGGCGTGGTGTGGACGCGCGCGCCAGGAGTGACAGATGACGAGGCGGCGCGGAGTGAGTGGTGAGGCACGATGAGATGTGGGAAAAGAGGATCGTAGCCAGCGCCCGGCGATTGGTCGAATAAGTGGGTGCTCGCAGCGACGTCCGCAGGTGGGGTATAAAGGGGGACGCGCGAGAGCACTCAGGAAGAGTTACCCAGTTGAAGACCCGAAGACGGAGCTGAAGACCTAGTGAAGCCGAGTAGCTCAGTGGCGTTAGTCGCCGAGTAGCTAAGTGGATGTTGGTCATCCGAGTAGCTCAGTGGCGTTAGTCGCCGAGTAGCTAAGTGGATGTTGGTCATCCGAGTAGCTCAGTGGGCGTTAGTCGCCAAGTAGCTAAGTGGGTGTTTGTCACCCGAGTACTAAGTGGATGTTGGTCATCCGAGTAGCTCAGTGGCGTTAGTCACCAAGTAGCTAAGAGGATGTTGGTCATCCGAGTAGCTCAGTGGGCGTTAGTCGCCAAGTAGCTAAGTGGGTGTTTGTCACCCGAGTACTAAGTGGATGTTGGTCATCCGAGTAACTCAGTGGGCGTTAGTCGCCAAGTAGCTAAGTGGGTGTTTGTCACCCGAGTACTAAGTGGATGTTGGTCATCCGAGTAGCTCAGTGGGCGTTAGTCGCCAAGTAGCTAAGTGGGTGTTTGTCACCCGAGACACAAAGTAGGTGTTAGTCACCTGTAACCAAGTTTGATAAAATAAAGAGTGTGTTACCCGTGAAGTCGTCTCCCGCCGAGTTACTACATTACAACTGGCGTCAGAAGTAAACCTGTCTTCAAGAAGTATGGACACAAGGAAGACTACCCGTACCCACGAGCGAGGTCGGGATGACGACGGCGTACCGGGGACACCGACCTCGGGAGTAGAGGACGAGGAGTTGCCGCCGATGCAGCACTTCGCGGTGATGGCCGACGCTCCGCTTGCCTCCGACACCGGCCTCCAGGACGCGCACGCCCGCTTGGCGGAGTTGCTACTCGCCGCCGCCGCTGTCTTGGCCGACATCTCCGTTCCGGCGAGCGGAAAAACGGCTGCGGGGGTCGTGGAGGAAGCGACGGTGGAGGATTCCCGCCAAAGGGCGCTTCGCGCCAAAAGCCTGGAAGTTGCCGCCGTTTTTGGGGGGCCGCCACCGATTGGCGGGAAAGACGGACGCCACGTGGCCGGACACCTCCGCGCAGCGCAGCCCACGTCATCGGCGCGCGCCGGAGCCCTCCATTTTGCGCCTGACAACCGAGCCGACATTTTACACAACTCCAGCGGAGCGCGGGAAAATCTCTCCGACGTCGACGACGATCGGGTCCTCCAGCAAAGATTGCCCGCGCTGTCGGCGTTCAAGGCGGATGGGGGCGACTGGGGAGCCTTCCAACGAAGGTTCCTCGCTCATCAGGAGATGTCGGGGTGGTCCGACACCACTGCCCTGCGTGCGTTGCCAGCGATGCTTGACGACGACGCGCTTGCAGCCTTCACATCTGCTGCAAGGTCATCCCGCTCTACGCTCCAGGCCGCACTACACCTGATGGCGAAGGTGTTCGGGCCGCCCTCCACGTGCCGCCACCAGTTCTACGATCGGCGGAAGGTGGCTGGGGAAACGACGCTAGCCTACCACACGGCACTGCTCGCCTTGGCGGACGCGGCTTTTCCCCGCATGGATAAGGAGGGGAAGGACGCCATGGTGACGGAGCAGCTGCTGGTGTTGGCCCACGAGTTGGGGGTCCCCATCAACGTGGCAGACGAGATGGAGATCTGCTCCCTGGCGATCGCCACGAGCATTCACGCGTACGAGGTCCTCAAACGCAAGCCGGGGGTCGTCTGCAAATGGCCGGGGAATGCGGCACTGGCCGCCACGATCGCCGAATCTCAGCCAGCTGCGGTGCAGGAGCGGGGCTTCGCTGCATCGTGTCCGGGGGAGTGGAGAACGGGAGGTCGTTCGCCCACACGTTCGCCCCGCAAGCTGGAGCAACCGAAACCTACGACGTCCGTCGTCTGCTACAACTGCGGCCTTCGGGGTCACGTCGCAGCCGGGTGCCGGGCCCCGCGTCCGCGCGCCGCAGGACCACGTCGGGACGACGACCAGGGCCACAAGTCATCCCAACAAAACCCGGCAAGTCGCGGCACCTCACACGTTCGGTCCACAAACACGGCACATTCGGGTCGCCGCTTCGCGGTGGGGGGTTCGCGGCTGGGTGCCGGGGGTTCGATTCGGCGAGGGGGGTCCGTACGCGGCCCGCAAGCAGTCGAGTGGTCCGAATTGGCCCACAGGATCGTGGCTGCGTCAGCCGGGTCGTCCGTGGTAACGGGGTTCATTGACGGGGTTGAGGTCCGGGTGCTTGTTGACACGGGTGCGTCGGCCACCATCATCTCGGACCTTATTTATAACATTCTTCCCGTCCAAAGTAGACCCCTTCTGCCAGTAGACGTGCCATTTTATGCGGCGAATGGGGGATCCCTGGGGATCATCGGCCAGATTCGGGCGACTATTTGCATTGGGGACATTAAATTAGCGGGCCCTATTTTTGTATCATCATCGCTGGCCGTTCCCTGTTTGCTAGGTACGGACTTTTTGTCAAAAATGCCCATCAAAATTCTTATTGATCAGGCCTGCATAGAGCTTCCGTCAGGTCGGCGGGTTGCCTTCTTGTCGAGCCCTATCAAAGTGCGCACGGTTTGTGCGACGGTGCAGGCGCTGGCGACTCACACTGTACGGGTACCCCCGGGATCGCAAATGTTAGTACCCCTTCGGTTCAGGAAGCCACTCGAGGTGGGTGCGGAGGCACAGGGGGTGCTGTTGGGGCCGTCAAACAGAGCCAGTAAGGGCCTCGACTTAGCGGTTGCTCAAACCGTGGTGAGAGGGGACAGTGAGCCGTTCGTAATGGTCCTGAATACGGGGTCGCGGCCGGCCGTAATTGCGCAGGGAACGGTGCTGGCTCACGCCGCGCCGCTGCCCGTTGAGGAACGGCTCGTGGCTCAAGCAGATTTTACTGTCGAGTCGCATCCTCAAAGTGATGAGGGGACTGAGTGGTTGGACTCGCTGTGTGCGGGTTCTGCTAACTTGTCCGGGGTGCAATTGGGAGCATTGAGGGGTTTGCTCATCGAGTTTGCTGACGTGTTCAGCAAACATAAGTACGATATCGGCTGCACTGACCTGTTGCGCCACCACATAGCTACAGGGGACGCGGCCCCTATTCGTCAGAATCCCTTCCGGCTCAGCCCGGCCGAGAAGGAACATGTGCAATCGGCGGTTAATGATATGTTGGCGGCCGATATCATTTCGCCCTCTTCTAGTCCGTGGGGTGCTCCTATTGTCCTAGTAAAGAAACAGGACGGGTCCTTGCGGTTTTGTGTCGATTTCCGCCGCTTAAACAAAATCTCGATGGCGGATGCGTATCCGCTCCCCAGGATGGATGAGTCGCTGGATGCCTTGGCGGGAGCGCAGTTTTTTTCCACGCTCGATCTGCTTTCTGGATTTTGGCAATTGCCACTCGATAACGAGTCTAAACCTAAAACTGCTTTCCGGACACCTGGGGGCCTTTTTGAATTCAACCGTTTGCCCATGGGCTTACATTCCGCTCCCGCCACGTTCCAGAGACTCATGGAATTGGTTTTGTCGGGCCTCCAATGGGATACCTGTTTGATTTATCTTGACGATATTATCGTCTTTAGTCGGACTTTCGAGGAGCACCTCCAGCGACTGAGAGCGGTGTTCCTCAGGATGCGTTCCGCTAAGCTAAAATTTAAACCGGCTAAATGTTTTCTGCTTCGGGAATCGGTCAGGTATTTGGGCCATATCGTGAGTCGTTCAGGGATCTCGACGGACCCTGCTAAGACGCATTGCGTCAGCTCATGGCCAACGCCAACCTCGGTCACGGAGGTTCGTAGTTTCATTGGTTTTGCCTCCTATTACCGTCGTTTTGTCAAGCAATTTGCCACCATAGCCAAGCCCCTGCACGCTTTGACGGCTAAGGGTGTGAAGTTTCGCTGGGGGGCAGAGGAGGAGGATGCGTTCTGCTCCCTCCGTGACGCTTTGGTGCAGGCTCCCCCCTTGTGTTACCCCGATTTCACACAACCGTTTTTGCTTGACACGGACGCCAGCAATACGGGTATCGGGGGGGTGCTCTCACAGTTGGTCGGGGGGGTTGAACGGGTGGTCGCCTACGGTAGTAGGGTTCTTTCCCCCGCAGAACAACGCTATTGCGTAACTCGTCGTGAATTGTTAGCCATTGTGTTTTTTACACAGCAATTCAGGCCGTATCTTTACGGCCGTCATTTTACGGTCCGGACGGACCATGCGGCTCTACAATACGCTATGCGCGTGGCGCAGCCATCGGGCCAATTGTCCCGATGGTTGGAGGTCCTTCAAGACTACCAATTCACGACGATTTACCGCAAGGGGTTGCGGCACTCAAACGCGGACGCCTTGTCGCGGTTGCCGCCGTGCACGGACTGCACATGTTTGTTGGGATCAGCGCGGTGCAAACCCCCGGTCGCCGGCACCCCGGGAGTTGCGCTCGCCGCCACTGACACCCCGGGAGAGGACGCCCCCACGGGGAGGGATTCGCTGTTGTCGTTGCCCCTCATTGAGTGGGGCCGCCTCCAGATGTCCGACAGCTCCCTACTTACGCTGCGTCGGAAAGTTGGCGCTCCCGAACAAGGGGAGGCGCGGGTCGGTTCCTGGGTGTGCAGACAGGGCCTGTTGATGAGGTGGGACAACATGTCCCGGCGTCACGTGCTCGTGGTGCCTGTTGCTATGCGGGGTAGGGTTGTTCTGGCAGCTCATGAACGGCTCATGCATCTGGGTTTTCACAAAACGCTCGCCCTAATCCAGCGAGACTATTATTGGCCGGGGATGGGTAACGACGTGGCGAATATTCTTAAGGGATGCGTAGGGTGCGCCAAAAGGAAACCGCCACCATTGGCAGCTAATCCACCGCTGCAATCCATTCAGGTTTCGCGTATAAACGAATTGGTAGCGTTGGACATCTTGGGGCCCTTTCCGGTTACACCAAGGGGAAATAGGTTCCTGCTGGTTGGCGTGGAATACTTCACCCGATGGCCTATGGCATGGCCGCTCGCCAACCAGTCGGCTGCGGCGGTGGCGGACGCCTTTGTCCAGGGTTATGTGTTGGACAAGGGCGCCCCCGAACGCTTGCTGACGGATCAAGGGAAGAATTTTTCGAGCGTTTTGTTGCGCGAGGTGTGCGACCTGTTGGGTACAAAGAAAGTGCGTACTTCCCCCTACCACCCGCAGACTGACGGGATGGTTGAGCGTCTGAACAGAACGATTACGTCTATGTTGTGCCAACAGGTCTGCGACGATCAGGTTGATTGGGACTTACAGGTGCCGGGGGTACTCGCGGCCTATCGAATGGCCCCTCATGCGGCGACAGGGTTTTCCCCATTTTTTCTTATGTATGGGCGGGAGGCCGATCCGGCCATGGACGTCCAACTGGGGATTTCCCAGCCACGTGCAAAATCTAAATTGGCAGACCACATCAAATTTAATATCGCCAAATTGACTGAAGCGCGGGAGGGGGCAAGGTTGAATTTGCGGTCGCGGCAAATTGCAAACGAGAAATTGCATGAGCGGAGGGTGCATACGCATGATTGGAAACCAGGCGATAAGGCCTGGCTGCATTGTCCACATGCACCGTTGGCTACGTCCCCCAAGTTGTTGAGACCTTGGAGGGGACCGGTGGAAATTGTGCGGGTTGCACGGCCCCAGAGTATACAGATTAAATGGGGGAAACGCCGTTGGTATGTGCACCCCTCCCGACTGAAGCCCTATGCGGCACCGTGTGACCCCGTTCTGTGCCGTGACGACCGGGCGTGTGATGTGACCGTCGACTCGGGGAGGGAGGTGTCGCAGGCTGATCCTCACGTGTCTCCACCTGACCCACCCCCAGGTGCCTCGGGCTTGACGGCTGCTGACCGTCGAGAGCCTGAACCCCGGGGCACGCACGAGTCCTCGATGCCTGGCCGATGTCTTCCTGAACCGCCGGCACCACCGGACGTTCAACCGCGTCTGGTGCCGTACGACGGACCGGCAAGGCGGACTCGGGCTAGGTCTCAACAATTTTCATGAGGACGGTTTTTTTGTGCTCTACACCGAGCTCGCCCGGTGTTCCCCTCTGCCGGGGTAATGTCCCGTTGTAGGGACGCTCGGAAGAAAAGGGGACACTGCACGAGTCGAAAGAAAAAAAAAAAATTTTCCATTTATTTTTTTTGTATACACATTGCTATTGTCACTCGCCGGTTTGTATATATTGTTCTATTGTCGCGGTGGCATTGGTTGAGGGTTGCAGATGGTGGTGTTCGCGTCGTGTTGTGTTGTTAGCTTAGTTGTTGTTCTTGTTGTTGTGTTGTGTTACGGGGCACACAGGGAGGGTTTGTATATTTTTGTAGCAGCCGAGGCGGCTGCGAGCTATGTGGTAGGGGGTGATGTAGTGGTGGTATTGACGTGCGCCGACTGTGACAGTGATGGATCACGGGGCGGGGTGCGGGGTTGGGCACGCGTTGTGGGCGTGGTGTGGACGCGCGCGCCAGGAGTGACAGATGACGAGGCGGCGCGGAGTGAGTGGTGAGGCACGATGAGATGTGGGAAAAGAGGATCGTAGCCAGCGCCCGGCGATTGGTCGAATAAGTGGGTGCTCGCAGCGACGTCCGCAGGTGGGGTATAAAGGGGGACGCGCGAGAGCACTCAGGAAGAGTTACCCAGTTGAAGACCCGAAGACGGAGCTGAAGACCTAGTGAAGCCGAGTAGCTCAGTGGCGTTAGTCGCCGAGTAGCTAAGTGGATGTTGGTCATCCGAGTAGCTCAGTGGCGTTAGTCGCCGAGTAGCTAAGTGGATGTTGGTCATCCGAGTAGCTCAGTGGGCGTTAGTCGCCAAGTAGCTAAGTGGGTGTTTGTCACCCGAGTACTAAGTGGATGTTGGTCATCCGAGTAGCTCAGTGGCGTTAGTCGCCAAGTAGCTAAGAGGATGTTGGTCATCCGAGTAGCTCAGTGGGCGTTAGTCGCCAAGTAGCTAAGTGGGTGTTTGTCACCCGAGTACTAAGTGGATGTTGGTCATCCGAGTAACTCAGTGGGCGTTAGTCGCCAAGTAGCTAAGTGGGTGTTTGTCACCCGAGTACTAAGTGGATGTTGGTCATCCGAGTAGCTCAGTGGGCGTTAGTCGCCAAGTAGCTAAGTGGGTGTTTGTCACCCGAGACACAAAGTAGGTGTTAGTCACCTGTAACCAAGTTTGATAAAATAAAGAGTGTGTTACCCGTGAAGTCGTCTCCCGCCGAGTTACTACATTACATATATACCTGTCAACTCCTTACCAGTGCCCTGCCTTATTACAGACCAATGCAGACCTTATTGGTCACGCCGTGCCCATTATACATCTCAACGTTCATCCTACAAAGTCCCATCGCAAGGGAGAAACACAAACAGACAACACAAATGTTGCCCGTATTGAAACGGCTGTACTCCGTATGGACCTGAAAACTAAATTTCCCTCTACAAGAATACGGGGTAAACCGTGTGGGTTCACAGGTATGAATTTATATCGCGCCTTGACCAATGAGCCAATCGTCCAGCAGAATAGTTTGATGAGGATGGTGGTAGCTTGTGAATATGACGGCGCGTGAAATACACTGATGAAAGTGACATTGAGTGATTCTAGATTTGAAGCTTTCGTGACTGCAAGGATTCATATTCTTAGGTTTTTTTCGGTAAAGTCACGTAGGTGAAAAATTAAAATGTATAAAAGTAAAATAAATATAACGTGATTTTTATTTTATATTTATTTTACTTTTATTAATTTTAATTTTTCACCTATGTGACACTACCGAAAAAAACTAAGAATATGACATTGAGTGGTTATTCATAACGAGTGAGTGTGATGATGACTGGGTTGGTAACGTTTGGGAAGACTGATGGAGTTAGTGATGGGGAAGGGAGTGGGCAAGGGGAGTTTGGAGTAAGCGAGAGAAAACAAGGACGTTTTAAAAGGAAGAACGAAATTTTTTACCGTGATGCTGATTGTTTAAGTTGTATTCTTAGGTTTTTTCGGTAAAGTCACGTAGGTAAAAATTATTTTTATGAAAGTAAAATAAAATAAAAATCACGACGTTTCGGAGGCAACACAAGCTTCCGTCTTCAGGTGGAACAGTCACAGCACGATAGCTGCATCAAGTGTTTAAGTTGTGCCGGCAAATCCTGACTCCGAGCTCGTGGGTCACGTTTTTATCAAAGACCCAGGTAGAGTTGCCGGTGCAAGGACACATTCTTGTCGACCGAATAGCCTCGGCTGTGAGAACGACAGCTCGAATACCAAGTGTGCTCAAAAGATTCACCGATGAAAATCGATCCATATAACTTGCGCACCGCAGCACATCCATCGGGGAAGTAATAAAATAATAAAAATAAAACAATAAAATAATTCTCACGACGTTTCGGCCACAACGCAAGCAGCCGTCCTCACCTGCGTGGCCGAAACGTCGTGAGAATTATTTTATTATGTTTTATTTTTATTATTTTATTACTTCCCTTCTACGTGACTTTACCGAAAGAACCAAGAAGATGAATCCCTGCAGTCACGAAAGCTTTAAATCGAAATGTATTATTTTATTATTTCCCTTCTACGTGACTTTACCGAAAGAACTAAGAAGATGAATCCCTGCAGTCACGAAAGCTTTAAATCGAAATAATAAAATAATAGAAAGAAAACTATTTTATTATGTTTATTTTTATTATTTTATTACTTCCTTTCTACGTGACTTTACCGAAAGAACCAAGAAGATGAATCCCTGCAGTCACGAAAGTTTTAAATCGAAATGCATTCAAATGTTATGCGATTGGCATATTTCTGTTGGCCGGTGGATTATAACAGAGACGAGGTAGAACGGGGAAATTTTTTTTACCGTTCTGGAATCGTGACCCGTGCACTGCTCCAGTTCTGAGCATGTCGGCGGAGGTGGCCAATTGGAAGCGTGCCGGTGCTGATCACAGCAGCGGCTTTTGGGTGAACCATCTCACTCGCTCACCACACACACTGCAGGTCACGCCACTTGTCGAAATTCAATCAGGGTCTCACTTTTGAGGTCGTTACGCACTTGCACGTTGAACGAGGAGCATAAATTTGGATGGCCATCGAACAAAAGACGATCACCGCATCGCGCGCTTCCAGGTAGTGCTTCTGCGGCCGTCTGGAACGCTCTTCCTTCCGAAATTAAGAAGCCACAGGAGCTATGCACTTTTAAATCATCATCCCGATTAAAAACACATTTTGTCCTTTCCACGCACCTCCGATTAGCGCAGTTGGTTACGTACGGTGCAAAAAGAAGTTCACCATACATACAGAGAACTTGTGTCTTCATCTCACTGCTGCTGCTGCTGCTGCCTTGTCGGTTTATCTGTACGCTCAACTTTGACCGCATTGCAGTTCTTCCGAACTGGTGGTTTAGCATAATGCGCGAGGCTTGAGAGCTTTCGTGCGTCCAATGCCCATCTGCGTGCTATGGGAAATACAGTGAGGCCTGGTTAATTATAGACGCGACCCATCAAGTGTGCTTGCTCTGAGCAGTCACCAATGACGTCCCAGGAGGAGTCCTAGAGCCCTGTGTACCCCTCCCACGCCCCGAGACATTTGCCAATCTCATTAATGCCAGCACCTCTCGTCACCACGGCCAAAAACCAATACCCCCACCCGCACAAACATCTCCCGTCACCGTTACGAATACCTCCACTCATTGCCTCCACTCACCCCAAATTATCTGCCAACCACAATCCCTGCCACCCCATCACCTTCAACTCACCCACTGAACCCCACCCCACCCCCTCCCACTCACCCCCCCCCCCCCCTCAACATTCCCACTCACCCTACCCTCTAAGTCCCACAATTCCCACTGACACCTCCACTCACCACCGATCCACTCACCACCGATCCACTCACCACGACCGAGGCATTCTCAGGCCTATGAGACGCAAGTATTCTCTCCAGTATTTTAAAGTCAAATCGGTAGGTGTGCGCCTGTGAGCCGCTATTTGCAATGATTTGCGCGCCTCCACTTTAGCACGGTTGGCTAACGTACGGTGCGAAAGAAGTTCAACGTACACGCCGCATCCATCTCGCCTTACCTTGTCCTCATTGCCATGGACATGTTCACAGGCTAAATACATCTAGGGTACATTCATATCGTATTAAAATTGGTTTTTTACCCTTCTATCTGGCAACAAAACTGACACCGTTTTTACAAGGAGTCATGTTTGCATAGACCACAATACCTGCAGTCATAATGCAAACAAAAAACATAACTCTGATGTATGCACTGTCCTTGAAGTTGATTGGTCCACACCCGAGACAGCTTTCCTTAGTGCCTAGTCTCACATGGTGTTGGACCAGATGACGCCAAAAGGCGCACAACTCAAAGACAATGCACCATCAGAGTATGAGAGCTCGGGGTAAGCATTTACACCATTGGAACCTCATTTGCCAGATAGAAGGGTAAAAAACCAATTATCATATTTTTTTACTGACAAATGAGGTTCCAATGGTGTAATATCGTATCATGGATATGCGCCCTCTACCTTGCACTCTAGTGGTAGTGCCTTACGCCGTCGCCCCTCACTGATGTCCCCCTCCCCTCCTTCAAATCCCGCACAATCCTAGCCTCACCCCTCACGCCGTAGTTCCGCCCACTTCCCGGCCCCCCCCTCTGGCCACGCCCATCACCCCCTCTGGCCACGCCCATCGCCCCCTATGGCCACGCCCATCACACCCCCCCTCTGGCCACGCCCATCACACGCCCCCCCTTCTGGCCACGCCCATCACCCACCCCCTCTGGCCACGCCCATCACCCCCCCCTCTGGCGTACGCCCATCACCCCCCCTCTGGCCACGCCCATCACCCACTGCACCGCCCCTCAAGTATAGCCACGCCTTAGACTCCTCCCCCTCATCTGTAGTCACGCCCCCTAAGCGACAGCCACTCCCACGTTAACCCATAACCACGCCCTTACAAACGTGGCAGCGACCCCTTTTACGTAGTAGCCCCGCCCCCCATCTCTCGTAGCTCCGCCCATGGCCTCAGTGTGGCTCCCACCGTGTGAGGCCCCGCCTCCTCGTAGCCCCGCTCACAGCGTTTAGTGGGCTCCGCCCCCTGGTAGCCCCACCCCCCTTAGTAGCCCCGCCCACTGCATCAGTAGCCCCGCCCACTGCATCAGTAGGCCCCCGCCCACTGCATCAGTAGGCCCCACCCCCTTAGTAGCCCCGCCCACTGCGTCAGCAGCCCCGCCCACTGCATGAGTAGGCCCGCCCCCTTAGTAGCCCCGCCCACTGGTAGCCCCGCCCACTGCATCAGTAGCCCCGCCCACTTGTGTCGCCCCGTGTTTACACCGCGCGTGGCTCCGCCCCCCGCTGCTGCTGCCCCCGCCCCCCCCCATCCCCCCCCCATCCCCCCCCACCGCGAGTTCTCTGCGATTGCGTCGCGAGAAACCGGCGGCGGCGGCAGCAGCAGCAGCACGGGCAGGCAGCAAGCAGGGTGTGTGTGTGTCAAGTGCGTGTGTGTGTAGGGTGCGTGTGTGTGTGTCAAGTGCGTGTGTGTGTAGGGTGCGTGTGTGTGTGTGTCAAGTGCGTGTGTGTGTAGGGTGCGTGTGTGTGTGTGTGCGCGACACGTGTGCGTGTGTGTGACACGTGCGTGTTTGACAAGTGCGTGTGTGTGTAGGGTGCGTGTGTGCGACATAGGTGCGTAGTGCGCCACGCGTGTGTGTGTGTCACGTGTGTGTGTGTGTGTGTGTCACGTGTGTGTGTGTGTCACAAGTGTGTGTGTGTGTACACGCGTGTGTACACGGGTTCGTGTGTGTACCCACGTGTGTGTGTGTGTACACGTGGGTGTGTGTCACATGTGCGTGTGTCACGTGTGTGTGTGTGTATGAACGGTGCGTGTGTGCGACATAGGTGCGTAGTGCGCGCGCGCGTGTACCCACGTGTGTGTGTGTACACGTGTGTGTGTGTGTACACGTGTGTGTGTGTGTACACGTGTGTGTGTACACACGTGTGTGTACACGTGTGTGTACACGTGTGTGTACACACGTGTGTGTACACGTGTGTGTACACGTGTGTGTACACACGTGTGTGTGTGTACACACGTGTGTGTACACGTGTGTGTACACGTGTGTGTACACGTGTGTGTACACACGTGTGTGTGTGTACACACGTGTGTGTACACGTGTGTGTGCACCCACGTGTGTGTGTGTACACGTGTGTGTACACGTGTGTGTGTACCCACGTGGTGTGTGTGTGTGTGTACACGTGTGTGTACCCACGTTTGCGTTCGTGTGTGTGAACGGCAGAGGTCGCGTTCATTTCAAATGCGTGGAGAGAGGAGGAGGAGGACAGTCGTGCGACAGAACGCAGAGCGGAGACTGACGCCACATCAACATCATCATCATCACCATCAACATCATCAACATCATCAACATCATCATCAACATCATCATCAACATCATCAACATCAACAACATCATCAACATCATCATCTACATCAACATCATCAACATCATCATCAACATCATCATCAACATCATCAACATCAACAACATCATCAACATCATCATCTACATCAACATCATCAACATCATCAACATCATCATCATCATCAACAACATCAACATCATCAACATCATCATCAACATCATCATCAACATCATCATCAACATCATCATCAACATCATCATCAACATCATCAACATCATCATCAACATCACCATCATCATCAACATCACCATCAACATCATCATCATCAACATCATCATCAACAACATCATCATCATCAACATCATCATCATCATCATCAACATCATCATCAACATCATCATCAACATCACCATCATCAACATCATCATCAACATCAACATCATCAACAACATCATCAACATCATCAACATCATCAACATCATCATCAACATCATCATCAACATCATCATCAACATCATCATCAACATCATCATCATCAACACCATCAACATCATCAACATCATCATCAACAACATCATCAACATCATCAACATCAACAACATCAACATCATCATCATCAACATCATCAACATCATCATCATCATCAAAAACATCATCAACAACATCATCAACATCATCATCATCAACATCATCAACATCATCATCAACATCATCATCATCAACATCATCAACATCATCATCATCAACATCATCATCATCAACATCATCATCAACATCATCATCAACATCATCATCAACATCATCAACATCATCATCATCAACATCATCATCAACATCACCATCAACATCATCAACATCAACATCATCAACATCATCATCATCAACATCATCATCAACATCACCATCAACATCAACATCATCAACATCATCAACATCATCATCATCAACAGCATCATCAACATCATCAACATCAACATCATCAACATCATCATCATCAACAACATCATCAACATCATCAACATCATCATCAACATCATCAACATCATCATCAACATCATCATCAACATCATCATCAACATCATCAACACCATCATCATCATCAACAACATCATCAACATCATCAACATCAACAACATCAACATCATCAACATCATCATCATCAACATCATCAACATCATCATCATCAACAACATCATCAACAACATCATCAACATCATCATCATCATCAACATCATCAACATCATCATCATCAACATCATCATCAACATCATCATCATCAACATCATCATCATCAACATCATCAACATCATCATCATCAACATCATCAACATCATCATCCTCATCATCATCAACATCATCATCCTCAACATCATCAACATCATCATCAACATCATCAACATCATCATCAACATCATCAGCAGCAGCAGTGGCATCATCATCATCTCGTCACGTGACTGACACCACTGCCACTGTATATCTCCTGACATCATCAGCATCAGCAGCAGCAACGTCGTCATTGCTATTACACACAGACACACCATCACCCCCCCCCCACCTCGTCACATCTTCATCGTCACTTTCACGACCTCGTCACGAACCATCGGCAACCTCCTCCTACTGCCAGGCAGCGTGCCATGTGCATCCACCTCCACCTCGTTTAGTGACGCAGCTCGCTATGACATCATCACCTTCCTCGCCTCGTCACAAGCCACCTCATCAACATGTGACATCGCAATGCGTTTGCCATCATCTCCGTTATTTGTTGCGAGCGTCGTCATGATCTGACTATTGTTACCACCTCTTCACACCAAGCATTGTCTCATCTAACGTCATCATCATCATCACCACCTCATCATCACCTGTCACCTGCCCATCACGACCATAACCTCGACATCACAATTAGTAACCGAAATTATCATCATCATCAACTCGTCACTTTCACCTCATCGTTACCTCGTCACACACCCGACTACCATCATCATCATTACCACCTTGACGTCAACACAAACGTAAACAAACAATACCTCAACCATCATTTCCCCTGACATCGTCACCTGATCTCATCACCACGTCATCACCACCTCACCACCACCTCATCACCATCTCATCATCATCATCATCACAACCTCATCACCACCTCATCATCATCACCACCTCATCACCACCTCACCACCACCTCATCACCACATCATCATCATCACAACCTCATCACCACCTCATCTCCACCTCATCATCACAACCTCATCACAACCTCATCACCACCTCATCACCACCTCACCACCACCTCATCACCACCACCTCATCATCACCTCATCTCCACCTCATCATCATCATCACCACCTCATCACCACCTCATCATCATCACCACCTCATCACCACCTCACCACCACCTCATCACCACCTCATCATCATCATCACAACCTCATCACCACCTCATCTCCACCTCATCATCACAACCTCATCACAACCTCATCACCACCTCATCACCACCTCACCACCACCTCATCACCACCACCTCATCATCACCTCATCTCCACCTCATCATCATCACCACCTCATCACCACCTCATCATTACAACCTCATCACCAACTCATCACCACCTCATCACCAACTCATCACAACCTCATCACAACCTCATCACCACCTCATCACCAACTCATCACAACCTCATCACCACCTCATCACCACCTCATCACAACCTCATCACCACCTCATCACAACCTCATCACAACCTCATCACCACCTCATCACCACCTCATCACAACCTCATCACCTCATCACCACCTCATCACAACCTCATCACCACCTCATCACCACCTCATCCCAACCTCATCGCCACCTCATCACAACCTCATCACCACCTCATCACAACCTCATCACCTCATCATCACCACCTCATCACAACCTCATCACCATCTCATCACAACCTCATCACCAACTCATCACCACCTCATCACCACCACCTCATCACCACCTCATCACCACCTCATCACCACCTCATCACAACCTCATCACCACCTCGTCACCACCTCGTCACCACCTCATCACCACCTCATCACAACCTCATCGCAACCTCATCACAACCTCATCACCACCTCATCACAACTTCATCACAACCTCATCACCACCTCATCACCACCTCATCACCACCTCATCACAACCTCATCATCACCTCATCACAACCTCATCACCACCTCATCACAACTTCATCACAACCTCATCACCACCTCATCACCACCTCATCACAACCTCATCATCACCTCATCACAACCTCATCACCACCTCATCACAACTTCATCACAACCTCATCACCACCTCATCACAACTTCATCACAACCTCATCATCACCTCATCACAACCTCATCACCACCTCATCACAACTTCATCACAACCTCATCATCACCTCATCACAACTTCATCACAACCTCATCACCACCTCATCACCACCTCATCACCACCTCATCACAACCTCATCACCACCTCATCACCACCTCATCACAACTTCATCACAACCTCATCATCACCTCATCACAACCTCATCACCACCTCATCACCACCTCATTACAACTTCATCACAACCTCATCATCACCTCATCACAACCTCATCACCACCTCATCACCACCTCATCACAACTTCATCACCACCTCATCACCACCTCATCACAACTTCATCACAACCTCATCATCACCTCATCACAACCTCATCACCACCTCATCACAACTTCATCACAACCTCATCACCACCTCATCACCACCTCATCACCACCTCATCACAACCTCATCACCACCTCATCACCACCTCATCACAACCTCATCACCACCTCATCACCACCTCATCACAACCTCGTCACCAACTCATCACCACCTCATCACCACCTCACCACCTCATCACCACCTCATCACCACCTCATCACCACCTCATCACAACTTCATCACAACCTCATCACCACCTCATCACAACCTCGTCACCAACTCATCACAACCTCATCACCACCTCATCACAACCTCATCACCACCTCATCATCATCATCACAACCTCATCACCACCTCATCACCACCTCATCACCAACTCATCACAACCTCATCACCACCTCATCACAACCTCATCACCACCTCATCATCATCATCACAACCTCATCACAACCTCATCACCACCTCATCACCACCTCATCACCAACTCATCACAACCTCATCACCACCTCATCACCACCTCATCACAACCTCATCGTCACCTCATCACAACCTCATCACAACCTCATCACCACCTCATCACCAACTCATCACAACCTCATCACCACCTCATCACAACCTCATCACCACCTCATCATCATCACAACCTCATCACAACCTCATCACCACCTCATCACCACCTCATCACCAACTCATCACAACCTCATCACCACCTCATCACCACCTCATCACAACCTCATCGTCACCTCATCACAACCTCATCACAACCTCATCACCACCTCATCACAACCTCATCACCACCTCATCACAACCTCATCACCACCTCATCACCACCTCATCACCACCTCATCACAACCTCATCACCACCTCATCACCACCTCATCACAACCTCATCACAACCTCATCACCACCTCATCACAACCTCATCACAACCTCATCACCACCTCATCACAACCTCATCACAACCTCATCACCACCTCATCACCACCTCATCACAACCTCATCGTCACCTCATCACAACCTCGTCACAACCTCATCACCACCTCATCACCACCTCATCACAACCTCATCACAACCTCATCGTCACCTCATCACAACCTCATCACAACCTCATCACAACCTCATCGTCACCTCATCACAACCTCATCACAACCTCATCACCACCTCATCACAACCTCATCACAACCTCATCGTCACCTCATCACAACCTCATCACCACCTCATCACCACCTCATCACCACCTCATCACAACCTCATCGTCACCTCATCACAACCTCATCACAACCTCATCACCACCTCATCACAACCTCATCACAACCTCATCACCACCTCATCACCACCTCATCACAACCTCATCGTCACCTCATCACAACCTCATCACAACCTCATCACCACCTCATCACCACCTCATCACAACCTCATCACAACCTCATCGTCACCTCATCACAACCTCATCACAACCTCATCACAACCTCATCGTCACCTCATCACAACCTCATCACAACCTCATCACCACCTCATCACAACCTCATCACAACCTCATCGTCACCTCATCACAACCTCATCACCACCTCATCACCACCTCATCACCACCTCATCACAACCTCATCGTCACCTCATCACAACCTCATCACAACCTCATCACCACCTCATCACAACCTCATCACAACCTCATAACCACCTCATCACAACCTCATCACAACCTCATCACCACCTCATCACCACCTCATCACAACCTCATCACAACCTCGTCACCAACTCATCACAACCTCATCACCACCTCATCACAACCTCATCACCACCTCATCATCATCATCATCACAACCTCATCACCACCTCATCACCACCTCATCACCAACTCATCACAACCTCATCACCACCTCATCACAACCTCATCACCACCTCATCATCATCATCACAACCTCATCACAACCTCATCACCACCTCATCACCAACTCATCACAACCTCATCACCACCTCATCACCACCTCATCACAACCTCATCGTCACCTCATCACAACCTCATCACAACCTCATCACCACCTCATCACAACCTCATCACCACCTCATCACCACCTCATCACCACCTCATCACAACCTCATCACCACCTCATCACCACCTCATCACAACCTCATCACAACCTCATCACCACCTCATCACAACCTCATCACAACCTCATCACCACCTCATCACAACCTCATCACCACCTCATCACCACCTCATCACAACCTCATCGTCACCTCATCACAACCTCATCACAACCTCATCACAACCTCATCGTCACCTCATCACAACCTCATCACAACCTCATCACCACCTCATCACCACCTCATCACAACCTCATCACAACCTCATCGTCACCTCATCACAACCTCATCACAACCTCATCACAACCTCATCGTCACCTCATCACAACCTCATCACAACCTCATCACCACCTCATCACAACCTCATCACAACCTCATCGTCACCTCATCACCACCTCATCACCACCTCATCACCACCTCATCACAACCTCATCGTCACCTCATCACAACCTCATCACAACCTCATCACCACCTCATCACAACCTCATCACAACCTCATCACCACCTCATCACAACCTCATCACAACCTCATCACCACCTCATCACCACCTCATCACAACCTCATCACAACCTCATCACAACCTCATCGTCACCTCATCACAACCTCATCACAACCTCATCACCACCTCATCACCACCTCATCACGTGACAAACGCGATCGCTAGCAGCTGACATAGTACGCATCTGGAATAATAATAATAAAATAAATCACCTCATTACTGAAGCATCGCTCACCTCGTCACTTCGGCCGTGAAACTTCCTCGCGCGATTAAACATCGCAATCTTTACTTGACACGCAAAACAAATATTTCCAGCATCTCGTGCCATCGTCAGCTTGTGAAATCACCACCGCCGCCATCGTCATCATCATCGTCGTCATCATCGTCGTCATCATCGTCGTCATCATCGTCATCATCATCGTCATCATCATCGTCATCATCATCGTCATCGTCGTCAGTAACATTGTCACGGCATGAGCATCTCCCGATTCCATCCCCTCGTTCCCTAAAGCATCTTCACCACCACCACCATCATCATCACCTCGTCACGGAATCAACCCGACATCGTAACCTCCCCTGTGTCGTTCTCGCAACGTCGTCGTGAGCCTCGTCACACCACGGCCACCTCCGACGTCAATGCCACCTCATCAAAACATTGTTTGCCAACCTTGTCGCCTAACCTTGTCACGATTTCTCCTGGTCCAGGTCTCACCTCTTCAGAGTGGCCATCTCCACGTGTCCCTCGTCCGTCGCACGGGCCCCGCGAGGCGTCTCACCACCTCGTCATTGTCACACCTCGTCTGCCGATAGCAGCTCCTCAAACTGCGTCATCCTCCTCCTCCTCGCTCCTCACCTGACACCGTCATCACCTCGTTTAAAGTAAGGCAAGAGAGAGAGAGAGAGAGAACAAGGGAGACGCATAACAAAGAACGAGCGAAGAGGTGGAGGAAGCGAGAAGGAGGAGGTGAATTAGGGGGAGGGGAGGAGGGGGGGGCAATATACGAATATAAAGAGGAAGTAGACGAAGTTAAAGAGGTGGAGAGGAATTATGAGTTGGAAATAAGTGAAGAGGAGGTGATAGGAAGAGTTGTGTGAAGAGGTGATGGTGAGTAAGAGTTGTGTGAAGAGGTGATGGTGAGTAAGAGTTGTGTGAAGAGGTGATGGTGAGTAAGAGTTGTGTGAAGAGGTGATGGTGAGTAAGAGTTGTGTGAAGAGGTGATGGTGAGTAAGAGTTGTGTGAAGAGGTGATGGGAAGAGTTGTGTGAAGAGGAATCCAAAAGACGAGGTTGAAGAGGTGAGCTGTTGAGGAATATGTGGGCAAGAGGTGGTGGTGAGTTTCGGTGAAAGGGAGAATTTGTGAAGGAGGAAGGGCTGAGGGGGGGGGGGGAGGACGACGAGGGGAGGACGACGAGGTGAGGACGACGAGGTGAGGGCGACGAGGTGAGGGCGAGCCCGTCGCATGGACAAGCGGCGATGGAGCTGTCTGCAGTGGGGGAACGCGTGTTCGCGGTGGAAAGCATCAAGAAAAAGAGAATTCGCAAGGTGACCACACAAGACACACACAGACAAAGATCCCCCGTATAGACTTGACAGAGTGTTGGGGCAAGTGCTGTTAGAGAGCACCTATGAAGGCCGGCACGGCACACGAGGGGGGTGGGTGGCCAGCACCACGCCCGACCGCCTTTGTCTCCCCTGTGGTGATGTTTACACACCACACCAGGTACTCATTTCAGGCTGAGTCGACCTAAGGGAGGCCCAGGACCGGTTGAGATAATCGTCACTGGTGTTGGCCGTGAGAGGGAATCGAACCCGGGTCGCCAGGTTCGTAGCGGAGCACGCTAACCGCTGCACCACCGCTCCCTACTCACATATACAACCGCCATTTTCCACTAAGTGGCGATGACGTCACCACGACGCTTGTGCCAGGCCATGTGCACCTTGAGGCCATGTGAAGTGTCGAACGCCCGCTGGCAGGTCACGGGGCAGACCCAGGTGCCACAGGTCGACTGACTGAGATGACCGAGATGACTGGCTGATGCACCACTTGTGCCCCCTACTGTGCCAACTTGCTGTGCTTTAGCCGCCCGGCGCTCCGCTCGTTGTTGTGAGCGTCGCTCCTCCGCCCTCCGTTGTTGTTGGAGGGCGACTGCCTCCAACTGCTCAGTAGCGTCCTTCACGAGCCTCCTCCACAGAGGCCGATCTTGACACCGCTGGTACCAGTCATCGGCAAGTCCACTCAGCTCCACGTCCTCCTGTACCACATCACTCCATCTCTTCTCTAGCCCGTGCCGCGCCCGTTTAGCTCCCTTGATCCGGCCGAACAAAAGCTGTTTGGGCATGCGGTGATTGGTTATGCGGGCTACATGGCCCAGCCAATGCAGCCTTGCCTGCTGGAGGTGCTCACCGATGGGACTTTGTCCAGATCTTTCGAGGATTTGTGAGCTTACACAATCCAGCCTGGTTAAACCCAGGATTGATCGTAGGCAGGCCAGCCTAAATGTTTCTAACCGGCAAAGATGTTCCATTAGGGGGGGTCCACGTTTCACAAGCGTAGAGAAGGGAGGGAATGACTGTGGCCGAGAAGACCCGAAGCTTCGTGCGGAGCGACAGACCAGGTAGCTTCCACACAGCGTTACGCAACCAACGAAAAGATATTGCCGCTCGACTGATTCGGAGTGAGACCTCTGCTGTGAAACCGGAGCCTGTCATAAGCACACTGCCCAGGTATGGGAAACTCTCCACTCTCTCCACAACTGCCCCATCACCGATTGGGAGTTGTGGGGGTGGATTGCCCCGGGGACCACTGGCACACCTGCACACACACCGACACACACATACACCTACACACTTACACACCTACACCCGCACACCTACACACACAGACACCTGCACACTTACACACCTACACACACATACACCTACACACACACCTACACCCACACACCTACACATACAGACACCTGCACACACACCTACACACACACATCTACACACACATACACCTACACACCTACACACACACACCTACACACACAGACACCTGCACACACACCTACACACACACATCTACACACACAGACACCTGCACACACACCTACACACACACATTTACACACAAAAACAAAGATCCCCCGTATAGCCTTGAACAGACTGTTGGGGCAAGTGCTGTAAGCCAACGCCTATGAAGGCCGGCACGGCACACGTGGGGTGGGTGGCCAGCACCACGCCCGGCCGCCGTTTTTCTCTCCCTACAAACACACACATTACACTCTATACACACACACACCTCAACACACATTCACACGCGCCGTGTGCTTTGTGCAGAGGTGACGTCATGTCACGTGATTCACCTCATTGCCCACCTTGTCACCTCCACAGGGAATGGTTCAATACCTGGTCAAGTGGAAGGGATGGTCTCCAAAGTGAGTAGCACCTCATCATGACTTTGGTGATGGCGTTGGTGGCAGCAATGATTATGGTGATGACGGTGATTGGTGATGTTGCGAATGTTATTCTTAGGTTTTACTGGTAGGAACGAAGTGAACCAGCCTACAATAGATTATATCGTCCGTCCGTCCGTCCGTGTAGCAACATCGCCCCCTACTGCAAACACTTGGCAGGACCCTACAAAAACCTTTAGACTCAGTGATGCTTTCCTGGCTAAACAAGTGTAACATTCCCTTATAATTCCCTGAGATAGCTTTTAATTAAAACATTTAAATTAAAAATAAACTCACAGCGGCCTAAAGCCTACAGCTAGGCCTAAAGCTTAGAACTAGGCCTCAAACTCTCCCTTCGTATCGTACCCCCGCGTGTGTGAAATTGAGTTAATGTTAACAATGTTACATTCCCTGATGTTTCTAAATATAAACATTTACATTTAAAGCTTTTACATTAATATTTAAAACATTTAAATTAAAAATTAACTCACAGCGGCCTAAAGCCTACAGCTAGGCCTAAAGCCTAGAACTAGGCCTCAAACTCTCCCTTCGTATTGTCCGATTAGGTGTAGCAACATCGCCCCCTACTGCAAACACTTGGCAGGACCCTACAAAGACCTTTACACTCAGTGAGGCTTTCCTGGCTAAACAAGTGTAACATTCCCTTCTAATTCCCTCAAATAGTTTTTAATTTATAAATTATAAATTAACTCACAGCGGCCTAAAGCCTACAGCTAAGCCTAAAGCCTAGAACTAGGCCTCAAACTCTCCCTTCGTATCGTACCCCCGCGTGTGTGAAAGGGAGTTAATGTTTAACAATGTTACATTCCCTGATGTTTTTTTAAATAGAAATATTTAAATTGAAAGCTTTTACATTAAAATAAACTCCCTACCCCCCCGTCGTCGACGGGTCTCCAGCCTAGAGCCAGGCCTGGGAATCTCTCCCCCGCTAGGGGTGTATTGGGTGGGGCTAGAGCGGTAGGGGGCGGGGCTACGTGGGGCTGGGCGGGGCTACGGCGGCAGGGGGCATGGCCACGAGGTGGAGTGCGGGGCTACGCGGGGTTGGGGCGGGGTTACGGCGGTAAGGGGCGGGGCCACGAGCTGGGGGCGGGGACACCGAGATGGGGCGGGGCCACGGGTGGCCGGGGCGGGGTTACGCGGGTGGAGGGCGGGGCCACGGGGGCGGAGCGGGGCCACGGGGGACCGGGGCGGGGTCAAGCGGTGTGAGGCGGAGCTTTGCGTGATGGAGGGAGGGGCCGTTGGCGAAAAGGGGCGGAGTCTACAGTCGAGAATACAGTACCGGAGGCGAGAAGGCGGTGCTAATAGTGATAGGGGCGTGGCTTACCCCAACAGGTCAAGACCATGGGGGCGGAGTGTGGGAGGGGCAGAGCAGAAAGGAGGTAGAAATACGTCACGTGAGGGGTGCGTTAACCAATCGTATCCCGCGTCTCGCGTGATCGGTTCCCGCGCGTGTCGTGATTTGTCGGAAGAAACAAGCACGTGGAGTCCAGCGGACCAATCGCGAGGCGTCTTGCTGGGGGTGGGGGGGTCGGTTCAGTCGCGCTGCCATTGGATGCGCGCGCCGCGGGCGCGTGGTTGGTTGTCGTAAGAATGAATTACTGGGGACGTAAAATTTATTTGAATGCGAATTTAGCGTTACTAAAACAATAGCTGCGTGTAATTCACGCAGTGAGGGAAAACTGTTCTAATTTCTGATGTAATAAAATCTCTCACAAGCCACAGACCGTTGCTAGGAGACCCAACGACCAATGAGCGCGCGCCTCACTGCGATAACGTCACGCCACAACCTCACCGGTTAACTTTTCGCGGGAAATTAATACTGGTAGGAACAATGACCCAGCCTACAATACATTATACTGGTAGGAATGAAGTGAACCAGCCTACAATAGATTATATCGTCTGTCCGTCCGTCTAGCAACATCGCCCCCTACTGCAAACATTTGGCAGGACCCTACAAAAACCTTTAGACTCAGTGACGCTTTCCTGGCTAAACAAGTGTAACATTCCCTTATAATTCCCTGAGATAGCTTTTAATTAAAACATTTAAATTAAAAATTAACTCACAGCGGCCTAAAGCCTACAGCTCGGCTGTAAGCCTAGAACTAGGCCTCAAACTCTCCCTTCGTATCGTACCCCCTGCATGTGTGAAAGGGAGTTAATGTTTAACAATGTTACATTCCCTGATGTTTTTTTAAATAGAAACATTTACATTTAAAGCTTTTAAATTGATAATTAAAACATTTAAATTAAAAATTAACTCACAGCGGCCTAAAGCCTACAGCTAGGCCTAAAGCCTAGAACTAGGCCTCAAACTCTCCCTTCGTATCGTACCCCCGCGTGTGTGAAAGGGAGTTAATGTTTAACAATGTTACATTCCCTGATGTTTTTTTTTTTAAATAGAAACATTTACATTTAAAGCTTTTACATTAATAATTAAAACATTTAAATTAAAAATTAACTCACAGCGGCCTAAAGCCTACAGCTAGGCCTAAAGCCTAGAACTAGGCCTCAAACTCTTCCTTCGTATCGTCCGATTAGGTGTAGCAACATCGCCCCCTACTGCAAACACTTGGCAGGACCCTACAAAAACCTTTAGACTCAGTGAGGCTTTCCTGGCTAAACAAGTGTAATAATACATTATGTTTATATTCTTTTGTTATTCGTTCCTACCAGCCCACCCCGCAGGGACCTGTGTTCCGTAAAGTCACGTAGGTAAAAAAAATTAAATTAATTAGTTTACACAACAAAGGTTCATTCCTAACAGCGTGCTTCGGCCGCACCGAACCTCACAAAAATAATATTCAGGGTCTACCTTGGCTCCTCCCACCCTCAACCAGTATATATACAAATACTGTTTATTGGATTTTCTCTCACTTGATACAGCTATCGTGCTGTGACGGTTCCACCTGAAGACGGAAGCTTGTGTTGCCTCCGAAACGTCGTGATTTTTATTTTACTTTTATTAATTTTAATTTTTTTACCTACGTGACTTTTCCGAAAAAACCTAAGAATATGAATCCTTGCAGTCACGAAAGCTTCAAATCTAGAATGTTGCGAATGGAGGTGATCGATAATGGTGTTGATTGGTGTATTTTTTTTACGGTGATGTGGATGGTGTAAATGTTGGTGACGGTGGTGGTGATGTTGTGGGTGGTGTGAATGTTGATGGTGGTGATGACAGATTGTGATGGTGGTGACTGTGATAGTGGTGATAATTGTGGTCATGGTAATTATTGTTGTCGTGGTGATGCTGGTTATGGTCATGATGTCAGATGAACGTGCTCGTCAGAGACTCATCTGGTGGTGGTCGTGGATTATTCACGTCTTGGATTTAGTTACACTGCTGATGATGCTGCTGCTCTCGCTCATGATGATTTGGATGATGACGCCATCAGGTATAGCACGTGGGAACCAGAAGAAAACATCCTCGACCCTCGCCTCGTGATGGCCTACGAAGAGAGGTGAGAGAGTTGGGTTTTGGTGAGGAGGTGAGTGTGTGTACTGACATGACACTTTGTGTGTGTGTCTGCGGCGGTGTCGCTGTCAGCGCGCCGCGCTCACAGTCGACACCAGTGACGAGGATCATCACCGGTCCTGGGCCTCCCCGCAGTCAAATCTTCAAATGAGTATCTTGTGCTGCGTGTGAACATCGTCACTTGGGGAGACAAAGGCGGTTGGGCGCGCTGCTGACCACCCACTCCCTCGTGTGCCATGCCGGCCTTCATAGGCGCTCGTGAACAGCACTTGCTGCTACAGCAGAGGTCGCAACCGGGTACCCGATACCCGTACCCTACCCGATACCCGGCTACCCGTACCCGGCCGGGTACGGGTACCCGTTTGCGACCCTGGTGCGGCCGGGTACGGGTACGGGTAGACAGTGAGTCACTGGTGAGTCACCGTTTGTCACTCATTTCCCAACGTCTTGTCTCTTCTCACAATTCAAGTTCCTAGAATCAACCCACCCGCGCCTGCAACATGGCTTCATCCAAGAGGTCGCAATCAGGTACCCGATACCCGTACCCTACCCGTACCCGGCCGGGTACGGGTAGGGTACGGGTACGGCCGGGTACGGGTACGGGTACCCGTTTGCGACCCTGGTGCGGCCGGGTACGGGTACGGGTAAGGAATCAAAAACCGTTTGCGACCTCTGTGCTACAGTCTGTTAAAGCTACACAGGGCATCTTTGTTGTCTTTGTGTGTGTGTGTGGAGAGCGGTGGCGCAGTAGTTGACGCACTGCGCTGTGAACCCGGCGGTCCCAGGTCAATTCCTGCTCATGGCCCAACATTGGTGATTAATATCTGAACGGGGTCCTGGACCTCCCTTAGTTCAACGCAGCCGCACCTGCGTACCTCGTGCGGTGTGTGTGTCTGTGTGTGTGTACTAAACATCATTGTGGGGAGCGGTGGTGCAGCGGTTAGCGCGCTGCGCTGTGAACCCGGCGACCCGAGTTCGATTCCCGCTCACGGCCAACACCATCAGTGACGATTATCTGAACCGGTCCCGGGCCTCCCCTAGGTCGACTCAGCCTACAATGAGTACCTAGTGCGATGTGTAAACATCGCCGCTGGGGAGACAAAGGCGGCCGGGCGCGGTGTTGGCCACCCACCCCCTCGTGTGCCGTGCCGGCCTTCATAGGTGCTCGCTAACAGCACTTGCCGCTACAGTCTGTTAAGGCTATACGGGGGATCTTTGTCTTTGTACTAAACATCAGCACTGGGAAGTCAGTGGTAGCAGGCCACCCCGTTGTATGCTGCGCCGGCCTTCATAGGTGCAACTCGCTAACAGCACTCGACCCGACGGTCTGTTAAAGGGATTGTCGTCGTCTCTGTGCGCAGGGAGCAGAGGGACCGAGCGATTGGTCTGCGGAGGAGAGGCCCTCGCTCCAGGAGACTCGTGCTGCAGGTCAGACGTCACGTGTCGCCGTTAGAACTCCGGGGCAAGCCGCCGTTGCCAGAGACGGCACCCTGACGCCTTTCCAACCCATTCGAGTTTACCAGAGAACGTCAAACAGGTCCCTGCGGGTTGGGCTGGTAGGAACGAACAAATGAATGGCTATAATAAAATGAAATGGCGGGGGTACGATACGAAGGGAGAGTTTGAGGCCTAGTTCTAGGCTTTAGGCTTAGCTGTAGGCTTTAGGCCGCTGTGAGTTAATTTTTAATTTAAATGTTTTAATTAAAAACTATCTCAGGGAATTATAAGGGAATGTTACACTTGTTTAGCCAGGAAAGCCTCACTGAGTCTAAAGGTTTTTGTAGGGTCCTGTCAAGTGTTTGCAGTAGGGGGGGATGTTGCTACACCTAATCGGACATTGGACGGACGGACGATATAATCTATTGTAGGCTGATTCACTTCGTTCCTACCAGTATAATGCTACCCCCTATCCCCCTCCCTTTGATGCTGATAATCCTGCATAATGCACGGGCATAATATGACTTTGAAACCCCCCGCCCACCTCCTACGCATTTCACATAAATATGCTAAATTCCTCTTGAGGACTGCTGCTTGCGTTGTGGCCGAAACGTCGTGAGAATTATTAAATGTTTTATTTTTATTATATTATTATTTCCCTTCTACGTGACTTTACCGAAAGAACCAAGAAGAATTACGCAACCGTCGATAACGCTTTGGCCTCATAAGAATAACATATCTATATACTGTATGCATGTTGCACTTGTTTAACACCACTGCACGTAGCCAACCGTGCTAATTGGAGGTGCAGGGGAAGGACAACAAGACATCACGTAAATATGTAGTGACGTATCGGGCAATGGCTGGCTTTCTTTCACATGTATGCGCCCCGCAAGAAGGGTTATTGCACAACACCTCGAGGCAATCCTGTTGAAGAATGTGCTCAAGTGTTGTTGGTTGTGCTTGTGCACCACCACTGCCAACGCAGCATGAGCAGCAGCAGCTTCAGTGGCAGCATTGCATCGGTAATTAGTTCAGCAGTTCCACTGCTGGATTATATTTTTTTCCGCCTGAGGACGACCGCTTGTGATGCGATCGAAACGTCGTGATTTATTTTATTTTATACACCACGTGACTTTACCGAAAGAACCAAAGAGTATGGATTCCTGCAGTCACGAAAGCTTCAAATCAAGATTAGTTTAACATTAGAATTGCCAGTCTCTCTGTGGTGGTTGTTTTTGCTCTGATTTCCGTTTGCTTCGTTGTTGTACTTTAAGAAAAACAGGTTAGATTTAAGGTCAGGGAACGAGTCAAGGCAAGGGTTAAAGAGTCAAGGTTAGGATTAGAGTCAGGGTTTGAGTCAATGTTGGGTTTAGAGTCAGGGTTAATGTTAGAGTCAGGGTTAGGGTCAGGGTTAGAGTTGACGCAGTACAAGTCCAAATTGCATTGTTGCATGTGTACACGCACACCCACGTGCACTGGCAGAGCCAGTAGGGGGGGGTGGGGTGGCACGTGCCCCCCCAATGATCCGATCGAAATCCCTAATTTCGATGGGATCATTGGCATTTATTAGTAATAAATCGGCATTTTGCGACCCATACTGCCACTGTGTAGCATATTATTATATGCCAGGGACTCTATGAAATGATAGGACAATACTCCATAATTGGCAATAAGTAACGGCAAAGCAGTTATAAGTGACTCATAATTGTGCGCAGTTGTGTATACACAGGACACGACTTCCCTGAAGGCATTCACCTTCAGCGAGCGCGATGCCGATCACACGACATGGTTCGAATTCGACCCTCGATCGATGGCTGTGTCATCGCCGGAATCGCATCGAATAAAAAGCAAGGGACAAGTCCTTACTTACTAACAACTCCTCTATAATTTTTCATTGCTGGAGGGGTTGCCCCCCTACCTGAAAATCCTGGCTCCGCCATTGCCCACGTGGACACGCACGTGTGTGTGTGTGTGTATGTAATCAAGGCCTATGAAACCATCAATAGGCCTGGGCTCTGGGTTGTTCTTTCTACATTCAGAGTCTCTGACTCTCTGCTCACAATCATGAAACACCTTCATGATGGTAGGTAAGCCCGGGTAAAGCTGTGTGGCCGTGAGCCATTCCCTATTGACCTTGGAGTGCGACAAGGATGTCCTCTGGCGCCTTCATTACTTAACATATTTTTCGACCACATAGTTCGAGAAGCCTTCCATGGCTATACCGGAGGAATCTCCATATGGTATAGATACAATGGGAGGCTGATCAATGCTGCCCAGGTGCGGTCATGGGATGGCTCTTTATTGGTCAACCATGTTATGTATGCTGGTGATCTGGTGATTGCTGCTCACTCAGAGAAGAAGTTGGAGGCGCTGCTGCTTGACCTGGAGCGTACTACTAAGAGGTGGGGCCTTACCATCAGCCCCTCCAAAACTAAGCACCTGTCTGGGTATTTTGTGTCATCAAAACTCCACCCTCTCAACTCCACATTGGTGATGGGGCAGTTGAGAGAGAGGAGAGGCTTCCATACCTGGGCAGTGTCCTTATGACCGGTTTAACAGCAGACATCTTAAATTTTGATTTAAAGCTTTCGTGACTGTAGGGATTCATCTTCTTGGTTCTTTCGGTAAAGTCACGTAGAAGGGAAGTAATACATCTCTGCAACCCTCAAAAACGCTAAGATGCCAGCTAGCAACATCAGCAAAGATGAGCGTTTTGAATTAGCTCAATTAAAAAAGAGGGATGACATTGTCATCCTCTCAGCCGACAAAGGCAATGCCACTGTCATCATGGACAAAACAGAATACAACAACAAAATCCAAGAACTATTCAACGATGACAGCTATACAAAAATAAAAAGAGACCCCACCAACAGCCTCGTCTCTAAAATCAAGAAAATCATTTCTGCTTCAACCGCATTAATTGATCAGACCAAACAGTTCTCGTTGAAACCTTCTGCAGCCAGGCCACCAAGATTATACGGCTTGCCAAAGATACATAAAGAAGATACACCTCTTCGTCCCATTGTCTCTACTATCAACTCCCCCACCTATAAACTGGCTCGTTTTTTGTCTGAAATCCTACGGCCTTTCACTGGAAAAACCACCTCTGCGGTACTAAACTCTACTGACCTGGTATCGACAATCAAGGGGATTGCCCTGTCCCCAGACGACCTGCTTGTCAGTTTTGATGTGGTTTCCTTATTCACCAAAGTTCCTGTACCTGACACCATCGCAATCATTGAAGACTTGGTTCATCAAGGACTGAATGCTGGGGTACCCCCCCTGGTGAGACACTGCTTAACCAATACATACTTCACCTGGAATGGAACTTTCTACAAGCAAATTGAGGGCACCCCAATGGGCTCCCCCCTATCTCCGGTTGTAGCCAACATCTTCATGGAGAAATTTGAGACTGACGCCATCAAGACTGCCACTTTACGCCCGACCTTATGGAAGAGGTACGTAGATGACACTTTTGTCATCTGGCCACATGGCCGGCCTGCTCTAGACCAATTTCTCGACCACATCAATTCCATACACCCAGCCATCAGATTCACCATGGAAGTCGAAAAAGATTGCAAGCTACCCTTTTTGGATGTCCTAATTAAAAGGAGACCTGATGGTTCAATGAGCCACTCTGTCTACAGGAAAGCCACCCATACGGATGCTTACCTAAAACCGGATTCCCACCACCATCCATCCCAGAAGAATTCCCTCATCAAGACTATATACCATAGAGCCCAATGCATTTCCGACCAAGAACACATTGGCAGTGAACTCAAACACGTACGCCAAGCTCTTAAGGCTAATGGTTACTCCGATTACACAATCCGCAAGGCCATCACTCCAACCATCAAGAAGGATCCTGTTGAGGAGCCTTTCAAGACCATCACCTTACCCTACATTGCTGGGGTCACAAAAAAGATCTCCAAAATCCTGATTAAACACAAGATCCAGGTCCGATTCAACACAGTACATAAAATCCGTGATCTGGTCCCGTCTGTAAAAGATGTGGTTTCAGACATACAGTACCCTGGCGTCTACAAACTAAGTTGCCTCTGTGAAAGCAGTTACATTGGAGAAACCAAACGACATGTCTCGGACCGCATCCGTGAACATAAAGCAGACCTGAAACACGGTAGGACAAACACCTCAGCCGTGGCAGATCACTGTGACAATTCAGTGGGCTCACATGACATTGACTTCTTCAAGACAGAGGTTCTCTGCAAGCCATCTGGCTATCATGAGAGATTCGTTCATGAGGCGATCCACATATACAAACACAGAGACAATTTCAACCGAGAAGATGGATTCTGGCTTAGCAATCATTGGAAGGACGTAATAAACCATTTCGGATCTTAACTGATTGTGTTCACGTTTACGGTAACTTTCAGACCGCGTTCCACTCACTGGCATGGTGCAGTGTGCAGAGTAATGTATGGTGTCGTAATTGTATAGTAAATATATAGCAGTGTGATACACATTAGGGTGGGTAGAATAATACATAGTGTTATATTAAAATGGATAAGGCAGCAACTGCAGCAGCAGCAGTAACTGCAGCAGCAGCAGCAACTGCAGCAGCAGCAGAAACTGCAGCAGCAGCAACTGCAGCAGCAGCAGCAGCAACTGCAGCAGCAGCAGCAGCAACTGCAGCAGCAGCAACTGCAGCAGCAGCAACTGCAGCAGCAGCAACTGCAGCAGCAACTGCAGCTCCCTTTGATGCTGTTAATCCTGCATAATGCACATGCATATGTAGTACTAATCACGTTCCTGCATTTCCCATAAATATGCTAAATTCCTCTTGATATGCAAATTCCTGTTTCATTCAGACTCTGTCGCCTCGACGGACCTGGTTTTCACCTGAGGACGGCTGCTTGCGTTGTGGCCGAAACGTCGTGAGAATAATGTTTATTATGTTTTATTTTTATTATTTCATTACTTCCCTTCTACGTGACTTTACCGAAAGAACCAAGAAGGAGCAGACATCTTATTCCGAATCAGTCGAGTGGCATTATCTTTTCATTGGCTGAGTAACGCTGTGTGGAAGCTACCTGGTATCTTGTTCCAAACGAAGCTCTGGGTCTTCTCAGCCACAGTCATGCCCTCCCTTCTCTACGCTTGCAAAACGTGGATCCCTCTAATGGAGCATCTTCGCACATTAGAAACATTCAGGCTTGCCTGCCTACGATCCATCCTGAGTTTAACCAGGATGGATTGTGTGCGGAGCTCATAATCCTTGAAAGATTTGGACAAAGTTCCATCGGTAAGCTCCTCTGGCAGACAAGGCTGCGTTGGCTGGGTCATGCAGCCCGCATGCCCCACCACAACAAGCTCAAACAGCTTTTGTTCAGCCGGATAGAGTTTGCTAAACGGTCAAGCCACGTACTCTTAGGTTTTTTCGGTAAAGTCACGTAGGTAAAAAAGAAAAAAAAAAATGACATTTTTTTTTTATAATAGAAATAAAATAATAAATCACGGCGTTTCGGAGGCAACACAAGTCTCCGTCATCAGGTGAGACCGTCACAGATAAATGTACTGTATCAAGTGATGCAAAAATCCAAGAGACAAGCTCTTATATACAAGTTAAGGGAGGAGGAGGGGGGAGGGGCTTATCTGAATGTGGTAGCCAATGAATGGAACGTGTTGGGGGGGGGGGGCGGGGCTGAAAGAGAACAATAGGTGTACAAGTTGTCGTACTACCCGGTGTTGGTTGACAATCAAATACAAAAAGGAGAGTGCTGTTAAACGCTGGGGATGTCAACACTCGGTAAAGTAGAATAGTATCTGTCAAATAAGATGGTCCAAATATGTGTAGTTAAAACTTTTTTGCATGGTTAATAACATCTTTCCAATGTAAAGCTTTCGTGACTGCAGGGATTCATCTTCTTGGTTCTTTACCGAAAGAACCAAGAAGATCTTTCCAATGATTACTCAGTTTGTACCCATCATCACGGTTGAAGTTATGTCTGTGTTTGTATATCCGGATGGCTTCGTGTACAAACCTTTGATGGTAGCCAGAAGGTTTGCAGAGCACCTTGGTCTCGGAAAAGACAATTTCATGAGAGCCCACAGCGTTGTAGCAATGATCGGCAACGGTGGAAGACTCAATTTTGCCGTGTCTCAGATCTGACTTGTGCTCGCGCACACGATCGGAGACATGACGTTTCGTTTCCCCAATGTAGCAATCACCACAGCTGCAACTCAGTTTGTAGACTCCAGGGTATTGCAAGTCAGGGATGGCATCCTTGACAGATGGAATTAGATCACGGATTTTATGTACTGTACTGAATCGGACTTGGATCTTATGTTTAGAATTTTGGAGATCTTTTTGGTCACGCCTGCTATGTATGGCAACGTGATAGTTTTGATCGGAGTTTCAAGTGGCTGTTTATTTCTATTATTATTTCTATTAGATATTTTATGATTTATTTATTACCTATGTGACTTTACCGAAAAAACCTAAGAGTATGAATCCTTGCAGTCACGAAAGCTTCAAATCTAGGGCCAATGACTGGTACCAGTGGTGTCAACATCGGCCTCTGTGGAGGAGGCTCGTTAAGGATGCTAATGGGCAATTGGAGGCACTCGCCTTCCAACAACAACGGAGGGCGGAGGAGCGACGCTCACAACAACGAACAGAGCGCCGGGTGGCTAAAATTTAACAAGTTGGCATAGTAGAGGCCACGGCTCGTGCGTCTGCCGGTCATCTCGGTCAGTCAAATCACGGCACCTGGGTCTGTCCCGTGACCTCCTGCCAGCGGCGAGCCTTCGCCACTTCACGTGGCCTCGGAGTGTACCTAGCCCGGTGTGGCGATGCCATGGTGACGTCATCGCCACTAGTGTCGAATGACGGTTGTTGTTGTTGTGTGTACGCAGATCTCGAGCCTGGGGTCGCGGTCGTCCCGCTCCTCCCTGCGGCCGCGCGGCGTGGCCGCCACCGCGACGGGGCAGCTCCATGCGGAGCTCCACGCGGAGCCGCCGAGCGGGGAGTCCAGAGGCGGCTCGGTGATAGACGACGACGACGGCGACGACGACGACGAGGAGGACGACGACGACGTGGGGGACGCCGACTACGACGTCAACTTTGACGACGACGACGACGGCGCTCGCGCCATGCAGACCCGAGCCTCCGCCGCCGCCGCGGCCGCCACCGCCGCCCCCCCCCCCCGCCGACACCCAGGAGCGGCCCCCGCCCTCGCGCTCCCCGTCGCCCGCCCGCGCGTATTCCGTACGGCGCCTCCGAGCCCCGTCGGCGGTGGCGGCGGCCGGCGCCGGCGCCGTCGCGGCCCCGCAGGCGGGAGGCGACGGGATGGTGGCGGTCGCCCTGCGGCAGAGACGCCGCCGTCGCCGCCGGCGCCCGGCGACGCTGCGCCGCCCGGCGCCGCCCGACGGACGGCCCGTGGCGCCGTGCGGGCGGGGGGGCTCGGGCCCGGCGCCGGGCTCCTCCCTGCGGCCCCTCCGCCCGCGGTGCCGGCGCCCGCCGGCGCCCGCCGCCACGGCCGCCACGGCCGACTCGCGCCGCCGCCACCACCGGCGCCACCTGCACCTGCAGCGCCGGCGGCTGCTGCGGCGGCTGCTGCCGAGGGCGGCGCGGGGAGGAGGCGGCGCCGGGCCGGCCGAGTCGTCGCCGAGGAGGGGCCGTGGCCGCGACGACACCGAAAACGACGACGACGAGGAGGAGGAGGATGAGGAGATGGAGGTGGACGAGGAGATGGAGGTGGACGAGGTGGACGAGGCGGTGCGCCGGGAGCGGTTGTTGTGGAGCCCCCCGCGTCACACGCTGCACGCGCACGTGGTGGTGACGGACGTGACGGCGCACCTCATCACCGTCACCTTCAGGGAGGCCGGCAGCCAGGATGGCTTCTTCAAGGTGCGGGCGGGCGCCAACAGCGCCAACGCCAACGCCACCGCCACCATCATCGTGTGACACACGAGGTGCGGTGTGGAGGGGAGGAGGAAGAGGAGGAGAGGTCGGTGTGAGAGGGGGGGGGGGGGAGACTGCTCGGAGAGAGAGAGTGGAGAGAGAGTTTAAGGATTAGAAGAGAGGCAGCGATGGGAGCTGAGAGTCGAGAGGCGACGGCCTGGAGAGGAGATAGAAATCAGTGGCAGAGACCAGCGGGAAAGAGACCAGCGGGAAATTGCGTAGCGACTGGATCAATCTCAGAGAAAGATCAGGACAGGAGGGAGGCAAGAGAGAGAGAGAGAGAGAACCCAGAGAGGGGACGAGGGGAGCGAAAGACCCCCAACCACCGAGAGAGGCCGAGCGACCGTTGAGCAGACGCTCGGCCGACGGTTTCCTCGCACGGGTGCCGGGCGGCGAAGTCGGAGGGTTGAGCATGGGGGACGTCTGGGAGAGAAAGACTCAAGAGCGGTGAGACGCAAGAGGAAGAACCGTGGAGGAGAGACCGAGACGGTGGGTGGGGATTCGTCGGGAGGAGGAAGCGGTGAATGGGCTCAGGAGTTGGGAGCTCGGAGCCGAGAAGGCGAGATGTGCCTTTGGAAGAGACGAGGTGCGGATTGGAGGAAGAGGTGGGGAGGTGCGCGCGGAGAGATGACGGAACTCCCGAGAAGATAGAGCGAGAGACGGCAAAAGACTGCACGCAGCATAATTAATCCATAATCTGCCCACTTGGGTGCACTTCCAGAATCACGAACAACTGCTCGGAGTAGCACTTCCAGGATCGGGGAGGGTGGGGCGACGGTTCTTCCTCCTCCTCCTTGCAGGGGCTATAACAGCGTAGGCCACGCGACGAAAACGAACCAAGCGAATTCGGTTTATCTGGCGGGTTTCCTGCGTTCCATGACGTTATCCGGCGTCGCACAGCGCAGAACGCGTCGACGCACGACGCTTGAAGGACGACCGTTCGGTGGACAAAGTTCGATGGACGACGCTCCAGGGACGACGCTTGAAGGACGACGTGCCGAGGAGATGGAGGCCAAATGAGGGGGTCGTGCAGATATAATTCCACATTTCGACATCTTCCGCAACGCCTGTAGTCGTTATGGATCGTTTACTTGTTCCGCAATTGTCACAGCCGCGGATATTGTTTTGGCAATGTTCAACAATAGATGGCATTGTTTTACTAGGGTTTCAGTATTATTATAATAATTATTATTACGATAGTTGCTGAATTATCGCTGTTATTCATGTGTTTTGTTTAGGGCTGGTTGCGTGCCCTGCAGAGGATGTGACACGCGTACTGCTGGCAACGCACACGTGACGTGCGTGTACACACCGCGTGTAACTCGCGGTAGGGTATATATACATGTGGCGCGTACTCACCCTGTCTACTGATAACAGAGTACACGCCGCCACGTGTACTCGTCGGGAGGTTGTTCGCGTTGATGGGCATTTACTGGGACATGCGGGCACAAGTATGCACACCTGTACACAATTACACGTAGGTATTCGCACGCAGATGTATACAAGTACGTGCAGGTACACACACAAGTATACACAATTACACGTAGGTACTTACACATAGGTAAATACACACACAAAGACAAACACGAAGATATATTCCGTATAGCCTATACAGACTTGGGGCAAGTGGTGTTAGCGGGGAACCTATGAAGGCCGGCATGGCACACGAGGGGGTGTACACACACACAGATGCACACTCACAGGTACACACACACACAGATGCACACACACACACACACAGATGCACACACACACACAGGTACACAAACACACAGATACACACACACAGATGCACACACACACACAGGTACACACACACACAGATGCACACACACACAGGCACACACACACACACACAGATGCACACACACACACACAGGTACACACACACACAGATGCACACACACAGGTACACACACACAGGTACACACACACAGGTACACACACAGATGCACACACACACACACACACAGATGCACACACACACACACACACAGATGCACACACACACACAGATGCACACACACACACAGGTACACACATACACAGATGCACACACACACGCACACAGGTACACACACACACACAGGTACACACACACACACAGATGCACACCCACACACAGATGCACACACACACACACACAGGTACACACATACACAGATGCACACACACACGCACACAGGTACACACACACACACACACAGGTACACACACACACACACAGATGCACACCCACACACAGATGCACACACACACACACAGGTACACACACACACACAGATGCACACACACAGATGCACACACACACACAGGTACACACACACACACAAAGGTACACGCACACACACAGGTACACACACACACACACACAGGTACACACACACACACAGGTACACACACACAGGTACACACACACACACAGGTACACACACACACAGGTACACACACACAGGTACACACACAGGTACACAAGAGCACACTAATACCGTGCACACACACACAGGTACACACACACACAGGTACACACACACACATAGGTACACACACACACAGATGCACACACACAGGTACACACACACATAGGTACACACACACAGGTACACACACAGATGCACACACACACACACAGATGCACACACACACACACAGATGCACACACACACAGGTACACACACACACAGATGCACACACACAGGTACACACACACATAGGTACACACACACAGGTACACACACAGATGCACACACACACACACAGATGCACACACACACACACAGATGCACACACACACACAGATGCACACACACACACAGGTACACACACACACAGATGCACACACACACAGGCACACACACACACACAGATGCACACACACATACACACAGATGCACACACACACACAGGTACACACACACACAGATGCACACACACAGGTACACACACACAGGTACACACACAGATGCACACACACACACACAGATGCACACACACACATATGCACACACACACAGGTACACACATACACAGATGCACACACACACGCACACAGGTACACACACACACACAGGTACACACACACACACACAGATGCACACACACACACACAGATGCACACACACACACACAGGTACACACACACACAGATGCACACACACACACAGATGCACACACACACACAGGTACACAAACACACAGATGCACACACACACAGATACACACACACACACAGATGCACACACACACACAGGTACACACACACACAAAGGTACACACACACACACAGGTACACACACACACACACAGGTACACACACACACAGGTACACACACACAGGTACACACACAGGTACACACAGGTACACACACAGGTACACAAGAGCACACTAATACCGTGCACACACACACACAGGTACACACACACACAGGTACACACACACACACACAGGTACACACACACACACAGGTACACACACACACACAGATGCACACACACACACACACAGGTACACACACACAGGTACACACACACACAGGTACACACACACACACAGGTACACACACACACACAGGTACACACACACAGGTACACACACACACAGGTACACACACACACACAGGTACACACACACACACAGGTACACACACACAGGTACACACACACACAGGTACACACACACACAGGTACACACACACACACAGGTACACGCACACACAGGTACACACACACACACACAGGTACACACACACAGGTACACACACACAGGTACACACACACAGGTACACACACACAGATACACACACACACACACAGATGCACACACACACACACAGATGCACACACACACACAGGTACACACACACACAGGTACACAAGAGCACACTAATACCGTGCACAAGGGTTGCACCCAGGTGCACGGGGAGGGCCGGGTCGCCCCGGGTAACCAATTACCCTAATTAATGACGTCATTAGTCGCAATGCTTTGCACTGCTCAAGGGTCACGTGGCGTGGGTGTTCGGGATTTTTGAAGGGGGGGAGGGGGGGGGATCGAAATACATTTTGGTTATTAATATATTTAACGTCACAATTGCAGCACAAAAAGTGGGTGAAGTATGGTTCATAGTCGGGGGGTGGGGGGGGGGGTTAGGGGGGAGGTTTCTATTCGTGTGCGTGCACAAATGAGTAGCCTCTTGAATTTCGATTTAAAGCTTTCGTGACTGCAGGGATTCATCTTCTTGGTTCTTTCGGTAAAGTCACGTAGAAGGGAAGACGGCTGCTTGCGTTGTAGCCGAAACGTCGTGAGAATTATTTTATTTTATTATGTTTTATTTTTATTATTTTATTACTTCCCCTCTACGTGACTTTACCGAAAGAACCAAGAAGATGAGTCGCCTCTTGATTTGATTCCGCGGGTTTCTTCGAGCCGGCGGCACGATGTATGGCCTTCCAGGAGCGGCTCGGCTCCTGGTGCCCGCGAGTTCCACTTCCCTGCACCGTGCCGTGCCGTCATCGGCGCGATGCGTGCCACAGCCGTTTGCTCATCGCCCGCTCATCAGCGACGTGACGGCTGCGGTTGACTGGGTCTCGCCCACGTTCGGAACAGGGTCGTGCCCGCTGCGCTAAGCAGTGCGTGACTGCAGCGTCAATGCAGGTTTCACGCTTGCTAGAGATCATCAGCGTAGTGCAGCTGTACTAAGCAATGTGACTACAGGGTCATTGTAGGTTTCACACTTGCTAGGGATCATCAGTGTAGTGCAGCTGTACTCAGCAATGTGGCTACAGCATCAGTGTAGGTTTCACACTTGCTAGGGATCATCAGTGTAGTGCAGCTGGACTCAGCAATGTGGCTACAGCATCAGTGTAGGTTTCACACTTGCTAGAGATCATCAGTGTAGTGCAGCTGTACTCAGCAATGTGGCTACAGCATCAGTGTAGGTTTCACACTTGCTAGGGATCATCAGTGTAGTGCAGCTGGACTCAGCAATGTGGCTACAGCATCAGTGTAGGTTTCACACTTGCTAGAGATCATCAGTGTAGTGCAGCTGTACTCAGCAATGTGACTACAGGGTCATTGTAGGTTTCACGCTTGCTAGAGATCATCAGTGTAGTGCAGCTGTACTAAGCAATGTGGCTACAGGGTCATTGTAGGTTTCACACTTACTGGAGATCATCAGTGTAGTGCAGCTGTACTAAGCAATGTGGCTACAGGGTCATTGTAGGTTTCACACTTGCTAGAGATCATCAGTGTAGTGCAGCTGTACTAAGCAATGTGACTACAGGGTCATTGTAGGTTTCACACTTGCTAGAGATCATCAGCGTAGTGCAGCTGTACTAAGCAATGTGGCTACAGGGTCATTGTAGGTTTCACGCTTGCTAGAGATCATCAGCGTAGTGCAGCTGTACTAAGCAATGTGGCTACAGGGTCATTGTAGGTTTCACGCTTGCTAGAGATCATCAGCGTAGTGCAGCTGTACTAAGCAATGTGGCTACAGGGTCATTGTAGGTTTCACGCTTGCTAGAGATCATCAGCGTAGTGCAACTGGACTAAGCAATGTGGCTACAGCATCAGTGTAGGTTTCACACTTGCTAGGGATCATCAGTGTAGTGCAGCTGGACTCAGCAATGTGGCTACAGCATCAGTGTAGGTTTCACACTTGCTAGGGATCATCAGCGTAGTGCAGCTGTACTCAGCAATGTGGCTACAGCATCAGTGTAGGTTTCACACTTGCTAGAGATCATCAGCGTAGTGCAACTGTACTAAGCAATGTGGCTACAGCATCAGTGTAGGTTTCACACTTGCTAGGGATCATCAGTGTAGTGCAGCTGGACTCAGCAATGTGGCTACAGGGTCATTGTAGGTTTCACACTTACTGGAGATCATCGCTGTAGTGTAGCTGTACTAAGCTATGTAACTTAAGAATGATTGCAGGTTTCACACTTATTAGAGTTCATCAGTCTAGTGCAGCTCTGCTAACAAATGTAACCGCTGCATCAATATATATTTCTCATCAGTGAGGTCAGTCCTACGACTGTATTTGTAACCACTGTGTTGATACTGATCTCATCCGCATTAGGAGTCATCAGTTCAGCATGGCCCTACTAATCTGTGTGACAACTTTGTCAGTACTGGCTTCAGTGTTCATACGGCTCATCAGTGAGGCATCCGAACTCCTCGATAAATCGTCGATACATCGCTATGTTGACACTGGTTGCCACGCTCTTTAGGAATCATCAGCAGAGCGTGGCCATACTCGCACGTGTGGCCGTCCAGGTGATTTACTGTAGATCACCGGCGAGGTAGCGTGACTCTGTACATAGCTGCTTTGACACTGGTCTCTTCCGCTTTAGGAGTCATCGGTGCAAGTGTATCCGTACTCATCTGTGTGACAACTGTGTCGGTACTGGAATGATTCCCCCACAGACATCATCCGTGAGGCTTTCCTACGCCACATATATATATGTGTGTGTGTTGACACTGGTTTCGTTCACATTAGGAATCGTCGGTGCAATGTGGCCATGCTCAGTTATCCCGAAACTCCACGAATACCGCATTGTAGCTCATCGGTCGGATAGCACCGCCGCTCTATACACGACTGTGTTGATATTAGTCTCGTCCACATGAGTGCAGTGTAGTCATTACTAGAGGTGTGGACTCGAGTCATGTGACTTGGACTCGAGTCAGACTCGAGTCATGAATTTGATGACTTGCGACTCGACTTGGACTTGCATAACAATGACTTTGTCCCACCTATGAGATGTGGACTCGAGTCATGTGACTTGGACTCGAGTCAGACTCGAGTCATGAATTTGATGACTTGCGACTCGACTTGGACTTGCATAACAATGACTTTGTCCCACCTATGAGATGTGGACTCGAGTCATGTGACTTGGACTCGAGTCAGACTCGAGTCATGAATTTGATGACTTGCGACTCGACTTGGACTTGCATAACAATGACTTTGTCCCACCTATGAGATGTGGACTCGAGTCATGTGACTTGGACTCGAGTCAGACTCGAGTCATGAATTTGATGACTTGCGACTCGACTTGGACTTGCATAACAATGACTTTGTCCCACCTCTGGTCATTACTAACACATGTTTACGGATGCATCAGTAGTGGCTTCATGTAGCTATAGAGATCATCAGTAGTGCGAGTGTAGTTCTGCCCCAGCCTACACGACAACTGGATGTACACCAGTTCCACGCATGCTCTTGCTCATCAGCATGGTTGTAGCCTTTTTAATCTTGGACCAGAAGTAACTGTAAACGACGTGGAGCACTGGTAGGGCGACTATCCGATGATAGTCACTATATTTACCGTATTCTCTGCATTATGACTTGCTTCGGAAAGTAAGACGCACACGAAATCTTGTGCCCGGTGGCAATGAAGTTTGCTACACATTTAACACGTAGGCTTTCGCGACTAATATTATTCATAACATAGGTTTTTTTTGGGTCAGATCGCGTTATTTACAAATGTGTCGTAACCCTCCACCACCCGACACGGCCAAACAGTAAAAAATGTGTCACGTTTAAAAAATGTTTTAAAATGCTGTTGATTCTCTCTATATAGCACACCAGCTGGCTAAAGTAGTGAATTATTTTGTCCTTTGAAAAACGTGACACATTTTTTTACTGTTTGGCCGTGTCGGGTGGTGGAGGGTTACGACACATTTGTAAATAACGCGATCTGACCCAAAAACCTATATTATGAAGTTGCTACAAATGTTGACACACGCAGCTACCGAATTAAACTAAACATTTTATTTTGCCAGGTAAGGTCCACTGAACTATATAATGTAGCTCTTTTTCAGAAGCGACCTGGCCACAAATGATAGCTCAGCGAAGTGGCTTATCATCGTGTGGAAATGTATAGCAGCCATATACTCTGAAACGCGTGATGTGGAGGGGAAAGCTGGAGAAAAATCCACGCGACCACGGGAAAGAGAGAGAGAGACACACGCACACTCCAAATATACAGCAGCAGGCGTCAGGGTCGGGATCGAACCCACGACCTCCTGTATACGAGGCGAGGCAGTTAACATCTCGCTTTATTGCTTTGAAAACACGGGGGAAACGCGTGTGTGTTTATACTGCAGAGAATACGGTAATCGGCGCAGAGGCTTCATAATTGACGGGGGTGTGTGTGTGTGCTGTACATGCGAGAATGTATAGGTTTTTGCACGGGGGAGCAGTGGTGGTTGTCACTTGGACAGCTCTCGGAGGTAGAATGTTGGCAGTTGAATTCTCAGACGTGGTGGATTCAGGCCCATCATCCTCACCACTGCCGCCATCGTCAGCGAAAACCGTCGTGTTCATCGTCACGGTCACCAAATATCACCGTCATCAACATCACCGTCATCTCCATCATCATCATCATCATCACCACCTTCCTGATCATCATTATCACCATCATGGGTCACCAGCAGCGTCGTCGCCGTTACGACCACCATAATCACCGACATCATCACCATCATCATCACCATCGTCATCGTCATCACCATCGTCATCTTGATCACCTTTATCATCACCATCGTCATCAATATCGTCATCTTGATCACCTTTATCATCACCATCGTCATCATCACCACCATCGTCATCTTGATCACCTTTATCATCACCATCGTCATCACCATCGTCATCTTGATCACCTTTATCATCACCATCGTCATCACCATCGTCATCTTGATCACCTTTATCATCACCATCGTCATCAACATCGTCATCTTGATCACCTTTATCATCACCATCGTCATCATCACCACCTTCGTCATCTTGATCACCATCGTCATCATCATCACCATCATCATCACCATCGTCATCATCACCATCGTCATCTTGATCACCTTTATCATCACCATCGTCATCAATATCGTCATCTTGATCACCTTTATCATCACCATCGTCATCATCACCACCATCGTCATCTTGATCACCTTTATCATCACCATCGTCATCTTGATCACCTTTATCATCACCATCGTCATCACCATCGTCATCTTGATCACCTTTATCATCACCATCGTCATCAACATCGTCATCTTGATCACCTTTATCATCACCATCGTCATCATCACCACCTTCGTCATCTTGATCACCATCGTCATCATCATCACCATCGTCATCTTGATCACCTTTATCATCACACCTCGGGGTCAGTCAAATGAGCATCGCCTGGTGAGGCTGCGCCCACCGAGGCTATGGTCGCGTTGATGAATGTGCTGGTCCCCATCATAGTAACGTGGAATCGTCACCACTTGCTGCAGGGCAGTTCACAGTGGTGGCGTTCGTGTTTGAGTAGGTACGAACCTATCATGGCCGTAGGAATGTTGAACCTTTTTTTTTTTTACAAATTCGTTGCAGGTAGTCAGCAATAGCTGTGTTTTAGAACAGACCGGGCTCCGGCCATGGTAACGTGGAATGCCCACCGTGAGGCCGAGCAGTACTGACTAGTGTCTTCCTGAGCCGCTTCGTGTCGTGCATCTCTGCCTGGCTTTGCCTACGCACAGTAGACATGATGTTCGACTGCATTGTATACTCTTTGCGTCCTTGCGCCGTTCGACACGACGCGAGACGGGGTGGTGGTCGGGACGCGTGAACGATTCACGCCACTGGAGGGCGATTGGAGGTTTATTTTTGTGGGGGAGGGGAGGGGGGTGGTCGCGGTTCGATTCGATAATCGATTCTCTGACTCTCTCGTCTCTGTTCGTGCCATTTTCCCCCCTCCCCCCACCGGGTCCGCCTAAAAAGAATCACCGTGGGTATCTCTCTCGCTTGCAAATCTCGGAATGGACCGTGAGCAATGTGATCACGCGTAGGAAAATCGACTCGTAAACTCCGTGTGCAAATTGTTTAAACGCTGAGAGGAAATTGCTTCGTTAACCAATATCAACATCGCCCCCGTAACCGATAGACCAGTCCAGAGGGGGGGGCACTTTTGCCGATAAGACATCAACCGGTGTGAGGATGGCCGCCACACATTTAAAAACATTGTTGGGGGTTTGACAGCAGCACGAAGATGATGACGATGATGATGGGGGGGGGGGTGTTTTCACAATTTGTGTTTATTGTTCGGGGGGTGGGGGGGGGCCACGCCACGGGCCACGCTAAAGGCCACCAGGGCTCCGCGCAGTGGCCCTCCGCGGGCCTTGCGATGAAGGCCCCGTTCTGCGGTCGACTTGGTGCCGCGCGGAGGCAGCTGCCATCGCTGTGGGAGGGGTGCCCCCCCATGCGAAAAACGTTACCTACAGCTGGGCGTTAGAATGACCTGGACGAGAAGCGATGGGTGTCACGGGCGATTGAAGACGCTGCTGGGGCATTTAAGCTCGGCGCCCAGTAGGCTCCAAATCGCGGGTGGGGGGCGAGCATCCTTACATCGAAGGCACACCGGTCGTCATCGGTGAATCTTCGGTCACGAGACGGAACCGTTTGCGACGGACCCAGACTTGGGCAGTCGTCGTTTGTTAAAGTCGATCGTCAAGTGAGAATCCTGGCAGTGGCATCGCTGGAGCGTTGTTCTTCTGGCCGTTCGCCTGTAACGCTGGAGTTGCGTTGCTGGAAACATCGCGTTATAATCAATAATACAGCCCGCGATAACGAGTGAGATGCATTTTTTTTTTCGATTTAAAGCTTTCGCGACTGCAGGGATTCATCTTCTTGGTTCTTTCGGTAAAGTCACGTAGAAGGGAAGTAATAAAATAATAAAAATAAAACATAATAAAATAATGTTTATTATGTTTTATTTTATAAAAATAAAACATAATTAAATAATGTTTATTATGTTTTATTTTATAAAAAGAAAACATAAAATAATGTTTATTATGTTTTATTTTTATTATTTTATTACTTCCCTTCTACGTGACTTTACCGAAAGAACCAAGAAGAGTGAGATGCATACGCAGGGAATGAACAAAGAGTGAGGCACGTGGGTAGCATCTCGAAGCATCCAGCAGCATCCCGGTGCCTTGCGCGACGATGGGATGCCGAGGCAGCCGTCACAACCACGTGTTCCGACTCGCGCGACGTAGATCCGTTCACTCAATTGCGCTATAATCCAAATTCGCGTCCGCGTTATCTAAATATATATATGAAAAAAAAAGCATTCCCCCAAACATTCATCATCGCGTTACATGCATTTTGAGTTCTGAAAGCAACACGCGGCGTGACCGGAGAACAGACTGCGCACGCATCGGCTGTGTTCGTACCGAGTCAGCGTGGCAATGGCTCGTGATCGATGTTGCGGGTTGCTAGGCCGCGCACTGATCTGGCCCAGGTGTCTTTTTCGATGTTCTTGTCGTGAAACCCTCCACCGCCCAACAACAGCCAAACACATTTGATGTGTCACCAATAGCAAGCGTTGAACGTGTGTGTGTGTGTGTTGTATTCTTGCTGTTGTTTCAGTCAGCTAGCTCACTGTAACGTTTAAAAATTCGATATCTTAACTAGGCAATAGTATCTTATGGAGATAATACAATCTCAACTCGACAACAGCATCTTCATTACTACATTCGCCGGTGAGAATTGTGCTCCAGCTTACCCGTGAAAAGGCTTAATCTGTTTGGCCGTGTCAGATGGTGGAAGGTATCACACCCAAAAAAATTGGGCCAATTTATTAACGTAGCCCTACCAACAAATGTGAAAACATCTATTGTGAATCGATTTAAAGCTTTCGTGACTGCAGGGATTCATCTTCTTGGTTCTTTCGGTAAAGTCACGTGGAAGGGAAATAATAAAATAATAAAAATAAAATATTATTTAAATTTCGATTTAAAGCTTTCGTGACTGCAGGGATTCATCTTCTTGGTTCTTTCGGTAAAGTCACGTAGAAGGGAAATAATAAAATAATAAAAATAAAACATAATAAAATAATTCTCACGACGTTTCGGCAACAACGCCAGCAGCCGTCCTCAGGTGGAGAACAGGTCTGTCGTGGAGACAGCGTCTGAATGAGACCTGTTCTTCACCCGAGGACGGCTGCTTGCGTTGTGGCCGAAACGTCGTGAGAATTATTTTATTATGTTTTATTTTTATTATTTTATTATTTCCATTCTACGTGCCTTTACCGAAAGAACCAAGAAGATCTACTGTATTGTGAATGGTGATATTGGCTCCAAAAACTCCTTACGACGTGTTAAGGCCTTGCAATGATTCACGCCACTTACGATTCGATTAATCGTCTCCAGACCGTCACACGATTATTCGATTCTCCAATCGATTCTTGTTCTCGATCAATCGATCGCTGTGGAGGGGTGGGGGGCGCTGAATATTCCACGATCAATAATTTGCAATAACGTGGATGTGCTTCTAAAATAATCGAACCGGGGAGAGTGCTGGGGTGGTGAAAGAATCGATTAATCGTAACGCGCTTTACACGTGGGCGGCTAAAATGCAGCAAGTTGGCACAGTGGGGGGGGGGGGGTAACAGCTGGTGTGGTGCATCTACCGGCAGAGATTGCAACCGGGTACCCGATACCCGTACCCTACCCGGCTACCCGTACCCGGCCGGGTACCGGTACGGGTACCCGTTTGCGACCCTGGTGCGGCCGGGTACGGGTAGGCCGTGAGTCACTGGTGAGTCACCGTTTGTCACTCATTTCCCAACGTCTTGTCTCTTCTCACAATTCAAGTTCCTAGAATCAACCCACCCGCGCCTGCAACATGGCTTCATCCCAGAGGTCGCAATCAGGTACCCGATACCCGTACCCTACCCGTACCCGTTTTCGACCCTGGTGCGGCCGGGTACGGGTACGGGTAAGGAATCAAAACCCGTTTGCGACCTCTGCCTACCGGTCATCTCGGTCAGCCAACCCACGGCGCCTGCTGGGTTTGTCCCGTGACCTCCCGTCGGCGGCCTCAAAGTGCACCTGGCCTGGCACAAGCGCCGGTTATGACGTGGCGTTTCCGCGAAGATGATTGGCTGATCTGGTGGAGTGAAGGCAGGCCCCCCGGCACATCGATGTGATTCTTTTCTTGCCGTTCAAATGTTAACGGACGAGTAAAGAACTCTCCGATTATAGCACGGTTCGGCTACGTACGGTGTGAAAGAAGTTCAACATGCATCGATGCATTGGCAAACACCCATTATATCCGCGATCTGTTTATCCGCAAACATATAATAATGTGCACTTTGTCGATATTACGGACTCCCCTGTACGTTATCAACAAACCCCTATTAACCGCACGCACACTGCAAATTCGTTTATCCGCAAAAAATATTTTATCCGCATCGTCAATCTGCAGACTCCTTTCATCCGCGATTGTATTTAGCGTAATTCTCCGCATTATAAAGTCATACAAATTTGAATCTTGACTTAAAGCGTTCGCGACCGCAGGAATTCATATTCGTTGGGTCTTTCCGTAAAGTCACGGAGATAGTTTCAAAGAAAATAATAAAAAGTAACAAAAGGCTACGACGCTTCGATCGCAACACAAGCGTTCGTCGTCAGGACGAACCTATCTACGTGACTTTACCGAAAGACCCAAAGAATATTATTCAAATGTGGTCACACACACGCGCAGACGCAGAGCCACCGGATTATAAGATGCAACCCCACGCACACGTTTGCTTTAATAGCGGTAGTAAGGTGCGTCTTATAATGCAGAGAACGCGGCGTTGGCTTTTGATTGTCCCACTTCCTCTCAAATATCCGCGATCTTGCGTCCAAAACAAAGCATCTTAATATCCGCGATTCCCTTCGCCGCAAAACGGACTCGCGTACAAAAAACGTTGAACATCAATTTGAACCATAAAACTGTTTTTTTTGGCGGGTTAGATCGTGATCTTACCCCCCCAAAAAAACGATCGTGATCGAACCCAAAAAAACAAACTGTTTTATGGATATTGGTCGCGAAAACCGACGTATCAATTTGAACGTCAGCTTATTTTTGTCTGAAAACTCATTTTCTTTCGAACTGCTTCTTGTTGTGTTTTAGTTTGTTGTGCTTCCACCCCCCCCCCTTTCTGCACCTCCGATTAGCACGCCAGGTCAACGTACGGTGGTGCGAAAGAAGTTGAACATACACGTGCATATATCCCGCACCACTGGCTAATAAGAGTGTGTCGCACTAAATGTTGTAACAGAGATGATAATATACGCAGAGTATATCGATTTAGCTGCTGACGGGCGAGTTGCCGTGTTACTGAACGCATCGGACACGTGGCACAAAAAAAAATACGGCTATCGTCATGTGTTGTTCTTTTGTGATTGAAGGGGATAAACGAAACGGCAAGAAAAGCAAACGTTTTAAGGAAATCGTCGAAACGCGGCGTGTACAGCAACGAAAGTCGATGGGGATTCATGTTCTTGGGACTCGGCGAGGATTTCCTGGGTGATATGACTGACAATCTGCAATGATGTAATGAATGTTATCTCCTCGCATGCGAGGGGAGGTTTATTTTTCTTTTCTTCAACGGTTTTGTCGTGGTCAAATCTTGTCATCAAAAGTTAGTCTACTTCCTGTTGGACAATCAATTCCAAATTTTGCGCACGTACTCAGATCCGGTGACAATGCGTGCCTGTATCAAAATCGGCATCAAAGCATCAATTAATTGCCTCCTTTCAAACAATTACAATTTGTGTATGGACGGCTTATTCATTATATATTTTTGTGGAGGTCAAAAATCCCTAAACTGTGGAATTGGCTCGCACAAGATGCAGGCGCCACGTGTTTCGGACGCCATTGACGAACTTGTCGACCGCGAGTTAAACAAAGTTGATAATTGTTTTTTTTTACCCTTCCATCTGGCAACAAAACTGACACCTTTTTTTACAACGAGTCATGTTTGCATAGACCACAATACCTGCAGTCATAATGCAAACAACAAAAAAAGGTGTCAGTTTTGTTGCCAGATGGAAGGGTAAAAAAAAACAATTATCATATTTTTTACTGGCAAATGAGGTTCCAATGGTGTTAAACAAAGTTGTTGACAAAACCGTTGTTGTTGTTTTTAAATATTTTTTAAAAGGAGTTCATTTCTCCTTCTGGCACACTCCACCCACGGCGCACTTTCTCGACCACGAAACGACGAAACTACGAATTGGCCCAAAAGCTTCCGCAATGCTAAACACGACGAGTCTTGAGACTGGGCGAAACTCTACCGGATAAATAGAAGAAGAGTCAATATATTTTACTGGATAAAACATAAACAAATCCCCCCCCCCCACTCCGTCTGCTTTAAACCAGACGTTAAAGACTCTGACGTAACCTGTACGAGAGAGTGGCATTATTAGGCGGCAAATATGGCACGCACGTGGTTAAATAAAGGACCTCAATGGCAAGAGACGGTGAATCTCAATGGGTCGTCATCACCTGCCTAAGGGTGTCAGCCTCAAGAGACGTGAAACTCAATGCGCCCGGCTAAATAATGATATATTTTGACAAATGTACGAACACATGACGTTAGTCTTCTTAAGTGTTACAGTAATTTGCTACGATGTGTACGCAGAATATTGTTTCGTGAATGCACTGGAAAAATACAATGGCGTTCGGTGATTCGTGTGTGTGTGTGTGCGTGCTATTTGCGTGTGAATGTTGTCAATGTAGTGGGGAGCGGTGGTGCAGTGGTTAGCGCACTGCGATCCGAGTTCGATTCCCGCTCACGGCCAACAACACCAAGTGACGATTATCTGAACTGGTTCTGGGCCTCCCCTAGGTCGACTCAGCCTCAAATTGGTGCGATGGTGTAGTGAACATCGCCACTGGGGAGACAAAGGCGGCCGGGCGTGGTGCTGGCCACCGAACCCCTTCGTGTACCGTGCCGGCCTCATAGGTGCTGCTCGCTGACAGATGAATGATGCCACCGTCACGCGGACTCCGAATCATCCATCGCAGGGGGCTTCAAGTTTCATTGATTAGGCTTATAGCCCCGTGAGCCATCCGGCTCTTGGGTCGGGTGCAACCGCAACAAACAAAATATGAACACAGAACATCCCAAATCGACGACGCGAAACAGAAACATCCCGGGAAAAAACAGCAAATATTAAAAAAAAAAGTATTGAAACGCTGTGTGCAACAATCACAACGTGATGCAAGCCAACAACAATAACAACCATAAGACGATTTAGATTAACCATGTTTTCGAATCACCAAAATAAAGCTATTTATTTTTAGATTTAAAGCTTTCGTGACTGCAGGGATTCATCTTCTTGGTTCTTTCGGTAAAGTCACGTAGAATGGAAATAATAAAATAAGAAAAATAAAACATAATAAAATAAACGTTGAGTTTTATAAGGGCACGACGGGGTGACCAGCCCCTCCCTACCCAGCCGCACCCTCCCCACCCAGCCCCTCCCCACCCAGCCCCTCCTCACCCTCCCCTCTCCACCCAGCCCCACCCCTCCCATTTTTGGATGCACGACGGACGGACGCAATAATTCCCTGTGGGCTGGTGTAACCAGGAGGTTCCTACCAGTACAATCTTTTTAGTGAAAGGTTTATTTAAAACAACATAAAATGAATATGCAAAGGACGAACAAAATGTCGGTCAATTAATTGGGGGGGGGGGGTCACAAGACATCTGGACCACCCTGTACATCGGACGTCTGTGAAATGAAGTGCTTTATAGCGCATCGGATTCCTCCAGCACACACACATGCTTGGTGAAACATGCAGGGTGGCAGCAGCAGTAGCTGCTGCCGTTTTTTGGTTTTTGACATCCACTCGTCATCATCGGGGGCACAAAGTGCGCTAACCGCTGCGCCACCGCTCCCTTTTCTTCAAATTACAAGTGTCCCCGCATCGTGTTGCCAAGTGTCGAGGTCTTTGGGAGTTGGGGGATTAGCCCCCCCACCCCCCGGCCCCTAGTCCCCCTATTGGATTGGGGTGGGGGGCAGTGGGGATGGTGGATTTGGGCGCATCAGTGGGGGATTAGTGGGGGGGGACAGGGAGGGGGGGGCAATTGAAGTGGGGAGGCGTGTAGGGGGCACCGTATTGATTGGTGGGCTGGGGGGGGCATTGGACGTTTGTGCAAAAGAGCTTTGTAGCTCATCGGATTCCTCCAGTAAAATTATTGTTTTGATTCATTGACGACATTTTAAAGTGGCTGGCAGTGGAGGGATAAGAATGGGGGGGGGGGGGGGCACCACGTGGAGGGAGGGGGTGAGGGGAGAGAGGGTGGGGGTGGTTATGGAGGGGGTCCGGGGGGCGGGGCTCTGGGGGTGTGAGGGGAGGGGTAGAAGAGGAGGGGGATAATCCCCCTCTCTGCGGGGGACCCTGACAACACGCGACGGCGGCGGCTCAGCCAATGAGAGCGCGCCGTACGCGCGTGACGTCACGCCTATCGCATTACCCCGATGGGGAGAGGGGGAAGAGAGGGGGGGAGAGAAGAAAGGGGGGGGGGAAGAGAGAGGGGGGGGAGAGAGGGGGGGGAGAGAGAGGGGGGGGAGAGAGAGGGGGGGGAGAGAGAGGGGGGGGAAGAGAGGGGGGGGGGAAGAGAGGGGGGGGGGGAAGAGAGGGGGGGGGGAAGAGAGGGGGGGGGAAGAAGGGGGGGGGGAAGAAGGGGGGGGGGAAGAGAGGGGGGGGAAGAGAGGGGGGGGGAAGAGAGGGGGGGGGAAGAGAGGGGGGGGAGAGAGGGGGGGGAAAGGGGGGGGGTAAGAGAGAGGGGGGGAGAGAAGAGGGGGGGGGAGAGAGGGGGGGGGGAGAGAGGGGGGGGGAAAGAGAAAGGGGAGGAAAGAGAGAGGGGGGGGGGAGAGAGGGGGGGGGGGGGAGAGAGGGGGGGGGGGGGGAGAGAGGGGGGGGGGGAGAGAGGGGGGGGGGAAGAGAGGGAGGGAGAGAGAGGGTGAAGAGAGGGGGGGGAAGAAGGGGGGGGGTGAAGAGAGGGGGGGGAAGAAGGGGGGGGTGAAGAAGGGGGGGGGTGGAAGAACGGGGGGGAAGAAGGGGGGGGGGAGAAGGGGGGGGAAGAAGGGGGGGGGAAGAAGGGGGGGGGAAAGAAGGGGGGGGGAAAGAAGGGGGGGGGGAAAGAAGGGGGGGGGGAAAGAAGGGGGGGGGGGAAAGAAGGGGGGGGGGGAAAGAAGGGGGGGGAAAGAAGGGGGGGGGAGAAGGGGGGGGGGAAGAAGGGGGAGGGAAAGAAGGGGGGGGGGGAAGAAGGGGGGGGAAAGAAGGGGGGGGAAAGAAGGGGGGGGAAAGAAGGGGGGGGAAAGAAGGGGGGGGAAAGAAGGGGGGGGGGAGAAGGGGGGGGGAAGAAGGGGGGGGGAAAGAAGGGGGGGGGAAGAAGGGGGGGGGAAAGAAGGGGGGGGGGAAGAAGGGGGGGGAAAGAAGGGGGGGGAAAGAAGGGGGGGGAAAGAAGGGGGGGGAAAGAAGGGGGGGGAAAGAAGGGGGGGGAAAGAAGGGGGGGGAAAGAAGGGGGGGGAAAGAAGGGGGGGGAAAGAAGGGGGGGGAAAGAAGGGGGGGGGGAAAGAAGGGGGGGAAAGAAGGGGGGGGAAAAGGGGGGGAGAAGGGGGGGGAAAGAAGTGGGGGGGAGAAGGGGGGGGGAGGAAGGGGGGAGGAAAGAAGGGGGGGGAAAGAAGGGGGGGGGGGAGGAAGGGGGGGAGGAAAGAAGGGGGGGGAAAGAAGGGGGGGAGAGAGGGGTTAAGAAGGGGGGGAGGGAAGAAGGGGGGGGAGGAAAGAAGGGGGGGAGAAGGGGGGGGGAGGAAGGGGGGAGGAAAGAAGGGGGGGGAAGAAGGGGGGGAGAGAAGGGGGGGGTAAGAAGGGGGGGAGGGAAGAAGGGGGGGGGAGGAAAGAAGGGGGGGAGAAGGGGGGGGAAAGAAGGGGGGGAGAGAGGGGTTAAGAAGGGGGGGAGGGAAGAAGGGGGGGGAGGAAAGAAGGGGGGGAGAAGGGGGGGGGAGGAAGGGGGGGAGAAGGGGGGGGGAGGAAGGGGGGAGGAAAGAAGGGGGGGGAAGAAGGGGGGGAGAGAAGGGGGGGGTAAGAAGGGGGGGAGGGAAGAAGGGGGGGGGAGGAAAGAAGGGGGGGAGAAGGGGGAGGAAAGAAGGGGGGAGGAAAGAAGGGGGGGGAAAGAAGGGGGGGGGGGAAGAAGGGGGGGGGGAAGAAGGGGGGGGGAAAGAAGGGGGGGGGGAAGAAGGGGGGCGGAAAGAAAAGGGGGGGGGGAAAGGGGGGGGGAGAAAAGGGAGAGTTGGTGAAACCGTAGTAGAGTGTGTGTGGTGTGTGTGTGTGGTGAGTGTGTGTGGTGAGTGTGGTGTGTGTGTGTGTTGTGTGTGTGTGGTGAGTGTGGTGTGCGTGTGTGGTGTGTGTGTGTGGTGAGTGTGGTGTGTGTGTGTGGTGGGGGAAGAGGAAGAGAGGAGGGAGGAGCTAAGAGAAGAGAGCGAGAGAGGGAGCGAGGGGTAGAGGGAGGTGACCAGGGGGAGGAGAGAGTGGAGGAAGAGGAGGAGGAACGGCCGTGGGAGGGCGCGGGATAGAGAAGGGAGGGAGACGGAAGGTGACGAGGGGAGAGAGTGGAGGGGAGAGGGGGGGAGAGAGAGAAGGGAGAGGGAGGGGAGAGGGGGGAGAGAGAGAAGGGAGAGGGAGGGGAGAGGGGGGAGAGAGGCGAACATGGAGGAGATAATGGGGACGGGAGAGCGGGTTTTCGCCGCGGAGAGGATCTTGAAGAAAAGACTCCGCAAGGTACGAGGAGGAGGAGATGGAGATGGAGAGAGAGTGGGGTGATGATGGTGGTGGTGGTGGAGAGGACGCGGGGAGAGCGGCGAGACGAGGGGGGAGACGAGGGGAGATGGGGCTGGGGGAGCCGCTCTCGGCTTGTGCTGGGCGCTAGGCCGCAGTGCGACCTCCTCCTGCATCGCCACCGCCGTGTTGCAGCTCTCCTTGTGTGTGTGTATACATGTGTGTGTGTGTATACATGTGTGTGTGTGTATACATGTGTGTGTGTGTATACATGTGTGTGTGTGTGTGTCTACGTGTGTGTATGCGTGTGTGCATACGTCGTGTATGTGTGTGTGTGCATGTGTGTGTGTACATCGTGCATGTGTGTGTGTGTACATCGTGAATGTGCATGTGTGTATGTGCATGTGTGTGTGTACATCGTGCATGTGTGTGTGTACATCGTGAATGTGCATGTGTGTATGTGCATGTGTGTGTGTACATCGTGAATGTGTGTGTGTGCCTGTGTGTGCATGTGTGTGTGTGTGCACGATGTGTGTGTGTGTGCATAGGTCCTCGCTAACAGCACTTGCCCGTACAGTCTGTTAAGGCTATACGGGGGATCTTTGTGTGCATGTGTGTGCATGTGTGTGTGTGTGCGTGTGTGTGTGCCTGTGTGTGCGTGTGTGTGCATGTGTGTGTGTACATGTGTGTGCGTGTGTGTGCGTGTGTGTGTGCGTGTGTGTGCACGTCGTGTATGTGTGTGTGCATGTGTGTATGTGTGCATGTGTGTGTGTGCATGTATGTGTGTGTGCATGTATGTGTGTGTGCATGTGTGTGTGTGTACGATGTGTGTGTGTGCATGTGTGCATGTGTGTGTGTGCACGATGTGTATGTGTGTGTGCATGCATGTGTGTGTGTATGTGTGTGTGTGCATGTGTGTGTACATGTGTGTGTGCACGTAGCATGTATAATGTGTGTCTGTGTGCATATGGTACATGTGCATGTACAGTGTGTATACTTTGTGTTCGTGGGTAAATGCATGAGTATGTTTCCTCTGTATCGTCCAGAATGTGTCTGTGCATACATTAATATGTGCATGTACAATGTGTGTGTGTGTGTGTCACGTATGTGTGTGCTTGTGTATACTTCATTTCAGTACGTGTACACGTGTGATTGTGTCCTGTGGGTAGGTGTACGTATGCTTGTATAATGTGTCTGTACGTGGGTTGGGGTTGTGTGTGGATCGTGTGTGTGTGTGTTTATACCGTCTGTGTGCAGTGGATGTGTACATGCACGAACGCTTCTCTGGAAATGTATGCGTGCATGTACAGCCTATGCGTCTACTTCGTTACTATTTAATGTGTTTAAAGGATTGTGCTGTGTGTGTGTACACGGTACAGTAGTGTGTGTGTACACGGTACAGTAGTGTGTGTGTACACGGTACAGTAGTGTGTGTGTGTGTACACGGTACAGTAGTGTGTGTGTGTGTACCGGCTACAGTAGTGTGTGTGTACACGCTACAGTAGTGTGTGTGTACACGCTACAGTAGTGTGTGTGTACACGGTACAGTAGTGTGTGTGTGTACACGGTACAGTAGTGTGTGTGTACACGGTACAGTAGTGTGTGTGTGTGTACACGGTACAGTAGTGTGTGTGTGTACCGGCTACAGTAGTGTGTGTGTACACGGTACAGTAGTGTGTGTGTACACGCTACAGTAGTGTGTGTGTACATGCTACAGTAGTGTGTGTGTACATGCTACAGTAGTGTGTGTGTGTGTACATGCTACAGTAGTGTGTGTGTGTGTACATGCTACAGTAGTGTGTGTGTGTGTACATGCTACAGTAGTGTGTGTGTGTACATGCTACAGTAGTGTGTGTGTGTGTACATGCTACAGTAGTGTGTGTGTATACACGGTACAGTAGTGTGTGTGTGTGTATACACATTACAGTAGTGTGTGTGTGTACATGCTACAGTAGTGTGTGTGTGTGTACATGCTACAGTAGTGTGTGTGTATACACGGTACAGTAGTGTGTGTGTGTACATGCTACAGTAGTGTGTGTGTACATGCTACAGTAGTGTGTGTGTACATGCTACAGTAGAGTGTGTGTACATGCTACAGTAGTGTGTGTGTGTACATGCTACAGTAGTGTGTGTGTGTGTGTACATGCTACAGTAGTGTGTGTGTACACAGTACAGTAGTGTGTGTACATGCTACAGTAGTGTGTGTGTGTACACGGTACAGTAGTGTATGTGTACACGGTACAGTAGTGTGTGTGTGTGTACATGCTACAGTAGTGTGTGTGTACACGGTACAGTAGTGTGTGTGTACATGCTACAGTTGTGTGTGTGTGTGTGTACACGCTACAGTAGTGTGTGTGTGTCATGCTACAGTAGTGTGTGTGTGTGTGTACATGCTACAGTAGTGTGTGTGTGTACACGCTACAGTAGTGTGTGTGTGTACACGCTACAGTAGTGTGTGTGTGTACATGCTACAGTAGTGTGTGTGTGTACACAGTACAGTAGTGTGTGTGTGTACATGCTACAGTAGTGTGTGTGTGTACATGCTACAGTAGTGTGTGTGTACACGGTACAGTAGTGTGTGTGTACATGCTACAGTAGTGTGTGTGTACATGCTACAGTAGTGTGTGTGTGTGTACATGCTACAGTAGTGTGTGTGTGTGTACATGGTACAGTAGTGTGTGTGTGTTTACACGGTACAGTAGTGTGTGCGTGTACACGGTACAGTAGTGTGTGTGTGTACATGCTACAGTAGTGTGTGTGTACATGCTACAGTAGTGTGTGTGTGTACATGCTACAGTAGTGTGTGTGTGTACATGCTACAGTAGTGTGTGTGTGTACATGCTACAGTAGTGTGTGTGTGTACATGCTACAGTAGTGTGTGTGTGTGTACATGCTACAGTAGTGTGTGTGTGTGTACATGCTACAGTAGTGTGTGTGTGTGTGTACACAGGCACTGTGTGGGGAGCGGTTAGAGTTCGATTCCCGCTCAAGCCCACCAACACCAGTGACCGATTATTATAAACCGGTCCTCCCCTAGGTCGACTCGGCCTCAAATGAGTACCTGGTGTGTACACATCGTCACAGGGGAGACAAAGGCTGGCCATTCACCCACTCTGTGTGACGTGCCGGCCTTCATAGATGCTTGCCTTGGTTTGACGGTCATTTGCAGTGACATGTTTGTACTAGATGTATATAATTCACCATCTTATATTAGTAACTGTTGTACACGTGTGTGTGTGTCTTTGCACGGTGGGGACACACGTGATTCATCTGCCTGTGACCTCACACTCCACGATCCCATAACCACCTGGGTGTCTATTCTGTTTGACCTGATAGCAACATCACGTGGCCTCAAAAGTGCACCTAGCCTGGCGCAATCAGTCGCGACTTCACCGCCACTTCGCGTGCTGTATGTTGAACTTCTTTAGCACCGTACGTAGCCGATCGCGCTAATCGGAGGTGCGGGGACGGACAACAAACCAAGCACAAAAAGCAGTTCTGAAGAAATGGGTTTTCAATCTCGGCTTCGAAGTGCACTGCTATTGTGGACAAGGTTGAGAAGCTGCGGATATGAGGGCGAAATTGGGGATGAGTGCAAAATTTCGGAAAAGGGGGTGAAACTGGAGATAAGAGTGCGAGACTGTGTAAAAAATTAACCCGTAAAAACAAAGTTTTTCACTAGAAATCCTTTATATGCGTGGCGGCTAGAGTCCTCTCGTCCTCTGGCTTGAGATGGCTGCCACCTATGGGTCAGATGATTGTCTGCCAGCATTAAGCAATTGGTAATTAAATATTTAAAAAAATTTCCCTAAACAGTGTAAAATTTTGGAAATGTTTTTTTCACGAAAATTAATTGTCACGCACAACGAGTCTGTGTGCAAAATGTCAGCTCGATTGGATCACGGGAAGTGGGTTAAAAAACGACCGAAAGAATTGCACGGTCGTAAGCAAGCAAGCACACAAGCACGCAAGCAAGCGAACTTAATATAAAATATTTAAAAAGAGGGTGAAATTGCGGATAATCGGAACATTTATTTATCCTGGAGAAATCCGACGAGTTCGAAGGCTCGTTTTTACATGTCCATTCGGCGAGGGATAAGAAAGTGCTTCTATTAGAGGGTGGAATTGCGGATAACAGGGTGGCATTGGGGACGAGATGTGGTGTGCTCACGAACATCCTGGTGAAGGCTACATTGGGTGATTCTTCGCGTTGTATTTAATGCCGGTTATAATTACTGTCAAAACGTCGTAATCAGATTGTTAATGTTATGGCTTGGTGTGCTGTTCTAGTAACGAATTGGCACGTTCTGTTCACGTGACAAACCTTACTCATTGGCTGTGTCGGGTGGTGGCGGGTTTAACAACACATTATAATATTTACGCGATCTAACCAGAACTAAAAACCTATAGAATGGATGATATTGGTCGCGAAAGCCTACATGCTAAACCGGTGTGCGTTCTGTTTGTGTGTGGCATGTTTATTGTATGTGTGTGTGTGGCATGTTTATTGTGTGTGTGTGTGGCATGTTTATTGTTTGTGTGTGGCATGTGTATTGTGTGTGTGTGTGGCATGTGTATTGTGTGTGTGTGTGGCATGTTTATTGTGTGTGTGTGGCATGTTTATTGTGTGTATGTGGCATGTTTATTGTGTGTATGTGGCATGTTTATTGTGTGTGTGGCATGTTTATTGTTTGTGTGTGGCATGTTTATTGTTTGTGTGTGGCATGTTTATTGTGTGTGTGGCATGTTTATTGTGTGTGTGTGGCTGTGTGTGTGGCATGTTTATTGTGTGTGTGTGGCATGTTTATTGTGTGTGTGTGTCATGTTTATTGTGTGTGTGTGGCATGTTTATTGTGTGTGTGTGGCATGTTTATTGTGTGTGTGGCATGTTTATTGTGTGTGTGACATCTTTATTGTGTGTGTGTGCCATGTTTATCGTGTGTGTGGCATGTTTATTGTGTGTGTGGCATGTTTATTGTGTGTGTGTGACATGTTTATTGTGTGCGTGTGCCATGTTTATCGTGTGTGTGGCATGTTTATTGTGTGTGTGTGACATGTTTATTGTGTGTGTGTGTGCCATGTTTATCGTGTGTGTGACATGTTTATTGTGTGTGTGTGGAATGTTTATTGTGTGTGTGACATGTTTATTGTGTGTGTGTGGCATGTTTATTGTGTGTGTGTGTGTGGAATGTTTATTGTGTGTGTGTGTGGCATGTTTATTGTGTGTGTGTGTGGCATGTTTATTGTGTGTGTGACATGTTTATTGTGTGTGTGGCATGTTTATTGTGTGTGTGTGTGCCATGTTTATTGTGTGTGTGACATGTTTATTGTGTGTGTGTGTGTGGCATGTTTATTGTGTGTGTGGCATGTTTATTGTGTGTGTGTGGCATGTTTATTGTGTGTGTGTGCCATGTTTATCGTGTGTGTGTGCCATGTTTATCGTGTGTGTGTGCCATGTTTATTGTGTGTGTGTGACATGTTTATTGTGTGTGTGTGACATGTTTACTGTGTGTGTGTGCCATGTTTATCGTGTGTGTGGCATGTTTATTGTGTGTGTGTGGCATGTTTATTGTGTGTGTGTGACATGTTTATTGTGTGCGTGTGCCATGTTTATCGTGTGTGTGGCATGTTTATTGTGTGTGTGTGACATGTTTATTGTGTGTGTGTGCCATGTTTATCGTGTGTGTGACATGTTTATTGTGTGTGTGTGCCATGTTTATTGTGTGTGTGACATGTTTATTGTGTGGGTGTGCCATGTTTATCGTGTGTGTGGCATGTTTATTGTGTGTGTGTGTGGCATGTTTATTGTGTGTGTGCCATGTTTATCGTGTGTGTGGCATGTTTATTGTGTGTGTGTGACATGTTTATCGTGTGTGTGCCATGTTTATCGTGTGTGTGTGACATGTTTATTGTGTGTGTGTGCCATGTTTATCGTGTGTGTGTGCCATGTTTATCGTGTGTGTGGCATGTGTATTGTGTGTGTGTGACATGTTTACTGTGTGTGTGTGCCATGTTTATCGTGTGTGTGACATGTTTATTGTGTGTGTGTGTGTCATGTTTATCGTGTGTGTGCCATGTTTATTGTGTGTGTGTGTGCCATGTTTATCGTGTGTGTGTGCCATGTTTATCGTGTGTGTGTGTGCCATGTTTATCGTGTGTGTGTGCCATGTTTATCGTGTGTGTGTGTGCCATGTTTATCGTGTGTGTGTGTGCCATGTTTATCGTGTGTGTGTGTGTGTGTCATGTTTATCGTGTGTGTGGCATGTGTATTGTGTGTGTGTGCGTGTGACTCCACAGGGGAAGGCCGAGTACCTGGTCAAATGGAAGGGCTGGTCTTCCAAGTGAGTAAGCTACTCATGGCTCCATTTGAGGCCAGGCTTGTCCTGAGGCCTGGACAAGATATTATTTGCTGTCGTAACGGCGGGGACCCGTAACTTCAAGGGAGGTCTCTTGCCCAATGAACGTCTGGCAAGGTTAGCCGCGTGTCCCCGATTCTGCCGATGGGACGCTCTTGAAACCGGTCCGGAGATTTTGCTTGTGTTGAATGAACGCCGCTGGGGTTATTCGCTCGCAGGGGACATTGTGCGTCGATGAATCACGTAAACATTAAAAAAAAATTAGTTTTTAATATAAGGAGACAGATGTGTGAAGGAGACGTGTAGTCTGCTTATTTTATTTATCATATGACCATTAGTATTGCTGTGCAAAACAAGGACCCCCGTCCCCCACATAGCCAACAAGGCTTTGGGGAAGTGCTGTTAACGAGCACCTATGAAGGCCTGCTTGGCGCAATGACGGTGTTTACACACCACAGCGGGTACTCATTTAAGGCTGAGTTGACGTAGTGGAGGCCCAGGACTGGTTTAAATGTTTGTCACCGATGTTGTCCGTGAGCGGGACTGGAACTCGGGTCGCCGGGTTCGTAACGCAGGGCACAGACGACACTACCGCTCCTCATCTACACAAAACCACACTGCCATGCGCACACACACGAGTGCGTGCATAAACACACCTTGGTTTTAATTTCCACACCACAGACACAACAGCTGGGAGCCCGAGGAGAATCTGTTGGACCCACGACTTCTCCTGGCGTTCGAGAGGATGTGAGTAGAGCCTACACAATAACAACAGCCGTCATTTGCGGTGACGTCACCACTGCTCTTGTGCCAGGCTAGGTACACTCCGAGGCCACGTGAAGTGTCGAAGGCTCGCTAATACGATGTCACGGGACAGACCGAGGTGCCATGGGTTGACTTAAAGTAGGATGGCACCACCTCTGCCCCCTACTGTGCCAACATGCTGTGTTTTATCCGCCCGGCGCTCCGCTCGTTGTTGTGAGCGTCGCTCCTCTGCCCTCCGCTTTTGTGGGAGGGCGACTGCCTCCAACTGCCCAGTAGCAGCAGCGTCCTTCATACAAGCAGACAAACAATGACCACCCCCCTGTATAGACAACATGGGCTGTGGAGGCAGGTACTGTTCAGAAGTCTACAGATGTTTTGCTCAAATGACTGCCACATTGAGGGGAGTGCTCAGCTCCTGTTTCCGGCCCCGAGCCAGTGATGGAAATTCCACTTTCCTTTGACGTGACTTTAGTATGTCCATAGGACAACCACGGTTGGGTTCCCCCACAAAGTTGGTACTCGTTTCTATCAACCCTTGCCCCCAAACAGAATTTGAACTCGCAACCCTCCAATTGCAAGCCACCCACCCTAGCGACCAAGCCACCTTGGGCCGCGTGCAGTGTGCACGGTGGTCTGTGTGTAGTGCAGCGTGTACAGTGCACGTGTGCGGTCGACTACAGTGAGCGGTGTGCAGTGTGTACAGTGCTCGGCTGCAGGTTGCAGCGGCCCGTGTACAGTGTGTGCAGTGCGTGTGCTCGGGAAGGCTGCGGTGGGCCATGTACACTGTGTACACACTGTACACACTGTACAATGCACGTGTTTGTGTGTGTGTGCACACCACAGTCAGCAGGAGAAGTCGGCCATGGGGAGACGTGGAAGGCGACGTGGACGCCCACGCAAGGACCCGGTAAACGCAGGGGCACGGAGTACACATGCGCACACACACACACGTGCGTGTGCACAGGGACATGGTGCACACACGTGCAGAAACGTACAACTGTCCATAGGGACACGGCGCGTACACACAAGCGTCCACGTGTAAGTATGCACGCGCGTGTGAGCGGCAGTGTAGCGCGCTGCGCGACAAACCCAGTGACACGAGTTCAATGCCGGCTCACGGCCAATACCAGTGAAGATGATCTGAACCGGTCCTGGGACTCCCCGAGGTAGACCTGGCCTCGAACGAGTACCGGGTGTGATGTGTCAACATTGCCACTGGGGAAACAAAGGTTGCCGGGAGTGGTGGTGGTGGCGACTCACCGCCTAGTTTGTTATGCCGGCCTTCATAGGTGCTACTCGCTAACAGCACTTGCCCCAACATATCTGTTAAAGGCTACGCGGGGGATCTTTGTCTTTGTGTGCGCGCACAGGAGGGGTTCCCCGCGGGTCTCTCCGGGCGCCTGCGAGCCGCTCACTCGGCCGCCCTTCCCACGGCGTCGCCCGCCCCCCCTCCACCCCACGGCCCGGGTGGGGGGGCCGGGCCCCCCCGCCACCCTGATGCCTTCAGACACAAGCCAGTGTACAAGGTGTGTGCCCCCCGCACCCCTGACTCCACCCCACTGACACGCCCCCCCCCCCCGCCCCCAACACTCTACTAACTACCACTTGCCGCTGGCAGCGAGTGAGGGGTCCCTTCAACACTGTACGCCAGTATGGGTGTGGATTGGGGTCCCTTGAATTAATGTAACATTGAGTGGGGGGCCCCCTTCAATCGATCTCAGTCGAGCGAATGGGAGGCCCTCTCTCAACCTCGCCAGAGTATGAGAGAGTTTGAGGATAGAGGGCCTCTGTGCACTTTTAAATCTGGCAGGTTTAACCAAAACTGGATTGGTTTCAGGCGAGAGGCCGGACGAAAGCCAGCGCACTGGCCCTCCAGGTTGTGGGTTGGGCGTGGCGCGAACAATGCCACCCCCTAAAGAAACTGAAAGTTAACAAAAATTACAATGATCGAAAAAAAACTGACCTCTTCCGTAGCGTCTAACAACATCCCTGATGAGTGGACTAAAGGTGTCTCACCGTTAAAATATCAATGAAAGGCAACCTAAAGAACTGCAATAACTGGCAAGGGAATCGCCTTGCTGTCCATTCCTAGCAAAGGTCTCCTGCAGAGTTCTCCTCGACAGAATGGAGACAGCCATTGACACCAGGCTTGAGCAAGGAGCAAGCCGGATTCGGATTCGGAAGTATACACCAGACGTTTGCACTGCGAAACATCATTGAGCAGTGCTTAGAATGAAATGCACCTTTGTTCATTAACTTTGTGGATTTCAAGAAAGCCTTTGACGGTGTCCATAGGGGGAGGAGGGGGGGATACCCTTTGGAAGATAATGAGCTCCGATGGAATTCCATCATAGGAAAGTTGTATGAACACTTTGAATGCAGTGTAATGGTGGGCAACACTCTGTCCCAAGTGGTTCCCTGTAGTGGACTGAGGCAATGAGGCATCGTCTCACCCATCCTGTTCCTCCTCGCCATGGACTGGATCATGAGCAATGTGATATCGGACAAACCCAGAGGCATCCAGTGGACCATGTTCAACCAGGTGGAGGACCTAGGCCTTGACGACGACCTTGCTGTCCTGTCCACCAATCAATCCAACCTACAGAAAAACAATGGATGGGCTCGATAACCATGCCAATTGATGTGTATCAATCCCACCTCTGTGACCCCCGTTGTTATAAACAGTGACCCACTGGAGTTTGTGGATGACTTCACCTACCTGGGCAGCCTCATCAGCAAGGAACGCGGGGCCCGTAAAGACATAAAGGCAACCCTGTGAAAAGCTAGGGGGCCACATCTGTCAACTGCGAACCATTTGGAAGTCCAAACAGTACAATCTTAACACCAAAGTCCTAATATACAACAGCAACGTCAAGTCCATCCTGCTTTATGGCTCTGAATGCTGGAGGGTCGTGAAAAAGCAGACATGGAAAAGGTTGTGAGGCCTTCCACAATGGATTGCTGAGAAATATCTGCCGTATATATTGGCCAAACTAAATATACAATCGTGAATTGTACTTGAGGACACGGAGCCGGAACATCACAACGGAGATGAAACAATGAAGACTGGAACAGAACCACATCCCGTAAATTGCCCCGAGATGGACGCCTCCGCGCGAAAGAAAACCGGGGAGGCCAAAAACCACGTAGCGAAGAACCTCTCATGGGGAGAGGTGCAGCATGCAGCCAGAGACAGGGAAATATAGAAAGAGCTCATTGTAGCCTTACGTCCCATAGGTGATGAAGAGAAGTACGTAATTTAATTACTAGACGTGCGTTGAAGTGATTAGTGGTCTCGCTAACAGACCGTTGAGAGGGTGAATAGTCGTCGCGTCCATGAATAGATCGTGGACGGTGGCGAATAGAAGTGACAAACGGAGCTGGTCTCTACGGGGAGTGAATGAGCGTGTGTTTAACGCCGTGCAGGTCCGTGTGGGAGTTAATTGAATTTCTCAGTTAGAGAATTCCATGAACGGTGAACGAAGGTTAATTTTTCACGAACCGATTTCTAGAAGATTGCCTGCAGGTCCCATTGAGTTCTAGATCTGTGCGAAAGTAAATGTAGGGGAATTTCATTGATAGAATGAAGTTATGCTAAATACAAGCGGTCCCTGCTTTTACAGCAACACAATGCGTTCCTGGAAATTCCGTCGTCATAAATCATTGTCATAGAAACGGTAGAAACGGTAGAACCGTCACTTTCCGATGTGTTTTTCCTTTTATCGGTCGTATTTAACAAGGATTAATAGGTTAAATACCCACGAAAAACTCGAATAACAAAACCTACACGCCAAGTCACACCAGAGTCCAGACCGACTTCGCTCAAATGCGTTCGGAGTCGTGTCAGAAGACGCGTCGCTAAATCAAGTTTCTGCGTCGTAAAATCGATCCATGGCCGTGGCATTGCATAAACCTCGCGAATGTGGACCGTTTGTGAATCGGACCGTCGTAAACCAGAGACCGCCTGTACTGCAGGTCTCGTGTAAGGGAATTTGTGGAGTTTAATTAATAGTTCTAGATTTGAAGCTTTCGTGACTGCAAGGATTCATATTCTTAGGTTTTTTCGGTAAAGTCACGTGGGGTAAAAAATTTAAATTAATAAAAGTAAAATAAAAATAAAATAAAAATCACGACGTTTCGGAGGCAACACAAGCCGTGAGTGAACGAGGGTGCCCGCAATTTGATTTGCACAAAAACAAATTATCCCGCAAGAGCGTTTGCGGTCACTGACAACGGACGTCTTGAAAGGAGCGAGCGGCCGGCCTTGGCACCGTGTGCTAGTGTTCACACGCTTGGCAATCGCGATGTGCTCCTACAAGCGCAAGGCTACCGCTAAAGGAGCCGGTCCGCTGTTCCGCAGACGCGGCCTGCGATAGTTTGACGGAGGGGGGGGGGCGGCAGTGTTGGCTCTGTGCAATCCCATTTGAGCAAACGGTACAGCGGTGCGCGGTTTTCTATTTATTTTCCCCGCGATTAGCAACCGCGGTCAGAACATCTTGCGGGGTGCGCGTCAAAGGGATGTCGAAGCGGGAGGAAGTGGAACGTTGTGAGCGGCTGAACGCAAAGCTTCGCAGTCTGCTGTCGAAAAGCAGCAGCCAGCCGTGGTGACGATTCTAGATGTGAAGCTTTCGTGACTGCAAGGATTCATACTCTTAGGTTTTTTCGGTAAAGTCACGGAGGTAAAAATAATGATAAAATAAAATAATGATAATAAATGAAAAATAACTCAATTAAATCACGACGATACAGTAAATTTGGCTGTGACGGTCCCACCTGAAGATGGAGACTTGTGTTGCCTCCAAAACGTCGTGATTTCATTTATTAATTTTTTATTATTTTATTTTATTATATATATTTTTTTATCTGCGTGACTTTACCGTAAAAACCTAAAAGTATAAAACGATTGGCCTGGCTCCATGTTCCAGACGCAGATTTGACTCGTGCCCGACCTAGACAAGGTTGGACGGTTCCTCGATTAGACAGACCCAAATCAACGGTCAATATTGACCTTCTCTGGCAGTCTCGGTAGACTGAATAAACCTTCAAATCGCATCAGACTTGGCGAGAGAGTCAATTAAAGAGCGATAAACAGATTTGCTGATAAAAAAAAATTCGGACCGGTGTGTTATGCTGTACCAGTGTGTTGCGAATACGTCCATTTGGTAAAATCTGGACCGTGAAGCGGAGGCCTAGTTACTTTTTGAATGACCCTCGTGGGATTATTTTAGCGGGTGTAAATTTTGTTTGGTTAACTTCTGATTCCGTTCTAATGACGTGTACACGTACATACACCGCAACGGAATCGGAAGTGAAAGGCGAATGCGGGAGGGCGTTTGGCACAGTTTGGCGCCAGCTATCGTAGAGAGCGGCGGTCGTGTTGCTGTGGTTCTCTGAACAGTTCTAAAAACAACGGTGCTACTATGCCCTCTGTGAATAAATGTAAACGCTGAACCGCTCGCGCGTTCCGAGGTTCAGCAGTGAACGAAACGTTAATGGGCCCGCGGTACATTCGCCAGGGCGGCCTGCTGGATTAGAATCGTGGAACCTCCTCGACAAGCGACGTGCCGGCGCTGGGCTTTGTCACGACCCGACCCTTCATCGTTCATCGCCACTGCCGCCCCCCCCCCCCCCCCCCACAAAGGTTCGTCGTCTGGTGCCACCGCGGGGTGGCGGCGGTAGCGCCGCGTCGCGCTCGCACCTCGAGCTGCAGCTGCAGCGGCAGCATCAGCGCAACGAGGTGCGCGCCCTGCAGCTGTTCTCCATCGCCAACGGCGCCACACGCAAGATGGGGCGCAAGCTCAAGCGCCTGCAGCAGCAGCATCAGCACAGGCAGCAGCAGCAGCAACAGAGGCACCAGCCGCACTGTCTGCAGCAGCAGCAGCAGCAGCTCCACCACCGCTCTCCGGCGCTGCGGCCGCTGGGCGGAGTCGCCGTCACGGCGAGCTCGGCGGAGCCGGACCCACGGCCGGCGCCGGCGGCGGCGGCGGCGGCGACGCAGTCGTCGCTGCCGGCCATGGGGTTGGGCGGTCGGGGCGACGCCGGTCCCAGGATGCACAGCGGCCGGACTACGGCAGTGCCGTCCGTTGGAGTCGGAGCCGCCGCTGCCGCTGCTGGTGGCGGCGGAGGCGGCGGAGTCGGCGGCGGGGCTGGTGCCGGGTACTTTGCGCGGCGCGAGCGTCCCCGGGCTCGGCCCGGCCGGCAACCGCTGGCGCCGGCGCCGGTGCCCGGCGCGCGGAGCAGGAGGCGCCGGCGAGTCGGCGCCGACGTGGGGATGGTCCTGCGCCGCGGGGAGGACGACGACGACGACGACGACGAGGAGGACCTCTACAGCCCGGCCTCGCAGCGCCGCTCCCCTCGTCTCGAGGAGGTGAAGGCTCCGGCCCGCGCGGCGGTCGCGGCGGCCGCACCGGCGCCGGCGGCGGCGGCGCCGGCCGCGGCGGCGGCGGTGGCGCCCGCGGCGCCGTCCCCCCCAACCTCGTCGTCGTCGTCCACCTCGTCGTCCTCGTCCAGCTCGACGTCGTCGTCCTCCTCCTCGTCGTCCTCCTCGTCGTCGTCCTCGCAATCGTCGTCGTCCTCCTCCTCGTCTGAGGAGGAGGACGACGACGACGAGGACGACTGCGACGACGACGACTGCGAGGAGGAGGAGGAGGACGACGACGAGGCGGACAGCAGCTGCGCCGACGGGAGGGAGGCGGGCGAGGTGGACGAGGCGGGGCCCCGGCCGGGGGGCGCCATGACGACGCAGCAGCAGCAGCAGCAGGCGGCGGCGGGGGGGGCGGCAGGGGGTGGCGGAGCGCTGTGCGGCCGCGCGGGCCCCCCGCTGCGGCTGGGGAGCGCCGCGACGCTGGCGCCCGAGTGGAAGCCCAAGGCCTTCCTGGCGCAGCACGTCATGGTGACGGACGTGACGGCGAACCTGCTCACGGTCACCGTCAAGGAGAGCAGCTCCAGCGTCGGCTTCTTCGCAGGCCCACGGGGGGCAGCGCTGTGACTGAACGTTCGGTTTTTGGGGGGGGGGTGGGAGGGAGGAGCGGGGGGGGGGCCGACCGATATGCGTGAGGAGGAGTCTTGTTGGCCAAACCGCAAGGGGGTGTGGGGTGTGGTGGTGGGGGGCGCGGTGCTATGACTGAACCGTACAGCGGGGGGGGGGGGGAGGTGGGGGTCACGCTGAGGGTCACGCCGTGGAGGTCACGCCGAGGTCACGCCGAGGTCACGCTGGGGGGCCGAGCCGTGGTCGGTTGCGTCAAAACAATCGGGGACCGAACTCGTTCGCCGCTGGGCGTCATGGGGTTTCGTCGCGAAAGACCGGCGCCTCAAACAACAGCGCCGCAGCCAATCGGCAAACCCCCACCCCCCCATTCGTCCCCCCCCCCCCCCCCCCACAATGGTAGTGCAGTACGATGGATCGTCGCGATTCCGCATCGCCATCCAATTCGACAGTCATTCCTATTTCTACGCCGTGCCGAACGTATAGTGGCGGCTGCGTGAATCGCCTGCGTACGATACGACACGATATTGGGAGGGAGAGTCCATGGTTGCGCGCACGATTTAATCCGTGTGGAGTGAGCGTAAGAATAGATGTCAATAAGATGATTTGCAATTGACGTTTGGGTTGGGCCAATTATGGATTACGTTTGAGCGCACTCGCCGGTAGTTTGAAGATCAGTTTTTCCCGCGGCAGAATTTAGCGGTTTTATAAAAACGACATTTCACTTCAATTTGCGTCGAGCATCTCCAGGTGTCTCGGAACCAGCCAAAATCAGAAATGACTTCTGAAACGAAACATTTGGCCGGATGGGATCCATTACACGTCGCCTAACCCAAGAATCAATAGTGGATCATGGCATCGGTCGCGAAAACCACCTACGCGTTGGGTTCATCAACGCGTTGTTAAGCACCTACGCTTAACATGCCATCTCGCTCCCACCACTCATATGGTTATGCTGCGGTCATCAATGTGCCCTTCTCCTACAAGTATAGAATGGTACACCGTGCCGGAGCTTCTCGGAACACCAATCGTGCACACCCGAGCACTTTTCATAACGGTTCCTAGTCCTAGACCACAATGTTATTTTTATATTTTCTTCCCCAAAGAGGGAAAATGGCAGTAGTTGATCGTAGGCTACTTACTGCAGGACGAACGGCGCGGGTTTCTTACCGACTCTTCCATCACCGCTCACGGCTACCCCCCCCACCCCCTCACCACGAACCTCAAAAACAATTTCTGATTGGCAGCAGCGGTGTTTTTAAGAGCGGCAGGAACAGTTTGCGACGTCGCACGTGCCCGAGCGAGGTCCGGTACTCTGGAGGACGAGGTGTTGGTGCATCGCTAAATTAGCGAAACTATCAAACCCACTGGAGCGCGATGGGCCGCCAGTAGCACGCACGCGTTAAGCGAGTTCGTGAACCTGTCTGTGCGGACTTTTGAACGATGTCCCCTGCTACGCGTGGCGGGGGGGGGGTTTGTCTGAGAATATCGGTTTCCTGAACGCGCGCGTAACAAGACACCCCTTAAGGTATTGGCCAGGCATTGGAATTTAGGACCCTCCAGGAAAATGATCTTGAGACTCATTCAGACTTTTGTCGGGTAAATTAGCATCATCATTACCCATGTCTTATTTCTAGGTGTAAAACAACTTAACACTTATCGTATTTTACGCAACCGGCCAATGGCAGAGGTCAGACTGTTACTTGGGTTGGGAGAGCGGTCGGTCAGATGATGCCATCCCATGCCACGGGACTCACCCGGAGATTACACTTGACCTTTTCGTAAGAGACACGGAGACACGCCCGTAAACTGACCCGGCGGAGAGAGAGATGCTGATGTGATCTAAAGGAGGTCTTGGGTGAGGCATACACCAATCCAGGGTATCGCTAACCCTGACTGGGGCAGAGGCATGGAAAGAAGGGCACGGTGACCCAGAGGGCGAGAGTGACGTAGGAGGGGTCTGGTGGTGACAGTACCCAGATTGGGGTACTGATCTCATTGCAGGCGAATCCGCGAGGTCACGAGGCCGAAACAACTGTGGTTTTTTGCCCCGTTCCAGTTACATTTTTAACCGCTTTTAAAGTTCACGAATGCAACACTCTCTCTTCCTCCGTTCCTGCCTCGACCCCCCCCCCACAACGAAGGGGTACGGGGTGACACCCCCCCCTGTGGCCGTTCGTCCGTCCTCCGGGACCGTGACCTCGATCCCTCTGACCCTGATCCTGACCCCCCCCCCCAGCCCCACCGGTTTGGGGGGGTCACAACAACACGCTCGGCAAAGTGACCCCCATTGTAAATATTTTAAATATCGGTGTTGATTTATTGTGCGGGCTAAAGTTATTTCCTATCGCCCAGCAGAATTACCTTACGTATTATTATTATTATCATCATCATCATCATATTTGTATTGTCATGATGTTTGTATTATTATTGAGCCTTGTGTGTACAGCATTATTGTATACGGTAGGCGCAGTGTTGGCCAAGACGACCCATATACAGTATACGCATACTGTTAGCGTGTGTGCGCGCACGCGTGCGTGGGGACCTGGGTTCGACTCCCAGCCATGATGTTGGAACATAGAGCGGCGAGTGGTACCTGAACCAGTCCTGGAACCCCACCCCGCCTCCCTCCCCCCCTCTAGGTGGACTCGGCCTTAAACGAGTACCTTGTACGGTGTGTATACAAACATCAGCGCTCGGGAGATATTGCCCGGGCAGAAGTGGTGCTGGCCACATCATCACGTGTTGTATTTTTGTTTCCGGCCTTAATAAGTGCTCGCTAACAGCACTTGCCCTTCGTGGTCTATAAGACTAAATGGGGGGATGTTTGTCCTTGTATAGTGTTTCCACGTTACACGACTGTGTACGCTCCTGTACGAACTGCTGCGTTGGCATTTGGCGTGCGGCCCACATACAGATGTGTGTACGCCCACAGGGTGAACCGTTGTTACACGCAGCGTCTGTGCCTTGCGCACGTCCGCACACGTATACACAATGGTGTGTGTGTGTACACACAGTATGTGTATATATAGTGTACGTATTATGCAGTGTATACATGGCGATCCAATTCTAGATGCCCCACCGATTTGTAGTGACCCACTTCTCAACGGCTGATTACATTCGTTGCAGAGGAGGAGGAGGACGTTAAAATATTTCACAAGTACATTGAGGTTGGTGGGAGACGCGTGGAGGCTTTGAATTAAAGTGAAACAGATTATTTGGTGCTGCTGCTTCTGCATTGGAAGGAGCACAAAATGAACACGACAAAAACCAGGCGACACGTTCATCGATACCTTTGCCTTAAAAGGAAGAAATATAGAGTAGGTGACGTTTCGAGCAAATGGGTCCTTCCTCTTAGCGCGTCAAAATAATCTCAATGTTTTGCTATAATTTATCTCCCCGTTATTTTAGTGGGGTGCGTGCGTCCCTCTGCTCAAACAAGCAATGGGACACGGCTCTTTTTCTGCTGAGCCAATGGTGATAACTCCACATTCCTAAGGTAGAGGTTGGTTTCTCTACAGTGGATGGCAGCTACTGGAATAACAATCTACACAACAACAGCATTCGCTACTAAGTGGCGGTGAAGTCACCACGGCGCTTGTGCCAGACCAGGTGCATTCTCAGGCCACGTGAAGTGTGTCGAACGCTCACTGCTGGCAGGAGGTCACAGGACAGACCCGTGGGCCATGGATTGACTGACTAGAGATGACTGGCAGATGCATCACCTGTGGCCCCTGCTGTGCCAACTATCTACACAAAGACAAAGGCAATCAACACACTCGCACGCAGACATGACCGCAAACACCAGCACCGCCAACATTGATCTCAAACTTCATCAACATCATTGCAATCATTTGCCAGCATTTCCATCACCGCGACCACATGGGTCGTTTCAGCAGGAACAATCTGGAAAGCTGTTACAGGAATTATTTTGGCACCCAGCTACGTCCATCTTGCCGTATTTTGTCATCATCTTTTTGTGTGTACAAGCTATGCCCTGTCCATAATATAGGCATGGATGTTACAATACTATTGGATTTTTATGGTGGCGAAAATCTCCTTTCTCTCAGACATGTGCTATCGACTGCCTGTAGCTCTTTAAATCCAGGCATGGGACCTTCCTCTTCTACTGACTGCCTGTCGCTTTCTCCCATACCCAGAGACCCATAGACTCGCATAGAGACCTACCACTGCTCCCCTTTCTCTCTAAAACATACATATTCACGTTGTTTCTGCTACTGGAACAACGATATATCGTAACCTTATCGCGGTGGTGGGGTTTACGTGTTCCAGTAACCCTCAGAGCTACGTCGCCTGTAGTCTTGTACTACTGGTAGGGTACTACTGGTAGGGTCTCGCTTGGCGAACAGGTCTGGGGGGAAGTTCCAGACAAATAACGGTCCAAAACAAAGCCACTCCTGAATAGTTAAGAAAATGCCAAAATCAGAAAATCTTGCACAGACAAGGAATACAGTGTAAGAGTTATCATGGTTAACACGCCGCCTCAATGGTGCATGGAAGGCGGTTACAGTATCGCTGGATTGACCAACTGGGGTATGGTTCCCATTTTTTTAAACGTGGACCAGACGGTGTGTTCCAACTACAGAGGAATCGCACTCCTCAGCGTCTCCGCTAAAGCTGATGCCAGAGTGCTGGAGAAGGAGGCTTGCCCGGTGGTCGTGGAACAATGGACCAGCTCTTTCCCTCTCACAGATATTTGAGGAGTCGTGGAAGTACGCTTTTCCAGTCTACCTCTGATTTGTAGACTTTGAGAAAGCATATTGACCGGGTTCCCCGCAATGTCTTGTGAGAGGTGCTGCGGCAGTATGATGTACCGGTGCCGCTTTTGTGCATTATCCGGTGTCTCTATTCCCGGAGTGAGAGCTGTGTCCGTATGCTTGGTGTTAAATCAAAGTCGTTCACCGTGGGTGTTGGACAACGCCATGGGTGCGTTTCGTCTCCACTCCTGTTTGTGATTGTCATGGACAGGATATCAAGGCGCAGCCGAGGTATGGAGAGTATCCGGTACGGGGGCATGGAGGTGGCGTCGCTGCTTTTTTCAGACGACGTTGTCCTCTTTGCCTCGTCAGTCTGTGATCTCCAGCGGGCACTTGAACGGTGTGATGCCGAGTGTGAAGCGGCTGGGATCAGGATCAGCACCTGCAAATCTGAGGTCACAGTTCACTCCTAGGAGACGGTGGATTGTTCTCTCCAGGTGAGGTGAGGACAGCTGCCCTGAGTGGAGGAGTTCAAGTACCTCGGGGTCTCTCTCGCGAGTGGCAGCGGGAGATCGGCCAACGGATCGCTGCGGCGTCCGCGGTGTTGCGTGCACTGCACCGTTCCGTGGTAGTACAGCGGGAGCGGAGTTTTTTCCGAACAAAGCTCTCGGTTTACAGGTCGATCTGCATTCCCACCCTCGCCTATGGTCATGAGCTTTGGGTGATGACTGAAAGGATGAGATCGCGGGTACGAGGGGCCCCGAAATGAGGTTTCTCCGCAGGGTTGCCGGGCTCAATCTCCATGATCGGGTGAGGAGCTCGGTAATCTGGGAGAGTTTCGGTAGAGCCCCTCTGCTCCTCCGGATCAAGAGGAGCCAGTTGAGGTGGTTTGGGCACCTGGTAAGGATGTCCCCCGGTAGACTCCTCCTGGAACTTAACTGGGCACGTCCCACTGGGTGAAGGAGCCGGCCCAGGACACGCTGGTGGGACCATGTCGCTCAGCTGGCCTGGGAACGCCTGGGAATTCCTCGGGAAGAGCTAGAGTCTTGTCGCCAGGGAAAGGGAGGTCTGGACCACCACGACTCACAACGCTGCCGCCGCGACCCTCACCAGGACGAGCAGACTGAGAAACAAGGAACGACTGTTTCTGTACAGCGGCCCATTTACATAACGTAATTATACATTTTAACACAATGGAATTCATGAATGTGCATTGTTCAATGTATGCACTTCGCACATGTAATAGGTTTAATATATGTATGACACGAAGCATACATGTAACTCTCCAGTATTGCGACCACGTGTACGTGTGAGACCAATCACACTGCGCTACTTTGTGTACGATATGTGTGTCCAACAACCCCGTCGGTCCACTGCTGGATGGCATCCTGCCCACACCATGTGGATCACGGGAGTTAAGTGACCATACTTCATGCTGGTCAGTGCAGGTTGGTGAAAGCGTCACCATGGTAACATTGTATAGCACGCAATTTATGCGCGTGAGTGTGTGTGTGTGTGACCTCTACACCGATTGGTCTTTTCTCTTTTTTTCTCCAAATCCCTTCAGGGTTTCACTTGTCCCATCATCTTCATCATTACAAAAAAAGGGGTCGATAAACCAAGAACCATTTTGTGGCTGCCCTGTGCAGAGATTGGCCTCCCCGTCGCATGAACGTGGAATTTCCTCCACTGGCTTATGGATGTTTTCTGCGCGTACAAACACAAGGTCGATGCGTTCAAAGTCTACGCAGTAAACCAGGTGCACGTGCGGCACGCAGGCACGGTGCACGTATGTGTGTGGTGTGCGTATTAACATCGCTACACCGTGTGTGTGTGTGTCCAGCACCAATCGCTTTGTTCCAGAGGTCCCAAAGCCCTCGTTTTGCATCCGTCCCGAGGCTTCAAACATTCTACTGGGTTCCATGGACATGCTTGTGTGTCCTGTGGTGGTGACCCCGGTGTCAAGATCGCCCTCTGTGGAGGAGGCTCGTGAAGGACGCTACTTGGCAGTTGGAGGCAGTCGCCCTCCAGCAACAACGGAGGGCGGAGGAGTGACGCTCAACAACGAGCGGAGCGCCGGGTGGCTAAAGCGCAGCAAGTTGGCACAGTAGGGGGCACAGGTGGTGCATCAGCCAGTCATCTCGGTCAGTCGACCCGTGGCACCTGCTGGGTCTGCCCCGTGACCTGCCAGCGAGCGTTCGACACTTCACGTGGTAGCCTCAAGGTGCACTTGGCCTGGCACAAGCGTCGTGGTGATGCCACCGCCACTTAGTGGCGAATGGCGGTTGTTGGTGGTGGTGGTGACGCCGGGTCCCGTGGAGGGTTGCATGTAGGTTGTGAAACGTTCTGTGGACATTCTCTCGTGGGTCCTGTGGATGTCGCCAATGGGGGGGCCCATGAGTGCGCATGAACGCACACACGGTACGCGCGCGCCGTTGGCGGATGACGTGGGGGAGACGTTTTACAGCTGCTGTAAATATCGCGCCAGTGTTTGACCGCGTTTATTATTAAAGGAACCAGGTTATTAAAAGGCACCCGTGTAATTCAGGTCTTTCCGAGTCCGTTACGAGGAGCAAGCACCGACTCCGTGTAAGGGTTTGCACCTATCTTCTTGGTTCTTTCGGTAAAGTCACGTAGAAGGGAAATAGTAAAATAATAAAAATAAAACAATAAGATAATTGTCACGACGTTTCGGCCACAACGCAAGCAGCCGTCCTCAGGTGAAGAACAGGTCTGTCGGAAAGACAGCGTCTGAGGACGGCTGCTTGCGTTGTGGCCGAAACGTCGTGAGAATTATTTTATAATGTTGTATTTTTATTATTTTATTATTTCCCTTCTACGTGACTATACCGAAAGAACCAAGAAGATGAATCCCTGCAGTCACGAAAGCTTTAAATCGAGGTTTGCACCTACTTTGATAGTGCGGGGATGTTGCTGAGTGATTGCGGGTAATTTCTAGAATTTGTAAAACGGCCACACTTTGGCCCTATACCCCGTTTCGAATGATGTTTGACATCCGTTGTGCATCAGACAGAGGTGTGGACTCGAGTCATGTGACTTGGACTCGAGTCAGACTCGAGTCATGAATTTGATGACTTGCGACTCGACTTGGACTTGCATAACAATGACTTTGTCCCACCTCTGGCATCAGAGGGTGCGTACATTTATGCCAAATTCGAGGCACCACCGTCCAAAGATTGTACCACCTGTCGCACGTAAGAAAGTTCAACATTACATTTCGATTGAAAGCTTTCGTGACTGCAGGGATTCATCTTCTTGGTTCTTTCGGTAAAGTCACGTAGAAGGGAAATAATAAAATAATAAAAATGAAACATAATAAAATATTATTTAAATTTCGATTGAAAGCTTTCGTGACTGCAGGGATTCATCTTCTTGGTTCTTTCGGTAAAGTCACGTGGAAGGAAGATAAAATAAAAAAACATAAAATAATACAATTCTCACGACGTTTCGGCCACAACGCAAGCAGCCGTCCTCAGGTGAAGAACAGGTCTGTCGCTGTCTTTCCGACAGCCCTGTTCTTCACCTGAGGACGGCTGCTTGCGTTGTGGCCGAAACGTCGTGAGAATTATATTATTTTATTATGTTTTATTTTTATTGTTTTATTATCTCCCATCTACGTGACTTTACCGAAAGAACCAAGAATAAAAAAGTTCAACATATGTACATACATCAGAGCTTAGGCTGACTTGGGATTAGAGATTATCGGCGTTTTTTCCCTCCTCCATTTTATCCGTAGAAATATTTCACCTGGAAAATCCGTTGAGGTGGAACGACTCAGGATCGACCCGTAGCAAACGCGTAACGAGACGTGTACAAAGAGAGATCCACTCGCATCCACATCCCTCCACTCAAATCCACACACGCTCGACCAACGTTAAGCCGCCGTTCGCCCACGAAGTGCCAGGCTAGGTGCACTGAACGTCTTTCGCGTAGCAAACCGTGCTAATTGGAGGAAGCATGGGTGGAAAAAAAACCGATTTTTCCAGCGGCAAGCATCAGGTTTTTTCTTTAATACAATTAAACCCGATTTCGTGGAATTAAAACCTGGTTCAATGAATACGAAACTCTGATCCAAGGCTTAGGCTGCTTCCTCGTCGGTGCTGCTATCGTACTCGGGGGGGTCGTCGGGCACGGGGTAGTCGTAGAATGCGGCGGGCAGGTTGGTCGTGATGAACACGAGGAGCTTCTCCTCCACAATCGTGGGCGCCGCCAGTGAGTTCCTTCGCTTGGAATGGATGAAGCTCATCGTTGAGAAGTTGGTGAAGTGCGGTTCTGCAATTAGAACCGATTAAACCGGATTTCTCCCAATCTCAGATGATCGGGTTTAATATAAAAAGACAATTAAACCCGATTGTAAAAAAAACCCGACTGTGCCACCCCCTTGGGAGGAGGCCACGTGAAGTGTCGAAGGCTCGTTAACAGGAGGTCACAGAACAGACCCAAGTGTCATGGGTTGACTGACAGATGACTGGCTGATGCACAATCTGGGATCTCCACTGCGTCGCTCATCCGCACCCAAACAAAGTTCCCCCGTGTAGCCTTAGCAGACTGTTGGGGCAAGTGCTGCTGTTAGCGAGCACCTGTTCAGGTGCGGGCACGGCACACGAGGGGGTGGGTGGCCAACACCACACCCGGCCGCCTTTGTCTTCCTAGTGGCGATGTTGACACCATCGCATCAAGTACTCATTTGAGGCTGAGTCGACCTAGGGGAGGAGGCCCAGGACCGGTTCAGATAATCGTCACCGGTGTTGGCCGTGAGCGGGAATCGAACCCGGGTCGCCGGGTACGAAGTGAAGCGCGCTAACCACTACGCCACCGCTCCCCACACTCAATCACGCATACTCTAGAAAACACGTTATGCACACGTATACAAACTTTTGTTTGTTTAAATCAATCATTTGAACAGGATGCGTTTATGCGATGAATATCGCACCCAAACACATGAATACACAATGAAGAATACTTAAACCAGCGGTGTGTAACCACGATTAGAGGATAGAATAATTCAATGTAATTCTATATTTTTCGATTTAAAGCTTTCGTGACTGCGGGGATTCATATTATTGGTTCTTTCGGTAAAGTCACGTAGAAGGGAAATAATAAAATAATAAAAATAAAACAATAAAGTTCTCATGACGTTTCGATTGAAACACAAGCAATCATCATCAGGTGTGAAAACCACAGCAAGAAAATTTGAAATAAAATTTTTTTTCCAAAATTCTTGCTGTGGGTTTCACACCTGATGATGATTGCTTGTGTTGCAATCGAAACGTCGTGAGAATTTTATTGTTTGATTTTTATTATTTGATTATTTCCCTTCTACGTGACTTTACCGAAAGAACCAAGAATATAATTCAATATTGTTGTACCCTATGTTATCCTATAATCTTACGGACACGTCTTAAAACAAAGAATGAAAGACAACAGAAGCAGTGAAGGTGGTGATGATGATGATAATGTTTCAGATCAGTGTCAGTGGGGCTGGCGGTTATCAACACAGTTTGACACGTGAGTCGGCTTTCTCGACCAATTTTACCCATCATAAATGTGGTTGTTTTTGGGTTGGATCGCGTAAATATAAATGTGTCGTTAAACCCGCCGCCGCCGCCCGAAACAGGAAGACTTACTCACAATTCCGGCTAATCTCCTGATGAAGCTACTTGTTGTAATCACCCCACGAAACGCCACAGTTACTCGAAATGTGAATGTGGATTCTAGATTTGAAGCTTTCGTGACTGCAAGGATTCACATTATTAGGTTTTTTCTGTAAAGTCACGTAGGTAAAACATTAAAATAACAAAGGCTCAGCCTCTTAAGCCTCACCTTACCATATTAATAAAAAGTGTGCCGTACTTGGCCCTTCCCCCCTCTCCAACCATTATATATACGGAGTGGTAGCTCTTGTAATCTCTCATTCACTTGATACAGCTGTCGTGGCTGTGACGGTTCCACCTGAAGACGGAAGCTTGTGTTGCCTCCGAAACGTCGTGATTTTTATTTTACTTTTATTAATTTTAATGTTTTACCTACGTGACTTTACCGAAAAAACCTAAGAATGTGAATGTGGAGTTTACTCTCCAACACGCAACCGGTTGTGTTGAAGTAGTAATGACGAATTGGCAAGCGACAAACTTGATCAAATTGGCTGTCGGGTGGCGGGTTTCACGACGACGACACATTCATATTTACGCGAGCTAACAAAACCAAAAAACCTTTAACTACGGTTGTGACAATTATAGCGAGTTTAGCTTTTGCTGCCATTGCAATTCTGAAACGAGTCTCCACGGTGAGGCGCTCGCTGCGCACGCGATTCAGGGTTTGAGATTTTACGGGGGAACGCGGGTGCCGAGTTCGCTGGAGAAAACATCAGCCCTGGGGAGACAAAGGCGGCCGGGCACACCACTCTCGTTGTTGGGGGGAGGGGGGGGGGCTGACCTAAATAGCTACCCCTGTTTAGTCTAGATTTGAAGCTTTCGTGACTGCAGGGATCCATACTCTTTGGTTATTTCGGTAAAGTCACGTAGGTAGAAAATAAAATAAAGCACGACGTTTCGGGCGCAACACAAGCAATCATCATCAGGTGTGAAATCCACAGCAAGAATATTGTTTCGAATTTTCTTGCTGTGGATTTCACACCTGAGGATGATTGCTTATGTTGCAGTCGAAACGTCGTGAAAAATTGTTTTATATTTATATTATTTTATTTCCCTTCTACGTGACTTTACCGAAAGAACCAAGAATACGTATGGACCCTGTTAAGGTCAACACTCGCCGCGACAGCCCACGCAGGCCGAGTTTGTAGGGTGTCAAGTGCGGGCGATTTCGTAGCGAGTGAACGTCACTTGGTGTGCACGTTGTCAATCGACTGCGGCCGCGGCTCTCCCCTAGGACGGCTCAGCGTGAAACGAGTGCCCGCACGCGGCTTGTGTAAACATCAAGCACTTTGTAGTAGAGACAAAGGCGGCCGCTTCACCGCACTAAACAGCCCGGTGCGTCGTGCCTACCTCAACAGATTATCGCCAACAGCAGCCACTCGCCTCCACTAACTCTATGTAAAGCTATAACGGGGGCATGTATATGTATGTGTCTACATAAACATACACGACTGTGTGTGTATATAGAACGGCCGGTGTACGGTTTTTTGGTACTGTACAAACGCACGTGCGCGCACTGTACACGATGCCATCGTGGATTTAAAAAAAACATCGCAACGGACATCCGGTCACGTGGCCTCGAAAACAACCCAGTGAGGGCATTTCCGGTACGTGACCCCAGTGTCGCGAACGTCACTTCCGCTTCCACATCTAAGCCCCTCCCACCGTCTCCTCCCTAACGGGAAAACAACAACAACAACACGCGTGTTGTTGTCATGTACACACAGCAACAACAAGTGGTGGTGTCATGTACACACAGCAACAACAAGTGGTAGTGTCATGTACACACAGCAACAACAAGTGGTGGTGTCATGTACACACAGCAACAACAAGTGGTAGTGTCATGTACACACAGCAACAACAAGTGGTGGTGTCATGTACACACAGCAACAACAAGTGGTAGTGTCATGTACACACAGCAACAACAAGTGGTGGTGGTGGTGTCATGTACACACAGCAACAACAACACGAGTGGTGGTGGTGGTGTCATGTACACAGCAACAATACGTGTGGTGGTGGTGGTGTCATGTACACACAGCAACAACAACATGCGTGGTGGTGTCATATACACACAGCAACAACAACACGCGTGGTGGTGGTGTCATATACACACAGCAACAACAAGTGGTGGTGTCATGTACACCAACAACAACATGTGTTGATGGTGTCATGTACACCAACAACAACATGTGTTGGTGGTGTCATGTACACACAGCAACAACAAGTGTTGATGGTGTCATGTACACCAACAACAACATGTGTTGATGGTGTCATGTACACCAACAACAACATGTGTTGATGGTGTCATGTACACCAACAACAACATGTGTTGATGGTGTCATGTACACCAACAACAACATGTGTTGATGGTGTCATGTACACCAACAACAACATGTGTTGATGGTGTCATGTACACCAACAACAACATGTGTTGATGGTGTCATGTACACCAACAACAACATGTGTTGATGGTGTCATGTACACCAACAACAACATGTGTTGATGGTGTCATGTACACCAACAACAACATGTGTTGGTGGTGTCATGTACACACAGCAACAACACACCCAGTGTAATCTTACACATCACACGTGGTGTAATCTTACACACAGCAACATCACACCCTACACAACAAACGGTGTAATCTTACACACCACACGGTGTAATCTTACACATCACACGGTGTAATCTTACACACAGCAACATCACACCCTACACAACACACGGTGTAATCTTACACATCACACGGTGTAATCTTACACACAGCAACATCACACCCTACACATCACACGGTGTAATCTTACACACCCCCCCCCCCCATTCACGATCTCATCAGAATCCGACAGTACTGGAGGAATCCGATGAGCCATGTCCAGTAAGGGGGGGGGGGCACAGGGTCAGAACGTGAAAACAGCAAACAATTAACAAAAAAACACGATAGGAGTTCAAAATATTGGGAAGGTAAAGAAACCACGTTTGAAAATATACACAAGTGGAACTAAACTTTGTTTTGTAGGTAAAGTCCAGAGATGTTAGTTCAGCCTCCATCCCCCCCCCTTCTCTTAATGACCTCCCGCCCCCAACCCTTGCTCACAGCAACGCCATTGATTATCTAAATGACACCCAATACCTGTCTCACAATACGGAGTGGTCCAGATGTATTGTGCCCCCCCCCGCCCCACCAATTAATTGACCAATAACATTTTATCCCCTTTGCCTTTTAATTTCTGTATGAAATCAACTTTACTTAAAAAAAAATTCGTTTTAGAGAATTAAATGGGGGGTCACAAGACATCTGGACCACCCTATGACACCTCCATCCCTCGTCCCTGTACCCCGCCCCCTACCTGCAATCATTCTTATCGGAATCTTTATTTAGTCTGGAGGAGGAATCCGATGAGCTAAGAATCTCTTTGTTCACAGATGTCCAAGTATGGGGCGGGTCACCAAGTTACAATAACAAACGATACCAAAAAAAATTTATAGTGCAAAAATAGAGAGAAAAAAGTAATCAAGCCACTAAATCTAAATAAGTACGATTATTACATAAGTCCGATTTATCAAGGTTGGGCAAGGCGGAAAAAAAACCAGTCCCAGACCACACCAAAATAACACGACACAGTCTCGTCCTTTAATAAAACATTGACATTGAACTATCGATAGAAAGGTAAGGATCAAAGTTACAAATCTTCTGCTATTCACCTCTTCCCATTACCGCAATGGCACACAACTCCGTAGGTGTGGCCAAGGGTCTGAGCACCACATACCTACCCGCATAACGCCCCCGATACCATGACCCACACATCATCAACACGTACCACTCCCCCCATCATAACACAGCTCTCCCAAGTCACACCAGAACTCACATCACACCACAGCATGAACCTACACCCACCCACCATCCTCGATTGTAACACCCATCACACCTCTCGCATGCTTCCACACATAACATCCCCCACACTTATTTTTCCCCATACACCACCATCTCTTCCCACACCCCCTCCCCGTATCCAAGTCCATCCCCTTCATCATAACATCACCCTCCCCTCCCCACATCCTAAACTCTTCCCGTACCATGCACACACACACCACACACACACCCTGTGTGGTGTCGTAATACGCCTACAGAAACACCGCCTCGCAACCCTCCATCATAACACTCCGTCGTGATGCCTCCCACTCTCCCTCCGTAACATCCCCTCCACACATCCCCAATCATCATAACACTGCCCTAGCCTTCCCCCCCAACACATCCAGTAGAACACACCCCTAAATCATAACACACACCCTCCCCTACACGCTCCATTATCACACTCCCTGCACACTCCCTCCAGTATCACCCTACACCATCACCCTCCCTGCACACACACTCCATCACCCTACACACCCTCCCTCCACCATCATCCTCCCTGCACACACCCTCCCTCCACCATCACCCTCCCTGCACACACCCTGTACACACCCTACACACACCCTACACACACCCTACACACACTCCCTGCATCATCACACTCCACCATCACCCTCCCTCCACCATCACCCTCCACCATCACACTCCACCATCACACACCCTACACACACCCTCCACCACCATCACCCACCCTACACACACACCCTACACACACACCCTACACACACACCCTACACACACACCCTATACACACACCCTACACACACACCCTCCACCATCACCCTACACACACCCTCCACCATCACACACCCTACACACCCTACACACACACCCTACACACACACCCTACACACACTCTCCACCATCACCCTACACACACACCCTCCACACACCCTCCACACAGCCTACACACACACCCTACACACACCCTACACACACACCCTGCACACACACCCTACACACACACTACACACACACCCTACACACCCTACACACACACCCTACACACACCCTACACACACACCCTACACACACACCCTACACACACACACTACACACACACCCTACACACACACCCTACACACACACCCTACACACCCTACACACACACCCTACACACACACCCTACACACACACCCTACACACACACCCTCCACCATCACCCCCCCCCTGCACCCCCCCCCCACTCTTCCTCCAGCCCCGCCCCCCGCATACCGGGTCTCTTCCCGCCATGGCTCTGTTGCCCGTGACGTCACTGTATTTCATGAATGAAACCTCGTGACCAAACATCACATGACGCGTGACTTAACACAGCAGCAGCAACAGCAACAGCAGCAGGAACAAGAGGAGCAGCAGCAGCAGGAGCAGCAGCAGCAGCAGGAGGAGGAGCAGCAACAGCAGGAACAAGAGTAGGAGGAACAGGAGGAACAGCAGCAGGAACAGCAGCAGCAGGAGGAGCAGCAGCAGGAGAAACAGCAGCAGGAGAAACAGCAACAGGAGGAGCAGCAACAGGAGGAGCAGCAGCAGGAGAAACAGCAGCAGGAGGAACAGCAGCAACAAGAACAGCAGCAGCAGGAGGAGGAATACCTGCAACACACGGGGGGGGGGGAAGGGGAACCTGCGTCTACAGTCGAGGAAACATCAACAGCAGCAACAGGGATATCAGCAGCAGCTGCACATCAACAGCAGCAACAGGGATATCAGCAGCAGCTGCACATCAACATCAGCAGCAGCAACAGGGATATCAGCAGCAGCTGCACAGCAGCAGCAGCAGGGATATCGGCGGCAGCGAAACCAAGAGCACAACTAGCAAGGGCATACGAGCAGCAAGCAGCAGCAGAAAGAGCAACAGTGGCTGTAGCAGCAGCAGGAGAAACAGCAGGAGAGACCGTGGCTGTAGCAGCAGTAGGAAGAGGAGAGACCGTGGCTGTAGCAGCTGTAGCAGCAGCAAGAGCAGCAGCAGCAGCTGTAGCAGCAACAGGAAGAGCAGCAGCAGTGGCTGTAGCAGCAGCAGCAACAGGAGACAACACCAGCAGCAGGGTCGGCAACAGCATCAGCTGCTTCATCGCCAGCCCCCTCGTCTGCTGAGGGGGGGGGGGGCAGCGTCACATCATCATCATCGTCGTCGTCACTGTCATCAGCATCACAATCATCAGCATCACAATCAGCATCGTTATCAGCATAATTTAAGATCCTCGTCATCAAAAAAGCATTTCAGACATTTGATGACTGCTTGTGTCGTATCGTCGGCATCACCATCATCATCACCATCATCATCACCACCATCATCACCATCATTATCACCACCACCATCATCGCCACCACCATCATTATCATTTCCATTGACATCGCCGGACATCACTGACATCACCACCACTGCTAACCACCATCATCATCATCAACATTATCACCACGAACATCACCAGCTACCATTGACATCATCATCATCACCACCATCAACAGTCGTCGTTGTCATTCCGCTGCTGCCGTTATTGTATCAGATCATCGCCATCATCATCATCGTCATCATCGCCACCATCAACAGCAACATCATCAACATCACGGGCGCCCCTGCCCGAATTCGCTGACGGAAGAGGAGGGAGTTTGGGGGAGGAGGAGGAGGAGAGAAAGGGAGGAGGAGGAGAGGAGACACGGGGAGAGAGACGGGACACGATTATCGGGGAGAGAGAGACACACGAGGAAGACGTGGGGAGACGTGGAGAGACACGAGAGGGAGACACGTGGAGAGAGACAAGAGGAGAGACACGTGGGGAGAGACGGGGGGGGGAGAGACGTGGGGAGAGACAAGAGAGAGGAGGGGGAGACGTGGAGAGAGACAACAGGAAGACCAGGGAGAGAGACACGTGGAGAGAGACACGGAGAGAGACACGTGGAGAGAGACACGTGGAGAGAGACACGTGGAGAGAGACACGTGGAGAGAGACACGTGGAGAGAGACACGGGGAGAGAGACACGGGGAGACGAGGAGACGGGAGGGGACAAGGGTGAGTTTGGAGTGTTTCTCTTGAGCGAGTTACTGAGTGTGTGAGTGTGATGTGTGTGGATGTGTGAGTGTGTAAACAAGTGTGTGTGTGGATGTGTGAGTGTAAACAAGTGTGTGAGTGTGTAAACAAGTGTGTGATGTGGCTTGTGTGTAAACAAGTGTGTGTGTGATGTGTGTGTAAACAAGTGTGTGATGTGTGTAAACAAGTGTGTGATGTGGCTTGTGTGTAACCACGTACGTGTGTGTAAAACACGAGTGTGTGTGTAAATACGTTACAGTATAAACGTGTGTGTGTGTGCGTGTTAACAAGTGTGTATAAACACATTACTATGGAGTGATTGTAAACAAGTGTGTGTGTAACCATGTGAGTGCGTGTAAATACATGACGGCAGTGTACGCGTGTGTGTGTGAGTTTTAACAAGTGTGTGGATGTGTGTGTGATGTGGCTTGTGTGTAAACAAGTGTGTGGATGTGTGTGTGTAAACAAGTGTGTGGATGTGTGTGGGTGTGTGTGTGTATGTGTGTGTAACCAAGTGTGTGGATGTGTGTGTGATTGGGCTTGTGTGTAAACAAGTGTGTGTGTGTGTGTGTTAACAAGTGTGTGGATGTGTGTGAGTGTTAACAAGTGTGTGTGTGTGTGTTAACAAGTGTGTGGATGTGTGTGTGATGTGGCTTGTGTGTAAACAAGTGTGTGATGTGTGTGTGTGTTAACAAGTGTGTGGATGTGTGTGAGTGTTAACAAGTGTGTGGATGTGTGTGTGATGTGGCTTGTGTGTAAACAAGTGTGTGATGTGTGTGTGTGTTAACAAGTGTGTGGATGTGTGTGTGATGTGGCTTGTGTGTAAACAAGTGTGTGGATGTGTGTGTGTGTTAACAAGTGTGTGGATGTGTGTGATGTGGCTTGTGTGTAAACAAGTGTGTGATGTGTGTGTGTGTAAACAAGTGTGTGGATGTGTGTGAGTGTTAACAAGTGTGTGGATGTGTGTGTGATGTGGCTTGTGTGTAAACAAGTGTGTGATGTGTGTGTGTGTAAACAAGTGTGTGGATGTGTGTGAGTGTTAACAAGTGTGTGGATGTGTGTGTGTGATGTGGCTTGTGTGTAAACAAGTGTGTGATGTGTGTGTGTGTAAACAAGTGTGTGGATGTGTGTGAGTATTAACAAGTGTGTGGATGTGTGTGTGATGTGGCTTGTGTGTAAACAAGTGTGTGATGTGTGTGTGTACACAAGTGTGTGGATGTGTGTGTGATGTGGCTTGTGTGTAAACAAGTGTGTGGATGTGTGTAAACAAGTGTGTGTAAACAAGTGTGTGGATGTGAGTGTTAAACAAGTGTGTAAACACATACTACGGTGTGAGTGCAATGCGGTGTGTGTGTAAACCAGTGTGTGTGTGTGTACAAGTCTCTGTGTATTCGTGTGTAAATACTAAATCCATTGCTACAGTACCCGTGTGTCGTGTGTGCAGTGTGTAAATGAAAGTGTGTGTTTGTACTGGACCTGTTAAATATATGTTAAATATACACACGTGTGTTGTTAGCGGTGAGTGTGTAAACACCACTCTACAAATGTGTGTTACATAAAGAGACGGGAGTGTGAGTACATTGGTGTGTTGAATGTGTTTGACTTGTGCGTGTTGGTGTGTACACAAATGTACGCGTGTGTGTGTGTGTCAACAAGTGTGGCAAAAACAGCACGTAAGTCAACAAGTGTTAAGTGTACAATGTGCCGTGTATACAGTAGTGTGTGTGTATATATATACAAACTAGTGTGTGTAAACAAATGTGTGTATACGTGTGAGTGTGTTGGTGTGTTGTAGTGTAAGCGTTAGTCAACAGGTGTTGGTGTGTAATAGCGTTGTTATTCTCTGTGTATTCTGCGAGTTTCCAAGTACATTTATTGAGTTTATTGCCAGTGTGTGAGTGTGTAAACACGTGTTAGTGTGAGTGTGTAACCACGTGTGTTAGTGTGTAAACACGTGTGTGTGTGTAAACACGTGTGTGTGCGTGTATAAGTATTGAGCCCACGTGTTCGTGTGTAATATAATTGCGTGAGTTTTCGGTGTGTTATGTGTGTGTAAACAAGTATTATATGTGTATGTAAACAAGTATTGTGTGTGTGTGTGTAAACAAGCATTGTATGTGTATGTAAACAAGTGTGTGAGTCCACGTGTTCGCGTGTAAACACACGTGTAACAGTATTATGCGAGTTTCCAGGATATATACTTTGTGTAAACAATTGTGTTGTGAGTGTGTAAACAAGTGTATCTGTGTGTGTGTGTAAACAAGTGTGAGTATTGAGTTCACGTGTTCGTCTTTAAACACATGTGTAATAATAGTATTGTGTGGGTTTCCGGTGTATTCTGTGCGTGTGTAAACAAGTGTGGCTGTGTGTGTAAGAAAGTGTGTGTCTGTGTGTGTAAACAAGTGTGTCTGTGTGTGTAAACAAGTGTGTGTGTTAACAAGTGTGTCTGTAAACAAGTGTGTCTTTGTGTGTAAACAAGTGTGTCTGTGTGTGTAAACAAGTGTGTGTGTAAACAAGTGTGTGTTAACAAGTGTGTCTGTAAACAAGTGTGTCTGTGTGTGTGTAAACAAATGTGTGTGTGTTGGGTGGTTATTAGCCCGAGTGTGCCCCAAACACCGAATGTAAATAAGGAAAATGTGTGGTAAACCTTACAGGTGAACAGGTGTGTAAACCTCGGGTTTGGTTAAAAGTAAATTAGCCTCACCAACGCCGTAGACACGTGTGTGGAGTGTGTGTAGGAGGTTTATTTCTGCTGAGTGTGTGCGGGTGTTTCTGCTGAGTGTGTACATTTGTGAGCGTGTCAGGCAGCTTGTTGTTAACTCTGTGTGTGTGGTGGTGATTGTACACGTGTGTGTGTGTGGTGTTGTGGTGATGATTGTTAGTGTACACGTGTGTGTGTGTGTGGTATGTGTGGTGTTGTGGTGGTGAGTGTTAATGTACACGTGTGTGTGTGTGTGTGGTGGTGAGTGTTAGTGTACACGTGTGTGTGTGTGTGTGGTGGTGAGTGTTAGTGTACACGTGTGTGTGTGTTGTGGTGGTGAGTGTTAATGTACACGTGTGTGTGTGGTGAGTGTTATTGTACACGTGTGTGTGTGTGTGTGGTGGTGAGTGTTAGTGTACACGTGTGTGTGTGGTGAGTGTTAGTGTACACGTGTGTGTGTGTTGTGGTGGTGAGTGTTAATGTACACGTGTGTGTGTGGTGAGTGTTATTGTACACGTGTGTGTGTGTGTGTGGTGGTGAGTGTTAGTGTACACGTGTGTGTGTGTTGTGGTGGTGAGTGTTAATGTACACGTGTGTGTGTGGTGAGTGTTATTGTACACGTGTGTGTGTGTGTGTGGTGGTGAGTGTTAGTGTACACGTGTGTGTGTGGTGAGTGTTAGTGTACACGTGTGTGTGTGTTGTGGTGGTGAGTGTTAATGTACACGTGTGTGTGTGGTGAGTGTTATTGTACACGTGTGTGTGTGTGTGTGGTGGTGAGTGTTAGTGTACACGTGTGTGTGTGTGTGGTGGTGAGTGTTAATGTACACGTGTGTGTGTGGTGAGTGTTAGTGTACACGTGTGTGTGTGTTGTGGTGGTGAGTGTTAATGTACACGTGTGTGTGTGGTGAGTGTTATTGTACACGTGTGTGTGTGTGTGTGGTGGTGAGTGTTAGTGTACACGTGTGTGTGTGTTGTGGTGGTGAGTGTAAGTGTACACGTGTGTGTGTGTGTGGTGGTGAGTGTTAGTGTACACGTGTGTGTGTGTGTGGTGGTGAGTGTTAGTGTACACGTGTGTGTGGTGTGGTTGTGTTAGTGTTAGTGTACACGTGTGTGTGTGTGTGTGTTGTGGTGGTGATTGTTAGTGTACATGTGTGTGTGTGTTGTGGTGGTGAGTGTTAGTGTACACGTGTGTGTGGTGTGGTTGTGGTGAGTGTTAGTGTACACGTGTGTGTGTGTGTGTGTTGTGGTGGTGATTGTTAGTGTACATGTGTGTGTGTGTTGTGGTGGTGAGTGTTAGTGTACACGTGTGTGTGTGTTGTGGTGGTGAGTGTTAGTGTACACGTGTGTGTGTGGTGGTGAGTGTTAGTGTTAGTGTACACGTGTGTGTGTGTGTGTGCTGGTGAGTGTTAGTGTACACGTGTGTGTGTGTTGTGGTGGTGAGTGTTAGTGTACACGTGTGTGTGTGTGTGCTGGTGAGTGTTAGTGTTAGTGTACACGTGTGTGTGTGTGTGTGGTGAGTGTTAGTGTACACGTGTGTGTGTGTGTGCTGGTGAGTGTTAGTGTTAGTGTACACGTGTGTGTGTGTGTGTGGTGAGTGTTAGTGTACACGTGTGTGTGTGTGGTGAGTGTTAGTGTACACGTGTGTGTGTGTGTGTGCTGGTGAGTGTTAGTGTACACGTGTGTGTGTGTGTTGAGTGTGTTTGCCTGTAAGACTGTATTACATGAGTCTACACCGGCGTGGGGGTTGTTGTTGTTTGCCAAGCGTTGTTTGTCTTGGGTGTGATTCCGACTGTTGGCGATTTCTCGACGATTGTGCCGACAGACGAAGACCCCCGTGTGGCCTGTAATGAGGCTGTTGGGGCAAGTGCTGATGGTGGGCAACACGTGTGTAGGGGTGTTCATGTGTAGTGTAGTGTTAGGGTGTGTTAACGTGTAGGGGTGTTCATGTGTAGTGTGGTGTTAGGGTGTGTTAACGTGTAGGGGTGTTCATGCATAGTGTTAAGTGTGTGGCGTAGTGTTCACGTGTATGGGGTGTTCACGTGTAATGTTAGGGTGTGTTCACGTGTATGGGGTGTTCATGCATAGTGTTAAGTGTGTGGCGTAGTGTTCACGTGTATGGGGTGTTCACGTGTAATGTTAGGGTGTGTTCACGTGTACGGTGTGTTCATGTGTAGTGTTAAGTGTGTGGTGTAGTGTTCACGTGTATGGGGTGTTCACGTGTAATGTTAGGGTGTGTTCACGTGTATGGTGTGTTCATGTGTAGTGTTAAGTGTGTGGTGTAGTGTTCACGTGTATGGGGTGTTCATGTATAGTGTTAGCGTTTGTTCACGTGTATGGGGTGTTCATGCATAGTGTTAAGTGTGTGGTATCGTGTATGGGGTGTTCATGCGTAGTGTTAAGTGTGTGGTGTAGTGTTAGGGTGTGTTCATGTGCAGTGTTAAGCGTGTGTTGTGTTCGGGTGTGTTAATGTGTAGTAAATAGGCGCGTGTTCACGTGTAGGGGTGTTCATATGTAGTGTTAAGTGTGTGGTTGTAGTGTTAGGTGTGTTCACGTGTAAGGGGTGTTGTTCTGAGTGTGTTATAAGCGTGTAACTATGTTGTGTTAAGGGGTGTAAATACCATTACAGGTGTGTGTTGTAGCTTTGAAAATGTGTGTGTTCACCAATGCTCATGATGTTACACGTGTGTAAATGTGTTACAGCAGTGAAGGCGTGTTAGGGGTGTGTGTGTTGTGTATTAGTGTTCATTGTGTAAAGGTGTGTGTGGTTAAGGTGTGTTGCGCTGTTGTGACGATGTCTGTGAGTGCAAAGATGTTGTTGAACGGTATCGTACGTTAGAGGGGGCTCCTTTATAAAGTGTGTAAAAGTGTTATAATGAATGAGGTGTGTAAACATGCGGCAATAAAGGCGTTACAATACAGGCAGTCCCCGACTTACGACGGAGATGCGTTACTTCATCGTAAGTCGAAAATGCCGTAAGTCGAAGATGGCCTAGCCAGGAGTCTTTAAGAATGGTGATAATTTAGCAAAACAGCAATTTACAATACCGTATTGTATAAACTATATACTGTATGTATTTACGTATGTAAAATATTTAACAATTTTGCTGTATCGATATCGTAATATCGAAATAGCGTAAGTCGGAGACTACCTGTATACGTAAGGGATTTAACACCACTACGTGCGCTCGTGTGTTAGACGAGCTACTTGAAGAGAGTTACAGGTGTGCAAGGTGTGTAACAACACGTGTGTAACAACACGTGTGTAACAACACGTGTGTGTCTTGTGTGTGTGATGTACGGCATTACAACCACGGCCCGCTCAATCCACTGCTGGATGAGTGCCTTGTTCACAACCTTGAAGGTCGTGTCGAGACCATAACTTAAGTGCACTGGGCGGAGGTGCTTTTATAAATAATGGTGAGTTTGTTGGTAATCGTGAAACACCGTGGGTTGTTATGAGTAACTGTGAGCTCGGAGTGTGGGTGTAGTGTGTGGGAGTGTAGTAAGAGTGTGTAGTGTGTAAGAGTGTGTGTAGTATGTAGTGTGTAAGAGTGTGTGTAGTATGTAGTGTAGTGTATAAGTGTGTAGTAGTGTGATGAGTGTGTAGTATGTAGTGTAGTAGTTATGATGAGTGTGTAGTGTATAAGAGTGGAGTAGTTGTGATGAGTATGTAGTGTAGTAAGAGAATGTGGTAGTGTGTTGAGTGTGTAGTATGTAGTGTGTAAGAGTGTAGTAGTGTGTGAGTAGTAGTAGTGATGAGTGTGTAGTGTAGTATATGTAGTTTAGTGTGTAGTATGTGAGAGTGTAATAGTGTATAAGTAGTAGTATGTAGTGATGAGTGTGTAGTATGTAGTTTAGTGTGTAGTGTGTAGTAGTGTGTAAGAGTGTGTAGTAGTAGTATAGTGATGAGTGTGTAGTGTGTATAAGTAGTATAGTGATGAGTGCGTGGTTCATTGCTGAGTCATCAGGGGCAACAGCCGCCTCCTCCCTCATCTCGGCCTCAACAACCACCACCACCGCAGTGCGGTCACTCTCTCAACAGCCCCCCCCCCCCACGTCTTTATTTGTTTGTTATTGATGTTGTCCGCTCGTGTGTTTGTATCCGTTGTTGTTTATTTGTTTTAGTTTTCGAGTTACAGGCGACGCATCGCGGCCTCTCGTTTCCCGCCTTTTTTTGCCGCCGCCGCCGCCGCCTCGACGTCGCTGAGGGGAATTTCGGTGTTTTTATTAAATATTTTTTTTCTCTTCACAAACACAACATATCTTACGTGGGGCGGGTTTGTTATTGTTGTAGACATTGGAATGGCACCGTATTTAGGTGTTTTGTTGTAGCGGTTTTGGTTTGTTGTTATTGATGATGGCGGTGGTGGTGGAGAGTGAAACCTTCATCGCTTGGCGTCACGAGGTGAGGGGCGGCGGGGGGGGGGTCGCCGCGATATCGCGATATAGTCACGATATCGTACAATATCGTACGATATTGCGATATTGTCACGATAGCGCGCGATACAGTCACGATATCGTGCGATATTGCAATATAGACACGATATTGTACGATATTGTCACAATATTGTACGATATCCTACGATATCGTACGAAATCGTCACGATATCCTACGATATCGTCACGATATTTATGATTTATCCGCGATAATCGTAATTTTTTTCTTCTTCCAGTTGTCTATATAAAGTGCTGTTGTGTACTGCTGTCGTGCCTGCTCATGCCACTGCTGGTGGAAGGGGCCTCCACTAGAGTGAGCTCTGGAGAGTATTTGGCCTACTCTTCCACGTTGAGCAAAGCGTATTGGAGGAGGGGGGGGGGCCTTACCCACACTTTAGATTGAAAACTAATTTCTTAACAACTGCTTTTCGTCTGTAGTTGATCGTCCTTACCCCGGCACCTCCGATTAGCACGCTTGGCTACGTACGGTGCGAAATGATGTCAAGGTACATACATTACCACACCCGACCTGGTTAGAGGTGATGATGGTGGTGGGAAGAGGAGGATTGGAATTTCAGAAAGCTCCATTTTGTTTCATTCTAGATTTGAAGCTTTCGTGACTGCAAGGATTCATATTCTTAGGTTTTTTTCGGTAAAGTCACGTAGGTGAAACATCAAAATTAATAAAAGTAAAGTAAAAATTGTTTCAGTTGCCGCGCTGTGAGACTACCTGTGCGTGCTATGTAACATCGTATTTTTACCACAGGTGTCACATCCTTGCTGTATGTGCGTTGAAATTCTTTTCCCGTCGTACGTAGCCACCCTTTGCCGATCGGAAGTGCGGTGGAAGGACAAGATATGAACACACAAAAAGCAGTTCTACCTGTGGCACAAAGGCGATGTGACGGAGTGGGCGAGTACGTACACGTGCTAGTGAGTTTGGTGCAGTGTTGCTGTGAGTCACGTGACACCCCATGTGCTCCTGGTTTCTCTGTTCTGGCCCTTACACGATCGCACATTTTTCACTGACGCAATGTTGTCTGTGTGTGTGTGAAACTGCGTGTGCGCTGAGCATACATGCACAGTCACATGATGCACGTGCATGCATAGCGTACTCAACGTTTCGTATGCACACATGCATAGGTACGTGTGTGTGTTCATGTATGCATGAATGTTGGACAGATGAGGAGTGGTGGCGCAGTGGTTAGCGCGCTGGACTACGAACCCGGCGACCCGAGTTTGATTCCCGCTCACGTCCAACATCAGTGACGATTATCTGAACCGGTCCTGGGCCTCCCCTAGGTCGGCTCAGCCTCAATGAGTACCTGGTGCGGTGTGTACAACATCGCCACTTGGGAGACAAAGGCGGCTGGGCGTGGTGTTGCTACCCACCCACCCTCTCGTGTGCTGTGCCTGCCTTCATAGGTGCTCACTAACAGCACTTGCCCCTACAGTCTGTGTAGGCTATACGGGGATCTTTGTCTTGTTCACGTATACTGGAATGTTGTACACTTGTACAGCTATATACAGTAATGTGTGTGTGTGTGTGTTTTTGCGTATGTTATGCTATGGTGTTCATGGGTGAGTGTGTGATAGTGCAGTACAGAAAAAGTGACAATACTACTCACTCTCACACCACCACACTCAGTCACACCGCTGTGATGCGTTGGTGTTTTCGAGCGAGCGTCTGATGGTGTGACACTGAGTACTGTGAAGTTGAGCATCATCTCAATCCCTCCCATCTCCACTTCCCGTGTGATGAAGCAACATCGTCATTTCAACATCATTGATCACACCACTCCTTGCCACCCCCCCCGTGTTAACCACAGCTACAGCTGCCTCGCTCACTTTCCAATTGGAAGTACCGCAGGAGAAATTGCTCCACTTCTTTGCATTCAAAACACATATTCCTCCGCGTCACCATTCTTGCACAGATCTTACAGTAGGTTGTCAATCCACTGCTGGATGAAAGGACCCTGCACAACACGCCGTTGTGTCGGTCACGGAGGTTGTGCGGCCGTACTTCACGGCGTTGGTCAGTGCGAGGATTTGAGTGAAGGCAGCCGGCCCTTGGACCGGTTCAAGTCACCACTCGGCACTCGGCGTCAATCTCGGAGGGCCGGGGAGTCGAACTCGGTTCGTCGGTTTCGGAGCGCCGTTTCATAACTCTTTCTCATTCGCTGCTGCCTTAAATATTGAAACCAAAATGAATTAAATTGGGATGTGTAAACTCCACATCCAGCTGTTTTGCACTTAAATCGGATGACCTCTTCAAAGAAGCTGCGGTATAAATTTTGTCGCCGGTCTTTTCGAATTCCCGAGCCACGTTTTTCACGGGGATACTTGCTAGGTACTTAGTCGAGAAAAAAAAAACCTCCCAAAGTGGAAACCCCTTGACAGCCATAAGAATCTCCACTCGCTCCCAACGCCACCACCAAAACATTAGCCAGTCTGTGTCTCGTCTGCCAGTGCCATGTGCTTTTGGCGAGCGTGCGAGCGTGTGTGTGTGTACACGGAATGGTGGGAAGCAGTAGTCTAGCGGTTAGCGCGCTACGCTGTGAAACCTGGCCACCTGAGTTCGATTCCCACTCACGGCCAACACCAGTGGCGATTATCTAAACCGGTCTCGGGCCTCCCCTAGTTCGACTCAGCCTTAAATGAGTACCCGGTGCGGTGTGTTAAATCTGACCGCAGGGGAGTCGGGAAGCGGCCGGCCCGGGCGTGGTGCTGGTCACACCGCCCTCTCATAGGTGTGCCGTGCCGGTGGCCTTTGTGGGTTTCGTGGGTTCTCGGTAAGAGCGCTGGCCCCAACAATCCGCTTGGGCTCCACGGGGGGATCTTTGTCTCTGGGTGCGAGTGTTGCGAGTACGTGGTGGGCTGGCGGTGGCGGTCTGGTGTACTAGGTCGGTTGGCCATTGTGGATGTAGTTCCTCAAAGGCGGGCGGGCGGACGAGTGGGTAGGTGGGTGGGTGAGTGGGTAGGTGAGTGGGTGGGTGGGTGGGTAGGTGGGTGGGTGGGTGGGTCGGTGGGTAGGTGGGTGGGTTCGTAGGCAGATGGGCAGGCGGGCGGGTAGGTGGGCGGCAGGCAAACTGAACGGGGAGTTCGGTGGGAGTTCCTCTTATCAGCACAGAGGCAAATCGTTGTGTATTTATTTTCCCTGTTGTGGCCGTTGCTCTGGCCCCAATGTCCAGCACTTGACCTTCAACCCCCGCCGTCCCATTGCTGCGTGTGGAGGGAAGGGAGGTAGGAAGGGGCTGTTTATTCATTCATCACAACAGCGTCTATCCCACGTGTCATCGTGGTTCTCACTGGGTCGTGTGTGTCTGTGTGCTAGAGGGTTAGAGGTTAGTTTCCCTCACAAAGGTTCTGGGTCATGTGTGTGTGTATGTGCTAGAGGATTACGGTACATCGTAGGTGCTCGCTAACAGCACTTGCCTCAACAGTCTGTTATGGCTACACGGGGGATCTTTGTGCTGGGTCGTGTGTGTCTGTGTGTGCGTGTACCACATTTGTGGGGAGCGGTAGTGTAGCGGTTAGCGTGCTGCGCTATGAACCTGGCCACCTGACTTCGATTCCCTCTCACGGCCAACACCAGTGACGATTATCTGAACCGGTCCTGGGCCTCCCCTAGGTCGACTCAGCCTTAAATGAGTACCTGGTGCGGTGTGTAAACATCGGCACTGGGGAGACAAAGGCGGTGGGGCGTGGTGCTGGCCACCCACCCCCTTCATAGGTGCTCGCTAACAGCACTTGCCCCTACAGTCTGTTAAGTCTTTCTGGGGGATCTTTGTTTTTTTGTGTGTGTACCACAGCAGTGATGGGTTGCTGGGGTTCCGTGCGTCAATATTCCACAGTTTCACGTGAAGAAGTGGCCGCGCTGTCAGTCATGTCGCTAACATGTTTAGTTTGTTGTCCTTCCCCCCCCCCGCACCTCCGATTAGCACGGTTGGTTACGTACAATGCGAAAGAATTTCAACATACACACGTGTGTACGTGCGCGTCGCTCTGTCGGTATTATTATTATTAATTCTAGATTTGAAGCTTTCGTGACTGCAAGGATTCATATTCTTAGGTTTTTTAGATGAAGTCACGTAGGTAAAAAATAAAAATTAATAAAAGTAAAATGAAAATAAAAAAAATCACGACGTTGCCTCCGAAACGTCGTGATTTTTTATTTTTATTTTACTTTTATTAATTTAATTTTTTTACCTACGTGACTTTACCGAAAAAACCTAAGAATATTATTATTAATGTTGTTGGTGGTTCGGGCTAGTGTGAGGGTCTGAGCAAGTGTGGGGGTTAGGGCTAGAGTTCGTGCGAAGAGCTTGGAGTGTGAGGACTAGTGTTAGGGTTATGGCTCGAATTAGTACGAGAGCCATGGGGTCAGCTGTTAAGGTGAGGGCTAAATCAAGCCTTAATGTTTGGGCTTGAGTTGGTGTTAGCTCGCGAATTGCTACGGTTTTTGGAACTCGTTCTCGCGTGTGGAGCTTGGTAAAAGCAGTGCTGCTGCTGCTCTCTCCAGCTTTCCAGCAAAAACCTCACGGAAGTGGTTTTGCAGTTTTGATTTCGCCTTTGCGAACGTCGCTCAGAAAATTCCCCATCAGCCTCAGCTCCGGCCATTGAGGTGCGTGCACACCTGTGCGTGCGCACGTGTGTGCACCTGTGCGTGCGCACGTGTGTGCACCTGTGCGTGCGTGTGTGTGCAGTGGGGAGCACTAGTGTGGTGGTTAGCACGCTGCGTTACAAACCAAGCGACCCGAGTTCGACTCTCTCCCACTGCCCCATATCGGTAACTAATGTCGGAATCGGTAATGGGCCACCCTTGGGTGGACTCGGCCATAAATGGGTACCTGGTGCCATGTTTAAACATCGGCACTGACGAGACAAATGCAGCCGGGGCGTGGTGCTGGCCACCCACTCCCTCGTGTGCCGTGCCGGCCTTAATCGGCGCTCGCTTATGGAACTTGTCCCTGCCGCCTGTGCAGGCTGCACGGGGGATCTTTGCTTTTGTTTGTACGTGTGCATCTGCGCGTGTGTGACACGTGTTGTTGTGTCGTCTTCTCCCGTCCGAAGGCCTTGGTCTGCTTCTCTGAGCCTCGGGCATTTCCGCCGAGACCCAGCGACAAGCGTTTGCGGCAGGAAGCGTGCCTTCCTGATGTTGCTGCTGCTGCTGTGTAATGGGGAAGCTTTCCACGCAGGAGAATCACTTGCAGCGCACAGCGCTGGGGAATTGCTTGCAGCATGCAGCAGCGGCGGCGGTGGCAAATGAGTGCATCTGTGTTCACCGTTTGTCCCTCTCCGCTTGTGTCGACCAGAAGTCGAGAATAATTTCCAGCATTTGGCATTGGGAAATCAATGCAGCAGCAATGGATGTGTGCATAGCAGTATTTACCAATTGGTTCTCCCTGCTTGTATCGAACAGAAATCGAGTATCAATTTCCAGCGTGCAACACACGGGAATCAATTGCAGCATGCGGCATTAACAAATGTGTGCACATCGTGTTGACCGTCCGTCATCTTTCGTGTGGAACACAAACGGAGACTCATTTGCGCTGATGCTGCACGAGCGGATCATTTGCAGCATGCAGCATTGGAAAGAGAAAACGCGTTTGACCGCCGGTCCCTCTCCCCTTGTCCTCCCGCCCCACCCCAACCCTTCTGTCTCTCCTCGACCCGCAGTGAGGCCTTCTCTGCACTGCCATTCTGCGTGGCATGACGACAAACAGCAGTAGCAGCAAGGTGAACAAGGCTCTCAAGGTGAGCCAGCCAGCGGGTTCGAGTGTGCGGGGCGAGTGTGCAGGGCGAGTGTGCGTGAAGGGTGTGCAAGGCTGTGTATGTGTGCGAGTGAGAGAGGGAGTGGGAGTGCGAGGGAAAGAGTGCGAGAGAAGTGTGTGGGAGTGCGAGTGAAAAAGTGCGAGAGAAGTGTGTGGGAGTGTGAGCGACAGAGGGAGTGCGAGGGAAAGAGTGCGAGAGAAGTGTGTGGGAGTGCGAGTGGGAGTGCGAGGGAAGTGTGTGGGAGTGCGAGCGACAGTGGGAGTGCGAGTGAAAGAGTGCGAGAGAAGTGTGTGGGAGTGCGAGCGACAGAGGGAGTGCGAGGGAAAGAGTGCGAGAGAAGTGTGTGGGAGTGTGAGCGACAGTGGGAGTGCGAGGGAAAGAGTGCAAGAGAAGTGTGTGGGAGTGTGAGCGACAGTGGGAGTGCGAGGGAAAGAGTGCAAGAGAAGTGTGTGGGAGTGCGAGCGACAGTGGGAGTGCGAGGGAAAGAGTGCGAGAGAAGTGTGGGGGAGTGTGAGCGACAGTGGGAGTGCGAGGGAAAGAGTGCGAGAGAAGTGTGGGGGAGTGTGAGCGACAGTGGGAGTGCGAGGGAAAGAGTGCGAGAGAAGTGTGGGGGAGTGCGAGCGACAGTGGGAGTGCGAGGGAAAGAGTGCGAGAGAAGTGTGGGGGAGTGTGAGCGACAGTGGGAGTGCGAGGGAAAGAGTGCGAGAGAAGTGTGGGGGAGTGTGAGCGACAGTGGTAGTGCGAGGGAAAGAGTGCGAGAGAAGTGTGTGGGAGTGCGAGCGACAGTGGGAGTGCGAGTGACAGTGGGAGTGTGAGGGAAAGAGTGCGAGAGAAGTGTGGGGGAGTGCGAGCGACAGTGGGAGTGCGATTGAAAGAGTGCGAGAGAAGTGTGTGGGAGTGCGAGGGAAAGAGTGTGAGAGAAGTGTGTGGGAGTGTGAGAGACAGTGGGAGTGCGAGGGAAAGAGTGCGAGAGAAGTGTGGGGGAGTGTGAGAGACAGTGGGAGTGCGAGAGAAAGAGTGCGAGAGAAGTGTGTGGGAGTGTGAGAGACAGTGGGAGTGCGAGGGAAAGAGTGCGAGAGAAGTGTGTGGGAGTGTGAGCGACAGTGGGAGTGCGAGGGAAAGAGTGCGAGAGAAGTGTGGGGGAGTGTGAGAGACAGTGGGAGTGCGAGAGAAAGAGTGCGAGAGAAGTGTGTGGGAGTGTGAGAGACAGTGGGAGTGCGAGGGAAAGAGTGCGAGAGAAGTGTGTGGGAGTGTGAGCGACAGTGGGAGTGCGAGGGAAAGAGTGCGAGAGAAGTGTGGGGGAGTGTGAGAGACAGTGGGAGTGCGAGAGAAAGAGTGTGAGAGAAGTGTGTGGGAGTGCGAGCGACAGTGGGAGTGCGAGGGAAAGAGTGCGAGAGAAGTGTGTGGGAGTGTGAGCGACAGTGGGAGTGCGAGAGAAGTGTGTGGGAGTGCGAGAGAAGTGTGTGGGAGTGTGAGCGACGGTGGGAGTGCGAGGGAAAGAGTGCGAGAGAAGTGTGTGGGAGTGCGAGCGACAGTGGGAGTGTGAGGGAAAGAGTGTGAGAGAAGTATGTGGGAGTGCGAGCGACGGTGGGAGTGCGAGGGAAAGAGTGCGAGAGAAGTGTGTGGGAGTGCGAGCGACGGTGGGAGTGTGAGGGAAAGAGTGCGAGAGAAGTGTGGGGGAGTGTGAGCGACAGTGGTAGTGCGAGGGAAAGAGTGCGAGAGAAGTGTGTGGGAGTGCGAGCGACAGTGGGAGTGCGAGTGACAGTGGGAGTGTGAGGGAAAGAGTGCGAGAGAAGTGTGGGGGAGTGCGAGCGACAGTGGGAGTGCGATTGAAAGAGTGCGAGAGAAGTGTGTGGGAGTGCGAGGGAAAGAGTGTGAGAGAAGTGTGTGGGAGTGTGAGAGACAGTGGGAGTGCGAGGGAAAGAGTGCGAGAGAAGTGTGGGGGAGTGTGAGAGACAGTGGGAGTGCGAGGGAAAGAGTGCGAGAGAAGTGTGGGGGAGTGTGAGAGACAGTGGGAGTGCGAGGGAAAGAGTGCGAGAGAAGTGTGTGGGAGTGTGAGCGACAGTGGGAGTGCGAGGGAAAGAGTGCGAGAGAAGTGTGGGGGAGTGTGAGAGACAGTGGGAGTGCGAGAGAAAGAGTGCGAGAGAAGTGTGTGGGAGTGTGAGAGACAGTGGGAGTGCGAGGGAAAGAGTGCGAGAGAAGTGTGTGGGAGTGTGAGCGACAGTGGGAGTGCGAGGGAAAGAGTGCGAGAGAAGTGTGGGGGAGTGTGAGAGACAGTGGGAGTGCGAGAGAAAGAGTGCGAGAGAAGTGTGTGGGAGTGTGAGAGACAGTGGGAGTGCGAGGGAAAGAGTGCGAGAGAAGTGTGTGGGAGTGTGAGCGACAGTGGGAGTGCGAGGGAAAGAGTGCGAGAGAAGTGTGGGGGAGTGTGAGAGACAGTGGGAGTGCGAGAGAAAGAGTGTGAGAGAAGTGTGTGGGAGTGCGAGCGACAGTGGGAGTGCGAGGGAAAGAGTGCGAGAGAAGTGTGTGGGAGTGTGAGCGACAGTGGGAGTGCGAGAGAAGTGTGTGGGAGTGCGAGAGAAGTGTGTGGGAGTGTGAGCGACGGTGGGAGTGCGAGGGAAAGAGTGCGAGAGAAGTGTGTGGGAGTGCGAGCGACAGTGGTAGTGTGAGGGAAAGAGTGTGAGAGAAGTATGTGGGAGTGCGAGCGACGGTGGGAGTGCGAGGGAAAGAGTGCGAGAGAAGTGTGGGGGAGTGTGAGCGACAGTGGTAGTGCGAGGGAAAGAGTGCGAGAGAAGTATGTGGGAGTGCGAGCGACAGTGGTAGTGCGAGGGAAAGAGTGCGAGAGAAGTATGTGGGAGTGCGAGCGACGGTGGGAGTGCGAGGGAAAGAGTGCGAGAGAAGTGTGGGGGAGTGTGAGCGACAGTGGTAGTGCGAGGGAAAGAGTGCGAGAGAAGTGTGGGGGAGTGTGAGAGACAGTGGGAGTGCGAGAGAAAGAGTGTGAGAGAAGTGTGTGGGAGTGCGAGCGACAGTGGGAGTGCGAGGGAAAGAGTGCGAGAGAAGTGTGTGGGAGTGTGAGCGACAGTGGGAGTGCGAGAGAAGTGTGTGGGAGTGCGAGAGAAGTGTGTGGGAGTGTGAGCGACGGTGGGAGTGCGAGGGAAAGAGTGCGAGAGAAGTGTGTGGGAGTGCGAGCGACAGTGGGAGTGTGAGGGAAAGAGTGTGAGAGAAGTATGTGGGAGTGCGAGCGACGGTGGGAGTGCGAGGGAAAGAGTGCGAGAGAAGTGTGTGGGAGTGCGAGCGACGGTGGGAGTGTGAGGGAAAGAGTGCGAGAGAAGTGTGGGGGAGTGTGAGCGACAGTGGTAGTGCGAGGGAAAGAGTGCGAGAGAAGTGTGTGGGAGTGCGAGAGAAGTGTGTGGGAGTGTGAGCGACGGTGGGAGTGCGAGGGAAAGAGTGCGAGAGAAGTGTGTGGGAGTGCGAGCGACAGTGGGAGTGCGAGGGAAAGAGTGCGAGAGAAGTGTGTGGGAGTGCGAGCGACGGTGGGAGTGTGAGGGAAAGAGTGCGAGAGAAGTGTGTGGGAGTGCGAGCGACAGTGTGAGAGAAGTGTGGGAGTGCCGGCGTCTGCTCCCTCACGTCTCCACGTACGAGGCCGGTTGCGTCGAGGTTTGGCCCGGGGTTGTGCGTTCGGCCGTCAAGGCTAACCCTGGGCAAATGTTCTCGGGAGTTGCTTCGCTCCTGCGGCGCGGGACTTGTTGCTCGTGGCTGCCCGCACGACGGTTGTCCTCCGCCGCTGGCTCGCGTGCGGGGTTTTATTTCGCACGAGGTCGCCCGTAGCTGTTGCCGCGAGCGATGGGTTGCGTGAAGTTGCTCGCGGTCGGGGCTAGGTCACTTCTGGGCTTCCCACGAGCGCGTTGTCGATGACCTCTCGCGGTCGCTTCGTAATCGTGACCGCTCCCTTAAAAACGTCCGTCGCGATTGTCCCCCCCCACCGTCCTTTTGAGGTCGCTCGTAGTTTCCCCTCCTTGGCCATTGACGGACGCACGCGATTGCCCGGCAGCTTCTCAACGCGTCGCTCACTATTCTTATTTCCTTGAGGTTGCTCGCGGTTGTTGCTTGCGGTTGCTCCCCTACGGCGTGCCACGCGCTCTTCTCCCGTGCGCCGCGCGCGTGTGCGCCCGTGTTTACGTCTCCGCCGCACGTGCTTTGCCGCCATCCCCCCCCCCTCGTGCGAGTGTTTTGCTCGTGCTCCTGCCAAACACGTGTGTGTGCGTGTCTGCGTGCGTGATGGTTAGTGCGCCTTGCTACAAAACCCGGTGACCCGAGTTCGATTCACGCTCGTAGTCAAACACCAGTGACGATTATCTGAACCGGTCCTGGGCCCTCCCCTAGATCGACTCGGCCTCAAATGAGTACCTGGTGCGGTGTGTCAACATCGCCACCGGGGAGACAAAGGCGGCCGGGCGTGGTGCTGGCCACCCCACCCCATCGTGTGCCGTGTCAGCATTCATAGGTGCTGTTCGCTAACAACACTTGCCCCAACGGTCTTTTATGGTTATACGGGGGATCTTTGTCGTTGTGTGCGTGCTGGAGGGATGGAGGGAGGAGGGAGTGAGAGGAGGGGAGGGAGACCTCTGCCCAGGAAACTGTGGCTGTGATGCTATTTCTGGATGTGACATATCGACCCGCAATGCCAAAGAAGAGCACGCTGCTTTTTCCCCAATAAAGTGATGTCACGTGTTTGTGTGTATATATACGCGCGTGTGTTTATAGACATCTGTGTGTGTGTGTGCGATTGTTATTCAAATAGTGGGGAAGCGGTAGGGGCAGGAGTTGGCACGCTGCGCTACAAACCCGGTGACCTGAGTTGGATTCTCGCTCGTGGCCAACTTCGGTGACAGATATCTGAGCCGGTCCTGGGCAAGAGCACAGCACTTGCCCCAACAGTCTGTTAGGGCGATATGGGGGCTCTTTGTCTTTGTGTGTTTGTGTGTGTACGTTACGGTGGATGAGCGGGTGGTACCGAGGTAGTTATTGCACTGCTCTGCGAGCCCGGCCACGCTAGTTCGATTCCAACTCACGGCCAACATTGGTGACGAGTTTCGGAAGCTGTCCCGGGTCTCCCCTAGGCTGACTTGGCCTCAAATGAGTACCTGGTGAGGTGTGTAGACGTCAGTATTGGGGAGACAGGCGACTGGGTGGTTGGGTGTGGTGGCTACGTCACATGCTCTTGTGCAACGTGCCGGCCACCAATTGGTCCTCGCTAACAGCACTTCCGCCAACAGTCTCTATGGGTCCATGTGTTTATTCTTATAAACGTGTGTCTTTCTGGAATGGTCAATTCCTCCACCAATTGGAAAATTTCCACGATTTTGGGGTCACACTTTGATTCGGCGTTCGACTTAGCTTTGTCTCGTTTGCGTTGTTTTCCGTTTGTTCCCTCGCGCTTTGTGCAGCTCCGTACAAGCGCGGCGACGCTCGCACGAGAGCGACCAGGGCTGAAGCACAATGTCAGCAAGCCATCGCATTTGCTCAGACAATTCACGTGACATTCGTCGTAAATCATCATTGGCCGTGGGCAATCTACTTCTTGGATGAAGGCCTCCCCCAGGCCGTCACCACCGCCATCACCGCTTGTGATTATACTGGTCAACAAAAAAAAAAATTCTGGCCCGGACTTTTGCAGCTGTTTTAGACTAATTTCAGGGTGCTGATTCCAAATCTAATCTCAGATTTGCTCTATCACATCTCATTTTTATGCTATCGGCATACCCCATTTCCATTGATTTTACCCAAAATTAACTTATGATTGCAAGTTGTTGCGAGTCAGTGACTGTTTTAGTGTTAAAATATGGTGCTGTATTTTTTAGGATAGTGTTTATTATATAATTTTATGTAGATATCCACATTTATTTAATATTTTTCTTCTGCAGTTTTTATTGAAAATGCAATATTTGATATCTCAAAAACCTAATGTGATAGATTCCAAATCTGATGCCAGATTTGGAATCAGCACCCCAAAATTACCTTAAAACCCCTCTTCTTGGTTCTTTCGGTAAAGTCACGTAGAATGGAAATAATAAAATAATAAAAATAAAACATAATAAAATAATTCTCACGACGTTTCGGCCTGAATGACTCTGTCTCCTCGATAGACCTGTTCTCCACCTGAGGACGGCTGCTTGCGTTGTGGCCGAAACGTCGTGAGAATTATTTTATTATGTTTTATTATTTTATTATTTCCATTCTACGTGACTTTACCGAAAGAACCAAGAAGATGAATCCCTGCAGTCACGAAAGCTTTAAATCGAAGGATACCTTAAAACCGTTGGAATACCTTATGCCAGAAAAAGTGTGTTGACCAGTGTAATCCACCTGGCACCTGCTTCACGCGAACTCATTCTGTCGCTCCATCTCCTCCTCGGTGCGCGGTCCGTTCCTCGGCTGCCACTCTTTTACTCTTTTTTGACCGTTGGACCTCACCCGCTGTCCAAGCCCACTTTCAGTTTGATGAGGTCACGGACCTGTGTTCCTCTTTACATCTCTCGGTGCAATCGCAAGCTTGCCGCTCCCCACGCTTCTTGGCGCACTCTTCTTCGGTCGTTGTTTCCGTATTCTTCACCGACGGTCACGCTTAACAGAGCGCGATAATTCCATTTTGTAGAGCATCGTTCATGCTAATTGCATCCCACGGCGCTGTACGATGACTATATGTTTACATAGCCAACCATGCTAATCGGAGTTGCAGGGGAAGGGCAATACACTATGGGTCTCTTCGTGAGTCTATGGGTCTCTGTGTAGTGAGTTTATTGGCCTCTGCTGTGTGAGTGTATGTACGTTGAATTTCTTTCTCACCGTACGTAGCCAACTGTGCTAGTTAGAGGTGCGAAATATATTCGCAGCTACCGAGCGAATGAATTAAACGAATCAAAGAAATGGCACCAAAGCAAAAGGCTCAAACAACAACAACAAAAGAATTCAGTCTTGCTTCGAAAATGTGATTGTTTGTTTTGTTTATTTGTTGTTCACAATCACGATTAAATGACTTTGCCTGGGAAAGCGAAACCAGGGGGTCGGCAACCACAACAACAAGAAGAGACATTTTTTTTTAATTCGGAAGAAAAAAAACCTCTATACAGGCAGTCCTCAACTTACGATGGAGATGCGTTAAGACGACCCCATAGTAAGTCGAAAATATCGCAAGTCGAAGATGGCCTCGCCTACCCAGGAGTCTTAAAGAATGGTGATAATTTAGCAAAACAGAGCAATTTACAGTACCGTACTGTATAAACTATATACTGTATGTATTTATTAATGACTACTGTATTGCACAGTAAAATGTAAAGTAAAAAAACAAGGTAAATTCTTAGCCTACCTATATGAACTGCAATTTAATATAAAGTTTTTTCAGGAAACAATCCTATCTGCTACAAAAACGTTTAACATGCATTGAACGTATCGTATTGTGGTAACCTTAAAATGAAATCGCTAAAGCTACGTATCACACATGCACTGAACGTATCGTAACGTATCATATTGTACTGTACTCGCCAAGATTCTGTCCGTCGTCTGCACACGTGAACGATGTTGGGTTGTTGATGGCCATTTTGTCGTATCGCCATCGTAAGATCGAAATATCGTCAGTCGGACCATCGTAACTCGGGGACTACCTGTATTTCAAGAGCCTCAATGCCAGGTGGTGAATACGAGACAGTGGGTCCTTGATAAATGACATCACGAAGCGGTTCCTTAAAGAGCCACAGGTTGCCAACCCCTGAGCCAGACCGAGTCTCGTGACCCTTATTCAGAAGGGTCCTGGTTTCGAATGTCTGGCCAATACGCCTACTAATGCTTGTTTACTAAAACTATAAACTATTTTTGGCTTTACCAGGTAATGCCCACTGAGCTATGTAGTAGCTCTTTTTCAGAAGCGAACTGGCCACAATTGATCGCTCAACGAAGTGGCTTATCAAGTGTAAATGTATAGCAGCCAGATACTTGTAAGCACATGTTTCTAAATGTGGAGAGAAAACCGGGGGACCCAGAGAGAAAAATCCACGCGACCACGGGGAGAGAGACGCTTGCTCCAATTATACAGACGTCAGGATCGGGACCGAACCCACGACCTGAATACCAGGCGAGGTAGTTAACGTCTCGCCGCTGTGTTGCGTACCGAGAGGAAAATGAAGTGCCTGGAGGAAAACCCGTGCGACGCGGGGTGACGGGCATTCAGACTCTGCCAACGTAACGAAGTGCATTACACTGGTCAACAAAAAAAAAACTTTTTTTCTGCCTGGACTTTTGCAGCTGTTTTAGACTAATTTCAGGGTGCCGATTCCAAATCTGATCTCATATTTGCTCTATCACATCTCATTTTATGCTATCGGCATACCCCATTGTCATTGATTTTACCCGAAATTGACTCTGTCACTTATGATTGCAAGTTGTTGCGAGTCAGTGACTGCTTTAGTGTTAAAATATGGTGCTGTATTTTTAGGATAGTGTGTTTATAATATCATTTTATGTAGATATCCATATTTATTTAATATTTTTCTTCTGCAGTTTTTATTGAAAATGCAATATTTGATAGACAAAAACTGATGCCAGATTTGGAATCGGCACCCCAAAATTACCTTAACACCGTTGGAATACCTTATGCCAGAAAAAGTGTGTTGACCAGTGTTATTAACCTAGAGAAAGGCTTGCTGAATCCACGGGAGTGGTCCTGTTGCATTGTCGATGTTTGATATAAAGCATCGAGCGGACTCCGGTCATCCTCGCAGCGGCGATGGCTTTTTGGCTGGCCATCGTCTGGAACGCGCTCTTCCTTCCGATGTTAGGGAGCCACTGGAGCTAAGCGCTGTTAAATCGTCGTCATCTCGATTGAAAGGTCATTTCTTTGGAACCGCTTTTTGTGTTTGGTTGTCCTTCCCCCGCACCTCCGATTGTATCATGGTTGGCTACGTCCGGTGCGAAAGAAAAGCAAATAGCATTTTATTACATCCGTTGGCCCACTGCTTGTAAAATGAAAGTTGGGCTGAGTGTGGTAGGAAACTGGAGAACCCGGAGAAAACCAACTTTGAGTACAAGAGGTTCGCAATACACGAATATCCGCACAAAACGGGTTTGACGAAACCACTTTGGGAGTCTGTAATCAGCCAACTGCGTTGCACCTGTGTGTCACCTACTTGCCGCGCTGCGTTATGGAGGAGTTATCTAATTTACCAGTGGGTGGACGGGGTGGGGGGGGTACACAGACGGTTCCATCGTTGTGTGATCCATTAACCCTGACGCTCGTATTGACCACGAATGTTGGTTCATCTATGGCCGGCACTCATGGTGGCAATCAAACGTACGTTGGGATGTGTGTGTGTGTGTACGCGCGTGTATGTGTTGTGTATGTAGGTGGGTGTGCCATGCCGGCCTTCATAGGTGCTCGCTAACAGCACTTGCCCTAACAGCCTGTTAAGGCTATGGAGGGGGGGGTCTTTGTCTTTGTACGTGTTGTGGAGTGGCAGAGCGGCGGTTAGCGCGCTGCGCCAGGAACACGGCAACCTGAGTTCAATTCCTGCTCGTGGCCAACACCAGTGGCGAATATCTGAACCGGTGCTGGGCAGTCTTACCCCTCGGTCGACTCAGCCTTGAATGAAGTACATCAGCACTGGCGGTGGGGCGTGGTACCGGCCACACCACCCCACACGTGCACCGTGCCGGCGTTCGTAGGTGCTCGCTAACAGCACTTGCCCCAACAGTCTGGTAAAGGCTACACAGGGGATGTTTGTGTCTGTGTGCGCACGTGTAAATCTGCGTGTCTGTGTGTCCTCATACAGTATTTATAATCGTGCGAGAGGTGCTGCATCAGCATTTGCTTTGTCAACACGAGAGAGAGAGTGAGCGAGCAAGTGAGAGCGAGCGAGGGAGCTGAGGGAGAGATGGGGGGTGGGCAAGAGAGCCGTAAATATTGCTTGTGAAGCACAACTACAGATGTCAGTAGGGCTGCGATGGATGCTGTCCGTTCCTCATGCCCTGCCTGCATGTGTACTATGTGTGTGTGTCTGTGTGGATGTGGTACACGTGTGCCTGCATGTGTAGTGTGTGTGTGTCTGTGTGGATGTGGTACACGTGTGCCTGCATGTGTACTATGTGTGTGTGTGTCTGTGTGGATGTGGTACACGTGTGCCTGCATGTGTGTGTGTGTCTGTGTGGATGTGGTACACGTGCGCCTGCATGTGTGTGTGTGTGGATGTGGTACACGTGTGCCTGCATGTGTGCATGTGTGTGTGTCTGTGTGGATGTGGTACATGTGCACCTTGTAATTGTGTGTGCTTGTGTGTATGTGACGCTCACAACAACGAGTGGAGCGCCGGGTGGCTAAAGCACAGCAAGTTGGTACAGTAGGGGGCACAGGTGGAGCATCAGCCAGTCATCTCGGTCATCTCGGTCAGTCGACCCGTGGCACCTGCTGGGTCTGCCCCGTGACCTCCTGCCAGCGGGCGTTCGACACTTCACGTGGCCTCAAGGTGCACTTGGCCTGGCACAAGCGTCGTGGTGACGTCACCGCCACTTAGTGGCGAATGGCGGTTGTTGTTGTTGTGTGTATATGCATCTGTCCGAGTTATGAGCATGTAACCAGCTCGCGGCCAACACCAGTGACGATTATCTGAACTGGTCCTGGGCCTCCCCTAGGTCGACTCAGCCTCAAATGAGTACCTACTTCGGTGTGTAAATATTGTCCATGGGGAGACAAAGGTGGTCGTGCTTGGAGTTGGCCACCCACCCCCCCTGTGTGCCGTGCCGGCCTTCATAGGTGCTCGCTAACAGCACTTGCTCAAACAGTCTGCTAAGGCTATGCGGGGGATATTTAACTTTGTGTGTGTGCACGTGTGTGAGTGTGTGTTCAGATCTCTCCCTCTCGCGTGAGTCTGCTGGAGTCAGCACTCCCGGCCATGCTGAGCCAGCAAGATCCCACAGCACTCGCCCCATCAGCACAATTCTCCTCTCAACATCACAACGAACATCACCGCTACTATCGCAGCTGTTACCGTCACTGCCATCACCACTACCATTACAGCCATCACCGTGACCATTGCAGCTATTGCCGTCACCGCCATCACCACCGTCATCACCACTACCGTCACCACTACCATCACCACTACCATCACCACTACCACCACCACTACCATCACCACGACCATCTCAATTGTTACCGTCACTGCCATCACCACTACCATTACAGCCATCACCGTGACCATTGCAGCTATTGCCGTCACCGCCATCACCACCGCCATCACCACTACCGTCACCACTACCATCACCACTACCATCACCACGACCATCTCAATTGTTACCGTTACCGCCATCACCAATACCATCACAGCCGTCACCACGACCATCTCAGTTGTTACCATCACCGCCATCACCAATACCATCGCAGCTGTTACCGTCAACGCCACCACCATCATCACCATCATCACCATCATCACCATCATCACCATCGCAACTGTTTCCTACACTGCCATCACCACTACCATCACTACCATCACTGCCATCACCACTATCACCATCATTACCACCATCACCGTAACCCTACCATCATCACCATCACTAACATCACCACCACCATCATCACAGCAGCCATCACCACCAGGATCATCATTACAGCTATCGCAACCATCATCGCCATCACCACCATCACAGCCTTCACTGCCATCTTCACCGCCACAACTAATTACTACCATCACCATCACGACCATCACAGCTCTCACCATCATCACCACCAATGCCTGTGGTGATGGGTGCCCGTACATGCATATCGCTGTCGGTGTTTATGCGTGTGTTTGTGCGCGTGTGTGAATACGTTTATGAATAATGTGTGTGTACACATGCATGGTCCGCATCAGATGAGAGCTGTGTGTACGTGCGCTTGTACGCGTGCGCTTGTACGCGTGTGTGTCTAGGTCGACTCAGCCTTAAACTAGTACCTAGTGCTGTCTGTAAACATCGCCACGAGGGAGACAAAGGCAGCCGGGTGCGGTGCTGGCTTCCTACCCCCTCGTGTGCCATTGCTGGCTGTCAGAGGTGCTCGCCAAACAGCACTTGCCCCAACAGTCTGTAAAGGCTACACGTGGGGATCTTTGTCTTTGTTTCTGACCACGGTTGTGCGTTCGTGTGTTGTGATCAAGTGCACGTATGTTGGTGACCCTGAGCCAACGGTTTGCAATTCCACATTACCATGGTCAGGGGCAGTACATCCATATAATTTCTGTTTCAATAGGCAAGCTGCACCATGCGGTGTGTGTGGGCTGGTCTGTGATGCCGCAGCCTGTGATGCTATTTCTCTATATTTAGGCCCTGACCTCTGGGCTTGCATCTGTCGCCAGGCAACAGCTGATGCAGCGAAATTTGCAATGTCGGCTGTCTCCCCTGACGACCGTCGCCCACGGCGACCGATACCCGCGGCAAATGCCAGCCGCGCCGTGGCAACCTGTTTGCCATCGCCGTTAACCCTTGGCGTCGGTTGCTGTAGCAACTGTCGCATTCCTGTCGGCGGCGCCGGTAACCGGGTGGGCCAGTCTTTGGCGCTACCCGTGGCAGCCGTTGCTGTGATGCGGGTTACCATAGCAACCGTCGCTGGGACGACGGTTGCCGACGGAGACCGTTACTAGGGCGGAGATTACCATGCATGCCGGCGCATGGGTGGATGTAATCACCCAGGAAAAGGCACGCTGAGTCTCCAGGCTTGTTTTAAAGAGGGTCCTGCTACTCAATTGGGGGTGTTCAATCATCCCCAATTGAGTAACAACCCCGCCACTCTCGTACGGGAGCGTAACAACTAAAGCTCGGCACAGGTGGACGCAATGATCCTTTGCTCGAGTACAACATCTCCTGGCCACCGCGCAGCCAGAGCCTATAGCACCTGGGTATTCCAAGTAGGCCAAGCGTCACCGAGTGGACGAACGGCGGCTGTTGTTATGGTTGTTGCTGTGCGTGCGTGTGTGAATTTGGAACTAAACGTGCCTTCCGTCAATGACTTTGTGTGCGCAAATATCAATGTTTGGGAATTTGTACGTGCCCTTGTGTGCGAGTTAGAATGTGTGCCTGATGCAATTGCCGCGTATGGATTTGAGTGTACGTACGTGTGTGTGTGTGTGTGTCTGCGAGGCTGCGCTACAAACACGGCGACCCGAGTTTGATTCCAGCTCGCGGCCAACAACAGCAGTGACAATTATCGGAACCGGTCCTGGGGCTCCCCTAGGTCTACTTAGCCTCAAATGAGTACCTGATGCGGTGTGTGTCAACATCGTCACTGGAGAGGCAAATGCCGTTTGGCCGTGGTGTTATCCACACAACCTCCTCGTGCACCGTGCCGGCCTTCATAGGCGCTACTCACTCGCAGCACTTGCCCCAAAAGTTTGTTAAGGCTACACGGGGGATCTTTGTCTTTGTTCATCCACCACACTGCAGGTCACCACTCCTCACGCTTTTTCTTCCCTCGCACTGCTCTACTAATTCGATAATTCCCTCCTCCCGACGTCACTTTTGCTTACCGCCTTCGACGCTATCGTGCTAGTGTGCGGGACCTTTTTGCCATCATCAAAAATGATGGGGGGGGGGAAATGAGAATGTGTTTTTACCCTTGCTGACAATAAATCGGGTGTCAAGATGTCCCAACACCAGAGAGACACCGTTTGCAAGGCATCAAGTCTGCATGAACCATTGCCTTTGTGCTGTTCGCCTTTTGGCGTTCTCTCTCTGGTCTCACACTGGTGAGACAAGGCGGCCATGAAGAAGACTGTCTCTGGTGTAGGACAATCTGTTCCAAAGGCAATGCGTGTGTTATCGGAGCATGTTTTTTGCATGTTTTTTGCATGTTTTTTGCATGTTTTTTGCATGTTTTTTGCATGTTTTTTTGCATGTTTTTTGCATGTTTTTTTGCATGTTTTTTTGCATGTTTTTTGCATGTTTTTGCATGTTTTTTGCATGTTTTTTGCATGTTTTTTGCATGTTTTTTGCCACGAGTATTTGTGGTTAATGCAGACTTGATGCCTTGCAAAATGTATCTATGTGGTGTTTGATCATCCTAACACCTCCCTTCTTATTGCTTGGAAGGGTAAAAACCCTATCCCTATTTTTGATAATACAGTAAAACCTTGGATTGCGAGCATAATTCGTTCCGGAACACGTGTTTGTAATCCAGAGCACTCGTATATCAAAGCACTCGTACATCAGTTGTGATCACGTGACGCTCGGCAGACGAAGCGTATACACGTACTACTCGTACTGCAAGACCTCGCTCGTTTATCAAATTAATATTTACTTGAAAAATGTGCTCGTCTTGCAAAACACTCGCAGACCAAGTTACTCGCAACCCAAGGTTCTACTGTAGTCTGTTGCTGGCCACTTGATGTTTTGGGCCTTCTTTCGCACAATACGTAGTCAACCGTGCTGATCGGAGATGCTAATCGGTGGTCTAGCAAATACATAGAGGGTGGCTGAAAAGTCAGGATGCATTGGGTAATTAGTATTATTGTGCAGGATGGCCAAAAGTAAGGACACATAGAGGGTGGCCAAAGTCAGGACACATAGGGTTATTATTGTACAAATTGGCCCACAGATCAGCACACATAGGGTTCATCTTCTTGGTTCTTTTGGTAAAGTCACGTAGAAGGAAAATAATAAAATAATAAAAATAAAACATAATAAAATAATTCTCACGACGTTTTGGCCACAACGCAAGCAGCCGTCTTCAGGTGGAGAACAGGTCTGTCGAGAAGACTCTGCCTTCTCGACAGACCTGTTCTCCATTATTTTCCTTCTACGTGACTTTACCGAAAGAACCAAGAAGATGAATCCCTGCAGTCACAAAAGCTTTAAATCGAAACACATAGGGTTGTCATTATGCAACCCTATCTGTCCTGGCTTTTTTGGGCCATCCTGCATACCAGTTCTGAATTAATTTAATTGATTTACTCTGAGGTAAATTCAAGAATTGTCAATAAATGTTGTAGCTGTGTTAAATTTCAACGGCTGTGAATTCTACTGTAGACGTAGCTGTTTGTCAAAGTGTTTTATACGTAAATTTACGAATAATAATAATAATAGTCCTCATCATTATTTGTTGCCACCTAGTTGAGTGGCACCGAGTTTGTGTTGTGAATTTGTCCGTGTGAATTTTCTCCGGCACGTAAATGTACGTGCGTGCGCGCATGCGTGCGTGCGCGCGTGGCTGTAGATTAATTGATTTCCGTGCGCCTCTTCGTTCAGAATTATAGGCGAGAAGCCTGCATGCATGTATGTATGTATGTTGAACTTCTTTCACACCACCGTACATAGCTAACCGTGTTAATCGGAGGTGCGGAGGAAGGACAACAAACTAAACACAAACATCGGGTCAAAATAAATAGAAATAATAAAATGATAAAATAATAAAACATAATAAAATCATTCTCACGACGTTTATTTTATTATGTTTTATTTTATTATTTTATTATTTCCATTCTACGTGACTTTACCGAAAGAACCAAGAAGATGAATCGCTGCAGTCACGAAAGCTTTAAATCGAAATCAAAATAAATAGTTTTTCAAACTAGATGATTCAAAAGTGCATGGCTCCGGTGGCTTCCTAACCTCAGAAGGAAGAGCGTTCCAGACGGCCGCAGAAGCGCATCTGAAAGCGCCGGGTGACGCGGTGACCGTCTTCGTTTGATGGCCAACCAAAAGCCGCAGCTGCGTGATGGTACTAGTTCCATGGTCTAACTAGTTCCATGGTCTAACTAGTTCCATGGTCTAAACCGGCAGTGATGGGCAAACTTAATTTGTAGCTTTTGTGACTGCAGGAATTACTCTTTGGTTCTTTCGGTAAAGTCACGTATAAAGAGAAAATAATAAATGAAATACTAGCATACGACGTTTCGATTGCAACACAAGCAATCATCATCAGCTATAAATGAAATAGAAACACAAATCTAGTATACTTAGAAATGTTACGTAATACAACAGAGAGTTGGATAACATAACAGTCAACACCCTACCTGGTTGATTACGTTCTTCCTGAGAATGCTAAATTTGAGAGAGAGAGAAAACACAGAACCAGAGACGTATAGACAGACATGTCTCTGTGTTGACTGTTATGTTATCCGACTCTCTGTTGTATTACATTACATTCTAAGTATACTAGATTTGTGTTTCTATTTCATTTATACCTGATGATGATTGCTTGTGTTGCAATCGAAACGTCGTATGCTAGTATTTAATTTATTATTTTATCTTTATACGTCACTTTACCGAAAGAACCAAAGAGTGATGGGCAACCCCAGACTTTAATCGGTGGACCACATGAGCGGCCCTCTTTCACCTCGATGGGCCGCAGGCTTGACACCGTGCTCGTGCGCTAATCGTGACCCCACGTGCCGCCCTAGAGACGCCCTTTTCGACCGGGACATCGCGAGGGGCCTCCACGGGACACGTGAGGCCCGTGGGGGGGGATGCAGGTTGCCCACCAGTGAGCTACGGCCTCACCTACAGCCCCGCACCTCCGGTTAGCATGGTTGGCTACGTGCGGTGCGCGAAAGGAGTTAAACGTGCGTACGCGCAACATCGAGACGCCAAGGGATGCATGCGGCACGCGGGTCGTAGGTTGCCCACCCACCACTGGTTGGGGGGGCGGGGAAACTGAACACGTTGGGTGTCAATAACGCCACGGCGCTTGAAAGGAAAAGTATCTCGTAATGCGACACGGCGTCGTAGAGTAATCGCGGCGATGATAATAACAATCAAATAATATTCTTGGTTCTTTCGGTAAAGTCACGTAGAAAAAAAAGCATATGCTATTATTTTATTATATAGATTTTATTATTTTGTTATTTCCCTTCTACGTGGCTTTACCGAAAGAACCAAGAATATGAATCCCAGCAGTCACGAAAGCTTTAAATCAAAATCAAATAATAATCAAACAATCCCGGTTTAAACAACGTGCTTTTCAGACACTTTGGAAACGCCGGGGTTCATCCTCAGGAGAATCGTGAAGTGGCTTTTTCTTTATTAATTGGGCATAGCACGTCGACTGATTACGAGTATAATTCGGACGGAAATAATTTGTCCGAATTTTTTCGATCGGGGAAGAAGCCATCTCGTGAAATACCACGGACACGGATGGGGCGTTCAGTTATGCGCGCAGGTGTGTGTGTGTAAACGCATCGGCTAATTTCACAAAGTAAGCCATATATTCCAAGACTATACATAATTATTACCTTAACAGTAACACCCCCCCCACCCCCCCGTGGGTGTATATTCGGGTGATTGTGAAACTTTGTGCTGGTTGCCTAATTTGTGGAACTGCCTGTGTGTGCGCGCGCGTGATTCCGCATACCGACGTGAAGGAAGCCGGTGAGGGTGTGTGAACGTGTCCGTGCGTGCGAGACCGTGTCTACGCGCGCGCGCGCGCGCGTGTGTGTGGTCTGTGTTTTAAGCGGTCAAGGCCGCCTCCAATGTTGCGGCCTCTCGTTATGAGTTTGCGGATTGTGCCGGGTGTGCGCGCGTGTGTGTGCGCGCGTGTGCACGTGCGTGCGCGCGTGCGTGGCCGTGTGGCTGCGCGTGCGTTTGCGCGCGTGCGTGGCTTTGCGCGCCCGTGGCTGTGTGCGCGTGTGCACGTGCGCCCGTGCGTGCGCCGTGCGTTTGTCTGTCTGTCTGCGCGTGCGTGCGTGGGACGACCGCACCACATTTAGCCTGCATGCTGCAGCCTGAGATCACAGGCTGCGTGAGAGGGAGAGGGATTGGCGAGAGGGATTGTGGAGAGGGGAGGGGTGAGAGCTAGCGAGGAGGGGAGAATTTGGGCTGAGGTGGCTTGGCGTTTGGAAAATTCCATTCACAGGCCAAGGTGTGTGTGCTCGTGTGTGCGAGTGTAATGACTGTGTTGATGTGGTGGGAGTTGGTTCGTGTACACGCGTGAGTCAGTGAATGTTATTCTTGTGATCGCGCACACGCGTGTGTGTACGTGCGTTTCGTGAGTCACCGAGTCGTATAATTATTATCGTGAGGGTTTGTGTGAGCCGTAAGTCGGTGGTGTGCTATTATGATTGTGTTGGTGTAAGTGTGTGTGTGTGATGTTGGTGTGTGTTTGTAAGAGGTGTTTTTATTGGGGGTTTTGTATTGTGTTGTGATTGTGAGTCACGTGTAAGAGTGTGTGTACGTGTATAAGTGTATATTTTGTGAGTGCTGTGTGTGTGTGTTATGGTGCGAGGGAATGTGCAAGCGAGTGTGCCAGAGCATGTTTGGGTACGTTTGCGGGACTATGTGAAAAATGTCTCTACGTGTGTGTACTTAGGAATGTTATGGCTTTGAGTATGTGAGAGTGTTTCACGGTGTGTGTTGGGGTGAGCATATAAGGGCGGACGTGTGTGTTAACACACGAGTAAGGCATGTAATAGCGAGCGCATTAATGAGCAAGTGTCCGTGTGAGCGAATGAGCGCGGGAGTTTGCATGAAGATGTGTGACTGGGCGAGTATCCGAGTGAGTACAAGTGTGAGCGAGCGAGTGAGTGTGTGAGCGATAGAGTGAGTGAGTGTGTGAGCGATAGAGTGAGTGAGTGAGCGATAGAGTGAGTGTGTGAGCGAGCTAGTGAGTGTGTGAGCGAGCGAGTGAGTGTGTGAGCGAGCGAGTGAGTGTGTGAGCGAGCGAGTGAGTGTGTGTGAGCGAGCGAGTGAGTGTGTGAGCGATAGAGTGAGTGAGTGTGTGAGCGATAGAGTGAGTGAGTGAGTGAGCGATAGAGTGAGTGTGTGAGCGAGCGAGTGAGTGTGTGAGCGAGCGAGTGAGTGTGTGAGCGAGCGAGTGAGTGTGTGTGAGCGAGCGAGTGAGTGTGTGAGCGATAGAGTGAGTGAGTGTGTGAGCGATAGAGTGAGTGAGTGTGTGAGCGAGCGAGTGAGTGTGTGAGTGTGTGAGCGATAGAGTGAGTGAGTGTGTGAGCGATAGAGTGAGCGAGTGTGTGAGCGATAGAGTGAGCGAGTGTGTGAGCGATAGAGTGAGCGAGTGTGTGAGCGATAGAGTGAGTGTGTGAGCGATAGAGTGAGTGAGTGTGTGAGCGAGTGAGTGTGTGAGCGAGTGAGTGTGTGAGCGATAGAGTGAGTGAGTGTGTGAGCGATAGAGTGAGTGAGTGTGTGAGCGAGCGAGTGAGTGTGTGAGCGATAGAGTGAGTGAGTGTGTGTGAGCGAGCGAGTGAGTGTGTGAGCGATAGAGTGAGTGAGTGTGTGAGCGATAGAGTGAGTGAGTGAGCGATAGAGTGAGTGTGTGAGCGATAGAGTGAGTGAGTGAGTGTTTGAGCGATAGAGTGAGTGAGTGTGTGAGCGATAGAGTGAGCGAGTGTGTGAGCGATAGAGTGAGTGAGTGAGTGTGTGAGCGATAGAGTGAGTGAGTGAGTGTGTGAGCGATAGAGTGAGTGAGTGAGTGTGTGAGCGATAGAGTGAGTGAGTGAGTGTGTGAGCGATAGAGTGAGTGAGTGAGTGTGTGAGCGATAGAGTGAGCGAGTGAGTGTGTGAGCGATAGAGTGAGCGAGTGTGTGTGAGCGATAGAGTGAGCGAGTGTGTGAGCGATAGAGTGAGCGAGTGTGTGAGCGATAGAGTGAGCGAGTGTGTGAGCGATAGAGTGAGCGAGTGTGTGAGCGATAGAGTGAGCGAGTGTGTGAGCGATAGAGTGAGCGAGTGTGTGAGCGATAGAGTGAGCGAGTGTGTGAGCGATAGAGTGAGCGAGTGTGTGAGCGATAGAGTGAGTGAGTGTGTGAGCGAGCGAGTATGTGAGGGAGTGAGCGAGCGAGTGTGTGAGCGAGCGAGCGAGTGTGTGAGCGAGTGAGTGTGTGAGTGAGTGAGTGTGTGAGCGATAGAGTGAGCGAGTGTGTGAACGTCGTGTGTGATTGAGTGAGCGAGCAAGCGAGCGAATGCGTAACTGGTTGAGCATGTGAGTGAATGAGCGAGCCAGCGATGTGTGAACGCGTGCGTGACTCGTTGAGCACGTGAGTGAGCGAGCGAATGCGTGAAACTAAATGTGAGCAAGTGAGCGAGCGAGCGAACGTGCGACTCCGCGCGTTACTTGGCGAGCACGATTTCGAGGGGCGAGCACGCTTGCGAGGGGCGAGCACGCTTGTGAGGGACGAGCACGCTTGCGAGGGGCGAGCACGCTTGCGAGGGACGAGCACGCTTGAGAGGGACGAGCACGCTTGCTAGGGGCGAGCACGCTTGCGAGGGACGAGCACGCTTGAGAGGGACGAGCACGCTTGTGAGGGACGAGCACGCTTGCGAGGGACGAGCACGCTTGCGAGGGACGAGCACGCTTGCTAGGGACGAGCACGCTTGAGAGGGACGAGCACGCTTGAGAGGGACGAGCACGCTTGCGAGGGACGAGCACGCTTGCGAGGGACGAGCACGCTTGCGAGGGGCGAGCACGCTTGCGAGGGGCGAGCACGCTTGCGAGGGGCGAGCACGCTTGCGAGGGGCGAGCACGCTTGCGAGGGGCGAGCACGCTTGCGAGGGGCGAGCACGCTTGCGAGGGGCGAGCACGCTTGCGAGGGACGAGCACGCTTGCGAGGGACGAGCACGCTTGCGAGGGACGAGCACGCTTGCGAGGGACGAGCACGCTTGCGAGGGACGAGCACGCTTGCGAGGGGCGAGCACGCTTGCGAGGGGCGAGCACGCTTGCGAGGGGCGAGCACGCTTGCGAGGGGCGAGCACGCTTGCTAGGGGCGAGCACGCTTGCGAGGGGCGAGCACGCTTGCGAGGGACGAGCACGCTTGCGAGGGGCGAGCACGCTTGCGAGGGACGAGCACGCTTGCGAGGGACGAGCACGCTTGCGAGGGGCGAGCACGCTTGCTAGGGGCGAGCACGCTTGCGAGGGACGAGCACGCTTGAGAGGGACGAGCACGCTTGAGAGGGACGAGCACGCTTGCGAGGGACGAGCACGCTTGCGAGGGGCGAGCACGCTTGCGAGGGGCGAGCACGCTTGCGAGGGACGAGCACGCTTGCTAGGGACGAGCACGCTTGAGAGGGACGAGCACGCTTGCGAGGGGCGAGCACGCTTGCGAGGGACGAGCACGCTTGAGAGGGACGAGCACGCTTGCGAGGGGCGAGCACGCTTGCGAGGGACGAGCACGCTTGCGAGGGACGAGCACGCTTGCGAGGGACGAGCACGCTTGCGAGGGGCGAGCACGCTTGCGAGGGGCGAGCACGCTTGAGAGGGACGAGCACGCTTGCGAGGGGCGAGCACGCTTGCGAGGGGCGAGCACGCTTGAGAGGGGCGAGCACGCTTGCGAGGGGCGAGCTCGCTTGCTTGCGAGGGGCGAGCACGCTTGCGAGGGGCGAGCACGCTTGAGAGGGGCGAGCACGCTTGAGAGGGGCGAGCACGCTTGAGAGGGGCGAGCTCGCTTGCTTGCGAGGGGCGAGCACGCTTGCTTGCGAGGGGCGAGCACGCTTGCTTGCGAGGGGCGAGCACGCTTGCTTGCGAGGGGCGAGCACGCTCGCGAGGGGCGAGCACGCTCGCGAGGGGCGAGCACGCTCGCGAGGGGCGAGCACGCTTGCGAGGGGCGAGCACGCTTGCTCGCGAGGGGCGAGCACGCTCGCGAGGGGCGAGCACGCTTGCTTGCGAGGGGCGAGCACGCTCGCGAGGGGCGAGCACGCTCGCGAGGGGCGAGCACGCTCGCGAGGGGCGAGCACGCTTGCGAGGGGCGAGCACGCTTGCTCGCGAGGGGCGAGCACGCTTGCGAGGGGCGAGCACGCTTGCTCGCGAGGGGCGAGCACGCTCGCGAGGGGCGAGCACGCTCGCGTGCATGCGGCGCTGCACAAGCACGTGCACGCTGCCCAGTTCCGCTGCACTCGTACACAAATACCTTCCGAGTGTCGTCATCGGCACGCAGACCCCCCCCCTCCACCACGTCCCACCCCTCCCAGGATTCACCGCCAAACACTCTCACATCCCCCCCCCCAACCGTCAATGTTGAGCTTGGACCTCGCCCTCACCGAGGCCGCTAGTGGCTGGCGCACAACGCCCTCGCTAGTGACGGAGGAGCCCCGGGGCTACGGTTTGATTCCCGCCGCTACAGCCGCCCCCCACACCCCCTCCCCTGCTTCCTGTCGTGCTCACAGAGCCATTGCTGTTCCCGAAGTAGCAGTGGTCAGTCCTGTTCAATAACGGTAGTTTAGGATTAAGGGCGCCGTGTCAATCCGCTGCTTGCTGGATGAAGGCCTCTACCCCCCCGTGGAGTGTCGCTCGTACAGGCGGTTTGACTATACTTCACCGAGCTGGTCAGGAGATGTGGTCCAGGACCTGTTGTTGAGATAGCACTTGGCCCAGTTGAGAGGACCGTGTGCTAACCACGGCACCACCACTCCACGTCGCAGTCATGGGTCGTTCTTGGCCCCATCATTAGCATCGTTGTTGTCTCCATCATTGTCATTGCGGCCAGCATCATCATCAACAACATCATCATTGTCAACACATCGTCACTATCATATGGCAGTCTGCATCAGCCTACATCGTGATCAGCTGCGTTTAGAGCATTTGGCTGCAATACATTTCTACACGATTAGCAATTGAGTTGAGCTTTCATTTGTGATAGCCAGGTCGTTTCTGAACAAGAGCTTAATTAGCTTAGTAGTCCTTACCTGCAAAAATAAAAATAAAAGTACTTTTAATTCATCATCATCATCATCCCTCTCGAGTCCATAAGTGAGCAATCACATTTTGTGCTGTGGACGTACTGGCCCCACCCCCCCACCCCCCGCGCATTTGGAAAGTGGAATTTCCACAGCCGGCTCTGGGGGCCGCAAGCAGGAGTGAGCGTCGGACCCGTGCGCTGCTGCTGCTGCTGTCAGCTCAGCGCGTGGCCAACTCTCGCTTGAGGTCCGGACCGCGCTCAGATTTCTCTTCACCCGCCGTGCGGTCCGAGCCGCTGGTGGAAGTTCCACTTTGTCCAGTGGCAGGGAGAGAGGCGTTGTTTATCTCGATAAGTTCGTGTGTGTGGGAGGAGGAGGAGGAGAGCGGAAGTGCCCAGGGAATATTCTTAGGTTTTTTCGGTAAAGTCACGTAGGTAAAAAAATTAAAATTAATAAAAATAAAATAAAAAATCACGACGTTTCGGAGGCAACACAAGCTTCCGTCTTCAGGTGGAACCGTCACAGCACGCTTGCTGTATCAAGTAAATGGGTAGATAGAAGCGCTTGCTGTATCAAGTAAATGACACAGCAATCGTGCTGTGACGGTTCCACCTGAAGACGGAAGCTTGTGTTGCCTCCGAAACGTCGTGATTTTTATTTTATTTTTATTTATTTTTATTTTTTACTTGATACAGCAAGCGTGCTGTGACGGTTCCACCTGAAGACGGAAGCTTGTGTTGCCTCCGAAACGTCGTGATTTTTATTTTATTTTTATTTTATTTTACTTTTATTAATTTTAATCAATTTTTTACCTACGTGACTTTACAGAAAAAACCTAAAAATATGAATCCTTGCAGTCAAGAAAGCTTCAAATCTAGAATTAATGCCCAGGGAATACCCACGCGGCGGGAGCCTACTTGCTACACTGCCACCCACCCACACCCCGGACAGGTCAGGGGGGGCGGGGAGAGGCTCACCGAGTGATCCGCCAATCCTGACTTGAATCGCCGTCGCCGCGAGCTGTCGAAGCGCTCCGTCTAGCTCTCGATTTTCGGGCTGTCGGAGACCTTTCCATGTCGCGTTGTTCCCAGGAGTAAGCCATTGTGTCCCCCACCCTGTCTCTCTGCGTCTCTCTGCGTCCTGTTGCCCTGAGTTCGGTCCTAATTGCGGTGACGTCATCCGTTGGTCACTCGCGCTAACTTGAGTAATTTACACCCAAACAGAGTTCGGTGATGGCTCATTCAGACCGGAAAGCACTGGGGGACCAGCGGTGTTGATGATGAGCCAGGTCTGACCTTTAAGCTTTGCCCGAGGTCACTTCTTAAGCCGCGTCCGGAAATGTTCGCCGTGCTGATATTTGGTGGGCTTGCTGCCCTCTTCGTGTTTTGAGTTCAGAGTTTGAAGGGAAGAACAAATGTGGCTTAGCGTTGTTCCTCGCCATGGTTTCGGCCGAACGGCCGCCGCGCATTTCCACATCTGGTCATGTGAACAAACCGGAGAGCATTCTGCTTCGCCCGGGGCCCCAGGATGACCCCGGTCCCGGCTCGTGTTCTCCGTGTCTATACGTTGTGTACCATCGCTGGCTTCTGGTTGTGTCCTCTTGTGCTCCATCCTGCCCTCATGGTGTGTCTGCCGTCCCCTCACTTCCCCTCGTGTGCGTCCGCGTTCCGTTTGTCCTCGCCACATCCTCTCGTGTTCCGTCTCATCGTGCCGTGGCCGTCTGGCGCGCTCTTCCTTCCGATATTACTGGGAGCTACGCAATTTTAAATCATCTAAACTGAAAACTAATTTCTTTAGGACTGCCCCCCCCCCCCCGTGTCCACCCCACGTCCTCATCGCATCCCCCTCTCACAACCGTCTTCTTCCCCCCCTCCTCCCCCGCAGGTGAAGCGCGAGCCGAACGAGATTTTGCCGAACGCCGGCAGCGTGGCGTCACCTGACGGCGCCGCACTCACCGGGGGGGGGGGCTGCGGGGGCGGCGGCGGCGGCGACACGGACACCAGCTGCGGTGGCGGCGGCGGCGGTGGCAGCAGCGGCCCGCTGAGCGACAATGAGCTGGTGTCCATGTCGGTGCGCGAGCTGAACCAGCACCTGCGAGGCCTCTCCAAGGACGACATAGCGCGGCTCAAGCAGCGCCGGCGCACGCTCAAGAACCGCGGCTACGCCGCCAGCTGCCGCGTCAAGCGCGTCACCCAGAAGGAGGAGCTCGAGCGGCAGAAGGGCGACCTGCAGCTGGAGGTGGAGAAACTGGCGCGCGAGAATGAGAGCATGCGTCTCGAGCTCGGAGCGCTGCGCGCCAAGTACGAGGCGCTGCAGGCGTTCGCGCGCACCGTCGCCCGCGAGCCCATCGCGCCCGCCAAGGTGGCGGCCACCAGCGTCATCACCATCGTCAAGTCGGAGAACAGCGGCGGCGGCGGCAACAACAGCAACAGCGTCATCGGCGTCATCAGCAACAGCGGCATGGGAATCGGCGGCGGCGGCGGCAACAACAACAACAACAACGCGGTGGTGGCGGCGGCGTTAGGGGTGTTGGCGGGAGGTGGCGGCGGCGGAGGCGGCGGAGGAGGCGGAGGAGGAGGAGGCGGGGGGTCGTCGGTCGGCGTGGTGATGCCGCCGGCGCACGCGGCCGCCACCGCCGCCACGGCGAGCCAGCTGCACGCGGCCCACCCCACGGCGCCGGGCGGACACGGGCCTCGCTTCTAGGCCCCGGCGGGGAGCGGCGGGGACCGGCTGTGGCGGCGTGAGCGCTGGGGACGGAGGGGTGGAGGAGACTGAAAGACGCTGGCGTGGAGAGCAGGGTGGTGGTGGTGGTGATGATGGAGGTGGTGATGATGATGGTGGTGATGATGAGCTTCTCGGTTGACCCTGTGACACCCGGGTCTGTCCCGTGACCTCCTGCTGGCTGGCGAGCCTTCGCCGCTCTCACGTGGCCTCAAGGTGCACCTAGCCTGGTGCGGGTGGCGTGTTGCTCCCGCATCGTGGTGAACGGCGGCGGCTGCTGCTGCTGCTGCTGCTGCTACTGGTTTTGTGTGATGGTGACGACGACGACGACGATGATGAGAAGAGGGGCTGAAACAGATGGGTGACGAGGGTTCGAGAAGTGGTCTGCACGGGGAGGTCGTTGAGCTGGCCCTGAGAGGGTCTGCGATGGATCTCAACGAGTTCTCGAAGGAGCCACAGAGAAGGTCTGAATTGGGTCCCAGACTGGGGCACAAGCAGAAGGGGGTGTGGGTGGGGGCGGTGCGTGGGGGGGGGGGGTCCTGCGCGATGGAGCCGCGGAGGGGTAACTGATGACGCCGTAAAGGAATGCAAAAGGGTGGTGGGCCTGAGAGGAGGAACTAAAGGCTGTGGGCCCTGGCGGCGGCGGGGATGGGTGGGTGTGGGGGGAGCTCTGGGTGGAATGAGGTACCAAGGGTTCCTCAAGGGGGCCCAGGAACGGAGATACAAGTGCTCCTTGATGGTCATCGGTGTGAACATTCCACAACTGCCCTCACGACGCAGGCCCCCCCCCCCCCCCACGGCCGGGGTGCAGAAGCGGAACTTGGAGCCGCCGGTGGGAGATGTCGATATTTAAACAAAACAAAAAATCTTGATTCGTATTTTTATTATTATTTATCGCCCTTCTTTGTTTCGCCCGCGTTTTTTTTTTTATTTTGCGTCACCACACCTTGACCGCCGAATTCGCCGGTTCGCGGCGAGCGGCAGAGTCGCTTTAGCCGTGTGCGATCGCGGAAATTTAAAAAACAAATTCCGCTAAAATTGTCTCGATTTAGCGACAACATGACAAAAACTGAAAACGCATCAGCAAACAGTCCAGCACTTGTACACGTGACCGATACCTCCGCGGTATTTTAAAGGGTTTTTATACGAGTGTGTGTGTGTTCATTATATTATTTAATTATTGTTTTTGTAAGTTTTAGTTTTTATACGCGTTTATTTATTCGTACTCGTAAGGCCAAGTCGAGCGGATTTTGCCCGGCCCGGGCGTGTCAGCGTCTCTACCGGTGATGAGAGGCGGTGGTGAGGGGTGGTAAGGGAAAAGTGAGTGAGGAGCTGGTGAACACCGCTAGGCACGATGCGTCTGGTAGCGAGTATCCCTTGTACTCTACCGTCCCGTAGCGCTAATTAAGATGCGGTCCGTTAATCATCACCACCCATGGTCTGTCCATTGCTGGATGAAGGCCTCAAGCCTTCACGGCCTCGCGACGCCACAGTTTCCTCTCGCTCATTAATCAAATCCTGTTAAGTAAAACTCGAGGCGTGTGCCGAATCCAATGACGTGTCTGCAGGCGGCAACCAATCGAGTAGCGGTCACCGGCCAGCAAATTGAACCCGAATTTCAAAACGATGAGCGGTGTTTCCGGAAGGAGATGCATTCTGTTTCCGCGATTGCAAAACAAATGCGGTGAAATTTGCAGCATTTTAGCGCAGCAGCGGCAGCTGAAGAGTGGCTCGGAAAGGGGAAGAAACTCGCTTCCATGCGCAAACCCAGGCAGCGTGCGTGCTGGTGTTTACGGGATCTCCACTCTGGACTCGACCCCCCCTCCCCATCCTCCTCTCTCTGCCACCTCTCGCCCCCCTGCCACCGCCCCTCTCTCTCCCACCGCACTGCCCCGACTCGGCCAATCGTCCGTGTAGCGCAAGAAAGGGAAGAAAACACACGACAGCACGTGGCGGACGACGGGAGCGGCGACACGTCCGGCAGCGGTTCAGATCTCACCGCGCGGGACAGGTTGTCACCGACGCCTGGGGGGGGGGGGGTGGGGGTGGGGCGGGGCGGCTGACCTGACCTTCACCGTCAGAATTTGTTCGAAAGGACGAAGAAGAAAAAAACAACCCACAAAAAAAACAACAAGAAAACCGTTAAGGAGGAAAGGAAGAGATGGAACGGCTCCGAAAACCGCGCAAAACTTTAAAAATGCAAAACATTTCAACGATTGCGGCGGTCGCTGACGCCAAGCACTTAGACGACGCTGTCGGGTCGATGGATGAAAAAGTTTATTTTTATTTACGTCGTCGTCCGTGATTTTGTGTCGTGATGTTTTAATATCGCACCCCCCTCCCCTCCCCCCCCCCCTGCGTAACGCACTTCCCACGTACCCCTCCACAACCCCGCTCCGTGCCCCCCCCCTTTTATCTTTGTCGCAAGATTTAATCGTCCCCCCACCCCCAACAACTTTCATGCATCAGACAGAAAGAGAAAAGTTAGGGTATTTTTATATAATATATATTATAGATGACGATCTCGTTAATTTTATATAGCTATTACATGGATAGTGAAACAAAGGTGTATTTTTGTGTGCGTGTACGTGTCCGTGTGTGTGCGTATATATGTGTGTGTGTGTGCGTGGATTTAGTAGAATATTTTAATTATTTAAATTAAAGAAAAACTACAAAAATGAACGCAAAATCCCGTTACAAACCGAGGAGTCGAGAGCAGGAGGGGTGGTGGAACTGTGGGGTGGACACACCGGTGTCATCCTGGTGTCATCCTGGTGTCACTTATCTTGGTGTCATCTCAGTGTCACTTATCCTGATGTCACTTATCCTGGTGTCATCCTGGTGTCATCCTGGTGTCACTTATCCTGGTGTCACTTATCCTGGTGTCATCTCAGTGTCACTTATCCTGATGTCACTTATCCCTGTGCCACGTATCTTGGTGTCATCTCAGTCTCACTTATCCTGATGTCACTTATCCTGGTGTCACTTATCCTGGTGTCATCCTGGTGTCACTTATCCCTGTGCCACGTATCTTGGTGTCATCTCAGTGTCACTTATCCTGATGTCACTTATCCTGATGTCACTTATCCTGGTGTCACTTATCCTGGTGTCACTTATCCTGGTGTCATCCTGGTGTCACTTATCCTGGTGTCATCTCAGTGTCACTTATCCTGATGTCACTTATCCTGGTGTCACTTATCCTGGTGTCATCCTGGTGTCATCCTGGTGTCACTTATCCTGGTGTCATCTCAGTGTCACTTATCCTGATGTCACTTATCCTGGTGTCACTTATCCTGGTGTCACTTATCCTGGTGTCACTTATCCTGGTGTCATCCTGGTGTCACTTATCCTGGTGTCATCTCAGTGTCACTTATCCTGATGTCACTTATCCTGGTGTCACTTATCCTGGTGTCATCCTGGTGTCACTTATCCTGGTGTCATCTCAGTGTCACTTATCCTGATGTCACTTATCCTGATGTCACTTATCCTGGTGTCACTTATCCTGGTGTCACTTATCCTGGTGTCATCCTGGTGTCACTTATCCTGGTGTCATCTCAGTGTCACTTATCCTGATGTCACTTATCCTGGTGTCACTTATCCTGGTGTCATCCTGGTGTCACTTATCCTGGTGTCATCTCAGTGTCACTTATCCTGATGTCACTTATCCTGATGTCACTTATCCTGGTGTCACTTATCCTGGTGTCACTTATCCTGGTGTCATCCTGGTGTCACTTATCCTGGTGTCATCTCAGTGTCACTTATCCTGATGTCACTTATCCTGGTGTCACTTATCCTGGTGTCATCCTGGTGTCATCCTGGTGTCACTTATCCTGGTGTCATCTCAGTGTCACTTATCCTGATGTCACTTATCCTGGTGTCACTTATCCTGGTGTCATCCTGGTGTCATCCTGGTGTCACTTATCCTGGTGTCATCTCAGTGTCACTTATCCTGATGTCACTTATCCTGGTGTCACTTATCCTGGTGTCACTTATCCTGGTGTCATCCTGGTGTCATCCTGGTGTCACTTATCCTGGTGTCATCTCAGTGTCACTTATCCTGATGTCACTTATCCTGGTGTCACTTATCTTGGTGTCATCTCAGTGTCACGTATTCTGGTGTCACTTATCCTGGTGTCACTTATCCTGGTGTCACTTATCCTGGTGTCATCTCAGTGTCACTTATCCTGGTGTCACTTATCCCTGTGCCACGTATCTTGGTGTTGTGTTTGTGTCGGGCGAGATGCTCGCAGCGGAGCGCACTTGTCGAAGGCTGGTTTGGCTGGGTGGGTGGGTGCAGATTCGTTAAACCTCGTTTCTCGGCTCGTTAGTTTCTTGTTTTGTTTAAGTCGCGTCGTCGCCTTCATTGCCCAAAAGCAAGAATCACGAATTCCCGCAGGGAGGCCAACGCTGCAGATTTGTCGGTTTTTCAGTCGTGTGGCCTGTATACAAAGACAAAGATCCCCCGTATAGCCTTAACGGACTGTTGGGGCAAGTGCTGTTAGTGAGCAGTACCTATGAAGGCCACGCACACACGCACGATATGCACACAGTATGCACACAGTGTACACCTGCATCGTGTGTTGGCTTGAGATGACCCAGGTGCTGTATCCGGTTGAAGGTTTAAGATATGTCTGTTGAGGGTTTGTGGCAACAGAGGATGTGAAAGTCTTCAGATGGTAATATTTGGCAGGGAAGTCCTTTGAAACGGAGTTCACAGAGCAGAGCTTAGAGGGAGTTCCTAGAGCAAGGAGGTCATGAATTGATTATGGAGATGGTTGATTGATTGCGGAGTTAATCAATTGAGAAAGGAGGTGATGGGATGATGATGGAGGTTGTTGATTGATTATGGAGTGAGTTGATTGAACGGCGGATTTACGGGATGAATATGAAGTTCATTGATTGTTCGTGGAGTTCATAGCATGGACAAGGGAGGCAGGCCATTCCTCTTTGGTCGTGGTTCTCAATTGAATCACCTCTCCCCCCCCCCCCCAGTGGCTCGCTATAACGGAGGCTGCAACGTGTTGATGGGTCGTCCAAGACGCGAGACCGTGCTCAGGAAGTTCAGAATGGCCGTGTCGGGGACACTTAACAAGCTGGCAATGCCGAGATCCTGGGTTTACGATCGCGGTGATTAGACGGAGCGCTGGTCTCGTCCCAGACACCGATAATTGTCGGTAATTGAAACAACAGCTGCCATTCGCCACTAATCTAAAAGTAAACTGAAGATTTTTTCTTTTTCTTCTTGGTTCTTTCGGTGAAGTCACGTAGAAGGGAAATAATAAAATAATAAAAATAAAACATAAAATAATTCTCACCTGAGGACGGCTGCTTGCGTTGTGGCCGAAACGTCATGAGAATTATTTTATAATGTTGTATTTTTATTATTTTATTATTTCCCTTCTACGTGACTTTACCGAAAGAACCAAGAAGATGAATCCCTGCAGTCACGAAAGCTTTAAATCTAAATTTTTTATTTTATTTTGCCAGGTCAGGCACCACTGAGCGATATAGCTGTCTTGCAGATGCGACCTGGCCACAAATTATATCTCAACCAAGTGGCTTATGATGTGGAAATGTATAGCAGCCAAGTCCCCTGAATGCGTGATGTTGATTCAAAATGTGGAGGAGGAGGGGGGGGGGGCGGGGGGGGGGAAACCAGAGAACCCGGAGAAAAATCCACGCAACCACGGGGAAAAAGAACACGCAGACTCCACGAATTGGCGGCGACGTCCCCACGGCGCTCGTGCCAGGCCAGGTGCGCACCCAAGCACAAAAAGACAAAGAGCGGCGGGCCAAGCGACCTCCCAAACCAGAGGATTGCGGTGCAACAACACAGGGTGGTGCACTGCTCTCTGATGCGGGTCTTGACACGTGGCTGGTGGGTTTCCGCTGCTGAGAGAATTTGCGATCGATTTTTGTTGGAGGGTGGAGGGTTAAGGCCACGAAATTATCCTGCCTAAAATGAATGTTGTAAAGACCCTCAACCAGGCGACATAACCAAGAAAATGAAAGTGTGACGTGAGCAAGTGTTTAGCTGCGCGCCAGTTCTTGTTATACACATTATTATCGTTCACGGTTCGCTCGCGACTGCGTTGAGCATCCTCAGGACACCATCCAGAGAGCCAGGCGGAGTTGAGCGTGTCGCCTGCGCCCCGGTGTGTTTCTCCACTTGAACCACACCGACACACACACACAGCGTGCACGTAATCGGGAGAGAGAGAGAAAAGTCAAATATAATCCGCGACGGATACGGAGCAGTCGTTCTTGGGCGAGCGCCATCTGCTGGCTGGCGAGAGTGTCGATTGAACCAAGGCCTCTGACCTTTGTAAAAACAAGAACATCATGGCTAAGTGGCTGTGTAGGTGGCCGCAGGGGACACCGCGTGGAGAGAGTGCCGCTGCGGGAATTCCGCGTGAACTCCCCTACCCAGAACCTCCCTCTCAGCTCCTCCTCTGTTCCACCAACCCCACCTCGACCCACCCCCCCCCCCCCCCGCGTCTCTCAGCTCTCCTCGCGTCCCAGCAACCCCAGGATCGTTCAAACCGCGCCAAAGTTTGCGATGATGTGGAGCTGTGAAGATGTGCGCTGCGTCGTCTCGCGTGTGGTGGTGGTGGTGGTGCAAGTGGCTTTGTTGACCCCACGCTGCCTTGACCCCGTCCCGCTCTCTCCGCGGACACACGCTCCGCCAGGCGCGGAGGGTCATCCGTGTCCTAGACTCATTGTCGCGCAACCCCTTACCACTCGCACTACCACGTCTTCCCTCGCTCTCTCTACCGTTAGCTTGCCAAGCCTTTACCCTACCCTGCCTTAGCCATGACTAACCCCAGCTTACCATCACTGAGGCTACCCTACCCTGCCCTAACCATGACTAACCCCAGCTTACCATCACCTAGGTTACCCTACCCTGCCCTAACCATGACTAACCCCAGCTTACCATCACCTAGGTTACCCTCCCCTGCCCTAACCATGGCTAACCTCACCTTACCATCACCTAGGCTACCCTACCCTGCCCTAACCATGGCTAACCTCACCTTACCATCACCTAGGCTACCCTACCCTGCCCTAACCATGGCTAACCTCACCTTACCATCACCTAGGCTACCCTACCCTGCCCTAACCATGACTAACCCCAGCTTACCAACACCTAGGTTACCCTACCCTGCCCTAACCATGACTAACCCCACCTTACCATCACTGAGGCTACCCTACCCTGCCTTAACCATGGCTTACCATGCCCATGACTACACAACCACAACCCTACACTACATACCTACCCAAACTTGTTTACCTCCTGTACTTTACCCAACTCATCCTGTCTTGCCTTACTGAACCTAAGCGTACCTTACAATAACTCTTCCGTTGCGTACCATGCTTTTACTCTTGTCGGCCAAACCACCATAGCCACCACTCACACAACCACCACCACAACCACCACCACCAAACCCTCCTCCAGCATGACGAGCACGAACCCCACTCACCCACCACGCGTGCAGCCGGGGTGTGGACGTTGTACACACGCACACGCGTACCCATGTATTATACACACGTGTGTGCACATGTGCACATGTATGTGTACAGGTGCATGAATACAAGACAAATATCCACCCGGTATTGCCTTAACATTCGGTTTTTGGACAAGTGCTGTTAACGAGAGCACCTATGAAGGACAGGTACTTACTTGAGGCCGAGTGGACCTAGGGGAGGCCCAGGACCGGTTCAGATAATCGTCACCACTGAGTGTTGGCCGTGAGCGGGGATCGAACTCGGGTGGCCGGGTTCGTAGCGTTGACCGCGCAGACGCACACACGTGTACACACACACGTGTACACACACACACGTGTACACACACACACGTGTACACACACACACGTGTACACACACACGTGTACACACACACGAGTGTAGAGTTACATGAATGCACGTCGATGTGCGTGCATATTACAGAATCATATGTTCTTTGGGTCTTTCGGTAAAGTCACGTAGATAGGTTCAAAGAACCCTGCAGTCACGAAAGCTTTAAGTCAGAATCATATACTTGAACACACGTATAAAAAGGACATCCATGTATACACACACACACTAAATATACACATTACGCATGTGCCTAGACGCACACAGCATATCCACTTGCACCATGCGTGTTACATTCAAATCAAAACAAAGTTAGCACTCTCCTGAAGAAGCTATGTCGAGCATTGATTGACAGGTCTGCCTGTGCACACACGTTTGTGTGTACACAGTGTGAGTGTCCATCTCCGTACACGTGTCTACACACATGCACATACCTGTCAACCCATACGGTTCACCCCGTATTCTTGTACACGGAAAATTAGTACAAAATAACAAGGTCTATTTGATCATGGGACCTCCTTTGCCAGTACCACAATATACTAATAGGGTTTTCCCCTTTTTTCTGGCAACAAAGCCGACACCTTTTGCAAGGAAACATGCTTACATTAACCACAATACTTGCAGTCAAATGCAAACAAAAAACATCAGAGTATTGTTTTTTGTTTGCATTTGACTGCAAGTATTGTGGTTCATGTAAACATGATTCCTTGCAAAAGGTGTCAGTTTTGTTGCCAGATAAAAAGGGGAAAACCCCCTATTAGTATAAGGTCTATTTGAGTTTCCCTTTTGTGATGGGACTTTGTAGAATCAACGTTGAGCTCTAAAGGGGACACGGGGTGACCCAATACGGTCTGAATTGGTCCGCTATAAGGCAAGGGCACTGATAAGGGTTTGACAGGTAAGGATGTACCACACGTGATGAGATGACCGCGCTGTGTTGGACATTGTGTGGGCCAGAGAAGTGAACATACCGCCTTCGACTCCACTTCTTGAGAATCTAATACAGAAACCTCATCCACCACCATCACCACTCTGCCTCAACAGTCGTACACTGTATGTATTCCCCCCCCCGCCCGCACACTTAAATCCCCGCAAACTTTATTCTTTGAGGACTCTTTCTCTTATCCGCTGTTCGATTTCACCTCCTGTCAAACCAGCCAGTATCTCTGAATCCGCGACACGTCCAGCCCACAATCGTGGATTACAGGAGTTTTACTGTATCATGAATTATTATTAAATGAATACAAATATTATTATTACCATAATGTGTACAATTTCAACAGCTCTGTTGACTGCGCCAGGAGATGGAATGTTATACAGAAAACAAAAAAACACAATTTAAATCAAACAAAAGAGAGAATTTCAGTATTTATTGCATAAATTATTTTTTTATTACAATGACATTTGTTTTCGTACCGTGTGTCTTATATTCGTTGTCCTATTATTTAGTACCATCGTTGCTATAATTATCACTGTATTATTAGTTTTAACGTGGTTATTATTAATATAATTGTGTGTGTGTGTGTTGTTATCAATTGCTAACAATGCGCTATTTCACCGAGTAAAAGGCGCGCGCGTGCCGAATGTTCGCGAAAGTCGGAGGAGCAGTGCGTAATTTATTGCTGTATATACGGTACTCGTGGTTCAGTCACTATAATACACCAGTCATTCTTTTCTACACGCACTTATTATTATTAAAGGCGGCTTTCTATTGCTCACGTGTGTGTACAGGTGAGTGTGTGTGTACAGGTGAGTGTACAGGTGTGTGTGTACAGGTGTGTGTGTGTACAGGTGTGTGTGTGTGTGTACAGGTGTGTGTGTGTACAGGTGAGTGTGTGTGTGTGTGTGTACAGGTGAGTGTGTGTGTACAGGTGTGTGTGTGTACAGGTGTGTGTACAGGTGTGTGTGTACAGGTGTGTGTGTGTACAGGTGTGTGTGTACAGGTGTGTGTGTACAGGTGAGTGTGTGTGTACAGGTGAGTGTGTGTACAGGTGAGTGTGCGTGTGTACAGGTGAGTGTGCGTGTGTACAGGTGAGTGTGCGTGTGTACAGGTGAGTGTGCGTGTGTACAGGTGTGTGTGTGTGGGGAGCGGTGGTGTAGCGGTTAGCGCGCTGCGCTATGAACACGGCGACCCGGGTTCGATTCCCGCTCACGGCCAATAACACCTGTGACGATTATCTGAACCGGTCCTGAGCCTCCCCTAGGTCGACTCGGCCTCAAATGAATACCTGGTGCGGTGTGTAAACATCGCCCACTGGGGAGACAAAGGCGGTCGGGCGTGGTTGCTGGCCACCCACCCCCTCGTGTGCCGTTTCGGCCTTCATAGGTGCTCGCTAACAGCACTTGCCCCTACAGTCTGTTAAGGCTATACGGGGGATCTGTGTCTTTTGTGTGTGGGTACCGTAGTGTTAGCGCTACGAACCCGGCGGCGACTAGGGGTCGGCACGGTTTGAACCGACTCAAACTGGTTTCAAATTGAGCAATCCAAACCAAACCAGCGACGACTGAACCAAACCAAACCAAAACCAAACCAAACTAAGCTAAACCAAACCTCTTAAGTTGGCTTGAACCAAACTAGTTTGAGCCGGTTCCACCCTGTCCGAGCCAAACCGAGTCGGTTTTCGTAGCCCCAAACCAAACCGAACCAGTTCAAACAGAGCCAAACCAAACCGATTTGGTTCGGTTCAAACCGCGGTTTGGTGGTTTGAGCCAAACCGTGCCGACCCCTAGCGGCGACCCGAGTTCGATTCCCGCTCACGGCCAACATCACCGGTAACGATTAACTGCACTGGTCCTGGGCCTCCCCTAGGTCGACTCAGCCTCACATGAGTACCTGGCGCGGTGTGTAAACATCGCCCACTGGGGGAGACAAAGGCGGTCGGGCCTGGTGCTAATCACCTCCCCCCTAGTGTCCCGTGCCGACCTTTGAACTTTCCCAAAACAATCTCGATTTGAAGCTTTCGTGACTGCAAGGATTCATCTTCTTGGTTCTTTCGGTAAAGTCACGTAGAAGGGAAATAATAAAATTATAAAAAATAAAACATAATAAAATAATTCTCACGACGTTTTGCCCACAACGCAAGCAGCCGTCCTCAGGTGAAGAACAGGTCTGTCGGAAAGACAGACCTGTTCTTCACCTGAGGACGGCTGCTTGCGTTGTGGACGAAACGTCGTCAGAATGATTTTATTATGTTTTATTATTATTATTGTATTATTTCCCTTCTACGTGACTTTACCGAAAGAACCAAGAAGATGGAACGGATTGTATAAGGAGCTCAGATCCTTGAAAAGTCTGGACACAGTCCCATCGGTGAGCTCCTCCGGCAGGCGAGGCTGCGTTTGCTGGGTCATGTAGCCCGCATTCAAAGCCACCAGGACTCCCAAGCGGCTTCTGTTTGACCGGATCGAGGGGCCTAAACTGGTACGACACGGGCTGGAGAAGAGATGGACCGATGCGGTGCATGCAGGAGGATGCTGAGGCTGAGCTTGTCCGGATCAGGCTCTGTGGAGGAGGCTCGTGAAGGACGCTGCTACTGGGAAATCGGAGGCAGTCGCCCTCTCGACAACAACGGAGGGCAGAGGATCAGCGCTCACAACAACGAGCGGATCGGGCGGTTAAAGCGCAGAAAGTTGGCACAGTAGGGGGGGGGGGCATAGCTGGACCATCTGCCGGTCGTCTCAGTCGGTCAACCCATGGCACGTGGGTCTGCCCCGTGACCTTTCAGCGAGATATCGACACTTCGCGTGGCCCCAAGGTCCACCTAGCCTGGCACAAGCACCGTGGTGATGTCACCGCCACTTAGTGGCGATTGTTTTTGTTGTGGTGTAGTGTTTGTGTGTGTGAAATGGTGTCTGTGTGTGATGGAGGTAATGCACGTGCTGGTACAGTGGTTTGCGCTACGATCTTCATCTTCTGCGAAGGACCGTATCCACCAACGTCGGACTTTACCGTATATATTAGTTTTCTTTTAGGGGAGTCGTGGGGGTGGGGGTGGCAGTGTTACTTTTGTGGTGTTGTGTTGCCTTTCCGCTTAGCTGGTGCGAAACATCAGTTGGGATATTGATAGCTGAACCTCACCTGGATATCGCCTCGGTCGACTCAGCCTTAAATCAGCAGCGCACCTTTGCAGCTTGACCGAGTTTAGCGGTGGCTTGGCTGGTACCACTTTATGGGGAAACACTACGTATCATTTTCCTTTGAAAGTATTTGCGTGAAAGTATGCAACAGTGGGGGAGAGAGACAAAGGCGGCCGGTTGCGGGCCTGGTTTCACCAGCCCGCTGTGTGTTTCTGTTTGGGCCCCAATAGGTGCTCGCTAACATCACTCGGCCACACACGCGACGAAGTTTTTTTTTGTGTCAGCGGCGTTCCGGATTCCACTCCCACGCGGGAGGCCTCGCCCTCACGTCGGGGAAAACCACCACGGGTTTAGGCAAATTAGGTGGAACACACACACACAGAGAGTACACACACACACACCTACACACACACACCTACACACACACACACCTACACACACACACACCTACACACACACACCTACACACACGTATACACACACACACCTACACACACACACACCTACACACAAACACCTACACACACACACATCTACACACACCTACACACACACACCTACACATACACACCTACACATACACATACACACCTACACACACACCTACACACACCTACACACACACACCTACACACACACACCTACACACACCTACACACACACACCTACAAACACAGAGTACACACACCTACATACACACCTACACACACACACCTACACACACACGCCTACACACACACACCTACACACATACCTACACACACAGAGTACACACATACAGAGTACACACACACGCCTACACACACACGCCTACACACACAGTACACACACGCCTACACACACACCTACACACACACACCTACACACACACCTACACACACACCTACACACACACCTACACACACCTACACACACACACGCCTACACACACACCTACACACACACACGCCTACACACATACACACCTACACACACACCTACACACACCTACACACACACACCTACACACAGAGAACACACCTACACACACCTACACACACACACCTACACACACCTACATACACACAGAGTACACACACAGAGTACACACACCTACACACACGGACACACACACCTACACACACACACCTACACACACACGCCTACACACACACACCTACACGCACACACCTACACGCACACACCTACACACACACCTACACACACACACACACCTACACACACACGCCTACACACACACCTACACACACACACCTACACACACACCTACACACACACCTACACACACACACGTACACACACACCTACACACACCTACACACACGTACACACACACCTACACACACACCTACACACATACCTACACACACACCTACACACACATACCTACACACACACACACCTACACACACACCTACATACACACCTACACACACACCTACACACACCTACACACACACCTACACACACACAGAGTACACACACACAGACACACACACCTACACACCTACACACACCTATACACACACACCTACACACACACCTACACACACACGTACACACACCTACACACACCTACACACACACCTACACACACACCTACACACACACCTACACACACACCTACACACACACCTACACACACCTACACACACACAGAGTACACACACACAGACACACACACCTACACACACACCTACACAGAGTACACACACCTACACACACCTACATACACAGAGTACACACACCTACACACACCGACACACACACCTACACACACACACCTACACACACACGCCTACACACACACACCTACACGCACACACCTACACACACACACCTACACACACCTACACACACACACACCTACACACACACACATCTACACACACACACCTACACACACACACAGTACCCCCCTCCCCCATCCCTCCCCGCCAGGTGAGGCTGCTTCAGGGGTGGATTTGACCACCGGGTTGTGTTTTTTCTTCCCGCCAACTCGCCAAGTGAAACTCAAACAAAGTGCAGACCCCTCAATCACTTCCCTCTCACGCCACCAGCAGAGCGGCGTGCTTTGGTCTACTCTTCCACGTTGAGCCCAAGTGTTTGGAAGAGGTGGGCCTGACCCACGCACACTTCGCCGTTCAAAACAACGATCTCCCAAATCCACTTACACACCTGTGTGTGTCTGTCAGTGTGTGTGTCTGTAGGTCAGTGTGTGTTAGTGTGTGAAGCCGTGTGTCAGTGTGTGTTTCTGGGTGTCTGTGTGTGTGTCTGTGTGTTAGTGTGTCTGTGTGTGTGTCTGTCAGTGTGTGTGTCTGTAGGTCAGTGTGTCAGTGTGTGAAGCCGTGTGTCAGTGTGTGTTTCTGGGTGTCTGTGTGTGTGTCTGTGTGTTAGTGTGTCTGTGTGTGTGTCTGTCAGTGTGTGTGTCTGTAGGTCAGTGTGTCAGTGTGTGAAGCCGTGTGTCAGTGTGTGTTTCTGGGTGTCTGTGTGTCTGTGTGTCAGTGTGTGTGTCTGTCAGTGTGTGTGTGTCTGTAGGTCAGTGTGTTCGTGTGTGAAGCCGTGTGTCAGTGTGTGTGTTTGTGTGTCTGTGTGTGTCAGTGTGTCAGTGTGTTAGTGTGTGTGTCTGTCAGTGTGTGTGTCTGTCAGTGTGTGTGTGTCTGTAGGTCAGTGTGTTCGTGTGTGAAGCCGTGTGTCAGTGTGTGTGTGTCAGTGTGTGTGTCTGTGTGTCAGTGTGTCAGTGTGTGTCTCTGGGTGTGGTGTTGGCCACCCACCCCCTTGTGTACCGTTCCGGCCTTGATAGGTGCTCGCTAACAGCACTTGCCCCTAAAGTCTGTTCAGGCTATACAGGGGATCTTTGTCTCTGGGTGTCTGTGTCTGTATGTCAGTGTGTTAGTGTGTGTGTGTCAGTGTGTGTCTCTGGGTGTCTGTGTCAGTGTGTGTGTCTGTATGTCAGTGTGTTAGTGTGTGAAGCCGTGTGTCAGTGTGTGTGTGTCAGTGTGTGTCTCTGGGTGTCTGTGTCAGTGTGTGCGTGTCAGTGTGTGTGTCCGTCAGTGTCTGTGTCTGTATGTCAGTGTGTTAGTGTGTGTGTGTCAGTGTGTGTCTCTGGGTGTCTGTGTCAGTGTGTGTGTCTGTCAGTGTGTGTCTCTGGGTGTCTGTGTGTGTCCATGTGTCAGTGTGTGTGTCCCTGGGTGTCTGTGTGTCTGTGTGTGTCTGTGTGTCATTGTGGGAAGTGGTGATGTAGCGGGTAGCGCGCTGTGCTACAAACCTGGCGACCCGAAAACGAGTGACGATTATCTGAATCGGTCCTGGGCCTCTCCTAGATCGACTCAGCCTCAAATGAGTGCCTTGTGCGGTGTGCAGTAAACATCGCCACTAGGGAGACAAAGGCGGCCGGGCGTGGTGCTGGCCACCCACCCCTACAGTGGCTTTCACTTTATCGGTGCTGCTGCTACTCGCTGACAGCACTTGCCCTAACCAGTCTGTGAAGGCTACACGGGGGATCTTTGTCTTTGTCCAGGTGTGCTTATCCAGGTATGCGTGTAGGTGTTCCATGGTTTGTCTGTCGTTTGTAGGTGTGCGTGCGTGTGTTTGTAGGTGTGCGTGTGTGTGTAGGTGTGTGTTTGTAGGTGTGTGTGTGTTTGTAGGTGTGTGTGTGTTTGTAGATGTGCGTGTGTGTGTTTGTAGGTGTGTGTGTGTGTTTGTAGGTGTGCGTGCGTGTGTAGGTGTGCGTGTGTGCGTTTGTAGGTGTGTGTGTGTGTTTGTAGATGTGCGTGTGTGTGTTTGTAGGTGTGTGTGTGTGTTTGTAGGTGTGCGTGCGTGTGTAGGTGTGCGTGTGTGCGTTTGTAGGTGTGTGTGTGTTTGTAGATGTGTGTGTGTGTTTGTAGGTGTGTGTGTGTGTTTGTAGGTGTGCGTGCGTGTGTAGGTGTGCGTGTGTGTAGATGTGTGTTTGTAGGTGTCTGTGTGTGTGTGTTTGTAGGTGTGCGTGTGTGTGTTTGTAGGTGTGTGTGTGTGTGTTTGTAGATGTGTGTGTGTGTTTGTAGGTGTGTGTAGGTGTGTGTGTTTGTAGGTGTGCGTGTGTGTGTTTGTAGATGTGTGTGTGTGTGTTTGTAGGTGTGTGTGTTTGTAGGTGTGTGTGTGTGTTTGTAGATGTGTGTGTGTGTTTGTAGGTGTGTGTGTGTGTTTGTAGGTGTGCGTTTGTGTGTGTAGATGTGTGTTTGTAGGTGTCTGTGTGTGTGTGTGTTTGTAGGTGTGCGTGTGTGTGTTTGTAGATGTGTGTGTGTGTTTGTAGGCGTGTGTAGGTGTGTGTGTTTGTAGGTGTGTGTGTGTGTGTGTGTGTTTGTAGGTGTGCGTGTGTGTGTTTGTAGGTGCGTGTGTGCGTTTGTAGGTGTGTGTGTGTGTTTGTAGGGGTGTGTAGGTGTGTGTGTGTTTGTAGGTGTGTGTGTGTGTGTTTGTAGGTGTGCGTGTGTGTGTTTGTAGGTGCGTGTGTGTGTTTGTAGGGGTGTGTGTGTGTTTGTAGGTGTGCGTGTGTGTGTTTGTAGGTGCGTGTGTGCGTTTGTAGGTGTGCGTGTGTGTGTGTAGATGTGTGTTTGTAGGTGTCTGTGCGTGTGTGTGTTTGTAGGTGTGCGTGTGTGTGTTTGTATATGTGTGTGTGTGATTGTAGGTGTGTGTAGGTGTGTGTTTGTAGATGTGTGTGTGTGTGTTTGTAGGTGTGTGTAGGTGTGTGTGTGTGTTTGTAGGTGTGCGTGTATGTGTTTGTAGGTGTGTGTGTTTGTAGGTGTGCGTGTGTGTGTTTGTAGATGTGTGTGTGTGTGTGTTTGTAGGTGTGTGTAGGTGTGTGTGTGTGATTGTTGGGTAAGCGACTCAACAGATTGCAGGGGCAGTGACGAGTTCCTTGCTAATTTAACTCATCGTTGTTTGATTAATAGTCGTTGTTTATTCCGTTACGAAGCTTCACCTGTAACCATTTCGCGTGTGTGTTGCAGCGCCTGTAGGAAGGAAGGCCCACCTGGGCCACTTGGGTCACTTGGGCCACCTGGGCCACCTGGGCCACTTGGGCCACTTGGGCCACTTGGGCCCCTGTGGCCACTTGGGCCCCTGTGGCCATTTGGGGCACTTGGGCCACCTGGGCCACCTGGGCCACTTGGGCCACTTGGGCCACTTGGGCCCCTGTGGCCACTTGGGCCCCTGTGGCCATTTGGGGCACTTGGGCCACCTGGGCCACTTGGGCCACTTGGGCCACTTGGGCCCCTGTGGCCATTTGGGGCACTTGGGCCACCTGGGCCACTTGGGCCACTTGGGCCCCTGTGGCCATTTGGGGCACTTGGGCCACCTGGGCCACTTGGGCCACTTGGGCCACTTGGGCCCCTGTGGCCATTTGGGGCACTTGGGCCACCTGGGCCACTTGGGCCACTTGGGCCACTTGGGCCCCTGTGGCCATTTGGGGCACTTGGGCCACCTGGGCCACTTGGGCCACTTGGGCCACTTGGGCCCCTGTGGCCATTTGGGGCACTTGGGCCACCTGGGCCACTTGGGCCACTTGGGCCCCTGTGGCCATTTGGGGCACTTGGGCCACCTGGGCCACTTGGGCCACTTGGGCCACTTGGGCCCCTGTGGCCATTTGGGGCACTTGGGCCACCTGGGCCACTTGGGCCACTTGGGCCACTTGGGCCCCTGTGGCCATTTGGGGCACTTGGGCCACCTGGGCCACTTGGGCCACTTGGGCCACTTGGGCCCCTGTGGCCATTTGGGGCACTTGGGCCACAGTGGGTCGCCGTCAAGGTGCGCGCGCGAACTCAAATTGGCGGGAAGAGGACCGCGCCCAGGCCTTGAGCTGTCCGCTTGCTCACAACAAAAGAAACAGCAACATCCCTCCCCCCCTCCTCCTCCTCCCCGCCCTTCACAGTTTCTTACCTTCACGAACTCCCTCCGAGTAAGTTCAGACGCGCCACCATCACCACTCGTCACCCCCCCCCCCACCGTCAAAGACAGAGATTCACCCATCACATTAACACCCATCCACACACCATCACATCAACATCCACACGCACACCATCACATCAACATCCACACGCACACCATCACATTAACACCCACAGACGCACCATGACATTAACACCCATCCACACACCATCACATCAACACCCATCCACACACCATCACATCAACATCCACACGCACACCATCACATCAACATCCACACGCACACCATCACATTAACACCCACACACGCACCATGACATTAACACCCATCCACACACCATCACATCAACACCCATCCACACACCATCACATTAACACCCATCCACACACCATCACATTAACACCCATCCACACACCATCACATCAACATCCACACGCACACCATCACATCAACATCCACACGCACACCATCACATTAACACCCACACACGCACCATGACATTAACACCCATCCACACACCATCACATCAACACCCATCCACACACCATCACATCAACATCCACACGCACACCATCACATCAACATCCACACGCACACCATCACATTAACACCCACACACGCACCATGACATTAACACCCATCCACACACCATCACATCAACACCCATCCACACACCATCACATTAACACCCATCCACACACCATCACATCAACACCCATCCACACACCATCACATTAACACCCATCCACACACCATCACATCAACACCCATCCACACACCATCACATTAACACCCATCCACACACCATCACATCATCATCCATCCACACACCATCACATTAACACCCATCCACACACCATCACATTAACACCCATTCACACACCATCACATTAACACCCATCCACACACCATCACATTAACACCCATCCACACACCATCACATTAACACCCATCCACACCATCACATTAACACCCATCCACACACCATCACATTAACACACAGACACACCCCATCACATCATCACCCATCCACACACCATCACATTAACACCCATCCACACACCATCACATTAACACCCATCCACACACCATCACATTAACACCCATCCACACACCATCACATTAACACCCATCCACACACAATCACATTAACACCCATCCACACACCATCACATTAACACCCATCCACACACCATCACATCACACATCCACACCCCATCACATTAACACCCATCTACACACCATCACATTAACACCATCACATTACCACCCATCCACACACCATCACATTAACACCCATCCACACACCATCACATTAACACCATCACATTAACACCCAGACAAACACCATCACATTAACACCCATCCACACACCATCACATTCACACCCATCCACACACCATCACATTAACACCATCACATTAACACACATCCACACACCATCACATTAACACCCATCCACACACCATCACATTAACACCATCACATTAACACCCAGACAAACACCATCACATTAACACCCATCCACACACCATCACTCAGACACACACCATCACATTAACACCCAGACACACACCATCACATTAACACCATCACATTAACACCCATCCACACACCATCACATTAACACCCATCCACACACCATCACATTAAGACCATCACATTAACACCCAGACAAACACCATCACATTAACACCCAGACACACACCACCGCTCACACCGTTACCCGCTACCCTTTGACCCCACTACCCAATAACCACACCCCAACGTCAGCCAACGTTGGGGTGTGCTTAGCGCCCTTGGTCCAACGTTTCCGCAACGTTGCCGCGACGTTCCACGTTTACTGAGTTAAGATTCCTGCGAGAGGTGAGGCAGCTGATGGGGCGGCTTTGATGGTCGTGGTTGGTGGTGGTGGTTGGTGGTGGTGGTTGGTGGTGGTTGGTGGTTGGTGGTGGTGGTTGTGGTGGTTGTGGTGGTTGGTGGTGGTGGTTGGTGGTGGTTGGTGGTTGGTTGTGGTGGTTGGTGGTTGTGGTTGGTGGTAGTGGTGGTTGGTGGTTGTGGTGGTTGGTGGTGGTGGTTGGTGGTGGTGGTTGGTGGTGGTTGGTGGTAGTGGTGGTTGGTGGTGGTTGGTGGTGGTGGTTGGTGGTGGTGGTTGGTGGTGGTGGTTGGTGGTGGTGGTGGTTGGTGGTGGTGGTGGTTGGTGGTGGTGGTGCTTGGTGGTGGTGGTTGGTGGTGGTGGTTGGTGGTAGTGGTGGTTGGTGGTGGTGGTGGTTGGTGGTGGTGGTTGGTGGTGGTGGTGGTGGTGGTAGTGGTGGTTGGTGGTGGTTGGTGGTGGTGGTTGGTGGTGGTGGTGGTTGGTGGTGGTGGTGCTTGGTGGTGGTGGTTGGTGGTGGTGGTTGGTGGTGGTGGTGGTAGTGGTGGTTGGTGGTGGTGGTTGGTGGTGGTGGTTGGTGGTGGTGGTTGGTGGTGGTGGTGGTGGTAGTGGTGGTTGGTGGTGGTGGTGGTGGTAGTGGTGGTTGGTGGTGGTGGTTGGTGGTGGTGGTGGTGGTTGGTGGTGGTGGTGGTGGTTGGTGGTGGTGGTGCTTGGTGGTGGTGGTTGGTGGTGGTGGTTGGTGGTAGTGGTGGTTGGTGGTGGTGGTGGTTGGTGGTGGTGGTGGTTGGTGGTGGTGGTAGTGGTGGTTGGTGGTGGTGGCGACCGAGTGGTGATCTCGCGGTCAGCGCTCACGGCCAACACCAAGTGACGATTTTTTTTTTTACCGGTCGGTCCTGGGCCTTCCCTAGGTCGACTCAGCCTCAAATGAGTACCTGGTGCGGTGCGTTAAAATAATCGCCACTGGGGAGACAAAGGCGGCCGGGCGTGGTGCCGGCAACCCACCCCCTCGTGTGTCGCTCCGGCCTTCATAGGTGCTCGCTAACAGCACTTGCCCCTACAGCACGTTATGGCTACACGGGGGACCTTTGTTTTTGGTGGCGACCTTCGGTGCGGTGACGAAACACGGTGTGAAGATTAACCCCTCTCAGCAATGCGGAAATCTACGGCGCACAAAGCTACGTACGGTGCGAAAGAAGTTCAACACCCACCCGTACGCTGCGTCTTTCCGCGTTGTGCCAACGTACTCCCCATTCAGACAATGCCGAGGATCGATGAACCCGCTGCACGCGCCCGATGATTGATAATCGTCTCCCACGTGACTCGCTAACCAGTGAACGCTGTTGGCGTCACGTGACACAAACGCGTGTGCACGCTCCACGCGCGCGACACGTGGAGCGTACACACGCGCGCGCAACACGTGTACACACGCGCGCAACACGTGTACACACGCGCGCAACACGTGTACACACGCGCGCAACACGTGTACACACGCGCGCAAACTGAGTTCTCAATTGTGAACACATTCCTGCGGAGGGAGCTGGTAGGAACGTTGGGTTGCTCGGTCAATGGCCAGGGTCAACGGCGGCGTGGTGTATTCCGCAAATATGCCCGACTGTGAGGGCGGGCACAAGCCGGCGTGAGTAGGTTAAACGTTGAGTTTTATAAGGGCACCACGGGGTGACCAGCCCCTCCCCACCCAGCCCCACCCCTCCCACCTCCCACCCAGCCCCTCCCCACCCTCCTCACCCAGCCCCTCCCCACCCTCCGCACCCAGCCCCTCCCCACCCTCCTCACCCAGCCCCTCCCCACCCTCCCTACCCAGCCCCTCCCCACCCTCCCCCTCACCACCCTCCCCTCCCCACCCTCCCCACCCAGCCCCTCCCTACCCTCCCCTCCCCACCCAGCCCCTCCCCTCTCCACCCAGCCCCACCCCTAAAATTTTTGGATACACGACGGACGGACGGACACAATAATCCCCTGTGGGCTGGTGTAACCAGGAGGTTCTTACCAGTATAATTTGAATTGGCTCTCTCAACGCAGACAACCTTGAACGTCTCGTGAGTAGAGAGGCAGGCTCGATTCATACAATGCTGGCAAACCGTCACGGTCGCAAATTGTTAACAACCTCGCCCATCACTACCCCTACCACTACCCCCATCACTACCCCCATCACTACCCCCACCACTACCCCTACCACTACCCCTATCACTACCCCTACCACTACCCCTACCACTACCCCTATCACTACCCCTATCACTACCCCCATCACTACCCCTACCACTACCCCTACCACTACCCCTATCACTACCCCTACCACTACCCCTACCACTACCCCTATCACTACCCCTACCACTACCCCTACCACTACCCCTATCACTACCCCTATCACTACCCCCATCACTACCCCTACCACTACCCCTACCACTACCCCTATCACTACCCCTACCACTACCCCTACCACTACCCCTATCACTACCCCTATCACTACCCCCATCACTACCCCTACCACTACCCCTACCACTACCCCTATCACTACCCCTATCACTACCCCTACCACTACCCCTATCACTACCCCTATCACTACCCCTATCACTACCCCTATCACTACCCCCATCACTACCCCTATCACTACCCCTATCACTACCCCTATCACTACCCCTACCACTACCCCTATCACTACCCCTATCACTACCCCTACCACTACCCCCATCACTACCCCTACCACTACCCCTATCACTACCCCCATCACTACCCCTATCACTACCCCTATCACTACCCCTATCACTACCCCCATCACTACCCCTATCACTACCCCTACCACTACCCCCATCACTACCCCTATCACTACCCCTACCACTACCCCCATCACTACCCCTACCACTACCCCTATCACTACCCCCATCACTACCCCTATCACTACCCCTATCACTACCCCTATCACTACCCCTATCACTACCCCTATCACTACCCCTACCACTACCCCTATCACTACCCCTATCACTACCCCTACCACTACCCCCATCACTACCCCTACCACTACCCCTATCACTACCCCCATCACTACCCCTATCACTACCCCTATCACTACCCCTATCACTACCCCCATCACTACCCCTATCACTACCCCCATCACTACCCCTATCACTACCCCTATCACTACCCCCATCACTACCCCCATCACTACCCCTATCACTACCCCTATCACCACCCCTATCACTACCACTATCACTACCCCTATCACTACCCCTATTACTACCCCCATCACTACCCCTATCACTACCCCCATCACTACCCCTATCACTACCCCCATCACTACCCCTATCACTACCCCCATCACTACCCCTATCACTACCCCCATCACTACCCCTATCACTACCACTATCACCACCCCTATCACTACCCCCATCACTACCCCTATCACTACCCCCATCACTACCCCTATCACTACCCCCATCACTACCCCTATCACTACCCCTATCACTACCCCCATCACTACCCCTATCACTACCCCCATCACTACCCCTATCACTACCCCCATCACTACCCCTATCACTACCCCTACCACTACCCCTATCACTACCCCTATCACTACCCCTACCACTACCCCCATCACTACCCCTATCACTACCCCTATCACTACCCCTACCACTACCCCCATCACTACCCCTATCACTACCCCCATCACTACCCCCATCACTACCCCTATCACTACCCCTACCACTACCCCTACCACTACCCCTATCACTACCCCTATCACTACCCCTGTCACTACCCCCATCACTACCCCTACCACTACCCCTACCACTACCCCTATCACTACCCCTATTACTACCCCCATCACTACCCCTATTACTACCCCCATCACTACCCCTATTACTACCCCTATCACTACCCCTACCACTACCCCTACCACTACCCCTATCACTACCCCTATCACTACCCCCATCACTACCCCCATCACTACCCCTATTACTACCCCTGTCACTACCCCCATCACTACCCCTATCACTACCCCCATCACTACCCCTATCACTACCCCTACCACTACCCCTATCACTACCCCCATCACTACCCCTATCACTACCCCTATCACTACCCCCATCACTACCCCCATCACTACCCCTATCACTACCCCTGTCACTACCCCCATCACTACCCCTATCACTACCCCCATCACTACCCCTATCACTACCCCTACCACTACCCCTACCACTACCCCTATCACTACCCCCATCACTACCCCTATCACTACCCCTATCACTACCCCCATCACTACCCCTACCACTACCCCCATCACTACCCCTATTACTACCCCTATCACTACCCCTATCACTACCCCTATCACTACCCCTACCACTACCCCCATCACTACCCCTATCACTACCCCCCATCACTACCCCTACCACTACCCCTATCACTACCCCTACCACTACCCATATCACTACCCCTATCACTACCCCTACCACTACCCCCATCACTACCCCTATCACTACCCCCATCACTACCCCTATCACTACCCCTACCACTACCCCTATCACTACCCCTATCACTACCCCCATCACTACCCCTATCACTACCCCTACCACTACCCCTGTCACTACCCCTACCACTACCCCCATCACTACCCCTATTACTACCCCCATCACTACCCCTATTACTACCCCTATTACTACCCCTACCACTACCCCTACCACTACCCCTATCACTACCCCTGTCACTACCCCTATTACTACCCCCATCACTACCCCTATTACTACCCCCATCACTACCCCTACCACTACCCCTACCACTACCCCTATCACTACCCCTGTCACTACCCCCATCACTACCCCTATCACTACCCCTATTACTACCCCTACCACTACCCCTACCACTACCCCTATCACTACCCCTGTCACTACCCCCATCACTACCCCTATCACTACCCCTGTCACTACCCCTATTACTACCCCTATCACTACCCCCATCACTACCCCTATCACTACCCCTACCACTACCCCTATCACTACCCCTGTCACTACCCCTATCACTACCCCTATCACTACCCCTGTCACTACCCCTATTACTACCCCTATCACTACCCCCATCACTACCCCTATCACTACCCCTATCACTACCCCTATTACTACCCCTATCACTACCCCTGTCACTACCCCTGTCACTACCCCTATCACTACCCCTATCACTACCCCTGTCACTACCCCTATCACTACCCCTATTACTACCCCTATCACTACCCCTATCACTACCCCTACCACTACCCCTATCACTACCCCTATCACTACCCCTATCACTACCCCTGTCACTACCCCTATCACTACCCCTATCACTACCCCTATCACTACCCCTATCACTACCCCTATCACTACCCCTATCACTACCCCTATCACTACCCCTATCACTACCCCTACCACTACCCCTACCACTACCCCTACCACTACCCCTATCACTACCCCTATCACTACCCCTATCACTACCCCTATCACTACCCCTATTACTACCCCTATCGCTACCCCTATCGCTACCCCTATCACTACCCCTATTACTACCCCTATCACTACCCCTATCACTACCCCTATCACTACCCCTATCACTACCCCTACCACTACCCCTATCACTACCCCTATCACTACCCCTATCACTACCCCTATTACTACCCCTATTACTACCCCTATTACTACCCCTATTACTACCCCTACCACTACCCCGATCACTACCCCTATCACTACCCCTATCGCTACCCCTATCACTACCCCTGTCACTACCCCTATCACTACCCCTATTACTACCCCTATCACTACCCCTATCACTACCCCTATCACTACCCCTATCACTACCCCTGTCACTACCCCTGTCACTACCCCTATCACTACCCCTATTACTACCCCTATCACTACCCCTATCACTACCCCTATCACTACCCCTATCACTACCCCTATTACTACCCCTATCACTACCCCTATCACTACCCCTATCACTACCCCTATTACTACCCCTATCACTACCCCTATCACTACCCCTATCACTACCCCTATCACTACCCCTGTCACTACCCCTGTCACTACCCCTATCACTACCCCTATCACTACCCCTGTCACTACCCCTATCACTACCCCTATTACTACCCCTATCACTACCCCTATCACTACCCCTACCACTACCCCTATCACTACCCCTACCACTACCCCTATCGCTACCCCTATCGCTACCCCTATCGCTACCCCTATCACTACCCCTATCACTACCCCTATCACTACCCCTATTACTACCCCTATCACTACCCCTATTACTACCCCTACCACTACCCCTATCACTACCCCTATCCCACTACCCCTATCACTACCCCTATCACTACCCCTATCACTACCCCTATTACTACCCCTATTACTACCCCTATTACTACCCCTATTACTACCCCTACCACTACCCCGATCACTACCCCTATCACTACCCCTATCACTACCCCTATCACTACCCCTATCACTACCCCTATTACTACCCCTACCACTACCCCTATCACTACCCCTATCACTACCCCTACCACTACCCCTACCACTACCCCTATCACTACCCCTACCACTACCCCTATCACTACCCCTATCACTACCCCTACCACTACCCCTATCACTACCCCTATCACTACCCCTACCACTACCCCTATCACTACCCCTATCACTACCCCTACCACTACCCCCTATCACTACCCCTACCACTACCCCTATCACTACCCCTATCACTACCCCTATCACTACCCCTATTACTACCCCTACCACTACCCCTATCACTACCCCTATCACTACCCCTACCACTACCCCTACCACTACCCCTATCACTACCCCTACCACTACCCCTACCACTACCCCTATCACTACCCCTACCACTACCCCTATCACTACCCCTATCACTACCCCTACCACTACCCCTATCACTACCCCTATCACTACCCCTGTCACTACCCCTATCACTACCCCTATCACTACCCCTACCACTACCCCTATTACTACCCCTACCACTACCCCGATCACTACCCCTATCACTACCCCTACCACTACCCCTACCACTACCCCTATCACTACCCCTATCACTACCCCTATTACTACCCCTACCACTACCCCTATCACTACCCCTATCACTACCCCTACCACTACCCCTATCACTACCCCTATCACTACCCCTACCACTACCCCTATCACTACCCCTATCACTACCCCTATTACTACCCCTATCACTACCCCTATCACTACCCCTACCACTACCCCTATCACTACCCCTACCACTACCCCTATTACTACCCCCATCACTACCCCTATCACTACCCCTATCACTACCCCTATCACTACCCCTACCACTACCCCTATCACTACCCCTATCACTACCCCTATCACTACCCCTACCACTACCCCTATTACTACCCCCATCACTACCCCTATCACTACCCCTATCACTACCCCTATCACTACCCCTACCACTACCCCTATCACTACCCCTATCACTACCCCTATCACTACCCCTATCACTACCCCTATCACTACCCCTATCACTACCCCTATTACTACCCCTATCACTACCCCTATTACTACCCCTATCACTACCCCTATCACTACCCCTATCACTACCCCTATTACTACCCCTATCACTACCCCTATCACTACCCCTATTACTACCCCTATCACTACCCCTATCACTACCCCCTATCACTACCCCTACCACTACCCCTATCACTACCCCTATCACTACCCCTATCACTACCCCTATCACTACCCCCATCACTACCCCTATCACTACCCCTATCACTACCCCTATCACTACCCCTATCACTACCCCTATCACTACCCCTACCACTACCCCTACCACTACCCCTATCACTACCCCTACCACTACCCATATCACTACCCCTATCACTACCCCTACCACTACAACTACAATTACCCCTATCACTACCCCTACCACTACCCCTATCACTACCCCCATCACTACCCCTATCACTACCCCTATCACTACCCCTATCACTACCCCTACCACTACAACTACAATTACCCCTATCACTGCCCCAACCCCTATCACTACCCCTGTCACTACACCAGAACCACACCGCCACTTTAAATAACACCCGCACCCCACGCTCCACCTCGACCACCATCACCACCTGACGTGCAATGCCACCATTGCTGTAAGAGCGCCTCGCAATAAAAGGACGCCACATACATCGAGATACCAGAAGATAAAAAAAATGAAAGAGTTTGACGGGTCATCGCTCCGCTTTGCGTGTGGATCTGGCGACCTGAGCTCCAATTCCCCGGCGAGACGACAGCCACTGGCAACGTGGAATGTCAAATCTCTCGCTCTCCGCGGCGCTGATTGGCCGAGACACTTTGAACTCCGCGCGCCCAGTGAGACGTCACCGCGCTCTCCAGGAAATTATTTTCACGCAGTGCCCTGCCCCCCCACCCTGCCCCCCACCCTGCCCCCCACTACCCACTGCCCCCCCACACACGCCCCCCCCCACTGCTCCTCCACCCCCCACTGCCCCCCCCTCACTGCTCCTCCCCTCCCCCCACTGCTCCCCCTACACCCCCCACTCCCACTGCTCCCCCCCCCTGCTCCCCCCCCACTGCTCCCCCCCTGTCCCTCCCCCCACTGCTTCCCCCGCTGCCCGCCACTGCCCCCCCCCCCCGCTGCTCCCCCCCCTGCTCCCCCCCACTGCTTCCCCTACACCCCCCACTCCCACTGCTCTCCCCCTGCTCCCCCCCCCCACTGCTCCCCCCTGCTCCCCCCCACTGCTCCCCCCCTGCTCCCCCCCACTGCTCCCCCCCCTGTCCCCCCCCCCACTGCTTGCCCCGCTGCCCGCCACTGCCCCCCCCCCGCTGCTCCCCCTCCACCCTCAACTGCTTTCTCCCACCGCTCCCCCCCCCCCCCCCCACTGCTCCCCCCCCACTGCTCCATCTCTGCTCCCACTCTGCTTCCTAACTTGCTCCCCCACGCTCCCCCACGCTCCCATTCGCTCCTATCCTGGTCCCCTTGCAACCTCTCCTGACCCCCCCCCCTGACCCCCCCCCGATCCCCCCGCCCCCCTGATCCCCCTGATCCCCCGCCCCCTGCCATCCTGCTTCCTCCTCTGCTCCCCTGGCTCTGCTCCCAGGACATCCCTCGCTCCACTCTCTGCCCCCTTCCCTGCTCCCCCCGCCTGGATCTTCACTCCCAGGACATCCTTCGCTCCACTCTCTGCCCCCTTCCCTGCTCCCCCGCCTGGATCTTCACTCCCAGGACATCCTTCGCTCCACTCTCTGCCCCCTTCCCTGCTCCCCCCGCCTGGATCTTCACTCCCAGGACATCCCTCGCTCCACTCTCTGCCCCCTTCCCTGCTCCCCCCGCCTGGATCTTCACTCCCAGGACATCCTTCGCTCCACTCTCTGCCCCCTTCCCTGCTCCCCCCGCCTGGATCTTCACTCCCAGGACATCCCTCGCTCCACTCTCTGCCCCCTTCCCTGCTCCCCCCGCCTGGATCTTCACTCCCAGGACATCCCTCGCTCCACTCTCTGCCCCCTTCCCTGCTCCCCCCGCCTGGATCTTCACTCCCAGGACATCCTTCGCTCCACTCTCTGCCCCCTTCCCTGCTCCCCCCGCCTGGATCTTCACTCCCAGGACATCCTTCGCTCCACTCTCTGCTCCCTTCCCTGCTCCCCCCGCCTGGATCTTCACTCCCAGGACATCCTTCGCTCCACTCTCTTCCCCCTTCCCTGCTCCCCCCGCCTGGATCTTCACTCCCAGGACATCCCTCGCTCCACTCTCTGCTCCCTTCCCTGCTCCCCCCGCCTGGATCTTCACTCCCAGGACATCCCTCGCTCCACTCTCTGCCCCCTTCCCTGCTCCCCCCGCCTGGATCTTCACTCCCAGGACATCCCTCGCTCCACTCTCTGCCCCCTTCCCTGCTCCCCCCGCCTGGATCTTCACTCCCAGGACATCCCTCGCTCCACTCTCTGCTCCCTTCCCTGCTCCCCCCGCCTGGATCTTCACTCCCAGGACATCCCTCGCTCCACTCTCTGCCCCCTTCCCTGCTCCCCCCGCCTGGATCTTCACTCCCAGGACATCCTTCGCTCCACTCTCTGCCCCCTTCCCTGCTCCCCCCGCCTGGATCTTCACTCCCAGGACATCCCTCGCTCCACTCTCTGCCCCCTTCCCTGCTCCCCCCGCCTGGATCTTCACTCCCAGGACATCCCTCGCTCCACTCTCTGCCCCCTTCCCTGCTCCCCCCGCCTGGATCTTCACTCCCAGGACATCCTTCGCTCCACTCTCTGCCCCCTTCCCTGCTCCCCCCGCCTGGATCTTCACTCCCAGGACATCCTTCGCTCCACTCTCTGCTCCCTTCCCTGCTCCCCCCGCCTGGATCTTCACTCCCAGGACATCCTTCGCTCCACTCTCTTCCCCCTTCCCTGCTCCCCCCCGCCTGGATCTTCACTCCCAGGACATCCCTCGCTCCACTCTCTGCTCCCTTCCCTGCTCCCCCCGCCTGGATCTTCACTCCCAGGACATCCCTCGCTCCACTCTCTGCCCCCTTCCCTGCTCCCCCCGCCTGGATCTTCACTCCCAGGACATCCTTCGCTCCACTCTCTGCTCCCTTCCCTGCTCCCCCCGCCTGGATCTTCACTCCCAGGACATCCCTCGCTCCACTCTCTTCCCCCTTCCCTGCTCCCCCCACCTGGATCTTGACTTAAAACTTTAGTTCCTTTATCCACCTGAAGACGATCGCTTGTGTTGCGATCGAAACGTCGTGGGTTTTTGTTATTTTTTTAAAATTAATTTTGAATCGATCCACGTGACTTTACCGAAAGACCCAAAGAAAATGAACTCTTGAATCTCATCGGAGTCTTTATCGAGACTCCCTTCCACCACCGCCACCACCACCACCCACATCTCACCGTCCACTCGTAAATCTCAACTCCCCTGCCCAGGAATTGCTCACCACAAAGGGGGGTGGGGGGGAGAAATTCCTGGAAAGAGTCAGTCGCAAACATCGTGCACACGCACGTGTAGCATGTGTAGAGCTGTACACGCGTTCACACGTGTGTGTGTATACCTGGAGACGGTATGTGCACATACACTTTCACGTGTGTGTACCACGTGGGTGTGTGTGGGCCTCAGATGAGTTAAGTACCTGGTGCGGTGTGTAAACATCGCCACTGGGGAGACAAAGGCGGTCGGGGGTGATGCTGGCCACCCACCCCCTCGTGCGCTGTGCCGGCCTTCACAGGCGCTCGCTAACAGCACTTGCCCCAACAGTCTGCCTCGGCTACACGGGGGAACTTTGTCTTTGCGTGCGCGTGACCTTGGTGTGCGCGCCACTGTCGGCGCGCGCTGGCGAAAGTCTAAAAATATAAACAGACTTGTGAGTCAGCATGTGTCAGCTCCACCATCACCATCACCAACTCCACCATCACCAGCTCCACCATCACCAGCTCCACCATCACCAGCTCCACCATCACCAACTCCACCATCACCAGCAGCTCCACCCTCACCAGCTCTACCATCACCAGCTCCACCCTCACCAGCTCCACCATCACCAGCTCCACCATCACCAGCTCCACCATCACTAGCTCCACCCTCACCAGCTCCACCATCACCAGCTCCACCATCACCAGCTCCACCATCACCAGCTCCACCCTCACCAGCTCCACCCTCACCAGCTCCACCATCACCAGCTCCACCCTCACCAGCTCCACCATCACCAGCTCCACCATCACCAGCTCCACCCTCACCAACTCCACCATCACCAGCTCCACCATCACCAGCTCCACCCTCACCAGCTCCACCATCACCAGCTCCACCATCACCAGCTCCACCATCACCAGCTCCACCCTCACCAGCTCTACCATCACCAGCTCCACCATCACCAGCTCCACCATCACCAACTCCACCATCACCAGCTCCACCATCACCAGCTCCACCATCACTAGATCCACCATCACCAGCTCCACCATCACCAGCTCCACTCTCACCAGCTCCACCATCACCAGCTCCACTCTCACCAGCTCCACCATCACCAGCTCTACCATCACCAGCTCCACCACCACCAGCTCCACCATCACCAGCTCCACCATCACCAGCTCCACTCTCACCAGCTCCACTTTCACCAGCTCCACCATCACCAGCTCCACCATCACCAGCTCCACCATCACCAGCTCCACCATCACCAGCTCCACTCTCACCAGCTCCACCATCACCAGCTCCACCATCACCAGCTCCACTCTCACCAGCTCCACTTTCACCAGCTCCACCATCACCAGCTCCACCATCACCAGCTCCACCATCACCAGCTCCACCATCACCAGCTCCACTCTCACCAGCTCCACCATCACCAGCTCCACCATCACCAGCTCCACCCTCACCAACTCCACCATCACCAGCTCCACCATCACCAGCTCCACCCTCACCAGCTCCACCATCACCAGCTCCACCATCACCAGCTCCACCATCACCAGCTCCACCCTCACCAGCTCCACCATCACCAGCTCCACCATCACCAGCTCCACCATCACCAGCTCCACCATCACCAACTCCACCATCACCAGCTCCACCATCACCAGCTCCACCATCACCAGCTCCACCATCACTAGATCCACCATCACCAGCTCCACCATCACCAGCTCCACTCTCACCAGCTCCACCATCACCAGCTCCACTCTCACCAGCTCCACCATCACCAGCTCCACCATCACCAGCTCCACCACCACCAGCTCCACCATCACCAGCTCCACCATCACCAGCTCCACTCTCACCAGCTCCACTTTCACCAGCTCCACCATCACCAGCTCCACCATCACCAGCTCCACCATCACCAGCTCCACCATCACCAGCTCCACCATCACCAGCTCCACCTTCACCAACTCCACCATCACCAGCTCCACCCTCACCAGCTCCACCATCACCAGCTCCACCATCACCAGCTCCACTCTCACCAGATCCACCATCACCAGCTCCACCATCACCAGCTCCACCATCACCAGCTCCACCATCACCAACTCCACCATCACCAGCTCCACCATCACCAGCTCCACTCTCACCAGCTCCACCATCACCAACTCCACCATCACCAGCTCCACCATCAATACCACCACCAGCTCCACTCTCACCAGCTCCACCATCACCAGCTCCACTCTCACCAGCTCCACTCATCACCAGCTCCACCATCACCAGCTCCACTCTCACCAGCTCCACCATCACCAGCTCCACCATCACCAGCTCCACCATCACCAGCTCCACCATCACCAGCTCCACTCTCACCAGCTCCACCTTCACCAACTCACCATCACCAGCTCCACCCTCACCAGCTCCACCATCACCAGCCTCTACATCACCAGCTCCAGACCATCACCAGCTCCACTCTCGACCAGCCCACACCATCACCAGCTCCACCATCACCAGCTCCACCATCACCAGCTCCACCATCACCAGCTCCACCATCACCAGCTCCACTCTCAACCAGCCACACCATCACCTGCTCCACCATCACCAGCTCCACCATCACCAGCTCCACCATCACCAGCTCCACTCTCACCAGCTCCACTCTCACCAGCTCCACCATCACCAGCTCCACCATCACCAGCTCCACTCTCACCAGCTCCACTCTCACCAGCTCCACCATCACCAGCTCCACCATCACCAGCTCCACTCTCACTAGCTCCACTCTCACCAGCTCCACCCTCACCAGCTCCACCATCACCAGCTCCACTCTCACCAGCTCCACTATCACCAGCTCCACTCTCACCAGCTCCACTCTCACCAGCTCCACCATCATCAGCTCCACCATCACCAGCTCCACCATCACCAACTCCACCATCACCAGCTCCACTCTCACCAGCTCCACCATCACCAGCTCCACTCTCACCAGCTCCACCATCACCAGCTCACCATCACCAGCTCCACCATCACCAGCTCCACCATCACCAGCTCCACCCTCACCAGCTCCACCCTCACCAGCTCCACCCTCACCAGCTCCACCATCACCCAACTCTACCATCACCAGCTCCACCATCACCAGCTCCACCATCACCAGCTCCACCCTCACCAGCTCACTTCAACTCACCAACTCACTCTCACCAACAAATCCAGCCACCAACTCGCCAACTCGCCCGACCGCACACAACACACAGACACACAGACACGCGTCCAGTGGATGAATGCATGATTATTATAATTATAATTGAATAACATCACGCACCGATTGAAAACTCTCTCCTCGCGGCACCACATGCGTGTCCACACACAGCAGCACCACGCGGTCGTAGCAACGCAAACGTTGAATTATCTTAACCACGACGACGACCATATGTTGTGTTGTTGTTGTGTTTATGCAATCATTGCACGGTCCGAGGGCACGACTCGGCAGTGGCTACAGCTGCGCCAAAGATAAAGATCCCCCGTGTAGCCTTAAAAGGACTGGTGGGGCAAGTGCCGTTAGCGAGCACCTTGTGATGGCAACACCACGCCCGGCCGCCTTTGTCTCCCCACTGCTGTTGTTCACACAACGCACCGGGCAGGTCCTCGGTTCAAGGCTGAGCCGACCTACGAGACGCCCAGGGAACGGGTTCAGATATTCGCAGTTCGGCGTTTTGTCGCGAACGGGAACTCCAACTCGGGCGGTCGAGTTCTCAGCAGAGGTCGCAACCGGGTACCCGATACCCGTACCCTACCCGATACCCGCCTACCCGTACCCGGCCGGGTACGGGTAGCCGTTTGCGACCCTGGTGCGGCCGGGTACGGGTACGGGTAAGGAATCAAAACCCGTTTGCGACCTCTGGTTCTCAGTCGCAGTGCGCTCACCACCACGACACCGCCCCCCCACATCCACCGCCCCCTGATCACTCACGCTCCGATTTACACAGAAATCGACTACTGGGTCCGCGTGAGTCACAGCAGTTGACTCGGGCTTCTTGTAAACATTACTCACGATTTCTTCTAGCTCGCAAAAAAAAAATTCCCACTTTTTTTTTTGTAACAGAAAGTTTAAAGAAATGTTTTAGTTTGACTGCGCTTTCGCAAAAGTGATCTTCCGCTAACACGAGCGTTGGGGAGCATTGGTCGCTTACTCAATGTGTTTATATAACCCTGCAAAAGGTCAGTGGTGGAAATTCCACATTCCTATGGCGGGAGCGGGGGGGGGGAGGGTGTCGGGAAGCATCATCCATTCGTGACACACCGCACCCGGTAATTCATTCGTGGCTGAGTCTCACCCCCATTGGCCAGCATTGGTGAAGTATGGTCAAACGACCCCCCCCCCGCCCGCCCCCCGCCATGACTTGCCAGGCGTGGGGGAGGCCTGCATCCATCCAGCAGTGGATAGAGACACGCGCAGCTCCCAATCGGCGACATTGGAGCAGCAGCAGGAGGATGATGATGAGGGGGGATGGGGGGTGGTGTGCCCGCTTGCCATGCTGCCATCTACCGGTCCCCTTCGCGGAAGATTCCACTGGTCAACACACTTTTTCTGGCATGAGGTATTCCTAACGGTTCATTCAGACGCTGTCTTCCCGACAGACCTGGCCTTCACCTGAGGACGGCTGCTTGCGTTGTGGCCGAAACGTCGTGAGAATTATTGTATTGTGTTTTATTTTTATTATTTTATTACTTCCCTTCTACGTGACTTTACCGAAAGAACCAAGAAGGTATTCCAACGGTTTTAAGGTAATTTTGGGGTGCTGCTTCCAAATCTGGCATCAGTTTTTGTCTATCACATCAGGTTTTTTGAGATATCAAAGATTGCATTTTCAATAAAAACTGCAGAAGAAAAATATTAAATAAATGTGGATATCTGCATAAAATTATATTATAAACGCACTATCCTAAAAATACAGCACCATATTTTAACACTAAGGCAGTCACTGACTCGCAATAACTTGCAATCATAAGTGACAGAGTTAATTTCGGGTAAAATCAATGAAAATGGGGTATGCCGATAGCATAAAATGAGATGTGATAGAGCAAATCTGAGACCAGATTTGGAATCAGCACATTAGTCTAAAACAGCTGCAAAGTCCAGGCCAGAATTTTGTTTTTTTGTTGACCAGTGTTCTTCTCTGCGCCACCATCAACGATGCTACTCCCGCAGGAGGCGTGGAGCGGTGGCGCAGTGGTTGGCACAGTGCGCGCTACGAAACCCAGCCAACGACGGCTGTCATCAGCGGCGAGTGATACGTGAACCGGTCCTTGACCTCGCCCCCCGCCTTCACCAAATGACGCTGACCGGCGCGGTGAAGTATGGCTAATCAGCCCGATTGATTTGAACAACTGCGAGTGGGGAAATGTTCATCCAGCAGTGGATTGATGACGCGCCGACCTTTCGTGTGACATGGTGGTGGTCCAGATGATGTCCTGTGACCCCCCCCCTCCAATTTAGTTGTTCAAAAGACGTAGGCGTGGTGATGATGATTGCTTGTGTTGCAATCGAAACGTCGTGAGAATGTTATTGTTGTATTATTTTATTATTTCCCTTCTACGTGATGACTTTATCTTAAAGAATCAAGAATATGAATCCCTGCAGTCACGAAAGCTTTAACTCGAAATATAATTGCAATTGTTACTACTACTGCTACGGTTTAAAACATTTTTAAAAAACGTGATTGTGGAATTGCTTTGATGTTGTCCACAGGCCGAGTCGCCGTTTGTAGCTCGACGGCTTTTACTCTGCGTGACATCAACTTCCGATGATTCTGACTTGCAATAAAAGTGTGATAATTAAAGTGTGTTCCATGAATTGTGCCTGTAATTAGTAACAACGACGGCGACGACGTTGATATCATCATTAACCAACCGTTACAACAATTCTAACCGATCGTTGTCGCGTCTTATTCCAATCGGTGGTGTTTGTGGTGAGCTAATTATACCTCTGCGTGTGGGGTCATTAACTTACTCCAAGCGGGTCGTGGCTGGAATCCCTGAGTCAGCATCACGTGAGCCGAGGGGGGGGGTGATGAGGGAGGGGGGGGGTCTGCCTTGTAATGCTGAATCAGCGATTTAGGAGACGCCACGATTTTTTTAGTTCTCGAAAGAAAAAAGTAAACATTAGCCGAGCTCATTCCTGTGCCTTCGACGTGAGAAACCCGTGGGCCTCTGTGCATTGGCTCTGCGCAAACACTCGACCGGTTTCTGCTTTGTGGGTCTCATCAGCAGAGAGTTCGGCCTTGTGCGAGACGAGCGTTTGTGCTGGGTTACAAGTTGCAGGCAAGCGCTGTCCACAGAAACCACGCGACCCCGTGCCGCGCACACACACCACGTCACAGCGACACCGCACACAGCACGATGGGTTAAAGCAAAGTCGTCCTTAGGCGTACGGCGAATCGGGGCGACTGCCTCGGGCCCCGTACTTTGGGGGGTGTCGGAGCACAGAGTGGGACCTCCCCTCTGGACGGCCCCTGTGTAACAGTAACATCATTCACCGTGCGTCACGTGTGAATACCAATCTGTGTTTTGTGCCATCAACTCATCCCAATCGCCATCGCCTCTCCAGACCACCATTAAGCAGAGCAGCATTTCATCCCGTAGCTCGTTCGCCGCTCGTCGTTCGCTCGACCTTCACGCGGTTCGAATCGAGCGGCCCGTCCTGGTTATTGCTGCGTCCCTGACGAGACGCACGTGCCCGTTCCGCTTCGGAATGAACATTAAAGAACTGCCCCCCCTCCCTCTGCCCTCCCCCCCCCCCCACCTCTGACCATTGTCGTCCGACGAGAGTTGGGCCGCTGTTGGTTCTGGTGTCGTGCGCCAAATGTGGCACCGCACAAATGGCTCAATGACGCGCCCCGGTAGCTATGAGATGTTGACTACCTCGCCTGGTACGCAGGAGGTCGTGGGTTCGAGCCCAGACCTGGCTATGAGATGTTGACTACCTCGCCTGGTACGCAGGAGGTCGTGGGTTCGATCTCAGACCTGGCTAGGATATGTTGACTACCTCGCCTGGTACGCAGGAGGTCGTGGGTTCGATCCCACACCTGGCTATGAGATGTTGACTACCTCGCCTGGTACGCAGGAGGTCGTGGGTTCGAGCCCAGACCTGGCTATGAGATGTTGACTACCTCGCCTGGTACGCAGGAGGTCGTGGGTTCGATCTCAGACCTGGCTAGGATATGTTGACTACCTCGCCTGGTACGCAGGAGGTCGTGGGTTCGATCCCACACCTGGCTATGAGATGTTGACTACCTCGCCTGGTACGCAGGAGGTCGTGGGTTCGATCCCAGACCTGGCTATGAGATGTTGACTACCTTGCCTGGTACGCAGGAGGTCGTGGGCTCGATCCCAGAACCTGGCTATGAGATGTTGACTACCTCGCCTGGTACGCAGGAGGTCGTGGGTTCGATCCCACACCTGGCTATGAGATGTTGACTACCTCGCCTGGTACGCAGGAGGTCGTGGGTTCGATCCCACACCTGGCTATGAGATGTTGACTACCTCGCCTGGTACGCAGGGGTCGTGGGCTCGATCCCAGAACCTGGCTATGAGATGTTGACTACCTCGCCTGGTACGCAGGAGGTCGTGGGTTCGATCCCACACCTGGCTATGAGATGTTGACTACCTCGCCTGGTACGCAGGAGGTCGTGGGCTCGATCCCAGAACCTGGCTATGAGATGTTGACTACCTCACCTGGTACGCAGAAGTGCATGGGTTCGATCCCAGACCTGGCTATGAGATGTTGACTACCTCGCCTGGTATGCAGGAGGTCGTGGGTTCGATCCCACACCTGGCTATGAGATGTTGACTACCTCGCCTGGTACGCAGGAGGTCGTGGGTTCGAGCCCAGACCTGGCTATGAGATGTTGACTACCTCGCCTGGTACGCAGGAGGTCGTGGGTTCGATCCCAGACCTGGATAGGATATGTTGACTACCTCGCCTGGTACGCAGGAGGGCATGGGTTCGATCCCAGACCTGGCTAATAGATGTTAACTCCCTCGCCTGATACGCAGGAGGTCGTGGGTTCGATCCCAGACCCTGACACCACGGTGGTTAGGAGATATTAATTACCTCGCCTGTTATGCAGGAAGTTCGTGGGTTCGATTCCAGACCCTGATACCACGGTGGCTAGGAGATGTTATCTACCTCGCCTGGTATGCAGGAGGCCGTGGGTTCGCTTTTTCAAGTCGCTTCTGAATAAGTAATATTTTTAAAAAAACTTCTTTAAAAACACGCTTTAATTAAATGTACTAGTAAGTGGCCCCGAAGCTTGCCATAACGTAAGGGACCCTGGCGAATTACAGCCAACGTCAGTTTAGCGTGGACAATTAAACCCAAGCCGAAACATACCAAATACAAATTTATATTTTAAAATAAATGGTTATTTGATAGAATATAGTATTTTCATCAGTATGACACAAGTATACCAAGTTTCCAGTCGATACCACATTGGGGAGTGGGTTAAAGTTGACAAGATTTGAGGATATAACGACAAAAACAACAACAACAACAGACAGAGTGAGTTAAATAAAAGCGTGTAGTTATAAAAAGGGCTACAGGTCGCTTCTGAAACAGGGCTACATAGCTCAGCGAGGCCCTTACCTCGCAAAAAAAAGTTTTGAGTTTTTAAATCGGGAATGCGCATCGCAAAGCGTGGCCAAAACTCGACTGCGGAAATTGAAACAGAAACGACTTGGCACGACCCTCCCTAGAGACTCGGCACGAAATCTTCCAGGGGTGCTGGGGGTCCCCCCCACCCAAAAAAAAAAATCTAAATTCTAAAACGAATTTCCTGCCATTTCCTGCCTAAAATATCAAAAAATTAATTAACACATGGGATGGACTTTTTATTTATGTTTTACAATAATGTCTAATAGTGTATTGCATTACATTGCTCTGTGTTTTCTTTTTTACTTTTTATTATTTCATTGTTCATAATGGCAGAGATTAGGGATTAATAAAGTACAACCATATCCACAATCATATAAACAGAAATATATTTTATAGCAATATATATTGGGGGGTACATTTTGAGCATATTTGAATATAATATATATGGGGGGGGGAAGGACAACAAACTAAACACGTGTGTGTGCATGTGTGTATGTGCATACGTTATGTATGCCGATGATTTGGTAATAGCTGCTCATTCAGAAGAGGAGTTGGAGACGCTGCTGCTGAGACTGGAGTGTGCCACTAAGAGGTGGGGCCTTACCATCAGCCCCACCAAAACTAAGCACCTGCCTGGGTATTTTGTACCATCGGACACTCCACCCCCACAACTCCCAATTGGTGATGGGGCAGTTGTGGAGAGAGTGGAGAGTTTCCCATACCTGGGCAGTGTGCTTATGACCGGCTCCAGTTTATCAGCAGAGGTCTCACTCCGAATCAGTCGAGCGGCAATATCTTTTCATCGGTTGCGTAACGCTGTGTTGAAGCTACCTGGTCTGTCGCTCCGCACGAAGCTTCAGGTCTTCTCGGCCACGGTCATTCCCTCCCTTCTCTACGCTTGCGAAACGTGGACCCCCCTAGTGGAGCATCTTCGCCGGTTGGAAACATTTAGGCTGGCCTGCCTACGATCCATCCTGGGTTTAACCAGGCTGGATTGTGTGAGGAGCTCACAAGTCCTTGAAAGATCTGGGCAAAGTCCCATCAGTGAGCTCCTCCGGCAGGCAAGGCTGCGTTGGCTGGGTCATGTAGCCCGCATGCCCAGCCACCGCATGCCTAAACAGCTTTTGTTCGGCCGGATCGAGGGGGCTAAACGGGCGCGGCACGGGCTAGAGAAGAGATGCAGTGATGTGGTACAGGAGGATGTGGAGCTGAGTGGACTTGCCGATGACTGGTACCAGCGGTGTCAAGATCGGCCTCAGTGGAGGAGGCTCGTGAAGGACGCTACTGGGCAGTTGGAGGCAGTCGCCCTCCAGCAACAACGGAGGGCGGAGGAGCAACGCTCACAACAACGAGCGGAGCGCCGGGTGGCTAAAGCACAGCCAGTTGGCACAGTAGGGGGCACAGGTGGTGCATCAGCCAGTCATCTCGGTCATCTCGGTCAGTCGACCCGTGGCACCTGGGTCTGCCCCGTGACCTCCTGCCAGCGGGCGTTCGACACTTCACGTGGCCTCAAGGTGCACATGGCCTGGCACAAGCGTCGTGGTGACGTCACCGCCACTTAGTGGCGAATGGCGGTTGTTGTTGTGTAAGTGTGCGTGTAAGTGTGCGTGTGTGTGTGTACGTGTGTGTGTACGTTTGTGTGTAAGTGTGCGTGTATGTGTATATATGTGTGCGTGTGTGTGTGTATGGCTGTCTGATAAGGTGTTTTTTGTCGTTTCGTGTGTGTGTGTTAGACTGATGTGGTGTGTGTGTCAGTCACGAATATCTGAACTGGTTCTGGGTCTCCCCTAGGTCGACTCAGCCTCAAGTTAGTACCTGCTGCGATGTTCAAACATCGCCGCTGGGGGAGACAAAGGCGGCCGGGCGTGGTGCTGGCCACACCACCCCCCTGGTGCGGCGTGCCGGCCTTAATAGGTGCTCGCTAACAGCCCTTGGCCCAACAAGCCTGTTGGAGGCTACACGGGGGACATTTGCCTGTGTTGTTTGTGAGTGTGGCTGGGGCGCAGGAACAGCTGTTAGCAGCGAGATAATTCATGAGTCGGGAGATTTTATAACAAGCCGCTGATACAACTGCTCCCCCACACGAACTCCCTCTCTCACTGTCTGTCTCGTAACACTCTCTCACACTCTCTCTCCCAATCTCATACACAAGACAGACACACACGTGGAGACACACTCACTCCCTGTCTCTCCAATACCTACACACGAACTCTCTCTCACACACACTCTCTCGCTCTCTCTCTCAATCTCATACACAAGAGAGACACACACACGTGGAGACACACTCCCTGTCTCTCCAATACCTACACACGAACTCTCTCTAACACACACTCTCTCGCTGTCTCTCACTCTCTCTCAATCTCATACACGTGGAGACACACGTGGAGACACACTCCCTGTCTCTCCAATACCTACACACGAACTCTCTCTCACACACACTCTCTCGCTCTCTCTCTCTCAATCTCATACACAAGACAGACACTCCAAGGCCGTAGCCATGGAGTCAACATTGGGGGGACCAAATCTTCCAGGGGGTGTGAGGGCCCCCCCCCCAGAAAAAAAAATCTAAATTTGAAAACGGATTTCCTGCCATTTCCTGCCTACAATATAAAGAAATCCACTACCACATGGGATGGACTATTTTTTTTTTACAATAATGTCGAATAATGTATCATATCACATTGCTGTTTTTTCTTTTCTTTTTTACCATTTTTTGTTTCATTGTATGCAATGGCAGAGATGAGGTATTAACAAAGTACAACCATAACCACAATCACAAAACATAAATCTATTTTATATCAATATATTGGGGGGGGGGGGGCATTTTGAGCATATTTGAATATGAATATTGGGGGGGGGGATGTGTGTAATTACGGCCTTAAATCACAATAAGACACGCTCCTGTCTCTCCAATACACACACGGACTCTCTCTCACACTCCCTTAATATTCTCTCAATCCCACACACAAGACAGACACTCACACGAAGACACACTCCATGTCTCCCCAATACACACACACACGGACTCTCTCACACACTCTCACACACTCTCTCTCTCTCACACACTCTCACACACTCTCTCTCACACTCTCTCTCAATCCCATACACAAGACAGACACACACATAAAGACACACTCCTGTCTCCCCAATACACACACACACGGACTCTCTCGCCCTTACGAACTCTCCCAGACTCTCTCCTTTTAACCCTCAACTCGAATACAAAGACAAAGATCCCCCGTGTAGGCTTTGAACAGACTGTTGGGGCAAGTGCTGTCGAAGATCACCTATGAAGATCGGCACTGTGGCACACGAGGGGGTGGGTGGCCAGCACCACGCCCGGCCGCCTTTGTCTCCCCAGGCACTCGCATCTTGTGTTGTGTCTCTCGCCCGGGGGGGTTATTCTCCGTTTTATGTTGATGTCTGTGAGTTGTTTTCCGACGCGGTTATGTGTTTACGTGGCGGTGGCTGTGTGTTCATGTGGTCAAGTGTGAGTGTGCGTGTGTGTATGTTGTGTGTGTGTGTGTATGTTGTGTGTGTGTATGTTGTGTGTGTTCATGTGGTCAAGTGTGAGTGTGCGCGTGTGTGTGTTGTGTGTGTGTGTATGTTGTGTGTGTTCATGTGGTCAAGTGTGAGTGTGCGTGTGTGTATGTTGTGTGTGTGTGTGTATGTTGTGTGTGTGTATGTTGTGTGTGTTCATGTGGTCAAGTGTGAGTGTGCGCGTGTGTGTGGTGGTGAACACTTGGTGGTGAACGCGGAGGGTTGTTGTTGTGCGTGTGTGTGTGCGTTGTGTGTCTGTGTGTGTATGTTGTGTGTGTATGTTGTGTGTGTGTATGTTGTGTGTGTGTGTATGTTGTGTGTGTGTGTGTTGTGTGTATGTGCGTTGTGTGTCTGTGTGTGTATGTTGTGTGTGTGTATGTTGTGTGTGTGTATGTTGTGTGTGTGCGTATGCTGTGTGTGTACATGTTGTGTGTGTGTGCGTATGTTGTGTGTGTATGTTGTGTGTATGTTGTGTGTGTGTATGTTGTGTGTGTATGTTGTGTATATGTTGTGTGTGTGTATGTTGTGTGTGTATGTTGTGTGTATGTTGTGTGTGTGTATGTTGTGTGTGTATGTGCGTATGTTGTGTGTGTGTATGTTGTGTGTGTATGTTGTGTGTATGTTGTGTGTGTATGTTGTGTGTGTGTGTATGTTGTGTGTGTGTGTTGTGTGTGTGTATGTTGTGTGTGTGTGTATGTTGTGTGTGTGTGTATGTTGTGTGTGTGTGTATGTTGTGTGTGTGTGTGTTGTGTGTGTGTATGTTGTGTGTGTGTATATGTTGTGTGTGTGTGTATGTTGTGTGTGTGTGTATGTTGTGTGTGTATGTTGTGTGTGTGTGTATGAGTGTGTGTGTGTATGTTGTGTGTGTGTGTATGTTGTGTGTGTGTATGTTGTGTGTGTGTGTTGTGTGTGTGTGTATGTTGTGTGTGTGTGTGTTGTGTGTGTGTATGTTGTGTGTGTGTATATGTTGTGTGTGTGTGTATGTTGTGTGTGTGTGTATGTTGTGTGTGTATGTTGTGTGTGTGTGTATGAGTGTGTGTGTGTATGTTGTGTGTGTGTGTATGTTGTGTGTGTGTGTATGTTGTGTGTGTGTGTATGTTGTGTGTGTGTGTGTTGTGTGTGTGCTTGCGGGGAGCGGTGGTGCAGCGGTCAGCGCGCTGCGCTACGGCCCCGGCGACCCGAGTTCGATCCCCGCTCAGTCCAACAACACCAGTGACGATTACGTGAACCGGTCCGGGGCCTCCCCTAGGTCGACTCGGCCTCAAACGAGCACCCAGTTTGAAGTGTAAAAAAAACATCGCCACGAGGGAGAGACAAAGGCGGCCGGGCGTGGTGCCAGTGGCCTTCCGAGGTGCTGCTCGCTGACAGCACTTGGCCCCAACAGCCTGTTGAGCCTATACGGGGGATCTTTGTCTTTATTTGATGTGTCGGGACCCACACGGCTTATGTAGCGATGTTGGCACTTGTATTTGATGAGCAGCCTCACGTTTTATATGGGGGGGGCGGGGGTCTTGCCAAGAGCATCTGGTTCAAGTTCATTTATTAGGTATAGCCCTGTGAGCCATTCGGCTCTTGAATCGGGTGCAACCGCAACAAACAAAAAAACAAAAACATGAACAAAAAACATCTTAAAGTGACTGTGTGTGACTAAGTGCAAACAGAAAATCCAAGAAACAACAAGTTCCGACTGTGTTAAATGAGACCCAGAAGGTCTTTGTCTGTGTGTGTGTTGTGTGCCGGGCGTGGTGTTGGCCACCCACCCCCTCGTGTGCCGTGCCGGCCTTCATAGGTGCTACTCGCTAACAGCACTTGCCCCTACAGTCTGTTACAGGCTATACGGGGGGTCTTTGTCTTTGTCGTGTGCTGGATGGCAGCACTTGCCCCGAGCAGTCTGTATGTCTCTCTGTGGGAACTTTGCCTTTCTTTTGTTTAAATATGAGAATGAATCTGAATGTGCCTGATGTTGTATTTGGTTACGTAAGGCGTATATTGTGTAACAGTGTGTGCGTATATGTGTTCCTGTGAGTGCATTTCTACCTATCCTGATCAGAAATATGCACTAATAACGAAGAGAATGGAACAAGGCGAGTGGTGGTGCATGCATAGGTATTGTAGTACATGTGATTGTGTGTGGGTGTTCATGCATGCATGCATATTGTACAGTACAGGTGAGGAGCCGTATTTTGGCCTACTCTTCCACGTTGACCAGACGTGTTGGGAAGAGGTGGGCGGACTCACACCACTTTGCCGTTCAAAACCTCCCAAATCCACTTACACACCTGTGTGTGTGTGTCAGTGTGTCAGTGTGTCAGTGTGTGTGTGTGTGTGTCTGTCTGTGTGTGTGTGTGTCTGTGTGTGTGTGTCTGTGTGTGTCAGTGTGTGTGTCAGTGTGTGTCAGTGTGTGTGTCAGTGTGTGTTTTTGTGTGTCAGTGTGTGACTGTGTGTGACTGTGTGTGTCTGTGTGTCAGTGTGTGTGTCTGTGTGTGTGTATCTGTGTGTCTGTGTGTGTGTCTGTGTGTGTGTCAGTGTGTGTCTGTGTGTGTCAGTGTGTGTGTCTGTGTGTGTCAGTGTGTGTGTCTGTGACAATGTGTGTGTCTGTGTGTCAGTGTGTGTGTCTGTGTGTGTCAGTGTGTGTGTCTCTGTGTGTCAGTGTGTGTATCTGTGTGTCAGTGTATGTCTGTGTGTCTGTGTGTGTGTCAGTGTGTGTCTGTGTGTGTGTCTGTGTGTGTCAGTGTGTGAGTGTGTGTCTGTGTGTCAGTGTGTGTGTATGTGTGTCAGTGTGTGTGTCTGTGTGTGTCAGTGTGTGTGTCTGTGTATCTGTGTGTGTCAGTGTGTGTATCTGTGTGTCAGTGTGTGTCTGTCTGTATGTGTGTCTGTGTGTCAGTGTGTGTGTATCTGTGTGTCAGTGTGTGTATCTGTGTGTGTGTCTGTGTGTGTGTCTGTGTGTGTGTCAGTGTCTGTGTCTGTGTGTCAGTGTGTGTGTCTGTGTGTCAGTGTGTGTGTCTGTGTGTCAGTGTGTACAGGGGAGCGGTGGTGTAGTGGTTAGCGCGCTGCCCTACGAACCCAGCGACCCGAGTTAAATTCCCGCTCAACGGCCAACACCCAGTGGTGACGATTATCTGAACCGGTCCTGGGCCTCCCCTAGGTCGACTCAGCCCCACACGAGTCTTTGTCTTGTGCATGTGCTCCTGTGGTCCTGTGAGCGAGTGCGCGTGTAGTGTCCGGATCATAATCATCGCACAACCCACAAGCCAGACGACGTCCACGCAAAGTGACCCCGGCAATCTCGCCCTGGGGGGTTGAGAAATGTGACGTCAACATCAAAATGCGCAACTTTAAATGAATATAGACAACACGTTCTACTTAATAAAATTGACTTTTTAATAAATGTTTTCTCCTACAACATCAGAGTGCAGCGCCACATTAAATACGCACAATGACAATAGTTTAAAGCGATTTGAAGCATGTTTCATTTTTTTTGGGGGGGTGGGGGGGCAGAGCTTTGTGACGTCATATTTGAGGGGGGGGGTCTGACTTTTTGTGACGCCGTGTGACGAAGGGGGAGGGGTGGTCAAAAATCGTCCAAAATCGCGTGACGTCATTTATGGACGGCCCCTGTGTGTGTTGTACGTTGAACCTATTTTGCACCGTACATAGCCAACCTTGCGAATGGGGGGGGGGGGGAGCGGGGAAAGGACAACAAACGATGGGACTTTGCGTGAGTCTATGGATCTTTGCGTGAGTCTTTGGGTCTCTGTGTGAGTCTATGGTGCTCTGTGTGAGCCTATGGAGCTCTATGCGAGTCTTCGGGTCTCTGTGTGAGTCTATGACACTCTGTGTGGGTCTATGGATCGTTGCGTGAGTCTATTAATCTTTGCGTGAGTCTTCGGGTCTCTGTGTGAGTCTATGGCACTCTGTGTGAGCCTATGAATCTCTGCGTGAGTCTATGGATCTCTGCGTGAGTCTATGGATCTTTGCGTGAGTCTTCGGATCTCTCTGTGAGTCTATGGTGCTCTGTGTGAGCCTATGGATCTCTGCGTGAGTCTATGGATCTTTGCGCGAGTCTTCGGGTCTCTCTGTGAGTCTATGGTGCTCTGTGTGAGCATATGGATCTCTGCGTGAGTCTATGAATCTCTGCGTGAGTCTATGGATCTTTGCGTGAGTCTTTGGGTCTCTGTGTGAGTATATGGTGCTACGTATGAGTCTACGGGTCTCTGTGCGAGTTGAACTTCTTGGCAGGACCCTCCTCAAAAGGAGGTCCTGGAGGCTTATCCTTGGAAACCCAGCGAAGTGCTCAGTAATTAAACCACTTAAAAAAAATCTATCAAATAAACGCGACTCGTCGTTTGCGTATCGCCCCCACGAGGAGTTTGTTTGCATCGCGACCCGCACGTGTCAAGGGAAGGGCCCGCGATGTCCAAGTTGGGTTTCAAATTCAACACGTTCCTTCGGAGTGGGCAGGTAGGAACTTGGTTGGTGGTTGGACAGCGCATTCGTGCACGACAGACAGACAAATAATCCCTGGTGGGCAGTGTGGAACCTGTTGTTCCTACCTGTAAGATAACTTTACTTGAGGTAGCCAGGCAGCCAGCCAGGTAGCCAGCCCCCTTAACTATCGGCCCCTCCCCCTTGCTTAGGCCCCTCCCCTGACCCCCCCCTCAGGCCCCTCCCCTCATGCCCCTTCCCTTAGGCCCCTCCCCTCTCCGTACCCGGCAGTAGGTCTCCACCAATCAAAGAGCTGTTTGTATTATATATATATTTATGCACGACAGACAGACAGACCAAACATCCCTGGTGGACAGTGTGGGACATTGTTCCTACCTGTAATCTCTCGCCCTGTCCCCCAGCTCCACGCATCTCTCTCCATTCTCAGACAAAATCACCCCCCCCCCAAGCCTCCCACGCCCCGCCCCCCACCCCCCACCTCAACCAACTCCCCAAACCAAGCTTCTCGTTTCTGACCCAGACAGACAAACATCTGGGGCACGGGAGGCGATTTGCCAGCTCAGACTCTGTGAAGGAACAGAAGAGGGAGTGAGAGGGAGATGGAGAGGGAGAGAAACTTTGGCTTTTAAACAACTTTTATTGCCGCCAGCAGCAACAGCACTGGAGGCGAGTTCGATATGAAATACACAAAGTCACCAGCAACACAAATGAAAATAATCGCTACAAATCCACGCGCCGTGGCGCTAAAAGCACCGCGCACGACACGAAAGAAAAGTCACGTGATGGTTGTGGCTGTGGTGGTGGTGGTCATCGCGCACGCCACGGTGAAGAGCGAGCGCTTCAGAAGGTGAACACGAGGTTGCCCTCCACGCTGGTACAGAGAGGGGCTTTTCCGGCTCCACCAGCGTTCGAAGAAGACGCGCACGAAGAGAGCGAGAGGCGGACAGAGAGAGAGAGCTCCACGTTATATAACATCATCAGCCAGAACACAAAGACGGTCACTGGATTGCGCGCTCTCAGTTTGCGCTTCTGCGACCGTCTGGAACGCTCTTCCGTCCGATGCTAGGAAGCGACTGGGAGTTGTGTCACTTGGAAATCGTCCAGATTTGAAACTCATTTCTGTAGAACTGCGTTTTGTGTTTAGTTTGTTGCCCTTCTGGCTGCAACCCAATTAGCGCGGTTGGCTGCGTACGGTGCGAAAGAAGTTCAACATTCGTACAACACATGTGCAAAGAAGTTCAACATTCGTACAGCCGCAGCAGTCGCGGACGGTCGGTCATTGAGAAGCTGCTGCTGCTTCTCACCAGCTGAGATTGAGACCCCCGTCCAGGGCTCGACTCGTCATTGTTGTCGTCATCATCATGATCATCACCATCCATCATCACTATAATCACCATAATCATCATCATCATCACCATCAATACCATAATCATCATCACCACCATAATCATCACCATCCATCATCACCATCCATCATCACCATCATCATCACCATCATCATCACCATCATTAGCATAATCATCATCATCACCACTATAATCATCACCATAATCATCACCATCCATCATCACTATAATCACCATCATCATCATCATCATCACTATAATCATCATAATCATCATCATCATCATTACCATAATCATCATGATCATCACCATCCATCATCACTATAATCACCATAATCATCATCATCATCATCACCATCAATACCATAATCATCATCACCACCATAATTATCACCATCCATCATCACCATCATCATCACCATCATCACCATCATTACCATAATCATCATCATCACCATAATCATCATCAACATAATCATCACCATCCATCATCATTATAATCACTATCATCATCATCACTATAATCACCATAATCATCATCATCACCATCATTACCATAATCATCATCATCACCATCAATACCATAATCATCATCACCATCATCATCACCATCATTACCATAATCATCATCATCACCACTATAATCATCACCATAATCATCACCATCCATCATCACTATAATCACCATCATCATCATCACTATAATCACTATAATCATCATCATCACCATCATCACCATAATCATCACCATCCATCATCACTATAATCACCATCATCATCATCACTATAATCACTATAATCATCATCATCACCATCATTACCATAATCATCATCATCATGATCATCACCATCCATCATCACTATAATCACCATAATCATCATCATCATCATCACCATCATTACCATAATCATCATCACCATAATCATCATCACCATAATCATCACCATCCATCATCACTATAATCACCATAATCATCATCATCACCATCATTACCATAATCATCATCACCATAATCATCACCATCCATCATCACTATAATCACCATAATCATCATCATCACCATCATTACCATAATCATCATCATCACCATCATCACCATCATTACCATAATCATCATCATCACCACTATAATCATCACCATAATCATCACCATCCATCATCACTATAATCACCATCATCATCATCACTATAATCACCATAATCATCATAATCACCATCATTACCATAATCATCATCACCATAATCATCACCATCCATCATCACTATAATCACCATAATCTTCATCACCATCATCATTACCATGATCATTACCATGATCATCACCATCATCATCCTCGTGTTTGTTACCACCTCACCATCCCGCTATAGAGACATGCCGTAGACTTCTGAGTTCTCACCTCCTTAAACAAATGCGAGATGTTAGCTCCCTCGCCTGGCGTGCAGGAGGTCGTGGGTTCGATCTCGACCCGGACCCTCCTGTATATTTGGAGTTAGGCAAGTTCTCTCTCTCCCCGTGGTCGCGTGGATATTTCTCAGGATCCTCCGGTTTTCCCCTCTATATTTAGAATCAACATCACGCGTTATCGAGTGTTTGGCTACTGATATAAATTTCCACACCATGATGATATTATTTGTGGCCAGGCCGCTTCTGAAAAAGAGCTACATTGCTCAGTCGGCCTGAACTCGTAAAATAAAAAAACGCATCTTATAGTTGGTTAACATTATGATCTTCACATCATTGCCTTTATCTCCACATCATCATCGTCGCACTATCATCTTCACACCATTATCCTCATCATCATCAGGCGCCGAGAAGCGGTTGGCTAGCTGGACCGCCAGTTGTTGATCAATCCACAGTCCGATGGACCTGCTTGGTGGTGGCGGCTTACAGAGGAGACGTCGATCCCAGGACACACAACTAACAGAGAGGCAGGGGGGGGGGGTCCTCTGGCTGTCTGTCGCAGCATTGGTTCAGAGCAGAGCCTGGTTCCGCCGATGAGACCCTGCATGTTGAAACGCGTCGCGTGCGTTGGCCGCAGACGCTGCCCAAAAGCGATGCGCTCCCACAGAGAGAGAGGGGGCCGAGTGTGTGGGCTGATGGGATGCGTGTGTGGGGGGGGGGAAATACCTGAAATGGTTCACGTGTAGGGACATATGTGTGAAGGTGGAATGTTTGCAAAGGTATTAGTCCATCGGCAGCATCATCAACATCATCATCAGTAGCATCAACATCACCAGTAGCATCAGCATCAACATCATCAGTAGCATCAGCAGCAGCAGCATCATCAACATCATCATCAGTAGCATCAGCAGCAGCATCATCAACATCATCAGTAGCATCAACAGCATTATCAACATCATCATCATCAGTAGCATCAGCAGCAGCAGCAGCATCAACATCATCATCAGTAGCATCAGCAGCATCATCAACATCATCATCAGTAGCATCAGCAGCATCATCAACATCATCATCAGTAGCATCAGCAGCAGCATCATCATCAACATCATCATCAGTAGCAGCAGCATCATCAACATCATCATCAGTAGCATCAACAGCAGCATCATCAACATCATCATCATTAGCATCAGCAGCAGAATAACATCATCATCAGTAGTATCAGCAGCAGCATCATCAACATCATCATCAGTAGCATCAGCATCATCAACATCATCATCATCAGTAGCGCCAGCAGCAGCATCATCAACATCATCATCAGTAGCATCAGCAGCATCAACATCATCATCAGTAGCGTCAGCAGCAGCAGCATCAACATCATCATCAGTAGTTTCAGTAGCAGCATCATCATCAGTAGCATCAGCAGCAGCATCATCAACATCATCATCAGTAGCATCAGCAGCATCATCATCAACATCATCATCAGCAGCAGCATCAGCATCATCAACATCATCATCATCAGATGCGCCAGCAGCAGCATCATCTACATCATCATCAGTAGCATCAGCAGCATCAACATCAACATCATCATTATCATCATCATCAGCAGCATCATCAACATCATCATCATCATCAGTAGCATCAGCAGCAGCAGCATCATCAGTAGCATCATCATCAGCATCATCAGCAACATCATCAACATCATCATCAGCAGCAGCAGCAGCATCATCAGCAGTTTTGAATGTCGGGCTGTCCCGGTCTTCCCCGCGTCTCGTTCTCTAGCCGGACCTTGGCCGCTGAATCGAGCTCCGCGAGCTGCCAGATTGAAGCTGTGGGGAGTTCAGGGGATGGGGTGGGGGCTGAGTTGGGAGGGGGGTCGAAGAGACCCCATGGAGAGGTCACGGTGACCTCGCAAGAGGTCACAGGAAAGCACCCCAACCCAATGTCTGTGTGTGTATGTGTGTGTGTTAATGTCTGTGTGTCTGTGTGTGTTAATGTCTGTGTGTGTCTGTGTGTGTTAATGTCTGTGTGTCTGTGTGTGTTAATGTCTGTGTGTGTCTGTGTGTGTTAATGTCTGTGTGTGTCTGTGTGTGTTAATGTCTGTGTGTGTTAATGTCTGTGTGTATGTGTGTATGTGTGTGTTACTGTCTGCGTGTCTGTGTGTGTTAATGTCTGTGTGTGTCTGTGTGTCTTAATGTCTGTGTGTGTCTGTGTGTGTTAATGTCTGTGTGTGTTAGTGTCTGTGTGTATGTGTGTATGTGTGTGTTACTGTCTGCGTGTCTGTGTGTGTTAATGTCTGTGTGTGTCTGTGTGTGTTAATGTCTGTGTGTGTCTGTGTGTGTTAATGTCTGTGTGTGTCTGTGTGTGTTAATGTCTGTGTGTGTTAATGTCTGTGTGTGTCTGTGTGTGTTACTGTCTGCGTGTCTGTGTGTGTTAATGTCTGTGTGTGTCTGTGTGTGTTAATGTCTGTGTGTGTCTGTGTGTGTTAATGTCTGTGTGTGTCTGTGTGTGTTAATGTCTGTGTGTATGTGTGTCTGTGTGTGTTAATGTCTGTGTGTGTGTCTGTGTGTGTTAATGTTTGTGTGTATGTGTGTCTGTGTGTGTTAATGTCTGTGTCTGTGTGTGTTAATGTCTGTGTCTCTTAATGTCTGTGTGTATGTGTGTGAATGTGGATATGCCTAATCACCGCATGCCCAAACAGCTTTTGTTCGGCCGGATCGAGGGGGCTAAACGGGCGCGGCACGGGCTAGAGAAGAGATGGAGTGATGTGGTGCAGGAGGACGTGGAGCTGAGTGGACTTGCCGATGACTGGTACCAGCGGTGTCAAGATCGGCCTCAGTGGAGGAGGCTCGTGAAGGACGCTACTGGGCAGTTGGAGGCAGTCGCCCTCCAACAACAACGGAGGGCGGAGGTGCGACGCTCACAACAACGAGCGGAGCGCCGGGTGGCTAAAGCACAGCCAGTTGGCACAGTAGGAGGCACCGGTGATGCATCAGCCAGTCATCTCAATCATCTCAGTCAGTCGACCCGTGGCACCTGCTGGGTCTGCCCCGTGACCTCCTGCCAGCGGGCGTTCGACACTTCACGTGGCCTCAGGGTGCACGTGGCCTGGCACAAGCGTCGTGGTGACGTCACCGCCACTTAGTGGCGAATGGCGGTTGTTGTTGTAGCGCGCTGCGCTACGAACCCGGCGACCCAAGTTCGATTCCCGCTCACGGCCAACACCAGTGACAATTATCTGAACCGTGCCGGCCTTCATAGGTGCTCGGTAACAGCACTTGCCCCTACAGTCTGTCGAGGCTACCCGGGAGATCTTTGTATTCGTTTTGTATGTCTGTGCGTGTGTGTTGCCTTCTCACCAACCACAACAACTATCCACCTGAACACAACCGCCGAGCCGAACCACAACCCAGAGCAACCACGACCAGGCAACAACCAGAGCCATCAACTCACAACCACAAACCCACGACCCACCAGTCGGAACCCACAACGCAGAGAGACGGGAGAGGATGGGCGGGGGGGGATGGAGAGCCAGCAGATCTCGTGTGAAGGATTTAAAGATCGCGGTGCAGAAGAGAGAGGGAGGGAGAGTGGGGAGGGGGTATTAACTCTAGATTTGAAGCTTTCGTGACTGCGATGATTCATACTCTTAGGTTTTTTCGGTAAAGTCACGTAGGTAAGAAATAAAATTAAAATTAATAAAAGTAATAATAGAAATAAAATAAATATTTTTAAATGAAATAAATATTTTATTTTTATTAAAAGTAATAATAGAAATAAAATAAAAGAACAATTTTTTTTCTACGTGACTTTACCGTAAAAAAAACCTAAGAGTAGAGTGGGGAGAGTTATTAAGGGCGAGGCGGATGGCTTTATAGAGACAGAGGGTTCGGAGAAGGTGCCGAGAGATGAGCGACGGAGTCGAGATTGGTGAGTGATGGAGAGAGCGAGCGAGTGATGTGAATATACGCGGAGTGAGAGGTCAGAGAGAGAGAGAGGAGAGGGGGGGTGAGCGGACCTATCCAGATGGGAACAGACGCGGTAAAGTAGGTGAGAGATTGAGAGAGATTGAGACCGCGCTCTGGTCGGAGCCAGGGTGTGTGGGCTGGAGTTCCGCCATGCGGCGCGGCTGACCCACGCCGTGCCGGCCTTCAAGGAGCAGTGGGCGATGGAGGAGGCCGTGTGCTCGGTGGCAGATGACGGCGAGCTCTGCATGCTGACATGAGCTACCCGTCGGAGGCCGTCGGACTGCGAGAAGGGCTGCGTGCAGAACGAGAGAGAGCGAGAGAGTGAGCGATAGTTGGGGGTTTACATAAAGCAAAGTTATTATTTTAAAAAAAGAAAAAAATTAAAAAATACGAAATGATGAACGAAGCAAAATGCCGACTACACCGAGCATCTTCTTGTTTCCACTGATCGTAAAAAAAAGAGACAGAGAGAGAGAGAGCCAGAGAGAGAGGAACAGACGGAGACAGAGACGGAGTGGGGAAGGTCTTGCCAAGGACTTTTAATTCCCAAAACCGCACAGTTCTCTCACTCACTCACTCGCTCTCTCTTCATCTCTCTTCCCATCTCTCTCCATCTCTCAATCGTTTTCTCTCGCTCGCTCTCTCAATCTCCCTCCCTCGAATCCCTCTCACATCCCTCTTGCTCTGTTCGCGACGGCCCTCGTGTTGCACGTGGCCACGTGCAGTGCATGTTGTTTGTGTGTGTGACGCGCACACCACGTGATGCTTTACGCGATGTCATTTGTATCGAAATCGGCTCCAGTGCTTTTGCCGCTGGCGACAATAGAAGTGGTTTACAACTCTATCTCTCGCTCGCTCTCACTCTCTCACTCTTGCTATCTCCCGATCTCTTTATCGCTCTCCCTCTAGAACTCTCAATCTCTTACTCCATCTCTCTCGCTATCTCACTCCTCTCGCTCTCGTATTCACGCATTCCTGGGGAACAGCTCACAACCGCATCGGAGACTGCGCACCCGCACCCAGTACCAGTACCCCTCCCCACACACACACGCAATCTTCCTCTGCATGACCGCAATGTCACACAACCCATCCCGATAACGGCTATCACTGTCACACAACCCACCCCGATAACCACAATCACCGTCACACAACCCACCCCGATAACCACAATCACCGTCACACAACCCACCCCGATAACCACAATCACTGTCACTCAACCCACCCCGATAACCACAATCACCGTCACTCAACCCACCCCGATAACCACAATCACCGTCACACAACCCACCCCGATAACCACAATCACCGTCACACAACCCACCCCGATAACCACAATCACCGTCACTCAACCCACCCCGATAACCACAATCACCGTCACTCAACCCACCCCGATAACCACAATCACCGTCACACAACCCACCCCGATAACCACAATCACCGTCACTCAACCCACCCCGATAACCACAATCACCGTCACACAACCCACCCCGATAACCGCAATCACCGTCACTCAACCCACCCCGATAACCACAATCACCGTCACACAACCCACCCCGATAACCGCAATCACCGTCACACAACCCACCCCGATAACCACAATCACTGTCACTCAACCCACCCCGATAACCACAATCACCGTCACACAACCCACCCCGATAACCACAATCACCGTCACACAACCCACCCCGATAACCACAATCACCGTCACTCAACCCACCCCGATAACCACAATCACCGTCACACAACCCACCCCGATAACCACAATCACCGTCACACAACCCACCCCGATAACCACAATCACTGTCACACAACCCACCCCGATAACCGCAATCACTGTCACTCAACTCACCCCGATAACCACAATCACTGTCACTCAACCCACCCCGATAACCGCAATCACTGTCACACAACCCACCCCGATAACCACAATCACTGTCACTCAACTCACCCCGATAACCACAATCACCGTCACTCAACCCACCCCGATAACCACAATCACTGTCACACAACCCACCCCGATAACCACAATCACTGTCACACAACCCACCCCGATAACCATAATCACTGTCACACAACCCACCCCAATAACCGCAATCACCGTCACTCAACCCACCCCAATAACCACAATCACCGTCACACAACCCACCCCGATAACCACAATCACCGTCACACAACCCACCCCGATAACCACAATCACTGTCACTCAACCCACCCCGATAACCACAATCACCGTCACACAACCCACCCCGATAACCACAATCACCGTCACACAACCCACCCCGATAACCACAATCACCGTCACACAACCCACCCCGATAACCACAATCACTGTCACACAACCCACCCCGATAACCGCAATCACTGTCACTCAACTCACCCCGATAACCACAATCACTGTCACACAACCCACCCCGATAACCACAATCACCGTCACACAACCCACCCCGATAACCACAATCACTGTCACACAACTCACCCCGATAACCACAATCACTGTCACACAACCCACCCCGATAACCACAATCACCGTCACTCAACCCACCCCGATAACCACAATCACTGTCACACAACCCACCCCGATAACCACAATCACTGTCACTCAACCCACCCCGATAACCACAATCACCGTCACACAACCCACCCCGATAACCACAATCACCGTCACACAACCAACCCCGATAACCACAATCACTGTCACACAACCCACCCCGATAACCGCAATCACTGTCACTCAACTCACCCCGATAACCACAATCACTGTCACACAACCCACCCCGATAACCACAATCACCGTCACACAACCCACCCCGATAACCACAATCACTGTCACACAACTCACCCCGATAACCACAATCACTGTCACACAACCCACCCCGATAACCACAATCACCGTCACTCAACCCACCCCGATAACCACAATCACCGTCACACAACCCACCCCGATAACCACAATCACCGTCACTCAACCCACCCCGATAACCACAATCACCGTCACTCAACCCACCCCGATAACCACAATCACCGTCACTCAACCCACCCCAATAACCACAATCACTGCCACTCAACCCACCCCAATAACCACAATCACTGCCACTCAACCCACCCCAATAACCACAATCACCGTCACTCAACCCACCCCGATAACCACAATCACTGCCACTCAACCCACCCCAATAACCACAATCACCGTCACTCAACTCACCCCGATAACCACAATCACTGTCACACAACCCACCCCGATAACCACAATCACCGTCACTCAACCCACCCCGATAACCACAATCACCGTCACACAACACACCCCGATAACCACAATCACCATCACACAACACACCCCGATAACCACAATCACCGTCACACAACACACCCCGATAACCACAATCACTGTCACTCAACCCACCCCGATAACCACAATCACCGTCACACAACCCACCCCGATAACCACAATCACTGTCACACAACCCACCCCGATAACCACAATCACTGTCACACAACCCACCCCGATAACCACAATCACTGTCACACAACCCACCCCGATAACCACAATCACTGCCACTCAACCCACCCCAATAACCACAATCACCGTCACTCAACCCACCCCGATAACCACAATCACCGTCACACAACCCACCCCGATAACCACAATCACTGTCACACAACCCACCCCGATAACCACAATCACTGTCACTCAACCCACCCCGATAACCACAATCACCGTCACACAACACACCCCGATAACCACAATCACCGTCACACAACACACCCCGATAACCACAATCACCGTCACACAACACACCCCGATAACCACAATCACTGTCACTCAACCCACCCCGATAACCACAATCACCGTCACACAACCCACCCCGATAACCACAATCACTGTCACACAACCCACCCCGATAACCACAATCACTGTCACACAACCCACCCCGATAACCACAATCACTGTCACACAACCCACCCCGATAACCACAATCACTGTCACACAACCCACCCCGATAACCACAATCACCGTCACTCAACCCACCCCGATAACCACAATCACCGTCACTCAACCCACCCCGATAACCACAATCACTGTCACTCAACCCACCCCGATAACCACAATCACCGTCACTCAACCCACCCCGATAACCACAATCACTGTCACTCAACCCACCCCGATAACCACAATCACTGTCACTCAACCCACCCCGATAACCACAATCACCGTCACACAACCCACCCCGATAACCACAATCACCGTCACACAACCCACCCCGATAACCACAATCACCGTCACACAACCCACCCCGATAACCACAATCACTGTCACTCAACCCACCCCGATAACCACAATCACTGTCACTCAACCCACCCCGATAACCACAATCACTGTCACACAACCCACCCCGATAACCACAATCACCGTCACTCAACCCACCCCGATAACCACAATCACTGTCACACAACCCACCCCGATAACCACAATCACCGTCACTCAACCCACCCCGATAACCACAATCACTGTCACACAACCCACCCCGATAACCACAATCACCGTCACACAACCCACCCCGATAACCACAATCACTGTCACACAACCCACCCCGATAACCACAATCACTGTCACACAACCCACCCCGATAACCACAATCACTGTCACACAACCCACCCCGATAACCACAATCACCGTCACACAACCCACCCCGATAACCACAATCACTGTCACACAACCCACCCCGATAACCACAATCACTGTCACACAACCCACCCCGATAACCACAATCACTGTCACTCAACCCACCCCGATAACCACAATCACTGTCACACAACCCACCCCGATAACCACAATCACTGTCACACAACCCACCCCGATAACCGCGATCGCTGAAACGGCAACGAGTCGCTCAGATGTGGACAAAGCAGTCGCGAGATCCCGATACGTTGCGAGTTGTGTCGTGGTAGCCCAGATCCGACCCTGGGGTAGGGGAATTGAACCTTCTACGCGGTAACGCAGCGACCACCGCACCACCACCAGAGTCATTCGGCAGAAACTCGAGTCGATTTGAACAGATACCATTTTAATACGGAGCTTATTATTAAACACGACGGTCAACAGTTGGTTTCGTTTACGGGTAACGAACACAAGAAACACAACACGCACGCACGCGCCCCGGCAAATCGGGTGAAGGCCGCTATGGGGGAAGATATGTCTCACACTGGAGGTGACTGCCATATTAATTGTGGCCATGGCAATCGTCAACCTCACAAGAAGCACCGGGGGGAGAGAGGCCTTCGGCCCCACACTGTCACTGACCATTGGCCAGGCGGGTGACCTCATGAAGGTCACCACCGTGGGCACTGTGGCACACGAGGGGGTGGGTGGCCAGCACCACGCCCGCCCGGCCGCCTTTGTCTTCCCAGTGGCGGTGTTCACCACACATCGCACCAGGTACTCGTTTGAGGCCGAGTCGACCTAGGGGAGGCCCGGGACCGGTTGGGACAATCGTCGCTTGGTGTTGGTGGCCGTGAGCGGGAATCGAACTCGGGTGGCCGGGTTCGTAGCGCAGCGCGCTAACCGCTGCACCACCGCTCCCCACACACACACACACACCGAGACACACAACCACACACACAACCACACACACACACCGACACACACACACCGAGACACACAACCACACACACAACCACACACACACCGACACACACACACCGAGACACACAACCACACACACACACACCGAGACACACACACACCGAGACACATACCGAGACACACACACCGAGACACACACACACCGACACACACACACACCGACACACACACACACCGACACACACACACACCGACACACACACACCGAGACACACAACCACACACACACACCGAGACACACACACACCGAGACACATACCGAGACACACACACCGAGACACACACACACACCGACACACACACACACCGAGACACATACCGAGACACACACACACCGAGACGCACAAACACCCTTCGTGTGCCAAGTCGGCCCGGTCACCCCCTCCCCTCCCTCGCCCGCCCCAATGGAGTTCCCTTTGCAGGACGATTGGCCGCGTGTCCCCTCTGCCCCCTAGGGATAGCGAGCTGCTATTGCACTAATAACTTCAACAACAACAACATCATCATCATCATTACCATCAACAACATCATCATCATCATCGTTATAAGAACATGACCAACGCAACGCTTGTCATCGGTACTCGGGTAACACTTGCTGTATCCGTGTCGGCACTTACAAATAAAACAAAGTCAACAGTCTTGAAGACGAATCGTCAGTGTCCTTCATTTGAACCCAAGAGCCTCCGCGCAGGAAGATTCCGTCACCTCGCGCGATGAGGATAAACATTTTAGTTTTAGTTGTTTGACCAGGCGAGATATCCGCCGGGATTAATGACGTCCTCTTGAAGATTGATGTCCATTTCGCCAGGCGAGAGGCAATTTTGAGATTGATCGGCTCGTGAGGTTTTTAACGTCCCATTATTTCACCTGATGAGAGACAATTTTGAGATTTCTCGCCTCGTGAGATTTCTAACGTCCCATTAATTCACCAGGTGAGAGGCAATTTTGAGATTGATCATCTCCTGAGATTCTTAACGTCCCATTATTTCACCTGATGAGAGACAATTTTGAGATTGATCGGCTCGTGATATTTTTAACGCCCCATTATTTCATCTGATGAGAGACAATTTTGAGATTGATCATCTGATATTCTTTACGTCCCATTATTTCACCTGATGAGAGACAATTTTGAGATTTCACGCCTCGTTATATTTTTAACGTCCCATTACTTCATCTGATGAGAGACAATTTTGAGATTTCTCGCCTCGTGAGATTTCTAACGTCCCATTATTTCACCAGGTGAGAGGCAATTTTGAGATTGATCATCTCCTGAGATTCTTAACGTCCCATTATTTCACCTGATGAGAGACAATTTTGAGATTGATCGGCTCGTGATATTTTTAACGCCCCATTATTTCATCTGATGAGAGACAATTTTGAGATTGATCATCTCCTGAGATTCTTTACGTCCCATTATTTCACCTGATGAGAGACAATTTTGAGATTTCACGCCTCGTTATATTTTTAACGTCCCATTACTTCATCTGATGTGAGCCAATTTTGAGATTTCTCGCCTCGTGAGATTTCTAATGTCCCTCTATTTCACCCGGCGGGAGCCCATTTGAGATTCATTCGCGTGGGTGACCTGGCGCTCAATGTCTCAAAAGGGGCAGGTACGATTGCTCCGATACAAAGGTGTGGGGCCCCGTTTGTCAATCCACCAATGTTGGGTAGATGCGTCTCCCCGACTCCGACCGAGCGTGTCATCACGGGTGGATGGGGGTCATTTGACCATACTTCACCACGCTGGTCAGTGCGGGTTGATGACGCCGGGGAGCATTCGACGTTGGGAGCATGGGTACATGGGTACAGGACAACAATACATTTTGCTGCAATGTCCTCTGATGGAGAGAAAAACAACGTATCCCGTAAAATAACAAAAAAACACTTAAATAAACAGAACATATTAATCCCTTCTCGCCATCATCGCCAGCCACAGCTCTAACAATAGCCCCCCCCCCCCGTTACCCTGCGTGCTTAACTGCCAGCCGTAACGCTAACCCGAACCCCTAACTTATACAACAAAAACAAAACGGGCATCCTTCAAAGAGACTGGCTCCCGTCACATGGAATGTGGAATTTCCCACCCACTGCAGCGGGCTCATAACTCGGTATAAAACAACAACAACAACAAAAGTTGACCACCCCCTCCCACCCCCCAAAAGGCACCTTTTTTATTTGAACTTCACAAAACCGTTCCGGACATTTCGCTTTGAATTCTTGCGACGTCAACTTCACGGCGGGAGACCCGACACCCGGCCCCCGCTTTAAGCCAGGAGGTGTTGAACCCAAACCCTCCTCCCTCTTCAACCGTAGGCCTCACTCAACACGCCGTTCAGAGGCCCCGCCAAACCAATACCCAACCACCCCCCACCACTTCTGGGGGTGGCCGCAGCCACGCCATCGACGCTCACACGAGGCGAGCAAATCAACCGCCCGAATATGGCTTGGCCATGTCAACGTCAAGAACTCCCCGTCAACTGGGGAGAATCCAATGCCCTTCCTGCCAACCGACTTAACAAAAAAACCAGAAGCGACGGTGGAGTGCCGCGCTCACATCTCGGTCACCTCACGGGTATCTGCTCGCTCTCTCGGAGGGAGGGCGAGCGAGCGAGCGACTCAGAGGGAGGAACGACGGGCGAATTTGGAAGGGTAGCAGCAGCAGCAGCAGCTAGGCAGCGGCAAGATGAGCAGAACATCCCGGCACCCCACTCTCCGAGCTCTGCGGTCCTCTACATACGAAGGCGTTATTTCAATTAATATGAAGCGGAACACACGGAGAGAAGCCACAAGCGCAAGGTGGCAACACCGTGTCGCGTGCATCTGGAATGGCCAGAGTCCACATTTAGCGCACCTGCGCTGCCTTCTCCTGGCGAGCCAGGGTACGGGTAGCTCAGCGATGCCCACGGCGGGAAGGGAGTCTCACGCCAGTTGTGCCACGCTCCACCGACCCTTCTCGTTACTGCTGCCTCCTCCACCGTGCTGGATTACAGCAGCCACGTGCACAGCCATCCACCGCTGCAAGGCCACGTGAATAGCCACCACCACCACCACCACTACCGCCACCACCAACACCGCCACCACCACTACCGCCACCACCACCATCACCACCGCCACCACCACCAGGCCACGTGCCGTAACTGGTGACCGATACCGGTGCAACATTCGGAACGGACTTGATCAACTTTGCCCCCCCCCCCTCGTTTCAACTGCCGCGCGGGGAAACGGAACCGGAGCGGTGCCCTTTGGCTGACAAGTCCAGCGTGCCGCCGACCGCTCGTCGCTGCTCAGCGGTGGCAGCTCCCTTCGTGTTTCAGTGGAGACGGTCAAAGAGTCGCACGGTCACTTGTTCTCTGCAGGGTGGCCAAAAAGTCAGGACACGCAGCGGTGTTACATCGATGTTACCAAACCGCACGGAGTTATTTGGTTTAGTTTAACACGCGCTCAAACTGAATTCCACTCTTAACATTCACGCATGAATTATTATTTTAGAAATTAATCGAGGACTTGCTTTTTGTTTAAGATCGCAGCTGCCTACTTCAGCGGACGTAAAAACGAATTGAACAAAAATTTTAATCAATTATCTAACATTTTTAATGTCATCTCAAAAGGAAGAATACACATAGATATACATAACGATTTAGATAAAATATCAATTAAAAAAATTTAGTTTTAAAATAAAATAAATAACCCTACATGTCCTGACTTTTGAGCCATTTATATATCACACGGGGGTGGTGGTGGTGGCTTTGCACGTGGCTGCCTGCCCACCAGCAGTTGCGTGTGGGGAGGCAGCAAGCGAGGGTTGGTGGCTCACACGCGGATGCTGCGAAACTCCCTTCCACCTGCGGGCATCGTGGAGGAGGTGACCTACTCTGGATCGCCAGGAGGCGAATGCACAGCAAATGTTCGGACTAATCTCCATCCGCCTCGTCTGAATGGGATGGAATGGCCGCCTCCTTGCACGCCAGAGTGGCAATTCTCGGGTCGCTCCGGTTTCCTCCCGCATGTAACGAATGCTCATTCATTGGTTGAAAACACCTTGATATATATATGTAGAGGAGCGCAGAACTTGGGCAATCCGTTGCTGCTGCTGCTGCTGCTGCGGCCTTCCAGCTCGCGTCTGTGGTTCCTCGGCGATTGCGAGAGATGCAGTTTGCGTCAACGATGACGTCACACGCTAAACATTAAGATTCGAATGATTATACTCGTGGCAAACTGGTACCCGTTTGTGTTCTGTCACACGGTTGCCAGGTTAAGCAAACAACAAAAATACATTTCAACAACCCCAGCTTGTTACCGGGTAGGAAATACTGCCCTCTAGTACCCGACTAGTTGCGGTTAAGACGCCTGCAGTCGACCGGGGAAACGCACCGCACGCGGGCTGTCAATATTTCACCCCCCCCCCCCCCCATCGAGTCAGAAACACGACGGCGGGTTAACGGTGCAGCAGCTGCCGCGTATCCGTCTGGACGGCGACTCGACGTCCGGGTGGAACGTGCGGAAAGGTCCAATGTGTGAACATCCGTTGAGACTGAGGTTTTTCTTTTTTTGGGTTAGATCGTGTAAATATAAATGTGCCGTTCAACCTGCCGCCGCCACCCCCACACAGCCAATTAGTAAGATTTGTCACGTTAGCAAAACGTGCCAATTCATTGCTAGTACAGCACCCCGGTGTGTTGGACAGTAAACCCACAACGTTTACAATTTTACTCGAACCCAAAAACCCCAATATGGATAATATTGGTCGCAAAAGCCTACCGCGTGTTAAACCGATTCTATTGAAACCGACAGTTGCAACCGTTGCGACTGGATAAAAGAGCGCCAAGGTGCTTGAGCCTGCGTGTGCGTGTGTGTGTCTACACTGGACTTCTTTTCACATCGTACGTAGCAATCCCAACCTGTGAAGGTCACAGAGCGGAAAGCGGCACGGCAATGCTACGGCGGGCGGTGCGGGCGGTTGACTGGGTCACGGCGGACGTGCGACGGCCGGATGTGCAACATTGTGCTGTAACCGCCATCGCCACCGCTATCATCGTCGTCGTTAATATTTCACGCAAAAGAGCTTCGGCGTGAGGCTCGCGCGGAGAACGTTCCCTTCGTTGGTCCCTTCAACGTCACCGTGAACACGGCGAGCACTTTCGAGCAAAACGTAATAACAATCAATCAACTGTAAAATTAAACGCAAAACAAGAGAACATTCAGGAACAAATACTGCAACGGCTGCCTTAAAAAGGGCTCGAATGTCGTCGTCGTCGTCATTATTTCTGTACAGACGTTCGAGATGTAACGCCGCAAGCGGCCACGCGCGCAGGCGCCGAGGACAGGCAGAAGCGTCCCCGCCGCGCCGTCGTCGCCTGTCGAGTGCAAGAATTTGATTCGGGTTTCGCTTCGCAAAAGGCTTCGTCTTCGTTGCCGATCATCGGGAGTCGCGATGCGGGGTGCTCACGACGAGCCCGGATTTTGGTCCTCCACCCAGAAAACAGTCACCTTACCCCGCTCACTCTCATCCACCAATGGGGGGAGGGAGGGGGGGTAGGATGGGGTCAAGAGGTTTGAGCGTTGAGGGGGGTCGCGGGTCGTGGGTCGTGGGTCGAAGCGGCGGACGTCATGAGCTCGGGGGGCACCAGTCCGTGTCGGGGTGGAGCAGGCAGTGGAGGGACAGAAACCTGCAGAGAGCATCAGCATCATCAGCATCGTCGTCAGCAGAATCATCAGCGGCAATCGTCAGCTTGCGGTAGCACCAGCAGCTTAATTAGCATCATCAGCTTCAACATCAACGTCACCATCATCAACAACATCGGGGTGCAACTTCATCATCAACACCACCACCACCACCGTCGTCGTCGTCATTGTCACTATGGTCTTCATCATTACACACGAATGAACCACAATATCTTGCTGATCTCGTCAGCAAGGTATTGTGTGACAGAAAACAAACGGGTACCAGTTTGCCACGAGCCAACCAAAATCAGCGGCTTTTAGCTGGCGATTGAACAAAACGGTAACAGCATCGCGCGCTTTCAGATGCGCTTCTGCGGCCGTCTGGAATTCTCTTCTGATATTAGGAAGCCAATGGAGCTGTGCAGTTTTAAATTACATACATTGACCACTCGTTTCTTCAGAACTGCTTTTTGTGTTTAGTTTGTTGTCCTTGCCCCCGATTAGCATGGTTGGCTACGTACGGTGGTGCGAAAGAAATTCAACACACAGAGACAAAGATCACCCGTATAGCCTTAATAGACTGTTGGGGCAACTGCTGTTATCAAGCGCCTACGAAGGCCGGCACAGCACAAAAGGGGGTGGGTGGCCAGCACCACGCCCAAGCCGCCTTTGTCTTCCTAGTGTGGCGATGTTTACCCACCGCACCAGGTACTCATTTGAGGCTGAGTCGAACTCGGTGAGGCCCATCACCGGTTCAGACAATCATCACTTGGTGTTGGTGGCCGTGAGCGGGAATCGAACTCGGGAGTCGCCGGGTTCGTAGCTGCAGCGCGCCAATCACTATGCCACCGCTCCCCCATTTCTCTCACAGTCCTCTCTCTGGCACTCGTTCACTCTCAACACTCTTTTTTGTAGAGGAATCGGCCAAGGGGAGGAGGCCCAGGACGGGTTCAGATAATCGTCACTTGGTGTTGTTGGCCGTGAGCGGGAATCGAACTCGGGCCGCCGGGTTCGTAGCGCAGCGCGCTGACCTCTTACATCACCGCTCCCCACACGGTGGTATGCAAAAAGTTCAAAACACACACGTACGTACATACATCGTCGTCACCACCACCATCACCACCGTAAGCCAGACGCCACCGGCTCTTCTATTGTAGCTACGCACGCGGGCCTGCGTGTACCCACGCGGGATCTCTCCCCTGCGCGGATGAATTTGATCATTTGGTTTAAGAATGGGGGAAAAAAGAGACTTTAAAAGTCACGCTCCGGGAAAGCCTGAAGGGGGGTGGGGGGGGGCAGGTCGAGGCCGGTCCTGCCGCACCGGCGCCACGGCTCCAGCAGGGGGCGCCGTTTGGAAACGAGTGAGCGGATCCCGTGGGAACACGTGACTTGGCAGCGGACGAAAATGGCCGGGGTGGTAAAACTAAACTATTTCTAGATTTGAAGCTTTCGTGACTGCAAGGATTCATATTCTTAGGTTTTTTCGGTAAAGTCACGTAGGTAAAAAAATTAAATTTATGAAAGTAAAATAAAAATAAAATAAAAAATCACGACGTTTCGGAGGCAACACAAGCTTCCATCTTCAGGTGGAACCGTCACAGCCAGATTGCTGTATCAAGTACGAGAAATTCCAAGAAAACAGTCCTTGTATATATACTGGTTGAGGGTGGGAGGAGCCAAGGTAGGCCCTGAATATTATTTTCGTGAGGTTCGGTGCGGCTACGTGACTTTACCGAAAAAACCTAAGAATAAAAAAAACTAAACTAGATTTATATTTTGTATAAATACGTTAGAAGCCCTCTTAACGACGGTAATTGGTTCCATCAAACCGGTCGTTAGGCGATTTGGTTGTTAAACGAGTATAGTAAATACATGTTAAAGTCTTAATTCGTTCCGATAGCAGCAAAAGCTACATATTTTCCACCGAAAAAACGTACTTTATAATATTTAAACAATGCATATGAATGCATAAAGGTACTAACAACATTATAAACACATGATATCAAAAATAACACGGTTCATCAATGCATTCATTAATATTTACTGTACCTACAACAGTCCGTCGTTAACAGGGGAATGGTCGGTAAGCGAACACATTGGGCTCTATGGAGGCACTACACTACTTTCCACTACACTACACTATACACTACACTACTATACACTACACTACTATACACTACGATGCCCTACACTACTATACATAAACCAACCTGATTATGAAAATTACGAATTGCTTTTATTCTTCCTGGAAATACAACAGGTGTTAAGATGTTCAAACACCAAATAGATACCTTTTGGCAAGGCATCAAATCTGCATTAACCACACGCACTTGTGGTGAACATGCAAACAACACCTGAAAACATATGCATTGTCTTTGAAACTGAATGGTCTACACCAGAGACAGCTTTCTTTCACACATCATTACATAGCCAACCGCGCTAATCAGAGGTATGGGCGGGGAAAGACAACAAACTAAACACAAAAGCAGTTCAAAAGAATAAGTTTTCAATCTAGAGGATTTAAAAGTGCATAGCTCCAGTGCCTTCCTAATAGTGAACACAGCTATGTGCATCACATTCACGAGTGGCAGCAGCAGCAGCACCACCACCACCATCATCGTCATCGTCATCATCGTAGCAGCATCATAACAGCGACAATCACCACCACCGTCATCATCATCGTTGTCATCGTAGCAGCATCATAACAGCGACAATCACCACCACCACCATCATCATCACAGCCATGGTAGCAATATAATTTTTGGGTGAACTCGGTGATGTGGGCGAGCGAGGGGTGGGCGAGCGAGGGGTGGACGAGCGAGGGGCGGGCGAGCGAGGGGCGGGCAAGCGAGGGGCGGGCGAGCGAGGGGTGAGTGAGTGAGTGAGGGGTGAAGCGAGCGAGGGGTGAGTGAGTGAGGGGTGAGAAACCTCGTTGGGTCTTGCTCGCTGCCGAACGCTCCATTGTTGATGTTGATGACGTTGCGCTTGTTCTCAAATGTCCCGTAGCTCAGCGTCGCCTTGAAGTGGGGGAGCCACGGAGAGATGCACGGAGAGAGACAGGGAGAGAGACAGGGAGAGAGGGATGGAGAGACAGGGAGAGAGGGATGGAGAGACAGGAAGAGAGGCAGGGAGAGGGGGAAGGAGAGACAGGGAGAGCCAGGGAGAGAGATGGAGAGACAGGGAAAGACAAGGAGAGAAGGAAGGAGAGGCAGGGAGAGAGGGAGTGAGAATCGGGGAGAGAGAAATTATATGTTAAAATTGTCACTGGATCGCAGTTGGATTTTTCAGCCATTTAGGAGGCCTCCGTTCTGAAAGGAGATGCCAGATAAATTCACCAATGTCGTCGTCACCGCCATTGTCATCGTCACCGTTGTCACTAATGTCGTCGTTACCGTCATCATCACCATCGTCACTGTTACCATCGTCACCGTCGTCACCTGTCGCACCTTCCTTATCCCCACGCTCGCCCACTCGGTGGACTGCTCTCACCCAGTACCACGGTGTGTGCGTGTGTGGCACCCTCACCTGGTGAGGGAGCTGAGCGTGAGGGATCTGTTGCAGGTTCTCGAGGTGCGAGTGGAAGAGTGGGCTGAAGGTGAGCGGGACCCCCAGCATGGCCTCGGCGATGTAGCCCACCGTGCAGTCGTCCGGCAGACGGATCCGCTCCGCCGTGCTCATGAACACGCCGGCACTGCACCGCCACACCGCATCGCCACACCACACGGTGTCACCGCACCGCCACACCGCACAGCGTCACCGCCCCGCGTCACCGCCCCACGACACCACACCACGTCACCACATCGCCACAATGCACCGTGTCACCACACCACGATACTGAACCGTGTTAACACTGCCACACCACGACGCCACACCGCACTGTCACACTGCAACGCCACACCGCACCGCGATACCACACTGCGTCAGGGTGTGCCACACCGAGACAGGGAGCTCTAGACCACCACGACACCACACCTTGTCACCACACCACATCACCACACTGCGACACCGCACTACGTCACCACACCACGTCAGGCACACGCCACACCGAGACCGGGCGCGCCATGGGTTAGGCCACACCGCAGCACGGCAGGTCACACCGTGGCCACGCCATACCACACCGCGGCGCACCGCACACAGGGGGCCCGCAACCCCACGGCAGGCGGCACTCACCTGGCCCACGGAGTCATCTTCAGCGCGAGACCGCGGCTCAAGCAGAACCCGGCACCTCCCGTGGCAAACCAGAACGTGACCGTGTGCTGCGGGGGAGATGGCACATCATCATCATCATCATCTCCATCATCATCTCCATCATAATCATCATAAACATCAACATCGTCATCATCGTCATCATCTCCATTATCGTCTTCATCATCATCAACATCATCATCACTTTCCCTATCACCGTTATCTCCACCAAACCAGGACCAAACCAAGGCAAAGACAAAGATCTCCCGTATAGTTTTAACATACTGTTAGGGCAAGTGCTGTTAGCGAGTAGCACCTATGAAGGCCGGCACGGCACACGAGGGGGTGGGTGGCCAACACCACGCTTGGGCGCCTTTGTCTCCCTAGTGGAAATGTTTGAGGCTGAATCGACCTAGGGGAGGCCCAGAACCGGTTCAGATAATCGTCACTGGTGTTGGCCGTGAGCGGGAATCTAACTCGGATCGCCGGGTTCGTAGCGCAGCGCGCTACAACAACACTACCGCTCCACCACCACCACCAACATCAACACATTCACCACCAAAGTCTCGCCGCTCCGTTGACTGCTGCGCTGGGTTGCTCCCTACGCCCAATGGTGGAAAAAACCCGGTTTTTTTTGCAATCGGATTCGCTGTCCTCTTCGATCATCTCAACCACGCCGTCGAAGAAGGCGGGAATGTTGCTCTTGAACAAGACGAGCTTCTCCACCGACTTCAAGCTCAGGCTGTTCCTCAGCTTGGAGTGAATGAAGGCCAAGGTGGAGAAGTTCCTCTTGGCTACGGCACTGGACGTGGCGATGCTGAACAGTTTGACGTCGATCTTTTGCAGCTCAGGCTACTCACTGCCATCGGACGGCCGATACTCCATCGGCGTCTTGCGACCTTTGACCATCATCTTGTAGCAGAATGTGTTGTTTGTCTTCTCTTTGGTGGGTGCTATAATTGTATGGATTAACAGGCAATAAAACCGAAAAAAACAGGATTTTTTGCCATCTGAGATGATCGTTTTTTTTAATTAAAACCATAAAAAAAACCCGATGGAAAAAACCTGATGCTGCCAGCCTTGCTCTACGCACACGGACAGCCCTCCATCGATCCACTGCTAAATGAGGGCCTACCCTAGGCTGTGCCGGTCGTGCGCCAGCTATTCGAATCGAACAACGCTTACGCCACGCTGTGGCAGCGCGGGGCTGGTGGACAGAAAAAGAGATTGTCGGTGAGAACATAGAGGTACGGTACAATGGTGGATTATCCCCTTGCTGCTGCCAAAAAGCCAGCCACGGAATATATAACTCCACGGAAAACTCTTCTCTCTGCGTGACGCTGAGTTCTCTCTCACTCCGGGATGAGCTGCTCGGTAGGACCTCGCTGGTTCTGTACGACAAGCCATTGGTGACGGGGGGTGGGCCCTGCTGATATCGGGGTGGCCGTGACTGCGGCCCCAGCGGTAGCCACCGTTGCATTCACGGGTTCAAATGTGGTGGCCGCCCTGGTCAATGCTGCGGTGCGCATTATTGACCAATGGCGCGCTGCTCGCCGTCTGATTCACGGCGGACATTGCAAATCGCGTGGCGTTGTTCGAAACGAGCTGGCCATTGTGTGTCACAGTCATGGTAGAACTTTTGTCAAATTCGAAATAGAGCATGGCCGACGAATTTACTCAAAACTGGGATTGCGCACACGCACAGAGCAACATCGCCACCTTCCCCGACTGCAGAAACTACTGCGGACTGCGTGAAACACAGCGGCATCTCTTTTCGTAATAGCCCTACGGTATAAAAATGATGGCGCCACAAAGCCAAATGTTCAAATGCTACAGCACTGGTCAAGCAAATTGACCAAGCCTCAGCGAGATGATATACTATTACATTTGTCTGAATGTCTCCGGTGTTAACTACGTGGAAAGGTAATTAGAACACATTCATTTATGTTATTACATGATTTAACTCACTATGAAACCAACATGCTGATAGGGGTATGTGGACAGGTAATAGGTCTGGTTGCCATGGTGCCCCGGTTGCCCGTGAAGCCTGGTTGCCCTTGAGGCCTAGTTGCCCTTGACGCCTAGTTACCCATGAGGCCCGGTTGCCGGGAGCGACCGCTTACCGAGACGTGGGGGGAGAGGCGCTCGGTGGCCTCGATGGGCCGATCCAGCGATGGCCGCCCCACGTAGAAGTCGTGTGTGTGCGAGAAGGAGGAGAGTGCCGCCCTGAGCGCCTCCACATTCACGTAGTTGTCATCGTCCACGTGGCAGAACCACCTGCGTGGGGGGAATGGGCAGCACAGCAAGCAGGTCGTGAGTGTGCGTACGCGTGCATGCAATAGCGCGCGTGCGTGAGGGTGCGTGAGCGTGCGTGCACGAGCGCGCTTCTCACTTCTTGCCGGACTTCACGAAGGTCTCGTACTCCACCGACATCTTGCACGACAGCGCTTGCCGATTGTGCGCCGCCGAGCAGTTCGTGTTCACCATGTGGGAGCCTGCGCCGCGCCATTACAGACATCATCATAATTATCGTCGTCATCGTCGTCGTCATTATCATCATCGTCGTCGTGTTCACCATCACTACCGCCGTGAAGGAACCTTCCTCCTTCAGCTCCACAAGCCGCCGTATCTCCATCGCTCACAGTCACAGCGACGCGGCGATCCACCCGGCTCCCACACAATGAGCCGACGTTCTTCGTCGAAGATGTGGCCGTATGCTCGCTTTACCCCGGGAGGGTTGCCTCCCCCGTCACCGTGGCTGGACGCAGGGGGTGATTCTTATTCTGATTGTTGTCGATGTTGTTCGACCGCGCTGGGCTAGTCAGAGCCGCCGACCGTCACGGCCGTGTCGTTTCCCCGCCGCCGGTTCCCCAGATGGGGGAAGCCAAAAGAGCCTCGGCACGTTCATCGCGAGGCGTCACCGCCTCGACCGGTTTTCTCGGCCGATCGCTTCACGCTACGGTGGCCCCGCGATGCAAAACAACGGCAGCGGACGATGTCGATGACCTCCCCCCCCCCCCCCCACCCCACCAAGGCACCAGCAGACTCGGGACTCGAACTCAAGTTTGGGACGGTGAAGAGGAGGAAGAGGGGGTGGGGGGGTGGTCCAACTGACGGTGCTTTGGCGTTAGCGCCAACGAGATCTGCCGAGGCCGGATCGGACCAGCAGCTGTGGTCACAACAGACTTGACCCGAACGTTACGTGTAATGTGTAGCTATGACGCAGCGCATTCAGGCCCCCCCCCCAACCCACCCTCCCCCTTCCCCAATCGCCTCCAGCACTTATTCGAGCGGAAAACTGCGCCGGCTTTTTTGGACCGCTGCATCCGCATCCAAATCGTGTGCCGTGTTAATAAATTATTGTTCATTCCATTGCTGCATTATTATCATCGTTCGACTTGTTTACCCAAGAAAGCAACACCAAGTGTCTTTGCCAGGAGGGTCCTGCCAAATATTTTGCAGTTGCGGGGGCGGTGTTGCTGCTGTCTGTAATCAAATAATTTACGGTTTTTTTGCATATTGTTTTTTTTATATTCAGATGTTTGGCCAATACCAGGTTCGTAGTGTGGTGTTTATTAACTCATTGAAAGCATGTGCCCAGTCTCCCAGCGCCACTTCCAACCTTCCAACCCCCGAGCCACCAAGGCACTCTGGGTAATCTCCCATCATTCCAGGCGGGCGGGTGGGTGGGCGGGCAGGCGATGTCGGTACTCACCGGCGACCTTGCGGATCTCCTCGTCATCCGTGTCCGTAAATATGTATGTCTGTGGGGGGTGGGGGGGGGGGGCAAAGAGAGAGGGAGGGATTGTGTGACTCACAGAGCAAGTTGAAGGGCAAGATTCGGGGTCATGGGCAGCATCGGGAAGTCGTGGATCGCCACTCCTCCCGACTGCTGGATAAAGACCTCCGCACGCAATGATTCCCAGCAATTACGGGTGGAAGAGGTGTAGGGGTGGCCTAGGGCCCGCCAATCGGTTGTCCCCGACGTTAGCCGGGGGTCAAAGCCGGGTGTCCGTAAATGAGCACTGTGCGATTTACGCTACACGCGTGCGTGTGCGTGCGTCTGACATAATAAAGCCACCCAAGCGGCATTAGTTTATGAGGCTAAGCCTTGCTGACGAGTCCCAATGAGGTTGAAATGCCACCTGGACTCGTGCCCATAATAACCTCAGGCCATCAGAGGCGCCCAGTGGCTTTGGTTTAAATGAATCCAATCCATGTGGAAATCACTTCAAGGCTGAGTTATTGAATAAACGTCCACTGATGGGAGGCATTAGTCTTGAAAAAATGGCTATTAGGCTGCGTGTTATTTCTATTCCGATTAAAAACATAACACCTTTTAAAAGTTATTATCATTACTACGACAACATCCTCGTCAGGGCGTCGCTGCAGTCGTAAGGTCACGAGAGTTCAAATCCTGCTTGGAGGTCGACTCTGGACTGGTTGGGGTGCCACTCGCCAGCTGACGTTGTTGAGCCGTTGGTCGGGGATCGAACTCGGCTTTTGCTGGATTCAGAGTGCAGTGCGCTAACCACTGCGCCACCACTCCAGGCCCATCATCATCATCATCATCGTGACCATCTTCATCATAATCGACAACAACATAATCATCTCTGCCAGGTGTCGATGAAATAAGTCGCAACACTTCTTGGGAACCTGACAACGATCGTCCTACTACTACTACGCAGTCATTGGTCCCCGCCACAGGAATGTGGAATCTACACCGCCGCCCCCGGGAGCTGCCAGCGTAGACGCAGGCGCGAGGACGGGGCTGGTAGAGGGGGGGGGCACTGTGGTAAGTTTTTTTTTACTTTACGATTACTCCGCCGCGCCCAGGTCGCTCGCTGGCGACTGAGCAACCGAGCGAGGAAGGAAGGAAGGAACGAACGAATCACTGCCGCGGCCGCCCCCGGCGCCGCCTTTCCGCTGGCGAGGCGTGAAGCCGCTTAAACAACCGGCCCGGCGCTCACCGGCCCCGCCACTAATCCCACCCGGCGCGGCGAGCCGGGAATGGTGGTGGTGGTGGGGGGGGGGCCTCATAATGGCCGTGTCGGAGACCCGGAGCTGGCAACGCTGAGAATCTGGGTTTTGCGCGCCAGCTCTTTGTATCTGCCCCTCTCTCTCCCTCCCTCTCTCTGCTGCTCTCTCTCTCTCTCAGGCGGTTCACAACAATGGCCATGTCGGAAACAATGAGCTGGCAAAGCTGAGATGAGCGATGCTAGATCTGGGTCTCTCTCTCTCCCCTTCTGAATGTTCAGAATGGCCCATGTCTCGAGAAGTCGGGCTGCCACCTTCCGTGCGATTTGGTTACGGTTGACCAGGTTACTCTCGGGGCATTAGTTTAATCGCAAGCGCCTCTGATGGCTGGATCCAAACCCAGGTCTCTCGACGCTGTCCGCTCAACGTCTCTAACACGGCCATTATGAATCTCCTAGCAGCAGGGCTTTGTCCCCTGGATCTCAGCCGTGCCAGCCTTGTGTCTCCGACACGGCCATTAAGAACCTGAAGACATGGAAAGAGAGAGAGAGAGACGCTCAGTTCCGGGACTCAATCTCAGGTTCTCAGCTGTGCGTCTTGAGCCACGGCCACGGCCACTGTGAGCCTGAGAGCGAGGCAGCCAGGCCTCAAGACTCGACCAGTGAGATGCTCATCCGTGCGTCGGCTTCAGGTCTCCGACGCGGCCATTGCGAGCCACCCGCCGCCCTGATCGCCGTCCGTGAGAAGCGTCGTGGGGGTCTCCCACACGGCTCGGGGGCTGGGGGGGGGTGCTGTAAGGCGGCGGTGGTGGTGGGCGCCGTGGAGAGTTTTAACGGAAACATCTGGGCGCCTCCCCGCATTATGAACTCGTTTTATATTTTTTCCGAGGACGGGGTGGCGGCAACGATATTTATTTATTTATGTTTTTGGGTTTAATGAGCGCAAAGTGGCCACAGACGGGAAGCGTCCGGAGGCGAATGGGGGGGGGGGGTCAACGTACAGACGCGAGAGCGCGCGGAGGCAAAGATCCCCCATGTAGCCTGCACGGGCTGTTGGGGCAAGTGCGGTTAGCGGAGTAGCACCCAACGGAGGCACCCACCCGGCCGTGGCTGGCGCTGCGCTACGAACCCGGCGGGCCGAGTTCGATTCCCGCTCACGGCCGACGTCGTTGGCGAATATCTGAAGAGCTCCCGGAAAGTTTCGCCGAGTCGAGTCGGCCTGCAACGAGCATCGGCACTCGGCAGGAAAAGGCGACCGGGAACGGTGCCGGCCACACCATCCGACAACATCCCGTTGCCCCTAATAGTCCCCCTGTGACTTATAAGGGGATCTTTGTGTGTCCGTGTGTGTATACATATCCGCGTGTACATGTGATGTGGGATGAATGAGCTGTATTTTTATGGAATATTTTTGTATGGGTGTGTGGGGGGGGGGTGTTGGTTGGCGGATGGGTTGGGGTGAGGGGTGGGGGAGGGGATGTGGCAATGGGTCCACGGGGAGTCTGGGTGGACAGGACCCCTGAGTGCGTCTCTCTGTGAGTCAGGAAGCCCGTCGTAGGGTCATATGTCAACCCAGCTCCACCCGCTCGCCCCCCCCCCCCCCCCCGGTGTCAACGCCGGGGTCCCCGGTCCGTTGTTAATCAAACGCAAGAACCAGGACCTTGACAGCTCAGGGGCCGTGGCTGAACCTGGCGGTTCGTGAGCCACGGAGCCACTGGGGTGGCGGTGCCCACCAAGGGTTCTGTGTTGAATGGGACCGAAGGTTCCGTGTCAGATGGAACGAGGATTTTAGTGTGGGATGAGACCGCGGGTTCTGCATCGGATGGCACCGTGGTACCGTGTGAGATGGAATGAGGGTTCTGTATCGGATCAGACCGAGGGATTCCATGTCAGATGGAACGAGGATCCCCGTTTGTAATGAGACGAGGGTTCCGTGTCGGATCGGACCGCGGTTCCGTGCCGCGTTCGGCAGGAGCTCTCTATGTATGTTGAACTTCTTATCACGATGAGCGGCCAATCGACACACCGGCGCAGACAAGAAACACGAGAGAGCGAGAGAGAGAGAGACAGACTGAGGCACTGTGTGCGTGCGCGTTGGGGGGGGGGGCGAGGCCGTCACTGAGGCCGCTGTCTCCGATACCCCGTGCCTAACCAGGTATGTGGGGGGGGGGGGCCTGGGCGGTGGTGGTAGCGGCGGTGTTATTTTTGGGCAGCTGGGTTTTATTTCCCCCGGACTCCTCTCGTGATCTGGGCGTTGCGTCTGGAAGTGATGCCGGGCCCCCATCAAGCCTCCTCCTCCTACCCCCCTCGCCTCCTCCTACCCCCCTCGCCTCCTCCTACCCCCCTCGCCTCCTCCTACCCCCCTCGCCTCCTCCTACCCCCCTCGCCTCCTCCTACCCCCCTCGCCTCCTCCTACCCCCCTCGCCTCCTCCTACCCCCCTCGCCCCCTCTTGGCTCGGAGGTTCACACCGGCACGAGTGAGTGGTGCCCCAGGGGTTCCGCGCCCGCCAGGCGGCCCAGCCAAGGCACACGAAATACACACAGTACACATATAGTACACACATACAGTACACACACAGTACACACACGCACTACACACACACAGTACACACATAGTACACATATAGTACACACACACAGTACACACACAGTACACACACGCACTACACACACACAGTACACACACAGTACACACACAGTACACACACAAACAGTACACACATGTAGTACACACGTAGCACACACGCACTACACACATAGTACACACATAGTACACACACACAGTACACACACAGTACACACACACGTAGTACACACACACAGTACACACACAGTACACACACACACAGTACACACACACTACACACACAGTACACACACAGTACACACACACGGTTCGCAAAACTAACAACATTATTGATATTATTATAGCGGCAAGGTGAACACCATCAGGTGTGTATAGATCTCACTGATGGCTGCCCAACACAACAAGTCGACTACTCCGTGTGGTGACAATTGTAGCCTGTTGCCGCTTTCTATTTCAAATTCCTTGCCAGAGAAGGATAATATAACGTCGTGCAATTTTCGCAACCCACAGAGAGGTGCATGTACAGATTTAGGACGTGTTCAGCCGAGTAACGATGGATGTTTACTATACGTGTGGGGAGAAAACCCAACGCTCGCGTGAGAAGGGGCAACGCTCGATCCCAGTGTTCTTCAAAAAATTTCAGAGTTGGGGCGCATTTTCGCCGGTAAGACATCAATCGGCGCGAGGAGGGCCGCCGCACCATTTCAAACCCATCGTTGGGGTTTGACAGCAGCACGATGATGATGACGGGGGTGTTTTCACAATTTGCGTTTTGCTTTGTTGTATTGTCGGGGGGGGGGGGGGGCAGCACTAAGGGCCACCAGGGGACCGTGCCACGTGGTGCCTCCTCCACTCCCACGGCTAACGAAGGGAGTTGCGCAACCATTGGGAGTGCCTCCACCCGTGCGAGATTTCACTCACCTAAAACCATGAACTATTGAGCTATTGTCTATTTTAACAGGTAAGGCCCACTGAGCCTAATAACTCTTTTTTTTTCAAAAGCCACCTGGCTATCACAAATGATAGCTCAACGAAGTGGCTTATTGTCACGTGGGAATTCAGAGCAGTGGCCAAATACACTAAAACGCGTGTTCCTAAATGCGGAGGGAAAAACCGGAGGACCCGGAGAAAAATCCACCGGACCACGGGGAGAAAGAGAGAGAACTCGCCTAACTCTGAATATACAGGAGGGTCAGGGTCGAGATCGAACCCACGACCTCCTGCACGCCAGGCGAGGGGGTTAACATCTCGCATTTGTTTAAGGAGGTGAGAAATCCATGGCATGTCCACGTGACCACGGTGAGAGAGAGACCCGCAAAGTCCGAATATACAGCAGGCGTCAGGGGCGGGATTGAACCCGCCACCTCCTGCGTACCAGGCGAGGTAGTTAACATCTCGCCACCGTGGAGTGTGACGCCACACGGCATGCTCCGTACACGCGGGGTACACACGGCTCGCACGACACACACACACACCCACCCCCAGACACAAAACCTCTAAAGCCTTGAACCTCCTCACATCCTCACCCCCACGTCTAGACGCGAATGCAATTCTAATCGTGCATACCGTGCGCTTCTGTACACTAACCCCTTGGCCTCCAACTCTAACCCTGTCCTCTGCGGGTGGTGACGCATGGGTGTTAAGGTTGAGTGTTATGTAAGGGGGAGTGGGTTAGATGTCGGATGATGGTGCAGGTGGTAGAGGTGGCGGTAGCGTAGCGGTTAACGGGCCGTGCTACGAACCCGGCCACCGATTATCTGAGCCGGTCCTGGGCCTCTCCTAGGTCGACTCAGCCTCAAATGAAGACCTGGTGCCGTGTGTAAACTTCGTCACTGGGGAGACAAAGGCGGCCGGGCGTGGTGCAAGCCACCCGCCCCCTCGTGCGCCCGTTCCGGTCTTCATAGGTGCTCGCTAACAGCACTTGCCCCAACAGTTAAAAGCTATACGGGGGATCTTTATCTCTGTTTGGTAGTGTAGAGAGTGATGATGATGATGAGGGAGACTGTAAAGAATGGAGAGTGGGGGGGGGGGTGTGTCTGCCGCACCTCCGATTAATAGCACTGTTGGCTACGTACGGTGCGAAAGAAGTTCAACGGTTCGACACACGTGGCATTATACATACGTGTTGTGGGGGGCAGGGAGGAACGTGGGGCAAGGTAGATGGGGGGGGGGTCTGGAGCCTGTAGGCTTCTCACGCTTGGCAGGACCTCTGGCACACAATGGCGTGCGCGCTGTGAACAGGGCCTGGGCTTTGTGTGCGAGTGAGCACAGAGGCAAAGGAGGAGAAGGGAGGAGGTGGAGGAGGAGGAGGCGTGCTCTGAATTTACTTATGAAACGGTGACGGGAGATGAGAGAGGGCAGGGAGGGGGTGGTGGTAACGGTGGGGGTGGAGAGAAATGGTGCGGGGGGGGGAGGCGATGCACTTTTGTGTGTGTGTGTGAGTGGTGTGTGTGTGTATGTGGCTTGCACGTGGCCTCAAACGTGCACCTAGCCTGGCACAAGCGCTGCGGTGACGTCCGCGTCAACGAGTGTGGTGAATGACGGCGGTTGTTGTGGTGGTGGTGGAGCGGTTAGTTGCGCAGCGCCGCAAACCCATCGACCCGAGTTCGATTCCCGCCCACGGCCAACACCGGCGATGATTGTCTGAACCGGTTTTTTGGCCTCCTCCTACGTCGACTCGGCCTCAAATGAGTACCTGGTGCGGTGTGTAGTAAACATCGCCACGAGGGAGACAAAGGCGGCCGGGCGTGGTTGTTGGCCACCCACCCACTCGTGTGCCATGCCGGCCTTCATAGGTGCTACTCACTAACAGCCACTTGCCCACCACAGTCTGTTAAGGCTACACGGGGGATCTTTGTCCTTTTTCTTTCGCGTGCGGTCAGAGATGGTGAGTGAGTTCCAGAGTTGATCAGCACACACACCGGGAGGGGGGAGGAGAGTCAACGGGGGAGGGGTGAGAAGGGGGGCAAGACATGGAGGCAGAACTGAATCATCGCTGTGATTGTTAAAACAGGCGGCGGATTAATTTCAGATGGGGATGAGCTACGGAAAATAATTCGTACTCCCCCTCCCCATCATGTCGAGGGAAGTGGGGGGAGAAAATTCAGATGGTTGTGGGATGCCACGATGAAATATATCTCGGAGAGCTGAAGTCCTGTGTGCCCTGTGGCTTTTGTTGTGTTTTTATCAAGATATTCGGTACGGACTCTGACCCCCCGCAACCGACCACCATAAAGACAAAGATCCCCCGTGTAGCCTTGGCAGATTGTAGGGGCAAGTGCTGTTAGCGAGTAGCACCTATGAAGACCGGCACGGGACATGGTGGGGATGGGTGGGTGGCCAGCACCACGCCCGGCCGCCTTTGTCTGCCAAGTGGCGATGTTTACACACCGTGCCAGGTACTCATTTGAGGCTGAGTCGACCTAGGGCAGGCCCGGGAACGGTTCTTATAACCGTCACCGCCGGCGTTGGTGGCTGTGAGTGGGAATCGAACTCGGGTTGCCGGGTTCGTAGGGCGGCGCGCTAACCGCTACCCCACCGCTCCCCACACACACCTTACACACACACATCGACACACACACACAAAACGGATCACTTACACCAAACACACAACGTGAGACACACACGCGCCTTATATACCCGTGTTCAGTGGACGCGTGATTTCTGCGTCCTAAAATAAGCAAGCAGATCATTCGCCTCCTTTGCATTTTATATATCCCATCAATCACATCGCCTTCTGGCAGGGAGTGCAAAACCACGGCAGCATTGGCTCAACACAAAAAGGAAACACACTCGGGGTCGGTTGAATCAACGCCGGTGAAACTGCCCCAGTACCTGTAGGCAACGCCCCCCCCCCCCCTCTTACGAGTTCCGACGCTAGACTCTTGTATTTTCACGCCACAAAATCGCAACAGACTCACAGAGAGCAAGAGAGAGAGAGACCCACAGACTCGCACAGATCCAAGGCCGGTACATTGCCAAACGCATGTTTGTGGGATAAGGCCCTCTCTGTTCTACGCATGGGTCCCGGTCCTCCTAGTTCGACGGAAAAAAACCCGAAGTAGCACGAAATATTGTGGCCTTAGCGATGTGGGAAGGGAGCTTGCGTGGACGGAGCTGTGTTATTGATTGGGTTGGTGGGAGGGGGGCTGCTATGTTGGTGCTGCGGTGGGGAGATGTCTACTACCTCGCCTGGTATACTGTAGGTCGTGGGTTCGACCCCGACCCCGACCCTGCCGCCTATATATTTCGATAAAGTCACGTAGGTAAAAAAAAATTTAATTAAAATTTATAAAAGTTAAATAATTATTTTAAGTAAAATAATTCTTTTACTTTTATTAATACTTTTTTTACCTACGTGAAAACCCTAAAAATATGAATCATTGCAGTCACGAAAGCTTCAAATCTAGAATTAATATATATTTCGAGTTTGCATGTGCCTCCATTTCTCTCCGTGATCGCGTGAATTTTTCTCCGGGTCCTCTCGTTTTTTCCCTCCACATTTAGAATCAACGTGCATTTAGAGTATTAGCCTGCACTACATTTCCACGTGATAAGCCGCTTCGTTGAGCTGTCATTTGTGACCAGGTCGCTGCTGAAAATGAGCTGTTATAGAGCTTAGTGGGCCTCACCTGTACAATAAAAAGTGTAATTCTAGATTTGAAGTTTTCGTGACTGCAAGGATTCATATTCTTAGGTTTTTTCGGTAAAGTCACGTAGGTAAAAATATTAAAAATTAATAAAAAATAAAATAAAAATAAAATAAAAAATCACGACGTTTCGGAGGCAACACAAGCTTCCGTCTTCAGGTGCAACCGTCACAGCACCTAAGTGACTTTACCGAAAAAACCTAAGAATATAAAAAGTGGAGTTTATAATTTTATATTTTTCTCTGGGTCCTCCGGTTTCCCCCTCCAACATTTAGAATCAATCTAGATTTTAAGTTTTCCTGACTGCAGGGATCCATACTCTTTGGTTCTTTCGGTAAAGTCACGTAAGTAGAAAAATAAAATCAATTAAATCACGACGTTTCGATTGCAACACAAGCAATAACCTCTTACCACGGCATCTCTCTCCCACTTCAGCAAAAAAAAATAATTGCTGTGGTTGTCCCACCTGATGATGATTGCTTGTGTTGCAATCAAAACGTCGTGATTTAATTAATTTTATTTTATACCTACGTGACTTTACCGAAAGAACAAAAGACTATTTAGAATCAACGTCGCGCGTGTAAGAGCATTCGCCTGCCATGTAACATTTCCACGCGACCACAAGCCACCTCGCTGAAGCTGTCACTTGTGACCAGATCGCTTCTGCAACAACAAAAAATTAACCCGTAAAAACAAAGTTTTTCACTATAAATCCTTTATATGCGTGGCATCGAGGCGGCTAGAGTCCTCTCGTCCTCTGGCTTGAGATGGCTGCCACCTATGGGTCAGATGATTGTCTGGCAGCATTAAACAATTGGTAATGAAATATTTAAACATTTTTCTCTAAACAGTGTAAAATTTTGGAAAACATTTTCACGAAAATGCATTGTCACGCACAACGAGTCTGTGTGCAAAATGTCAGCTCGATTGGATCACGGGAAGTGGGTTAAAAAACGACCGAAAGATTTGCACGGTCCTAAGCAAGCGAGCAAGCGAACTTAATATAAAGGATTTAAAAATAAGCGCAACGCAGCCCACAGCTTGCTGGGCCTTGCCCGGCAAAAAATAAACAATCGACAATAAACAATAGCGGAGCTCATCGGCGAGCCAGAGGGAGCGGCGGATGAATGAGCCACGTTCGAGCGCGCTGCTGCTGCTACTGCTGCTACTCGGCTCGTGACAAGTCGGCCGTGAAAACCTCTCGGCTCTCTCTCGCAGCAAAGATCCCCACCACCCCACCCACCACTCAGGTGCGAGTTTTGCCCTTCGTTGTTGGGTGCGCGCCCTCTGTTTTATTGAGGACGCCTCTCCCAGGGATTCTGCCTTTTGTCCGAAGGTTTTTGTGGTCTGTGGGGTGGAGGGGGGGGGGGTTTATTGTTTCTCACTCTCCTCTCTCTCTCCTCCTCCTCCTCACTCGCGGGAGGATGTCAATTGTGGAAGTGTCTGGTGCCGTGTCCAGACTCTCACACCTGGCGTCGACTGGACAAGACGGGACTGGTTCGAGGGGCTGCGGGGGGAGGGGATGGCGAAGGGGACCATTGTACTCATCACGGTGGCGAGATGTGGACTGCCTCGCCTGGTATGCAGGGGGGGCTCATGGGGATCAATCCTGACCCTGACGCCTGCTGCTGTATATTTGGAGTTTGCGTGTCTCTCTCTCTCTCCTGGTGGTCGCGCGGATTTTTGGCTCCGCTTGTTATTTTGTTTGCCCGAGCCCTGATGATGATGATGATCGTCATTGTCATCAACCACGGTCTGTTCGCACAAAGACAACTCATCAGATCTCGCCCCCCCCCCCCCCCCCGGGTCTTTCTCCATCGGCACTCGTGTGCCCCTAACTTTGCGGAGTGGTGGTTGGACTCCGTGAACAAACCTGGGACCACACCCCCACCACCCTTGGCTATTTGGGTGCCCGACAACGTTTTTTACTTTTCTCTTCATTTGTTTATGCACAGTGCCACCCACTGACCCCCCCCCCCCCAAAAAAAAGACTAAAACATCCCAGGCTGTGACTAAAAGTCCGTGGCCGAGACGAGAGAGAGAGGCAAGGAGGGAGGGTGGTGGGGGTTGGAGTGGCGGCGTGGGGGGGATGGTGCCGGCAATAACCACCGTGAGCTCGATTTGGCTCCGGCTTGCTGTTGTACAACCCACACCACTGACTGCCCACCGTAGTGAATGGTGGATGGCCGGTGTAAAGAGGGGGGCAGGGGGGGGGGGCGGTGGGGGCAGGGGGGGTGGGAGGGGGTGGGAGGGGGGGGGCAGTCGTCGTTGAATGGCGAAGAATCGGAACGAAAGGCGAAGTGTGAACCGAGACGCGACCGCACGGGGGAAATTCAATTCCCCCTTTCGGCTCGATTCGACATCCTTCGTCCAGCGGTGGCTCGTAGGCCCCCCCATTCAGATTCGGGGCTTTTGTGTGCGTGTGTGTGTGTGTCTCGTCTGTGTGTGTGTGTGTCGTCTTTGTGTGTGTGTGTGTGTCGTCTTTGTGTGTGTGTGTGTCTCGTCTTTGTGTGCGTGTCTCGTCTCTCTGTGTGTGTGTCTCTCGTTTCTGTGTGCGTGTGTGTGTCGTCTTTGTGTGTGTGTGTCGTCTCTGTGTGTGTGTGTGTCGTCTTTGTGTGTGTGTGTCTCGTCTCTGTGTGTGTGTCTCGTCTGTGTGTGTGTCTCGTCTTTGTGTGCGTGTGCGTGTCTCGTCTCTGTGTGTGTGTGTCGTCTCTGTGTGCGTGTGTGTGTCGTCTTTGTGTGTGTGTGTCGTCTCTGCGTGTGTGTCTCTCGTCTCTGTGTGTGTGTGTCTCGTCTGTGTGTGTGTATCTCGTCTCTGTGTGTGTGTGTCGTCTTTGTGTGTGTGTGTCGTCTCTGTGTGTGTGTCTCTCGTCTGTGTGTGTGTGTGTCTCATCTGTGTGTGTGTCTCTCGTCTTTGTGTGTGTGTGTATCTCGTCTCTGTGTGCGTGTGTGTGTGTGTGTCGTCTTTGCGTGCGTGTGTGTGTCTCGTCTCTGTGTGTGTGGCGTTGTGCTGTTTCTCGAGGAAGATGTTAAGGAGGCGATTGCGCAGAACGTTCCGAGCGGGTTGTGGACGGAGAGAGCGAGAGAATGATTCAGAGGCAGGCTGGGAGCCGAGCACTGAGCGATGGGGGGGGGGGGAAGGCAATGAGAGCCGGTGCAATAGAAACAATTGCCCAAGTTCTGGGGTCCTATATTTGAGGATTTTTTGACAATCTGGTTGCGTGGCAATGTGCCCCCCCCCCCCTCGTTCGCTGAATGTTGGCGAGAGTTTTTGTTTGGGGATTTGGTTTAGGGGTTCGACTTTGTCTGGTGAGGAGGGGTTAAGGTTGGGGTTTGGTCAAGGTTAGAGCCGGTGGGGGGGGGGGGGTTGGTCAGACCTTTGGGGTTTGATGAGAGTTATGGGCTATAGCGTATGCATTTGATTTAATGGAGGGCGAGTGTTAGGATTGGGGTTTGTATAGCTTTTGTGGTTCTTGTTAGGGTTTGCGTTTGGGTAGGATTGTTGCTAGTTTTGATTGGTTAGGATTTGGGTGGGTTTTGGAATTTGGATTTGGTTAGGGTTTGGTTTGAATTAAGGGATCACGACAAGGATTTGCGTTTTGATGCGGTGAGCATTTGAGTTTGGTTACCATTAGGGTTTGGATAGGATTAGGATTTGGGTTTGGCTGGGGTTATGTTTTGGGTTTGGTTCGCGTTAGGATTTGATTAGGGTCAGGATGTGGGTTTGCATATACAGTAGTTAGGAATTGGGTTCGTTCAGGGTTATGGTTTGGTTAAGTTTTAGGATTCAGGATGTTAGGTTTTTTTGGTGAGAGGTTTATAATTATGTAGTTACTAAGGTTCGTGTTTGGTGACGATTCGAACGTGATGAGTGTGTTGGTTGGGGTGGGAGTATCGAGGGGTGTTCTGTGTGTGTGTGTTGCGTGTGTTGTGTGTGTGTTGTGTGTGTGTTGCGTGTGTGTTGTGTGTGTGTTGCGTGTGTGTTGCGTGTGTGTTGTGTGCTGCGTGTGTGTGTTGCGTGTGTTGTGTGTGTGTTGTGTGTGTGTTGCGTGTGTGTTGTGTGTGTGTTGCGTGTGTGTTGCGTGTGTGTTGTGTGTGTGTTGCGTGTGTGTTGTGTGTGTGTTGTTTGTGTGTTAGAGTTGTCTGCGTTTGTGTTGTGTGTGAATGTGTGTTTTGTGTGTGTGTGTGTGTGTTCTGTGTGTGTGTATTCTGTGTGAGTGTTCTGTTTGTGTGATCTGTGTGTGAGAGTCGTGTGTGTGTGTTCGGTGAGTTTTGTGTGTGTGTACGCTGTGTGTGTTCTATGTTTGAGAGTTTTCTGTTTGTATGAATGTGTGTGTGTTGTGTGAATGTGTGCGTGTTTTGTGTTCTGTGTGTGAGTGTTTGTGTGTGTGTGTTCTGTGTGTGTTGTATGTGTGTTAGTGTTCTGTGTGTGTTCTGGTGTTCTGTGTGTGTGTGAGTGTTGTGCTAGTGTTGTTTTCAAGTTCTGTGTGAGTATTCCGTGTGAGTCTTCTTTCTGTGGCATTTTGTCTGGGGTCGGGGCGGTGGTGGGGTCGGTTTTTGTTTGCAGGAGGAAGGCTCCGGGTGGGGGGGTGAGCAGGGGGGTGAGCAGTGACAGGGGGGTGAGCAGGGGGGTGAGCGGGGGGGGTGAGCGGGGGGGTGAGCGGGGGGGTGAGCGGGGGGGTGAGCGGGGGGGTGAGCAGGGGGGTGAGCGAGGCAGAAAGGAAGTCGCAGCAGCGGCACAGGAACTCGCGGACGGATCTCCACTCGCCCTTTAATCAAGGCCAGCGCGCGCACGTGTCAACGTGTGTGTGTGTGCGAGTCCACGTGTGTGCGTGTGCGCGTGTGTGTGTGCGTGTGTGTGTGCGTGTGTGTGCGTGTGTGTGCGTGACCACGTGTGTGTGTGTGTGCGTGTCCACGTGTGTCTGCGTGTCCACGTGTGTGTGTGCGTGTGTGCGTGTGTGTGCGTGTCCACGTGTGTGTGTGCGTGTCCACGTGTGTGTGTGTGTGTGTGCGAGTCCACGTGTGTGTGTGTGCGTGTGTGTGTGCGTGTGTGTGCGTGTGTGTGCGTGACCACGTGTGTGTGTGTGTGCGTGTCCACGTGTGTCTGCGTGTCCACGTGTGTGTGTGCGTGTCCACGTGTGTGTGTGTGCGTGTCCACGTGTGTGTGTGTGCGTGTCCACGTGTGTGTGTGTGTGTGCGAGTCCATGTGTGTGTGTGCGTGTGTGTGTGTGCGTGTCCACGCGTGTGTGTGTGCGTGTTCACGTGTGCGTGTCCACGTGTGTGTGTACACTCCTGTGTGTGCGTACGTGTGTGTGTGTGCGTAAAAGGTGCTCGCTAACAGCACTTGCCCCAAAAGACCGTTAACGCTATACGGAGGTGGGGGGGGGGGGCGATCTTTGTCTGTGTGTGTGTACGTAACGCGCGTGTTTGTTTGTCTTTGTCGATCTTCGTCGTGCTGGCACCTGGCACGTGCGCGCGCGTGCGGCGGGGAGCGCAACGCCGCGCTACGTACACCCGGAGACCCCCCCAACCCGAGTTCGATTCCCGCTCACGGCCACGAAACAACCGGTGACGGATTACACTTTGTCAACAAAAAAAAACATTTTTTTCTGGCCTGGACTTTTGCAGCTGTTCTAGACTAATGTCAGGGTGCTGATTCCAAATCTGATCTCAGATTTGCTCCATCACGTCTCATTTTTATGCTATAGGCATACCCCCATTTTCATTGATTTTACCCGAAATTAACTTATGATTGCAAGTTGTTGCGAGTCGGTGACTGCTTTAGTGTTAAAATATGGTGCTGTATTTTTAGGATAGTGCGTTTATAATATTATTTTATGTAGATATCCACATTTATTTATTTTTTTTCTTCTGCAGTTTTTATTGAAAATGCAATATTTGATATCTCAAAAACCTGATGTGATAGACAAAAACTGATGCCAGATTTGGAATCGTTGGAATACCATATGCCAGAAAAAGTGTGTTGACCAGTGTTGTCTGCACCGGTGTTGGGCCTTGCCGAGTGTAGATCTGGTGCGGTGTGGAGCGAACATCGCCATTGGGGAGACAAAGGCGGCCGGGCGTGGTGCTTGCCCCCCCCCCACCCCACCATCCTCGTGCGCAACCGTGCCAGCCTCCCAGGGCTTGCTACTCGCTCGCAAGCACTTGCCCGAAAACAAAGGCGTCTCCCGAGGCTACACGGGGGACCTTTGTCTTTGTAGTTCGTTCCCCGTGAACCCGCCACCCCAACTCGGCCGTCGTCGTCCCGGTACGGGCAGCTGACGAGGATTAACCACCCGGGTCCGTAGAGGAGGTGATGGGATGATGATGATGATGGGGATGAGGAGGAGGAGGAGGTTCAGGGGGCTGGTTGTGGTTGTTGGTGGGGACCGCTGGGGGGGGGGGGACGAGTGGGGGGGACGAGTTACGTTCCGGCTGGTTAAGTGGCTCGGACCATCTGCCTGCCATCCCTTCCCCTCTCGTTCATCACAAAAGACATTCCAACAAAACGCAGCTTAAACCAGCAGCCTCCTCTCACTTCCTCTGCCCCCCCCCCAGCACCACATCCACCCACCCACCCACCATCCTCCTCCTCCTCCTCCCAGCCACAACATCAACACATCGCCACCACAAGCCCCTGCCTCGCCACGTTCACACTGAGATGCCAACACAGCACGGCGACGTTAAGGTCGCACTCATTACGCCACGTAACGTGCTCGCCACAAGCGAACCACAAAGCGTCGCTGATCTCGTCAAGGGGCATAAACCATCATCGCGCCAACTCCGCTCATCCTCGCAGCAGCAGCAGCAGCATCAGTAGCAGCAGCATCAGTAGCAGCAGCAGCATCAGCAGCAGCAGCATCAGCAGCATCAGTAGCAGCAGCATCATTAGCATCAGTAGCATCAGTAGCAGCAGCATCAGTCGCAGCAGTATCAGTAGCAGCAGCATCAGTAGCATCAGCAGCAGCAGCAGCTTCAGTAGCAGCAGCATCAGTAGCATCAGTAGCAGCATCAGCAGCAGCATCAGCAGCAGCATCAGCAGCATCAGCATCAGCAGCATCAGTATCAGTAGCAGCAGCATCAGCAGCAGCAGCAGCGGCGGCGGCTTTTGGCGCTTCCAGACATGCATCGGCGGCCGTCTGGAACGCTCTTCCTTCCGATATTAGGAAGCCACTGGAGCTATGCACTTTTAAATCATCATCTAGATTAAAAACGCATTTTCTTTAGAACTTCTTATTGCGCTTAGTTTGTTGTCCTTCCCCCGCACCTACGATTAGCACATACGGTGCGAAAGAAGTTCAACATACTGCACTATACACTACACACTACGCTATACACTCCACTATACATTACAAAACACTTCACTATACACGACACTACTATACACTATACTCAATTGAAAACTCGTGTTTAAAATTGCATACATACTTCACCCATACACTACACTATACACTACATTTCACTATACACTACACTGCTCAAGTTAAACGTACATGCATACACTCAGACGACAACACAGCAGCAGCATTAAACGAGCGAATGGACCGCAAAAATTACTGAATGTTGCAACCGGTCAAGAGAATAAGGAAGGGCCGTTCGGCCGGCTGATTGGGGTGTGTAGAAACGAGTCCGTAACCCGTCCAAGAGTTGCGAAGCAATGACACTGTCAGATTTCATTAAGTTTTAAATTGCTTCATGGGTTTTTTTTCTCTCTCTCTCTCTCTTCTGTTATAATTCTTCAAAGAAATAAAAAAAACATCGTCTTTTCGTAAGTATTCTTGAAGACAATGAAAAGGCCACCAGAGAGCCACCCCTGACCGACCCAATGGTACATTGGAGTATGAAAGAAAAATATTATTTGAGATTTCAAAAATGTTCCACAAACAGAAATAATAAAGTCTATAGAACTGTAGTGATAGGTTTTTACCCTTTCATCTGGTACAAAAACTGACACCTTTATACAAGGCATCATGTTTGCAATAACCACAACACAAGCAGTCAAAATGCAAACAAAAATAAACAACTCTGATAATGTATGCACTGTCCTTGAAGTTGATTGGTCCACACCAGAGACAGCTTTTCTTAGAGCCTAGTCTCACATGGTCTTGGACCAGATGACGCCAGGAGGCGTACAACTCAAAAACAGCGCACTGTCAGAGTTCACTATTACGAAGGCACTGGAGCCATGCACTTTTAAATCATCTAGATAGAAAACTTATTCTTTAGAACTGCTTTTTGTGTTAAGTTTATTGTCCTTCCCCACCCGCACCTCCGAGCAGCACGGTTGGCTACGTACGGTGCGAAAGAAGTTCCACATATCGTACATACGTCGGCAAAAAGAGTTGCTTCAAAAATCAAAATATACTTTTGAGTTGCATGCGGTCTGGCAGAATATTGTGTACACTTATTTATTTTAGTTTCATCAAATAACGGATCTCTACGGTGACGCCGTATTCTCCAGATCAGAAGTGGCATTCCTCCCCCCCCCCGTGTTAAAACATCCCCACGATAAAGAATGAGAATCCGTATTCAGACTGGAGGTATCCGATGAAGCTCTTTTTCACAGACGTTTCAGCACGAGGGGGAGGGGCTCAAGCAGGTTGGAAGTGGGCAACGGGCAGGGCACGTCAGTGGCCAGGAACGGACAATGTCCACAGATGACGGTGACGGAGTGGCAGACCAGAGGTCGCAACCGGGTACCTGATACCCATACCCGGCTACCCGATACCCGGCTACCCATACCCGGTTGGGTACGGGTACCCGTTTGCGACCCTGGTGCGGCCGGGTACGGGTACGGGTAGGCCGTGAGTCACTGGTGAGTCACCGTTTGTCACTCATTTCCCAACGTCTTGTCTCTTCTCACAATTCAAGTTCCTAGAATCAACCCACCCGCGCCTGCAACATGGCTTCATCCAAGAGGTCGCAATCAGGTACCCGATACCCGTACCCTACCCATACCCGGCCGGGTACGGGTAGGGTACGGGTACGGCGGGGTACGGGTACCCGTTTGCGACCCTGGTGCGGCCGGGTACGGGTACGGGTAAGGAATCAAAACCCGTTTGCGACCTCTGTGGCAGACGCATCACGAGAGACCACGCGTCCACCCGGCAGGGCGGGGCGACGGAATCTGTTCGCGTGCGGCGTGTGCGGCATTCCGGCGTCACAGCATCGTGAGAGGAGGTGGCGGCATCTTTGGGGGGGGGGGGGGGGGTTGGCCTTTATCCGGCCAACAGCACTTGCCGCGACAGTCTGTGAAGGCTATACAGGGGATCTTTGTCTTTTGTACGCGAGTGTGGGGAGCGGTAGCGTAGCGGTTAGCGCGCTGCGCTACGAACTCGGCTTGGGCCTCCCCTAGGTCGACTCAGCCTGAAATGAGTACCTGGTGCGGTGTGTAAACATCGCCACTGGGGAGACAAAGGCGGTCGGGCGTGGTGCTGGCCACCGACCCCATCGTGTGCCGCGCCGGCCTTCATAGGCGCTCCCTAACAGCACTTGCCCAAACAGTCTGTTGAGGCTAGACGGGGGATATTTGTCTTTGCTCGTTCGTGTGACCAGATTCGGATGGCGCGATTGACACTGGGTACACACTTTGCGGTTGCGGCTCGCTCTCTCCGGAGCGTCTTGCGATGCGGAGAAACATGGGAGATGTTTGCGGCTCATGGAAATTGTGCGGAAGGAGACCCATGATGCTTTGCAAGGAGCCAAGTCACGTGAGTATTTCAGCTGACCACGAAGGGCCCTTTCGCAGGAGACCAGCACAGCAAGCAGGAAGCAGACCCGCGCGTGCAGATTTGAGTGTCAACCCCATCAAACGCATGGGGTTTTCTCCAGGCACTCGGGTTTCCCCTGACGAGCCAGAAAAGGTCAAAGGGTACAGTCCAAATATCCCCAACGGGCCGCACGCCACAGGGGCAGGCCCTCCCTCCAGCAGTGGGCTGATCAAAGTAAGGCCCGTAAGTGTACCCCCCCACACCCCCCTAACGTTTTGCACAAACGTATTATTTTCTGAGTTGCTAGAATTATCTCCTGAGTTGATATTTTTCCTGAACTGCTAGAATTGTTTTCGGAGTTGCTAGAATTCCTATCTGATTCGAATTATTTTTGTGAGTTGCTAGAATTTTTTTCTGCGTTGCTGGAGTTCTTATCTGATTTGAATTCTTTTCTGAATTGCTAGAATTTTTTTCTGCGTTGCTAGAATTATTTTCCGAGTTGAATTCTTTTCAGAGTTACTGGAATGGTTATCAGATTTGAATTCTTTTCTGAGTTGCTAGAAGTATTTTCTGAGTTGCTAGAATTGTTATCTGAGTTGAAATCTTGTTTTGAGTTGCTTGAGTTTTTGAATGATGTTCTCTGTTTTGCTTGTGTGATGATGATTTTACCTTTTCTGTGAAGATGATGATGATACAATGATGACGGGCATGATGATGATACAATGTTGATGATTGACAATGACACAATGGTGGTGGTGATGATTTGATTGTGGTTTCATAATTAATAATGGTGTTGATAATATAATTATGATAGATTTTGATTTGATTATTGACGACGGGGATGATACAATTACAACATCGATTACGATGGATGGTGATGGGCTCAGCTGATCCACTTATAAATAAACCTTGTGATCTTTTGACCTGATGGGTTCTCCGAGACAAAACCAAAGTCCATTCGAGTTGTCTTGACAACAAAATATATATTCGAGCAAAAGCTAAAAAGTGCAAGAAAAATCACGGGAGGTGTACGCTCGATCCAGAGATGGTAAAAAAACTGAACACGTGGGGATCTGAGAACACACGCAAGGGAGACATCCGTGTGGTCGCGTGGATTTTTCTCTTGGCCCTCCGGGTTTTCCCCTCCACATTTACAGACACGCGTTTAGGGCATTTGTTTGCTATCAATGTCCACGTGATGATAAGCCAATTCGTTGAGCTATCAATTGTGGCCACGTCGCTTCTGAACAAAATAGCTACATAGCTCGGTGTGGGTCTTGCCTGGTAAAATACTAAAATAAGTTTAGTTTAGGGTTATTATCTTCTTGGTTCTTTCGGTAAAGTCACGTAGAAAGGAAATAATAAAACGGCTGCTTGCGTTGTAGCCGAAACGTCGTGAGAATTATTTTATTATGTTTTATTTTTTATTATTTCCCTTCTACGTGACTTTACCGAAAGAACCAAGAAGATGAATCCCTGCAGTCACGAAAGCTTTAAATCGAAATTTAGGCTTTTCATGTTGACCGTTTCAGAAATGTGTGTCTGGGCAGGTCCACGTCATCACCAGAAGGTGTGGTGGTCGATGGTCGACATTTTTAGCGTCAAAGTGGCACAGAATGGCAGCCGAAAGGAGGGGACACATCTGAGAATACGACCGCTGCGTGGATGCAATCCAGCCCGCTCGTGCACGCATCGTCGCAGCACACACGAGGATGACGATGGCGCGGTGACGGCCTCCATCGGGGCAGCGGCATAGAACGTGGCTCAGCGATGAACGAGAGGGGTCCGCATTTGCGAGGCGAACCCACGGTTCAGCCAAGGCCATCCGTCACCCAGGGCTTCCCTCCCTCCCTCCCCCGTCTCCACCCTCACCCCCACCCAGCACTAACAGGGTGTGACGCCCATCACTCACAGGGACTTTTAACATGACAGGGAGACACGTGTGCTGCACCCCTCCCATCACCGCCCGCCCCCACCCCGTGCCTCTCCCCCTCCTCCTACCGACGATCAGAGATCCCACGAGGCTAAGCAGTGCCGAACCTGGCGAGAGGTCACGTGGGAGACCGCCGTAGAACTACCCAGAGGCGTCGCTGCCGCGGTGACGTGCCCGTAGATTATTGAATCCCATCCGTTGCGGAGCTTTGAGCGTTTCTCTCTCCGGCGTTTCAGACGCGTAATGAATCCGCTCGCGAATAACGGAATCGGGGGGGGGGGGGGGGGCGATCATCCGCGGAGTGGCGGGCACCCCCCTCCCCGTAAACAAGCGGCGCCTTGAGGTTCGGCGCGGCTCCCCTCCCGTACAGACAAGAACACAAGCGAGTTTGTGTCTCTTGCGGATTGGGAACGAGCGGAACGAGCGGAATGCAAAAATGAATGCGTCAATTCAGCTGTAAACGTCTCGTGTGCCCCTCCCCCCCCACCAACACCAACACCACCACCACCACCACCCGCCACATCGACCAATTTAGGAGTGCTCGTTATATTTCGAAAGGGCCGTCGTGTCAACGAGGGAGACGGAGGGGAGTCTCCCCGCAACACAAACGGGCTGTTTCTGTCGGAGCACATCGCGACTGTGGGAGCGAGACACCACGGAGTGTGCTCCGACAACATTGTGACCGAATTCTCTGGAATGTAAGACGCATCCCAAGCCAATCCTTGTATGCAAATCTGATCACACAAAGACAATGACCCCCCCCCTCCCCCGTGAGAAGCACCTGTGAAGACCGGCACGGCCCACGAGGGGTGGGTGGCCAGCACCACGCCCAGTGGCGATGTTTAAAGACCGTACCCAGGTACTCATTTGAGGCTGAGTCTAACTAGGGGAGGCCCACGACCGGTTCAGATAATCGTCACCGGTTTTGGTGGCCATGAACAGGAATCGAACCCAGGTCGCCAGGTTCGTAGCGTAGCGTGCTAATCGTTATGCCACCGCTCCCCACACACTAAGACGCGAACACGCACGTACACACTGGAATATACGACGAGCCCAACTTTTGTTTGAGATTTCAAATGGTAGTAATAATGCTGCTGCTGCAGTAATAATAATCATTTGGAAATGTGAAGATGAGCCACAATGCGATTGTGGCCATGCAAGCCACACTCTGGATCACAGAGTAGACCAGCGCGCTCCTTCAACGGAGGAACAGCAACACGACACGAACTCTCTCTCTCTCAGTCTTCTTGGTTCTTTCGGTAAAGTCACGTAGAATGGAAATAATAAAATTATAAACATAAAACAAAATTAAATAAATAATAATTATTTTATTATGTTTTATTTGTATTATTTCCATTCTACGTGAGAATTATTTTATAATGTTTTATTTTTATTATTTTAATATTTCCCTTCTACGTGACTTTACCGAAAGAACCAAGAAGATGAATCCCTGCAGTCACGAAAGCTTTAAATCTCTCTCTGCTGAAGCCCTCTCGTCGGAGCCAGCTGCAGCAGCAGCAGCAGCAGATCTCCACATCTGGCATTTAGCTCCCGAATAAAATGCCGTCGTACGCAACAATGGAATAGATTAATAATATGATGCCATTTGTTTTTGTGTACTCAGGAAACCCCTCGCCTGGTCTCGAGACTCGTTTTTCAGGAGGCCGCCGCTGCCACATTGGGGATGCTTGGCCGATTCCTCTAAAAAAAAAAGAGTGTTGAGAGTGAACGAGTGCCAGAGATAGGAGTGTGAGAGAAATGGGGGAGCGGTGGCATAGTGGTTGGCGCGCTGCGGCTACGAACCTGGCGACTCACGAGTTCGATTCCCGCTCACGGCCACCAACACCAAGTGACGATTGTCTGAACCGGTGCTGGGCCTCACCGTGTTCGACGCAGCCTCACATGAGTACCTGGTGCGGTGTGTAGTGAACATCGCCACTGGGGAGACAAAGGCGGCCGGGTGTTGGTGCTGGCCACCCACTCCCTCGTGAGCCGTGGCGGCCTTCATAGGTGCTACTCGCTAACAGCACTTGCCCCAACAGTCTGTTCCAGGCTATACGGGGAGATCTTTGTCTTTGAAGGGGTATGAGGGAGTGCGTGAGACAAGATGTCTGCAGGTGTGTGTGCGTGTGTTGAGAGACAGGGAGAGAGCGAGTGTCGGGGTTGAGAGCGTGTGCTTTTGTGTCTATCCGTCCGAGTGGGGAACTGAAAAAAAACTCCATGGATACTGCAGACGCCGTCCTCAGCACACACTCCACCTCTCTCCCTCTCCCCCTACTCTGCCCTCTCACCACGTTCTCTTTTTTTACGATCAGTGGAAACAAGAAGATGCTCGGTGTAGTCGGCACTTTGCTTCGTTCATCATTTAGTCCAAAAATTTTTTTTTTACATTTTTTTTCAAACTTTGCTTTATGTAAACCCCCACCTCTCGCTCACTCTCTCTCTCTCGCTCTCTCTCTCGTTCTGCACGCAGCCGTTCTCTCTTTTCTTCCTCTTCTCCTAATCCTCTCGTAATCTCTTTCACTTTCTCTGTTCCCTCTCTCCCGTCTATTTCTCATCTACTCTCTCAACCGCTCCAAATACCTCTCTTCTCAATGTCCTCTCTTCCAGCGTCTATCTCTCTCTCTCTCGGAGCTCACTCCCTCCTCCTGTTTCCTCTCTGCCTCTCCCTTCTGGTTCTCTCTCTCTCTCTCCTGTGTCCTCACTTCTCTTCCTCATCATCTCCTCTAGCTCTCAAGAAGATGCTCGGTGTAGTCGGCACTTTGCTTCGTTCATCATTTCGGTTTTTTTAATGCTTTGCTTTATGTAAACCACCCCCCCCTCCCTTTTTGAATGAAATATTTCTCTCTCTTCTCTCTCTCGGTCTCTCCGTGCCCAGAATGAAACTGCTATGATGCAAAATCCACAACCGCTGCCCTTGGGAAGTGGTGCCAAAACTGCGTGGGGGGAGAGAGAGAGCGAGAGAGAGGAGAAAGGACTCCACGAAAACAACAAAAAACAACGGACAGTGTCAAATCTTTGCTCTGCTTCGCAATTATTTTTTTTCTTCGGGTCCAGATTACAGAAATGTCGCGTGTACTTTGAACTTCTTTCGCACACACGTACCTAGCCGACCGCGCTAACCGGAGGCGCCGGGACATGTTGCGTTTTTACCGCAGGAAATTCTGAATTCTGATTCACGATAGTTTTTGGGTATAAAGCCAATCGGAGAGACAGAAACCATCCAAGCACGCGACACAGCCAAACAGATCCAAGTCGCGGGGCAAATGTTTCCCCATCGATGTTTTTGTCTTTTCAGAAGCGTAACAAATTTTTTAACCGAAACCCAAATAAAGAATCGCCACAGAACCGATTCGCACGTGACAATTGTCGACACGTTGGCGTGGGTGTGCAGTGGTAGGCCGTTGGTGTGGGTGCACAGCCTCGGCATGAACGTCCACACCCACACGTCCCGAAATCTCAGAGGAGCCAATTTACGAATGATAACGTTGGTCGTGGAAGCATACCACCACCACTACCGCCACTGCCACTACGTTTGCTGATGATTGTTTTGCAAACGACACCGCCACCCACCACCCCAATGCATGCCTACTACGTATGCACCGTACAGCATTGGAATCAGCTGAGCTATTTCTGGTCGTGACCTTGCCTAGATTGGGCAAATGGGCCGTCCATAAATGACGTCACGCGATTTTGGACGATTTTTGACCCCCCCCCCCCTCGTCACACGGCTTCACAAAAAGTCAGACCCCCCCCCCCTCTCAAATATGACGTCACAAAGCTCTGCCCCCCCCCCCCTCAAAATAAAACATGCTTCAAATCGCTTAAAACTATTGTCATTGTAGTGCTTATTTGATGTGGCGCTGTACTCTGATGTTGTAAGAGAAAACATGTATTAAAAAGTCTATTTAATTAAGTAGAACGTGTTGTCTAAATTTATTAAAAGTTGCGCATTTTGATGTGAAGTCACATTTCTCAAACACCCGCCCCCCTCGTCACACATCGTCACAAATGTCTGACGTCATTTATAGACGGCCCCAAATGACCTGCTGCAAGTGATTGGGAAATCGATTGATTAGCTTGCTGGTTTGTGACATACGAGGAAGAGATCTTTATGTCGGGTGTGGTAGGAAACAGAGTCGGGGGGTATTTATTAGTGTGTGCCCAAAACTGAAAGGGGTGTTGGGCGTATAATGATGACAAATGAGCCATTGGGCCTGCTCTCTGATTTCTTGGTGTTTGTTTCAGCCGCTGATGTGCACACATCACCGTTTGGGCAATGTGTAGACTTTGATGCGCTTTTACGCTTTTGAGCTTGGCACGCGCGCTGGGAACAGGATGAAAGAATCCGCGACAGAATTGATCATAATTCTTGGTTCTTTCGGTAAAGTCACGTAGAAGGAAAATAATAAAATAATAAAAATAAAACATTATAAAATAATTCTCACGACGTTTCGGCCACAACGCAAGCAGCCGTCCTCAGGTGGCCGAAACGTCGTGAGAATTGTATTTTATTATGTTTATTTTTATTATTTTATTATTTTCCTTCTACGTGACTTTATCGAAAGAACCAAGAAGATAAATCCCTGCAGTCACGAAAGCTTTAAATCGAAATTTAATTAATCATAAATTATGTTGAATGTTGTAGGCCCATATATGGAGTCATTTGGCACGGCTTTGCCCGTATAAGGAATTAATGAAACGGGAATTGACGATTTCCAACGCTCCGATGCTCGATCACAGGAGAATCGACCGATGTTGAAGGCTACAAAGCTTGATCCACGCTCGAAACATATAGCCGTGATATTTAGAGAATACATTTTCAAAACCGTTAAAGTGATTCCTGTCACGTGGTTTCTGGATCTCAAGAGACGATTTGTGGGAAGAAAAAAGCGCCCCCCCCCCAGACATTAGGCCGCCCATTTGACGCCGATTGGATTCTTTCGACGTTAATTTTTTTTATCATTCATTCCGTCGCGGATTAATTTCATTATGCGCACGCGCTTAGTTACAAACCCATGGGGAGCGTTGTTCACGTTGGGCCACCGCTTGCCCAACAGTTCCCGTGCAGATGCCAACGTCAGGGTGGGGGATAGGGGTGGGGTGCAAGATCGGTATGCCTCATGGAAAATGCATAATCACACACGCGCACCACTCACACGACAGCTACACGTGCGTAATCAAACACACATGGGGGCACTTGTACAACGAAGCCATCGGCTCAACGAGGCGGTGGACCGGGCACGATATGTTTACGCGCAGAAACGAAATTCCCCGAAGATGCAATCACGCCTCGAAGGACTACAACACAGGACCCATTTAGCCACTTCGCGGGCAACGTCGACCCAACGTTGGCTCGCCTGTTCCATTCTAGATTTGAAGCTTTCGTGACTGCCTCCGAAACGTCGTGATTTTTATTTTATTTTTATTTTACTTTTATTAATTTAATTTTTCATTTTTTTTACCTACGTGACTTTACCTGTTCCAACCGCACACGCGGAACGTTGCACCGACGTTGCCACGTTTACTGGGTTCATGGCACGTGTTGCGCATCGTTCACGAAGACAAACCGGGTGGAGGGGGAGGACAACAAACTTAATCGAGAGGGAAGCCGCCGTCGCCGGGAGAGAGATTTAGAAAATAGTTTTCCGACCGTGGGCCACACCGCATGCGCATGGCACGCTTACCGGCAAATTGATTCCGTACAGAAATAAAATAAAAGACCGATGGATGTCGAATACGAGTTGTGGACTACGGTGTAAATGTCGAGGCCACCCGATCTCTGCCAGACGCAAGCCCCAAGTACATGGAAGAACATATTTAGGATGGATTATAAAGAACCCCCCCTCCCCCCCCCTCCCCCCCCCTCCCCCCCTCCCCCCCTCCCACCATCCCACCATCTACCCCCTCCCATCCTCCCCCCCTCCCACCCTCCCCCCCTCCCACCATCTACCCCCTCCCACCATCTACCCCCTCCCACCCTCCCCCCCTCCCACCCTCCCCCCCTCCCCACCCTCCCCCCCTCCCTCCCCCTCCCCCCCTCCCACCCTCCCCCCCTCCCCCCCTCCCCCCCTCCCCCCCTCCCACCCTCCCCCCCTCCCACCCTCCCCCCCTCCCACCCTCCCCCCCCTCCCACCCTCCCCCCCTCCCCCCCTCCCACCCTCCCCCCCTCTCCCCCCTCCCACCCTCCCCCCTCCCCCCTTCCCCCCCCTCCCCCCCCTCCCCCCTCCCCCCCCTCCCCCCCTCCCCCCCCCTCCCACCCTCCCCCCCTCCCCCCCTCCCCCCCTCCCACCCTCCCCCCCCTCCCCCCCTCCCACCCTCCCCCCCTCCCCCCCTCCCACCCCTCCCCCCTCCCCCCTCCCCCCCCCTCCCCCCTCCCCCCCCTCCCCCCTCCCCCCCCTCCCCCCCCTCCCCCCCTCCCACCCTCCCCCCCTCCCCCCCCTCCCCCCCTCCCACCCTCCCCCCCTCACCGTCCCACCCTCCCCCCCTCCCCCCCTCCCACCTCCCCCCCTCCCCCCCTCCCACCCTCCCCACCCTCCCCCCCCTCCCACCCTCCCCCCCTCCCACCCTCCCCCCCTCCCACCCTCCCCCCCTCCCCCCCTCCCACCCTCCCCCCCCTCCCCCCCTCCCACCCTCCCCCCCCTCCCCCCCTCCCACCCTCCCCCCTCCCACCCTCCCACCCTCCCCCCCTCCCCCACCCTCCCACCCTCCCACCCTCCCCCCCTCCCACCCTCCCCCCCTCCCACCCTCCCCCCCTCCCCCCCCTCCCACCCTCCCACCGACCCCTTGACGAGGGTCGAATTACGACGCTCGAGGAAGGTGATGGAGCAGATGGGAAGCGCGAATCAGAGTGGGGGGGTAGAGGGGGGGGCCTCGGGTAGGGGGGGGGGCTCGGGTAGGGGGGGCTCGGGTAGGGGGGGGGCTCGGATGGGGTGCTCAGGTAGAGGGGGGGGGCTCGGGTAGAGGGGGGGGGGTCTCGGCGAGGTTATTCTCGGCGACGTTAGGAAGACTTCTTCCAAATTATAAATTCCGAAAAGTGATATTGGGAGCCATCTCAGCTTTAATAGCGACACGTGCACACATTACAACACGAGTCATCACACAACCAAAGATCCTCGTAAAGACTAGACTGTAGGGGTGGGTGGCCAGCATCACGGCCGGCCGCCTTTGTCTCCCCAGTGGCGATGATGTTTACACACCGCACCAGATACTTATTTGAGGCCGAGTCGACCTAGGTGAGACTCGGGACCGGTTCATCAAATCATCATCACTGGTGTTGGCCGGGTTCGAAGCGCGGTGCGCTAACCGCTACACCACCGCTCCCCACTCGCATCAACTACGGTCACATACACCAACATATACCCACATATACATATTCCGCACACACAAATACAAAGATCACCCATGAAGCCTTGGCAGACTTTTGGGGCAAGTGCTCTAATAACCCACTTTTTACACACACACACTACTTAGATCTATGCTTAACATACATACACATCCACACCAATGCACATGTGCGGCACAGATACGCAGCCACGGATGTACATCTTCACACACTCTGTGTAAGCACACACAAATACCCCCACATTTCCACAAACACACACAAACAGGTACATACAATAACATCTGAATACTCACACCTGTACAGGTACACATGCACATATATCTACACACACACCTACATCTGTATCTACAGGCACACACACAGGCAAAGACCCCCGTATAACCTTAAAATATTTTTAGGTCAAGTGCTGTTTGCGAACACCTATGAAGTATGGTAAGAGACACGATGGAGTGTGTGGCCAGCACCACGCCTGCCCGCCTGGCGAAGTTTAGACATCACACCAGGTACTCATTTGAGGACCGAGTCGACCTACGGGAGGTCCAGGACCGACCGGTTCAAATAATCGTCACTGGTGTTGGACTCGGGTCGCCGGGTTCATAGCGCAGCGCGCTAACACCTACACACCGCCCCCCCCCACACACCTGTACAGGTACACACACATTTCTACCTGTACACGTGTCACCCCCCACCCTCTCTTCACCTGTCTCGCCACCACTCTCACCTGTCTCTCCCTCCACCCCTGTCTCCCCCACCCTCACCTGTCTCCCCCACCCTCACCTGTCTCTCCCTCCACCATTGTCTCCCCCACTCTCACCTGTCTCCCCCCACTCTCACCTGTCTCTCCCTCCACTCTCACCTGTCTCCCCCACCCTCACCTGTCTCTCCCTCCACCCTTGTCTCCCCCACCCTCACCTGTCTCCCCCACCCTCACCTGTCTCTCCCTCCACACCCTTGTCTCCCCCACTCTCACCTGTCTCCCCCACTCTCACCTGTCTCTCCCTCCACTCTCACCCTGTCTCTCCCTCCACATCCGTCTCCCCCCACTCTTACCTGTCTCTCCCTCCACCCTCACCTGTATCTCCCTCCTCTCCCACCTGTCTCGCCACCACCCTCACCTGTCTCTCCCTCCACCCCTGTACAGGTACACACACATTTCTACCTGTACACGTGTGTCTCCCCCACTCTTACCTGTCTCTCCCTCCACACCTGTCTCTCCCCTCCACTCTCACCTGTCTCTCCCTCCACCCTCACCTGTCTCGCCATCACTCTCACCTGTTCCCTCGAGCGAGACACCCAGGTGCGCAGCAGCAGCCTCATCCGGCTGGCGTGGAACTTCCCCGTCGTCTTCACCGCCACGAAGATATCCGAGGACTTGAGGTCACGCCGAGGCCGCGTGTCCTCGTGGTGTCCACCACCGCCCACCGTCTCCCATCGTCCATCCACCTTCGCCTCCTCCATCTCGCTGCCCGAGGGACGAGTAGTCCCGAGGTCGTCCGATGCAGGCTCCTGCAAGCGGACCTGTGCTGCTGCTGCTGCTGATGATGATATTGTTGTTGTTGGTGGTGTCCCTGCAGCTGCTGCTGCTGCAGCATTGCAGCTTCGCGTTGGCCAAGACCTGCCTTGAGATGCCTCGAACCTCCACCACCGCTCACTGTGCTGAAGAATTTCGTCAGACTATTCGGGACCTTGCTGATGCTGCTGCTGTTGTTGTTGTTGTTTTGACTGCTGATGCCGTTTTGATTGCTGCTGCTGCTGCTGCTGCCACTTCTGGACCTGCCTTGCCATCGGCGCAAGAGTTCTCTCGATCTCAGATCCACGTTTGATTTTCCTGCCGCCGCTGCTGCTGCTGCCGCTGCCGAGGATGATGATGATGCCGACGAGGTGGTGATCACGAAGGGCCTCGTCCTCCGATGCGGTAAGCGCGCTCTGTTGTTCGAGCATCAGCAAGAACGATGCCATCATGATGACGGTGCCCACCACCGCGATGCACCACCTCCTGCCCATATCCACCATGGCCCCCCTCGACTCTGCGTGCAGTGTGGGGGGGGGGGGGGTTGTACGTTGAACTTCGTTCGCACCGTACGTTGCCAACCGTGCTAATCGGAGGTGCAGGGGGGGGGTAAGACAACAAACTAGACACGCAAATCTTGATTTAAAAATATATCTTTAAAAAAAATCTATCGTATACCGTCGAGGCAAATGTCAATTGCAGCGTAGACTCTTCTGCTCTTGAGTTAAATTCGTGTTGTTCTTGTAGAGAGACGGAGAGAGCTGCAGGTCGCTTGCTACTCATCAGGCAATATGATCATCGCCATCAGTAGCAGCAGCACCACCGTCTTGGCCGTCATCCTTCCTCCTCCTCGCTGTGCTCGGCGCTGTGAGTGGGTGGTGGGGAGAGAGGTGTGAGTGAGTGGGGGGTGAGCGGGGGGTGAGTGGGGGGTGAGTGGGGGTGAAGCGGGGGTGAGTGAATGGGGGGTGAGTGGGGGGTGAGTGGGGGGTGAGTGGGGGGGTGAGCGGGGGTGAGTGGGGGTGAGTGAGTGAGTGGGGGGTGAGTGAGCGGGGGGTGAGCGGGGGGTGAGCGGGGGGTGTGCGAGGGGTGAGTGGGGTGAGTGGGGGTGAGTGGGGGGTGAGTGAGTGGGGGGGTGAGTGGGGGTGGGTGGGGGTTGAGCGATTCACTCCCCGCACCCCCACCCCGTGTCTCTCCTCTCTCTCCGCTACGTGACACGCCGGGTTTTATGGTAAAATCGCTTCTCCACCCCACCACCACCACCTCCTCCTCCAACACACACCTCCATTCACAGTCACACACACTCACACACCCAATCACACACACACAGTCACACACACCATCACACACCAACACACTCACAGTCACAGTCATACTCACACACACAGTCACACCAACACAGTTCCACTCACAACACACCAACAAAACCACTAGTCCCACTCACACCCACTCACTCACATACGCACTCACAACACCGCAACACACACAATCACACACCCACTCACACTCACAGTCCCACTCACTCAGTCACACACACTCACAACACACCAACACACACAGTCACACCAACACACACACACAATCACACACCCACTCACACACAGTCACACACAGTCACACACAGTCACACTCACACCCACTTGCTCACAGTCACACACACACACAGTCACACCAACACAGTCCCACTCACAACACACCAACACACACAATCACACACCCACTCACCACTCACTCACACAGTCACACAGACAACAACACTCACAACAACCACTCACACTGTCACACACAATCACACACCGAGTCACACTCACACCACACACCAACACACACAAATCACACACCCACTCACACTCACTCACACAGACACCAACACACTCACAGTCATACTCACACACACAGTCACACCAACACAGTCCCACTCACACCCACACACAGCCACTCACACTCACTCACACAGTCACACATAATCACACACCCAATCACACAGTCACACTCACAACACACCAACCACACACAATCACACACCCACTCACACACACAGTCACATACACTCACACAGTCACACACACAACATCACACAATCACACACACCACTCACACTCACTCACACAGTCACACACACTCACATCACACTACACAATCACACACCCACTCACACTCACTTCACACAGTCACACACACTCACACCAGTCACACACACAATCACACACCCACTCACACACACAATCACACACACAATCACACACCCACTCACACACAGTCACACTCACAATCACACCGACAACTGCACTTAAGTCCACTGTACTATGCCCTACTACTGGTGCGTGCACAAAAACACTAATTGTCATGCACAGCAACATCCCGCCAGCACTCAGAGATGCACACATCCACACTAAAGCACACACACAACGACACACACAACACACACACACAACACAACACACAACACAACACACGCTGTAGCCACAAACCAGCACACGGACGGGAACACACGCCGTCACACGCCAACACGCATTCCAATACACACTAACACACACACACAGTCGCCCCAACAACACACACACACAGTCGTCCTAACACACACATCGACACGCTCCACAACGTACAGAGAGACACCACACCAACAACACTCGCAAACTCCCAAACCTACTCGTCAAGCCAACACACACACACTCCAACACACACACACACACTCACCTCAACCATACACACACACACACTCCAACACACACACACACCTACAACCATACACACTACACACACCCACAAACACACACACCTCAACCATACACATACACACACTCTCCACACACACACACCCTCGAACCATGCACATACACACACTCCACACACACACACACACACCTCAACCATACACTATACACAGCACTCCAACACACACACAACACCTCAACCATGCACATACACACACTCCAACACACACACACAGGCGGACCTCAATCATACACATACACACACTCCAACACACACACACCTCAACCATGCACATACACACACTCCACAAACACACACACCTCAACTCATAGCACATACACAACACTCCAACACACACACACACCTCAACCATGCACATACACACACTCCAACACACACACACACACACCTCAATCAAACACATACACACACTCCAACACACACACACACCTCAATCATACACATACACACACTCCAACACTACACACACCTCAACCATACACATACACACACATCCAACACACACACACAACCTCAAGCATACACATACACACACTCCAACACTTCACACACCTCAATACCATACACATACACCACACTCCAACACACACACACACCCCTCAACCAGCACATACACACACTCCAACACACACACACCACACCTCAATCATACACATACAACACACTCCAACACACACACACACCTCATCATCCACATACACACACCCAACACACACACCTCAACCATACACACACACACACTCCAACACACACACACACCTCAACCATACACATACACACACTCCACAAACACACACACCTCAACCATACACATACACAACACTCCACACACACACACCTCAACCATGCACATACACACACTCCACCACACACACACACAACACACCTCAACCATACACATACACACACAACTCCAACACACACACACACCTCAACCATGCACATACACACAACTCCAACAACACACACACACACCTCAATCATACACATACACACACTCCAACACACACACACCTCAACCATGCACATACACACACTCACAAACACACACACCTCAACCATACACATACACACACTCCAACACACACACACACCTCAACCATGCACATACACACACTCCAACACACACACACACACCTCAATCATACACATACACACACTCCAACACACACACACACACCTCAATCATACACATACACACACTCCAACACACACACCTCAACCATACACATACACACACTCCAACACACACACACACCTCAATCATACACATACACACACTCCAACACACACACACCCACACCTCAATCATAACACATACACACACTCCAACACACACACCACACCTCAACCATTCACATACACACACTCCAACACCACACCACACACCCCACAACATAAAACATACACAACACACACCAACACACCACACACCTCAATCATACACATACACACACTCCAACCACACACACCTCCAACCATACACATACACACACTCCAACACACACACACACCTCAATCATACACATACACACACTCCAACACACACACACACCTCAATCATACACATACACACACTCCAACACACACACCAATCAAACACACACTCCAACACACACACACACACAACAACACTCACACACTCCAACACACACACACACACCTCAATCATACACATACACACACTCCAACACACACACACACCTCAATCTATACACATACACACACTCCAACACACACACCTCAACCATACACATACACACACTCCAACACACACACACCTCAATCATACACATACACACACTCCAACACACACACACCTCAATCATACACATACACACACTCCAACACACACACACCTCAATCATACACATACACACACTCCAACACACACACCTCAATCATACACATACACACACTCCAACACACACACACCTCAATCATACACATACACACACTCCAACACACACACACTCAATCATACACATACACACAGAACAACGCACACACACCTCAATCATACACATACACACACTCCAACACACACACACACCTCAACCATGCACATACACACACTCCAACACACACACACCTCAACCATACACATACACACACTCCAACACACACACACACCTCAATCATACACATACACACACTCCAACACACACACACCTCAATCATACACATACACACACTCCAACACACACACACCTCAATCATACACATACACACACTCCAACACACACACACACCTCAATCATACACATACACACACTCCAACACACACACCTCAATCATACACATACACACACTCCAACACACACACACCTCAATCATACACATACACACACTCCAACACACACACACACCTCAACCATACACATACACACACTCCAACACACACACACACACACCTCAATCATACACATACACACACTCCAACACACACACACACACACACCTCAATCATACACATACACACAGAACAACGCACTGAGGAAAACGGATCTCCCGACGCACACCCCCAAACACACCTAGAACACACACCCCTACACACACATCTAGCACGCACACCTGGCACACACACACACCTAGCACACACACACACACCTAGCACGCACACCTAGCACACACACACACACCTAGCACACACACACCTAGCACACACACACACCTAGCACGCACACCTAGCACACACCACACACACCTAGCACACACACACACCTAGCACGCACACCTAGCACACACACACACACCTAGCACACACACACACCTAGCACACACACACACACCTAGCCACACACACACCTAGCACACACACACACCTAGCACACACACACACCTAGCACACACACAACACACACACCTAGCACACACACACACACACCTAGCACACACACACACCTAGCACACACACACACACCTAGCACACACACACACACCTAGCACACACACACACACCTAGCACACACACACACACCTAGCACACACACACACACCTAGCACACACACACACACACCTAGCACACACACACACCTAGTACACACACACACACCTAGTACACACACACACACCTAGCACACACACACACACACCTAGTACACACACACACCTAGTACACACACACACACCTAGCACACACACACACCTATCACACACACACACCTAGCACACACACACACACACCTAGTACACACACACCTAGCACACCTAGCACACACACCACACAAACACCACACACACACCACACAAACACCACACACACACCTAGCACACACACCTAGCACACACACACATCTAGCACACACACCGAGCACACACACACACCTAGCACACACACACACACCGCACCGCACACACCACACAAACACCACACACACACACACCGCACACATACACACACCACACACACATTACACACCACACACACACACACCACACACACAAACACCACACACACACCTAGCACACACACAAACACCACACACACACCTAGCACACACACACACATAGCACACACACCTAGCACACACACACCGCACACACACACACCACACACACCACACACACCACACACACCACACACACCACACACACCACACACACACACAGATCACACACAGATCACACACAGATCACACACAGATCACACACACACCACACACACACCACACACACACCACACACACACCACACACACACCACACACACACCACACACACACCACACACACACCACACACACACCACACACACACCACACACACACCACACACACACCACACACACACCACACACCACACACACACCACACACACACCACACACACCACACACACCACACACACCACACACACACCACACACACACCACACACACACCACACACACACCACACACGAGTGCCGTTGCTGCTCTTACAGACGATTCGGAGATGTCCGATGGAGTTCCAGACCCGCTGCTGATGCTGCTGCTGCTGTTGTTTCTGCTGCTGCTGATGCTGCTGCTGTTGCTGCTGCTGCTGATGGTGGTGGTCGTGCGAGTAGTGATGAGGATGCCCGCGACTCTTCTTCCATTGTTTCTGCGAGGAGGACGTGGAGCGGCCGTAGTGTGCCGCGCAGAGGCGCACTCTCCCCCCCCCTCCTCCCCCCCCCTCCTCCCCCCCCTCCTCCCCCCCCCTCCTCCCCCCCCTCCTCCCCCCCCTCCTCCCCCCCCTCCTCCCCCCCTCCTCCCCCCCTCCTCCCCCCCTCCTCCTCCCCCCCCTCCTCCCCCCCTCCTCCCCCCCTCCTCCTCCCCCCCTCCTCCCCCCCTCCTCCTCCCCCCCTCCTCCTCCCCCCTCCTCCCCCCCTCCTCCTCCCCCCTCCTCCCCCCTCCTCCTCCTCCGCCTTACGATGCCCAGGGGGGCGGGTGTTCAGTGCGCGTTACCGTAGCGGTCACACTCCAAACCCGTTCACTCCACACGCGGCTCCTGGCACGCGCTGAGCACGACGTCTACCCCCGAGCACGCTCACCCTGAGGACAAAGACAAAGATCCCCCCCCCCCGTGTAGCCTTAGCAGACTGTAGGGGCAAGTGCTGTTAGCGAGCACCTATGAAGGTAGGCACGGCGCACGAGGGGGTGGGTCGCCAATAGCACTCCCCCGGCCGCCTTTGTCTCTCCAGTGGCGATGTTTACACACCGCCACCAGGTACTCATTTGAGGCTGAGTCGACCTAGGGGAGGCCAAGGACCGGTTCAGATAATTGTCACGGGTGTTGTTGGCCGTGAGCGGGAGTCGAACCAGGGATGTCGGATTTGTAGCACAGCGTAGCGCTAACCGCTACACCACCGCTCCCCCAGAACAACAACACAGACCCACACAAACAGACCCACACACACACAGAGACCCACACAGAGACCCACTCACACACAGAGACCCACACACACACAGAGACCCACACACACACAGAGACCCACACACACACACAGACCCACACAGAGACCCACACACACACAGAGACCCACACACACACAGAGACCCACACACACACACAGACCCACACACACACAGAGACCCACACACACACAGACCCACACAGAGACCCACACACACACAGAGACCCACACACACACAGAGACCCACACAGAGACCCACACACACACACAGACCCACACAGAGACCCACACACACACACAGACCCACACACACACAGAGACCCACACACACACAGAGACCCACACACACACAGAGACCCACACACACACACAGAGACCCACACACACACACAGACACACACACACACACAGACCCACACACACACAGAGACCCACACAGAGACCCACACACACACAGAGACCCACACACACACAGAGACCCACACACACACACAGACCCACACAGAGACCCACACACACACAGAGACCCACACACACACAGAGACCCACACAGAGACCCACACACACACACAGACCCACACAGAGACCCACACACACACACAGACCCACACACACACAGAGACCCACACACACACAGAGACCCACACACACACAGAGACCCACACACACACACAGAGACCCACACACACACACAGACACACACACACACACAGACCCACACACACACAGAGACCCACACAGAGACCCACACACACACACAGACCCACACACACACAGAGACCCACACAGAGACCCACACACACACAGAGACCCACACACACACACAGAGACCCACACACACACAGACCCACACACACACAGAGACCCACACAGAGACCCACACACACACAGAGACCCACACAGAGACCCACACACACACAGAGACCCACACACACACACACAGAGACCCACACACACACACAGACCCACACACACACAGACCCACACACAAAGAGACCCACACACACACAGAGACCCCCACACACACACAGACCCACACACACAGAGAGATAAACAGAGACCCACACACAGAGAGAGAGACCCACACACACAGACACGCTGAACAACACCCGCCGATAAGTGGCGGTGACGTCACCGCGGCGAGTGTGTACCAGGCTAGGTGCACTTTGAGCCCGGGTGAAGCGTCCAAGGCTCGCCGCTGACAGGAGGTCACGGCACAGACCCAGGTGTCATGGGTCGACTGACTGAGACGACTGGTAGATCCATCAGCTATGCTACTGTGCCAACTTTCTCCGTTCATCCGCCCGGCGCTCCGCTCGTTGTTGTGAGCGTCGCTCTTCTGCCCTCCGTTGTTGCTGGAGGGCGACTGCCTCCAACTGTCCAGCAGCGTCCTTCACGAGCCTCCTCCACAGAGGTCAATCTTGACACCGCTGGTACCAGTCATCGGCAAGTCCACTCAGCTCCACATCCTCCCGTACCGCATCGGTCAATCTCTTCTCCAGCCCGTGCCGCGTGCGTTTTTAGCCGCCTCTAACCGGCCAAACAGAAGCTGATTGGGCATGCGGTGGCTGGGCATGTGGTGGCTGAACATGCGGTGGCTGGGCATGCGGGCTCCGTGACCCAGCCAACGCAGCCTTGCCCGCCCGAGGAGCTCACCGATGGGACTGTGTCCAGGTCGCTCAAGGATTTGTGAGCTCCTCACACAATCCAGTCTGATTAAACCCAGGATGGACCGTAGGCAGGCCTGACTGAATGTTTCAAGCCAGTTGAGGCGTCCGTTCCTGTAAATGGGTCCACGTTTCGCAAGCACGCAGAAGATAAGAGAGGCTTAACTGTGGCCGAAAAGACCCGAAGCTTAACATGGAGCGATGGGCCAGGTAGCTTCCACGTAGCGTTACGCACTTAACACACAAATATCATCACAAAACCAAAGATCCCGTATAGACATTTAGGAGCAGTGCTGTTATAGCAAGCACCTATGAAGGATGGCACGGAAGAAAATGGGGTGGGTGGAAATCATCCACGGCCCGGTCGCCTTTGTCTCCCCAGCACTGTTGTTTACACACCGCACCGGGTACTTATTTAAGGCTGAGTCGACCTGGAGGGGGGGGGGTCTCAGGACTATAGGTTGAAAATATTCGCCACTGTTATTTGGTCGTGAGCAGGATTTGAACTGCTGCCGTAGGCAATACAGCAAAAGTAGGTTTTGTGGATGAGCTCCGATACTTGGGACAAATATTCTCAGCAAGACCCTCCTGGAAAGATTGTCTCGAGACTCTGAGAGGCTCGTTCTAGATCGCGATTTCAAATTAATATCCATTCTCTTAGTTCTTTCGGTAAAGTCACGTAGGTAAAAAATTAAATTAAAATTAATAAAGATAAAGTAATAAATCACGACGTTTCGGAGGCAACACAAGTCTCCGTCATCAGGTGGGACCGTCACAGCCAGATTTGACGGTCCCACCTGATGACGGAGACTTGTGTTGCCTCCGAAACGTGATTTATTGTTTTATTTTTATTAATTTTTATTTCATTTTTTACCTACATGGTGACTTTACCGAAAGAACTAAGAGAATGAATCCTTGCAGTCACGAAAGCTTCAAATCTAGAATTAATATCCATTGTCATCGCCATCATCATCATCCCTGCTCGATCAACTGTTGGATGAAGGCCTCCCAAAAGTCGTTGCCATCCCTCGCACTCCTGCACATCAGCTGATTGCATTGCTCCATCTCATAGCTGTCAACCCATACGATTTAACCCCGTATTCTCGTACAGGGAAATTCAGTTTTCAGGTCCATACCGCGTACAGCGGTTTCAATACGGGCAAAAAACCCAGTTTTTGTCGACTTGTTTGTGTTTCTCCCTTGCGATGGGACTTTGCAGGATGAACGTTGACATTTATAAGGGCACTGGGTGACCAATAAGGTTTGAATTGGTCTGTAATAAGGTAGGGCACCATCTGCACGGTTGTTTGTAATTAAATCCTCAAAACAAGGCCAAAAGTGCCTATCTGCGCGATCTAACAACCCTGAACCAGTGGTGGAAATTCCACATTCCTATGACCGACGCCGGTCTATTCACATATGATGAAGGCGGATTTCAACAAAGTGGTACGGTACTATATCATATTTTTTTCATCGACCCACTAAGGGCTGATGATCGTGGTCGATTGATTTGGGCCCCAAATATGGATTTGACCAAAATCCAAAATGCGCGTAAAAACGCTACACAGGCGTAACGTATCTATTTGTATTTTCACAGCTGCCATCGCGAGCATGCACTGATGTACACGTAAATAAAATTGAATTAAACCCCCCCATCGATTCGTTGAGGTCACGAGGCGTCGCGCTAATGGCTTCAGCACGAGCAGAGATGAAAGAGCTCGGAGAGCGCGCGACGGAAACCCGACCCGTGCCAAGCTCACCCAGTCACCCGCTGCTCGTCACTGCCACTGCAGTGCCTCACCCGGCTCCCAGCACGAGCACTGGGCCCGTAGCCAACACAAACACCCAGCCCAGCACCCAGCCCTACACCCAGCCCTAGCCCAGCACCCAGCCCTACACCCAGCCCAGCACCCAGCCCTACACCCAGCACCCAGCCCTACACCCAGCCCTAGCCCTACACCCAGCCCTACACCCAGCACCCAGCCCTAGCCCTACACCCAGCCCTACACCCAGCACCCAGCCCTAGCTCTACACCCAGCCCTAGCCCTACACCCAGCCCTACACTCAGCACCCAGCCCTAGCCCTACACCCAGCCCTAGCCCTACACCCAGCCCTACACCCAGCACCCAGCCCTAGCCCTACACCCAGCCCTAGCCCTACACCCAGCCCTACACCCAGCCCTACACCCAGCCCTAGCCCTACACCCAGCCCTACACCCAGCCCTACACCCAGCCCTAGCCCTACACCCAGCCCTAGCCCTACACCCAGCCCTACACCCAGCCCTAGCCCTACACCCAGCCCTACACCCAGCCCTAGCCCCACACCCAGCCCTACACCCAGCCATAGCCCTACACCCAGCCCTACACCCAGCCCTAGCCCTACACCCAGCCCTAGCCTTACACCCAGCCCTACACCCAGCCCTAGCCCTACACCCAGCCCTACACCCAGCCCTAGCCCCACACCCAACCCTACACCCAGCCCTACACCCAGCCCTACACCCAGCCCCACACCCAGCCCTAGCCCTACACCCAGCACTAGCCCTACACCCAGCCCTACACCCAGCCCTAGCCCTACACCCAGCCCTACACCCAGCACTACACCCAGCCCTACACCCAGCCCTAGCCCTACACCCAGCCCTAGCCCTACACCCAGTCCTACACCCAGCCCTAGCCCCACACCCAGCCCTACACCCAGCCCTACACCCAGTCCTACACCCAGCCCCACACCCAGCCCTAGCCCTACACCCAGCACTAGCCCTACACCCAGCCCTACACCCAGCCCTACACCCAGCCCCACACCCAGCCCTAGGCCTACACCCAGCCCTAGCCCTACACCCAGCCCTACACCCAGCCCTAGCCCTACACCCAGCCCTACACCCAGCCCTAGCCCTACACCCAGCCCTACACCCAGCCCCACACCCAGCCCTAGGCCTACACCCAGCCCTAGCCCTACACCCAGCCCTAGCCCTACACCCAGCCCTACACCCAGCCCTACACCCAGCCCTACACCCAGCCCCACACCCAGCCCTAGCCCTACACCCAGCACTAGCCCTACACCCAGCCCTACACCCAGCCCGACACCCAGCCCTAGCCCTACACCCAGCCCGACACCCAGCCCTAGCCCTACACCCAGCCCGACACCCAGCCCTAGCACTACACCCAGCCCGACACCCAGCCCTAGCCCTACACCCAGCCCTACAACCAGCCCTACTCCCAGCCCTACACCCAGCACCCAGCCCTACACCCAGCCCTACACCCAGCACCCAGCCCTAGCACTACACCCAGCCCTACACCCAGCCCGACACCCAGCCCTAGCCCTACACCCAGCCCGACACCCAGCCCTAGCACTACACCCAGCCCTACACCCAGCCCTACACCTAGCACTAGCCCTACACCCAGCCCTACACCCAGCACCCAGCCCTACACCCAGCCCGACACCCAGCCCTAGCACTACACCCAGCCCTACACCCAGCCCTAGCCCTACACCCAGCCCTACACCCAGCACCCAGCCCTACACCCAGCCCTACACCCAGCACTAGCCCTACACCCAGCCCTAGCCCTACACCCAGCCCTACACCCAGCCCTAGCCCTACACCCAGCCCTAGCCCTACACCCAGCCCTACACCCAGCACCCAGCCCTACACCCAGCCCTAGCCCTACACCCAGCACCCAGCCCTACACCCAGCACTAGCCCTACACCCAGCCCTAGCCCTACACCCAGCCCTACACCCAGCCCTAGCCCTACACCCAGCCCTAGCCCTACACCCAGCCCTACACCCAGCCCTACACCCAGCCCTAGCCCTACACCCAGCCCTACACCCAGCACTAGCCCTACACCCAGCCCTAGCCCTACACCCAGCCCTACACCCAGCACCTAGCCCTACACCCAGCCCTACACCCAACACAAACACCCCAATCCACACAATAACCCTAACGCAGATCCTAACCGTATCCCGTATCCTACCCACTCCCAAGAAATACACCTAGTCTAATTTACTGTATAATTCCAAATCCCAATTTTACGCATATTTACACTTCAATTACCTTCGAGTAAATCCTAAACCTCACCACACATCTAATCATAATCCAAACGATAATTTCAACCATTACCATACCTACAACCCAATCACAAACTACAAGCCAAACCCAACCCATAACCTGTTCATAACCCAGCCCGAACCCCATTCAGACGATTTGGTGATGCTGTGTTGCCAGTGATGCACAAGCAAAGCTACTTAAATGAAGTCAACGAGTTCGTCATGAACACTGTTGCCTTAAAAATGAAAATTATATAACAGGCGACGTTTCAGGCAATGACCCTTCACAGCATTAAGCACTCTGAAGCTTTCGTGACTGCAAGGATTCATATTCTTAAGTTTTTTCGGTAAAGTCACGTAAGTAAAAAATTTAAATTCATAAAAGTAAAATAATGATACAGCAATCGTGCTGTGACGGTTCCACCTGAAGACGGAAGCTTGTGTTGCCTCCGAAATGTCGTGATTTTTATTTTATTAATTTAAATGTTTTACCTACGTTACTTTACCGAAAAACCCTAAGAATAGTAAGCACTTTCTTTAGGCTGCGAATCGCACTTGAGCCACAGCGCCACCACGTGGTAAAGCGCGCGACTCGGACAAATTAAAACCCTGCTGCTGCGAAAGTTGTTGTTGGAGCTGTAGGCGATAATCAAACTCGAGTCGTTGGGGTTCAGAGAGCACTCACTGTGCTTACCACAACGCCACCACTCCACTTGGCACAACCCGGAGATTGTTGACCTTTTTGCGTCGAATGATCTAACAGGGCAGGGTCGATGGAATTAAACGCAAAACCAAATCTATTGTATTCGATGGGGTGGGGGGGGGGATTTCTAGTAGGTGGTTTGTGGCTGGCCTGAGAACATGACACATTCACACGCCACTCAAATATCTCAGGAAAGCGGGGAAAAGTTTATTTCTTTACTTCAAGTGCGCAGAAACGCCATCGCAATTACCATCTTCAAATGCCGTAGGCGCGACAACCGGAACAACTTAAATATGAAATCCGACGTGAAAAATAACACAACTGTAAAAAGAAACCATTCCCACCTGTGTGGGTGGCCTGGTTAGACGCGTGCTCACCGACAAATTGAAATATTGGGTAAGGGGCCTTTCCTCTACGCCTCGATATTCTCTCTCTCTCTCTCGGTCTCAGCCTTCTCCTGGGTATCCCTGATCTCCCATAATTTTCCTGGGCTGCTGGTCTCAACCGGGTACTCTGCCCTGGGTCTCCATCTGCTCAATAATGCAGCCCTGATCTCCACGAGCTTATATCTCAGGGCCGACGGATTCCTCCCAGGTTCGTTGACCTCCCTTGAAACAAATGCCTGGTTCTCAAATCGGTTCTCAGATGGTATGAAATAAAGGTTATCGGTATCCGATCTTCCAGGGTTACCAGTCCCCCTTTCCCTTGGGGTTCCTGGCAGAGGTCGCAACCGGGTACCCGATACCCGTACCCTACCCGATACCCGGCTACCCGTACCCGGTCGGGTACGGGTACCCGTTTGCGACTCTGGTGCGGCCGCGTACGGGTAGACCGTGAGTCACTGGTGAGTAACCGTTTGTCACTCATTTCCCAGCGTCTTGTCTCTTCTCACAATTCAAGTTCCTAGAATCAACCCACCCGCGCCTGCAACATGGCTTCACCCCAGAGGTCGCAATCGGGTACCCGATACCCGTGCCCTACCCGATACCCGGCTACCCGTACCCGGCTGGGTACGGGTACCTGTTTACGACCCTGGTGAGGCCGGGTACGGGTAAGGAATCAAAACCCGTTTGCGACCTCTGGTTCCTGGTCTCCTCCAGCCGACACCGTCCGTCGAGTTGAGACATCGCGGCGGCGGCAGTGACGAACGTCAACACCAAGTTGCCGCGGTGTCGACCCGGCGACCTGGGTCGGCGATGGTCGGCTACCGTTTGCGCAGCGTCTTGCCGAAGGTCACCTCGTCGCGGTTCCGGATGCCATAGCTGTGGCGACAGGAGACGTTCGTTTAATTGGAGATGCGGTCGTGGTCGGACATCGAGACTTGCACTTACGGTCAGGACTCGAGGCAGCCAATCATCATCATCCTCATTATTCAATCATCGTCATCATTGTCATCATCATCATCGAATTGGTCTTGGGTCCATAAAATGAGTAGTCACTTTATGGGAAATCAAGACTGGGTTACATTGCTTGTTAGAGCAGGGAGACGCTTAAGTGCACAAGACAAAGATCCCCCGTATAGTTTTAGCATATTTTTTTGGTGCAAATGCTGTTAGCGAGTAGCATCTATGAAGGCGAGTAGGTTAAACGTTGAGTTTTATAAGGGCACCACGGGGTGACCAGCCCCTCCCCACCCAGTCCCACCCCACCCTCCCCACCCAGCCCCTCCCTCCCCACCCAGCCCCTCCCTGCACGACGGACAGACACAATAATCCCCCGTGGGCTGGTGTAACCAGGAGGTTCCTACCAGTAAAACTCCATTTAATTTCAAAGCCTCTTCACGTCTCCTGCCACCCATGTCAATGCACCTGTCGAATGTTTGCGCTCTTGAATCACGCGACCCCTGGATGACCCCCGGATCATCGTGGCAATTTGTGGACCGGTTGAGGAGTGCGGAGGTGAATTATTACCCACCCAGTGTTGACGTACAACTGTTCTTCCCATAATGGAATGTGACAGCAACATCTTATGAAACTTTACTTTCAGTATAAATAAGTGTATTCATTAATACTCTTGTCAATACCGATGGGGTTTGTTACTCAACAGGAACTAATATGTAACTTTTGATATGCCCATTGAAAAGTGTTCATCAGCAAACATTAAAACACGGAGTCATGTGCAGCCCACGTTTTCGTGTCCACTTCCTCTCTGGAATCTCCATTTACGAGCTATGTGGAAGGGTGATCGCACAAAAATAAAATCACCGATATCTTTCTTTTTCCGGCAGTGCTGTTGACGAGCATATTGAGTTTGTATCCGTGCTCATGCACCGCTGCACGATGCGGCGTCACCAAACAATACAGCGTCAACTTAAGAGGCTTGAGGTTTCTCAGTGGTAGCAGCGCAGTGTTAACCCTCTGCGCTGCTACGGATCTCTGCATTACGGCATCTGCAAGTGGATGCCAGGGGTCCCAATGGCAGCGTTTGTTTGGGCCTGGTAAGGACCATCTTTGTTTTCCGATCCTTGACTTTGATTGTTGCTCCCCGTACCGGGAGGTCGTCAGAAACGGTACCCGAAGCGATGCCGACAACAGCGAGGGATCGCGTGAAGAGGGTGGGGGGGGCGTGGGAGGGCTGTCGTCATCACCCCCCCCCCCCAGTGGGTGGACGCGAGGTGGATGCCGAAACTCACTCCTTGAGCAGCTTGGAGTCATCGAGTAGCTGGTGACCCTCAAACACCATGTGGTAGGTCCTCCACACGTACCTCCTGCGTAAAGACAAAGATCCCCCGCGTAGCCTTAACGGACTGTTGGGACAAGTGCTGCTGTTCGCGAGCACCCACGAAAGCCAGCAGGTGACACGAGGGTTTGAGTGGCCGGCTCAACGCCGAGCCGCCTTCGTCTGCCCAATGCTGATGTTCACGCGCTGCACCTGGTAGTCATGTAAGGCCGAGTCTACCTAGGGGAGGCCCAAGACTGGTTCAGATGATGAGAAAAAATTATGAAAAAAGAATAGGCTTTAGCCTTTCCGTCAATAATACAGGCGTGTCAAGGTTCAGATATTCGTAGGGCAGTGCACTGACCACTGTGTCACCGCTCCACACGCGAACATACGCACTCGCATGTTCTGCAGAAGTGCTGGCCGGGCAATGAATGACACTCCTAATGTGTGTGCGTCACAAAACAAACATGCCTCTCATGTGAGCGTGTATATGGCATGAGTTTGTGAAACTCCACGGGAGTCTCCGTATATTTAAGCACGTTAATATATGTGCCTAATGTGAAGAAAGATTTCAATCCTCTGCGATATACATCAAGCTGAAAATGTTTCCAAAGCATGCCGATGTGAATGCTTTGGATTGTGTAGCAAGGGTAAGGAAGAAGAAGGCACGAGTCAAAGACGCACGAGTTCTAGACATCACGCCGACTATTGAATCAGGCAAAGTGGGCAGGACACGTCATCGCCGGAATTGACGATGGCCGGGTGGTCGAGGCCAACAATGGAATGGCAGATGAAAGAGGTCATGCGCCCAAGAGGACGACCCTCACGCCACGGAGACGGAGAAGTAAAATCGTTCCGTGTGAAGCGTTGCATTGTGAAAACGCGAAAGATGGCATGGGAAGAGCCTCATCCACCAGTGGACAGATCACGGCTGACGATGACGATGTGCGAAGTGGGGACGCACCAGCTGACGAGGCGCGTCCGTGACTCGCGCTCCATCTTCAGCTGCATGTGGCGCCGCAGCGCCTTCTTCAGGTCGAGCACCGATGCATCCTGCTGCACGACGACCGCTGCACCACACACATCATCAGCGTCGTCGTCATCGCCACCACCCTCATCATTACCACAAACACCACCACCACTATCATCATCATTATTACCACCACCATCACAATCGTCGACGCCATCACCACCATCATTACCACGAACAACATCGCCACCATTGCCACCATCTCCACAACCATAGTCATTATCACCGTCGTCATCATCATCGCCACCACCCTCATCATTACCACAAACACCACCACCACTATCATCATCATTATTACCACCACCATCACAATCATCGACGCCATCACCACCATCATTACCACGAACAACATCGCCACCATTGCCATCATCACCACAACCATCGTCATTATCACCACCACCACACCATCATTGTATTACTACCAACATCATCACCACAACCATAGTCATTATCACCACCACCACACCATCATTGTATTACTACCATCACCACCACCACCATCATTCTATTACTACCAACACCATCACCATCACCATCATTCTATTACTACCAACATCACCACCACCATCATTCTATTACCACCATCACCATCACCATCATTCTATTACTACCAACACCATCACCATCATTCTATTACTACCAACACCATCACCATCATTCTATTACTACCAACACCATCACCATCATTATTCTATTACTACCATCACCAACACCATCACCATCATTCTATTACTACCAACACCATCACCACCATCATTCTATTGCTACCAACACCATCACCACCATCATTCTATTGCTACCAACACCATCACCACCATCATTCTATTACTACCACCATCACCACCACCATCATTCTATTACCACCATCACCACCACCATCATTCTATTACTACCACCATCACCACCACCATCATTCTATTACTACCAACACCATCACCACCATCATTCTATTACTACCATCACCACCACCATCATTCTATTACCACCATCACCACCACCATCATTCTATTACTACCACCATCACCACCACCATCATTCTATTACTACCACCATCACCACCACCATCATTCTATTACCACCATCACCACCACCATCATTCTATTACTACCACCATCACCACCACCATCATTCTATTACTACCATCACCACCACCATCATTCTATTACTACCACCATCACCACCACCATCATTCTATTACTACCATCACCACCACCATCATTCTATTACCACCAACACCATCACCACCATCATTCTATTACCACCAACATCACCACCACCATCATTCTATTACTACCAACATCATCACCACCACCATCATTCTATTACTACCATCACCACCACCATCATTCTATTACTACCAACACCATCACCACCATCATTCTATTACTACCAACACCATCACCACCATCATTCTATTACTACCAACATCACCACCATCATTCTATTACTACCAACACCATCACCACCATCATTCTATTACTACCAACACCATCACCACCATCATTCTATTACCACCAACATCACCACCACCATCATTCTATTACTACCAACACCATCACCACCATCATTCTATTACTACCAACACCATCACCACCATCATTCTATTACTACCAACACCATCACCACCATCATTCTATTACTACCATCACCATCACCACCATCATTCTATTACTACCAACACCATCACCACCATCATTCTATTACTACCATCACCACCATCATTCTATTACTACCATCACCACCATCACCATCATTCTATTACTACCATCACCATCACCACCATCATTCTATTACTACCAACACCATCACCACCATCATTCTATTACTACCATCACCATCACCACCATCATTCTATTACTACCATCACCACCATCATTCTATTACTACCATCACCACCATCACCATCATTCTATTACTACCATCACCATCACCACCATCATTCTATTACTACCAACACCATCACCACCATCATTCTATTACTACCATCACCACCATCATTCTATTACTACCAACATCACCACCACCATCATTCTATTACTACCAACACCATCACCACCATCATTCTATTACTACCAACACCATCACCACCATCATTCTATTACCACCATCACCACCACCATCATTCTATTACTACCACCATCACCACCACCATCATTCTATTACTACCAACATCATCACCACCATCATTCTATTACTACCAACACCATCACCACCATCATTCTATTACCACCATCACCACCACCATCATTCTATTACCACCATCACCACCACCATCATTCTATTACTACCACCATCACCACCACCATCATTCTATTACTACCAACACCATCACCACCATCATTCTATTACCACCATCACCACCACCATCATTCTATTACCACCATCACCACCACCATCATTCTATTACTACCACCATCACCACCACCATCATTCTATTACTACCAACACCATCACCACCACCATCATTCTATTACTACCATCACCACCACCATCATTCTATTACTACCACCATCACCACCACCATCATTCTATTACTACCATCACCACCACCATCATTCTATTACCACCAACACCATCACCACCATCATTCTATTACTACCACCATCACCACCACCATCATTCTATTACTACCAACACCATCACCACCATCATTCTATTACTACCATCACCACCACCATCATTCTATTACTACCAACACCATCACCACCATCATTCTATTACTACCACCATCACCACCACCATCATTCTATTACTACCATCACCACCACCATCATTCTATTACCACCAACACCATCACCACCATCATTCTATTACCACCAACATCACCACCATCATTCTATTACTACCAACACCATCACCACCACCATCATTCTATTACTACCAACATCATCACCACCACCATCATTCTATTGCTACCAACACCATCACCACCATCATTCTATTACTACCAACATCACCACCATCATCATTCTATTACTACCAACACCATCACCACCATCATTCTATTACTACCAACACCATCACCACCATCATTCTATTGCTACCAACACCATCACCACCATCATTCTATTACTACCAACATCACCACCATCATCATTCTATTACCACCAACACCATCACCACCATCATTCTATTACCACCAACATCACCACCATCATTCTATTACTACCAACACCATCACCACCACCATCATTCTATTACTACCAACATCATCACCACCACCATCATTCTATTGCTACCAACACCATCACCACCATCATTCTATTACTACCAACATCACCACCATCATCATTCTATTACTACCAACACCATCACCACCATCATTCTATTACTACCAACATCATCACCACCATCATTCTATTACTACCAACACCATCACCACCATCATTCTATTACTACCATCACCATCATCATTCTATTACTACCAACATCATCACCACCATCATTCTATTACTACCATCACCATCATCATTCTATTGCTACCAACATCATCACCATCATCATTCTATTGCTACCAACATCATCACCACCATCATTCTATTACTACCAACACCATCACCACCATCATTCTATTGCTACCAACATCATCACCACCATCATTCTATTGCTACCAACATCATCACCACCATCATTCTATTACTACCAACATCACCACCATCATCATTCTATTACTACCAACACCATCACCATCATTCTATTACTACCAACACCATCACCACCATCATTCTATTACTACCAACACCATCACCACCATCATTCTATTACTACCAACATCATCACCATCACCATCATTCTATTACTACCAACATCATCACCATCATCATTCTATTGCTACCAACATCACCACCATCATTGTATTACTACCAACACCATCACCACCATCATTCTATTACTACCAACATCATCACCACCATCATTCTATTACTACCATCACCATCACCATCATTCTATTACTACCAACATCATCACCATCATCATTCTATTGCTACCAACATCACCACCATCATTCTATTACTACCAACACCATCACCACCATCATTCTATTACTACCAACATCATCACCACCATCATTCTATTACTACCAACACCATCACCACCATCATTCTATTACTACCAACACCATCACCACCATCATTCTATTACTACCATCACCATCACCACCATCATTCTATTACTACCATCACCATCACCATCATCATTCTATTACTACCAACATCATCACCACCATCATTCTATTACTACCATCACCATCACCACCATCATTCTATTACTACCAACATCATCACCACCATCATTCTATTACTACCATCACCATCACCACCATCATTCTATTACTACCATCACCATCACCACCATCATTCTATTACTACCATCACCATCACCATCATCATTCTATTACTACCAACATCATCACCACCATCATTCTATTACTACCAACACCATCACCACCATCATTCTATTACTACCATCACCATCACCACCATCATTCTATTACTACCAACACCATCACCATCATCATTCTATTACTACCAACACCATCACCACCATCATTCTATTACTACCAACACCATCACCATCATCATTCTATTACTACCAACACCATCACCACCATCATTCTATTACTACCAACACCATCACCATCATCATTCTATTACTACCAACACCACCACCATCATCATTCTATTACTACCAACACCATCACCACCATCATTCTATTACCACCAACATCACCACCACCATCATTCTATTACTACCAACACCATCACCACCATCATTCTATTACCACCAACATCACCACCATCATCATTCTATTACTACCATCACCATCATCATTCTATTACTACCATCACCATCATCATTCTATTACTACCAACACCATCACCACCATCATTCTATTACTACCAACACCATCACCATCATCATTCTATTACTACCAACACCACCACCATCATCATTCTATTACTACCAACACCATCACCATCATCATTCTATTACTACCAACACCACCATCACCATCATTCTATTACTACCAACACCATCACCATCATCATTCTATTACTACCAACACCACCACCACCATCATTCTATTACCACCAACACCATCACCACCATCATTCTATTACCACCAACACCATCACCACCATCATTCTATTACTACCAACACCATCACCACCATCATTCTATTACCACCAACATCACCACCACCATCATTGTATTACTACCAACACCATCACCACCATCATTCTATTACTACCATCACCATCACCACCATCATTCTATTACTACCAACATCATCACCATCATTCTATTACCACCAACATCACCACCATCATTCTATTGCTACCAACATCACCACCACCATCATTCTATTACCACCAACATCACCACCACCATCATTCTATTACTACCAACACCATCACCACCATCATTCTATTACTACCAACACCATCACCACCATCATTCTATTACTACCATCACCATCACCACCATCATTCTATTACTACCATCACCATCACCACCATCATTCTATTACTACCAACATCACCACCACCATCATTCTATTACCACCAACATCACCACCATCATTCTATTGCTACCAACATCACCACCACCATCATTCTATTACCACCAACATCACCACCACCATCATTCTATTACTACCAACACCATCACCACCATCATTCTATTACTACCAACACCATCACCACCATCATTCTATTACTACCATCACCATCACCACCATCATTCTATTACTACCATCACCATCACCACCATCATTCTATTACTACCAACATCACCACCACCATCATTCTATTACTACCATCACCATCACCACCATCATTCTATTACTACCAACATCACCACCACCATCATTCTATTACTACCAACACCATCACCACCATCATTCTATTACTACCAACACCATCACCACCATCATTCTATTACTACCAACATCACCACCACCATCGCACGGCCGAGCGGTGGCTCCTTACGCAGGACATCGCCGTCTTCGCGCACGACCCGAACCGTCATGGCGCGGCCGTGCTCCAGGGCGATCTGGGACCGAATCTCCTCCAGCGTCACCTGCGCAGCACCACGGCAACAGCAGTCGTGGTCACAGTCTCTCTGCTCTGTCAGAATACTGTTGCCGCGTCGTCACATCCACACCGCGTGCAACTGACGCGGGTCGCAGCGCTCCTCTCTTCCGCTCCCTCGCTCGCTCCGCTCTGGGAATTCAGACTCGCCGTCTCTTAGCCCCCCCCCCTCTCTCCCTGCCCCGTCCCCCGCCCCCCCCCCAAGTTCTTACAAGAGTAAACTTGCTCAATTCTCGTACGTTACAACTTTGATTGCGCTGTAAATTGGTTGATGAAAAATCTTGAGGAGCCTGGACTGGGATGTTGGGTCCATGCCGTCTTGAACTGTTTTATGACGATGACAACGCGGATGACGATGTACAGGGTGGTCCAGATGTCTTGTTACCCCCATTTAATTCGCAAAAACTGAATATGTTTTACATACCAATGGGTGCGTAATGTAATGTTATCAATATATCACTTCATTAAATATCATCATTGTCAATATTAATAATGTCCTTGTTAAGGGTCCAGTAAGTCTATCCGAGAACCAGCATCGACTTCGGCGGCATTTCCTACGAGACATTTTAGGCAAAATTGCCAGGTCCACTTGAGAAAAATGTATTATTCTTAAGAGCATCTTTCCATTCTTCTGTTGTCCTGTACCTTTCTTTTGAGACCCATCCTTTGATAAATCCCCATGGTGAGCTATCACAGGAGGAGAGATCAGAACTCCTTGGAGGCCAATTAAGCGGTGGTGTAAAATGTATTGAGCCTCTGCCTATCCAATTATCCCCCAAAAAACTAAATTTAGGAATTCTCGAACAGAGATTGCGTAGTGGCCAGGTGCCCCATCCTGCTGAAGGCAAACAAGCCCAAGAAGATTTAAACTTTCAAGCTGTGAAACAAACCAATCCTTCAACATGGTTAGATACAAATGTTGATTAACAGAACCATAAAAAAAATAAGGACTAAACAAATGTTTGCTTGATATCGCCGCCCACATCACAACATGTGGTGGATTATGTTTTGACTGTTCGTAATAACGTGGATTAACTTTACTCCAAAATATTTTACATTTCTATTACGTGCACCGCGATAAATTGCACATTCGTCTGAAAACAAAAAAACCTTACCAAGTTGTGGGAGAATCTCAAAAACTTCACCAAACTGGCCACAAGCTTCGCTCCTTTTTTGTAAGCCCGCATCGCTTAGCTCGTTGACAAACGTAGGCTTGAACGATTTCAATTTACGATAATCTTTCATGCATGTTAACAGTGTGGTTTTTGGGATACCAAGTTCGGATGATCTTTTTCGGAGTGACTTTTCGGGCGAGCGCTCGACCGATAGGGCAACTGCTGCGCATTGCTCCTTTCGCTTAGAAGGTCTCCCAGTCCTTTTTTTGTCCAATATCGATCCTGTGGAAAACAGCTTATGCTCCCACCTCAGTATTGTCCATTTGGGTGGAGCGTCTTTGTTAAATCTTTCACAAAAATCCTTTCGGACATCTTTCATAGTTTTTCTGGTGTGTGATCTTTCATGCGCCCATATGCTCACTACAAGCCGTTCTTCAATAGTATATGAACTCGTATCAGCCATCTGAAATAAATAAGTAAGGTTTATTTAAAACACAAATAAATAAGCAAAGGGAACAAAATGTTAGGGGTGAATAAATTCGAAGGGGGGGGGGGTCACAAGACATCTCGACCACTCTGGACATCCACTGCTAAATGACAGCCTGCCTACGCGATACGGGTCGTGGGAGTTGATCGACCAAACTTTACCGTGTTGATCAGTGTGGATTTAGGACAAGTAGTACAGATGTGGGAGCATTGAAACCGAGCACAATAGATTGTGCTGCAGTATAACAACCTCTGTGTGCATGGCGATTGCCAATCCACACGCTTTGCATCAAACTATGACCCATATCTAAGAGAGAGGGTACAGGCCTGTACACAATCTGGTAGTTCTCCAGCACAGATTCAAACAGGCCCGACTCTGCTGATGAGACAATGATTGTCGAAACCGGTCCACAGTTTCACTCATCTTGAACCAATGGTGCTGGAATGATGCGCTCCCAGAAGGCCGAGAATGTGTAAAGAAAAAAAAACTTTATTTTTTATGTAGAGGGAGAGATGTGTGAAAAGAGGCTTATTAATTTCCACACACTATTCATGTAAAATCCTGGTTGGCGTCTCAGATTTGACCAGATGGGGTGCATTACACTGGTCAACAAAAAAAAAGTTTTTTTCTGGCCTGGACTTTTGCAGCTGTTTTAGACTAATTTCAGGGTGCTGATTCCAAATCTGATCTCAGATTTGCTCTATCACATCTCATTTTATGCTATCGGCATACCCCATTTTCATTCATTTTACCCGAAATTAACTCTGTCACTTATGATTGCAAGTTGTTGCGAGTCAGTGACTGCTTTAGTGTTAAAATATAGTGCTGTATTTTTAGGATAGTGCGTTTATAATATCATTTTATGTAGATATCCACATTTATTTAATATTTTTCTTCGGCAGTTTTTATTGAAAATGCAATATTTGATATCTCAAAAACCTGATGTGATAGACAAAAACTGATGCCAGATTTGGAATCAGCACCCCAAAATTACATTAAAACCGTTGGAATACCTTATTCCAGAAAAAGTGTGTTGACCAGTGTTATAAGTGATGAGGTCATAGGCTATGGTGACGATGAAGAAACATTACTCTACCACTTCCACAGACAAAGATTCCCTGTATAGCGCTGCCCGCCTTTGTCTCCTCAGTGGCGATGTTTACACACTGCACCAGGCACTCATTTGAGGCCGAGTCGACCTAGGGGAGGCCCAGGACCGACAGGTTCAGATATTCGTCACCGATGTTGACTGTGAGCGGGAATTGAACTCGGGTTTGTAGCGCAGCGCACGAACCGCTGCGCCACTGCTCTACCTCCTCCCCCCACCCCCACTGACCCCCACGGGGAGGTCGCACAGCAGGGGGTCCTGGAGAATCCTGGCCATGCCCTCCTGGAAGACATCCAGGAACTGCGTGTGGCTCATTTTCTCCTCGTCCTCCTCGTCATCATCCTCCTCGTCCTCCTCGTCATCGTCATCCTCCTCATCACGATCTCGTTTGGCATCTTCATGAACTTTGCCGCGAGCAGCTTCTTCATCACAGGAAACGTCAACATCAAATACACAAATATCACCGTCATTGTTTTAACAGTGTAACACAAAAGTTGTTTTTGTTCCTGGGTAGTGTTATTTCCTAATTGCTGATGCCTCAAAAGTACAGAAAATGGTTATTATTCCCCACAAACTTTGCTTTTTTGACCAGGACAGTGAAAAATCTTGACTTAAAGCTTTCGTGACTGCAGGAATTCATATTCTTGGATCTTTCGGTAAAGTCGCGTAGATAGCGGTCGTCTTTTCCTGAAGATGACCGCTTGTGTTGCGATCGAAACGTCGTAGTTTTTTCTAAAAAAAATTTGTGGAGAATAAGTCATTTTCTATACTTTTTAGGCATAAGCAATTAAAAAATAACACTTAGTACCCAGGAACAAAACTTGTGTTACAATCGCCACCATCATCGCAACCTTAATCATTATCACCACAATCATCCACACCAATGTCCCACAGCTATGACCATGGACTGGTGGAGTGGTGGTGCCATGGTTAGCGCACCACACGATTAATTACCGACCACGGCTCATATCAGTAGCGAGTGACATCTGCATCAGTCCTGGGCCAATCCCCTTCCCCAACCTCCATCACCCAGCGTGAAGTATGGTCAAACAACCTCTGTGAGCGACATGGCATTGGGAGGCCTTCATCCAGCAGTGGACTGACAAAGGACTGCAATTAATATCACTGACGCTGCTGTTAATAATCACCATAACCATCACCACGAACCTTACCATCAATACCGTGAAAATTCAGTCACAGTTCCTATGATCACTGTTTCATTGCTTTCATGGCTTTATTTTGGTGATTTCGAAAAGTGTATTGGTTTCGCCATGTTTGTTTGTTGTAGTACAGAGTTAGACTGATGGCCTTAATCTAAGTTGTCTTGTGGTTGTTGTTGGTTGTTTGACTTGCATCCCACTGGGATTTTTGCACACAGCGTTGGTGTACAGTGATTTTTTTCCTGCAATATTTTGCTGTCTTTTCTTGGATTTTCTGTTTGCACTTAGTCACATATTCACTTTAAGATGTTTTTTGTTCATGTTTTTTGTTTGTCGCGGTTGCACCCGATTCAAGAGCCGAATGGCTCACAGGGCTATACCTAATAAATCAACTTGAACTTGAATACCATCCTTCAAATTCAGCATCACTTCCTTTACAATCATCAAGCGTATTAACACGATTATATCATTAAACTTCACCTCCATCCCCATCACCTCGTCGCTCCTCTTCATCGTCTATGCGACCTCCAGTCTCTCCATCGCGAGTCTCATCCCTGGTCTCCTCTGCCTTGGTCTCCTCTGCCTTGGTCTCCACGTTGGTCTCCATTTCACGAGCGGGGGAGAAGTTCCACTCTGTGAGAAGGGACAGGAGAATTGGGCCGCAAACCAAAAACCTGGGACCTCAACTCAGCAACCCTACCCAGGATTAAAAACCCTGGACTCAACAAACCCAAGAACCCAGGACTCAAACTCAGGACTCACAAATTCAAGAGCCCAGGATTCACAAACTCAAAAACCCTGGACTCAACAAACCCAAGAACCCAGGACTCAAACTCAGGACTCACAAATTCAAGAGCCCAGGATTCACAAACTCAAAAACCCTGGACTCAAAAAACCCAAGAACCCAGGACTCACAAATTCAAGAACCCAGGATTCACAAACTCAAAAACCCTGGACTCAAAAAACCCAAGAACCCAGGACTCACAAATTCAAGAACCCAGGATTCACAAACTCAAAAACCCTGGACTCAAAAACCCCAAGAACCCAGGACTCACAAATTCAAGAACCCAGGATTCACAAACTCAAAAACCCAGGACTCAAACTCAGGACTCACAAACTCAAGAGCCCAGAATTCACAAACTCAAAAACCCAGGATTCACAAATTCAAGTAAATTCAAGCACCCAGGACTCATAAACTCAACAACCCAGGAATCAAACCCAGGATTCACACATTCAAGAACCCTGGACTGAAACCCGTTACTCACAAATCCATGCACCCATGACTCACAAACTCAAGAACCCAGGACTCTTCAACTCAAGTAACCAGGACTCACAAACTCAAGTTCCAATTGTATTTGTGTCACCATGTGAGCAGCTCCAAAGACCTGGGGATGAGTCTCGTTTGCGAGGGTGACTCACATTGACAATGGCTGTCCTATAGACGTATTGTGTACACTCCCCACGTCTCTTCTCCCCTCGTTCACACCGACCCACATTGACCAGCGCGGTGAAGCATGGCCGCGTCACCACGATTGGCACGGCCCTCATCCAGCAGTGGAAAGAGTCGGCCCACTCTGCACTGGTCGTACTGTACCTTAAATACGCGGCTCCTCGTGATTGGTTGGTTCACGACAACGTGACCACCCCTCCCACCGCCCCTCCCGCCGATATCAGCCAATCACGCGCGAGCAATGTTAATGAGGGGGGGAGGGGCGTCTCGTTCCGGTCACGTGGTCGGCTCGTACAGTTCCACGCGGCGAGGTACAGTAAGGAGTGCAATATTTGTACAGTAATTAATGTTTTACGTTTCGATGGGGGTGGTGAATTTAAAGTTGCGGCGTTTACCTCGCCGAAAGTATTACGAGGGGGGGGGGGGGGGTAGAATTCGGGGCCAAATTTTCGATTTTAATCGACAAAAAAAAAATACCACCAGAAATGAAAGTGAGACTCGGGTATAGTAGTAGGTTTTTACCCTTTTAAACTGGTACAAAACTGACACCTTTATTCAAGGCATCATGTTTGTTATTGTTTGTTATTGCAAACATGATGCCTTGAATAAAGGTGTCAGTTTTGTACCAGTTTAAAAGGGTAAAAACCTACTACTATATTTTGCCACTGGTAAAAGAGATCTCATAGTGTAAATGCTTACCCCGAGTTCTCAAGACTCTGATATTGCACTGTGTTTGAGTTGTACGCCTTCTGGTGTCATCTGGTCCAACACCAATGGGGACTAGGCTCTAAAGAAAGCTGTCTCGGGTGTGGACCAATCAACTTCAAGGACAGTGCATACTATTATCATTATCAGAGTTGCTTCTTTTTGTTTGCTTTTTTGACTACTTGTGTTGTGGTCATTGCAAACATGATGCCTTGAATAAAGGTGTCAGTTTTGTACCACTTTAAAAGGGTAAACACCTACTATATTTTGCCACTGGTAAAAGAGATCTCATAGTGAGACTCGGGTGTTAATTTACGATTTTAAATTACAAAAATGTATCGCCAGAAATGAAATGCCCACAGAGACTCATGTGTCCGGGTTTGACTGCGGGTTTTGTGTTGTTCTCAAAACTTGAGTGATTTCATCAAATTGTACGAACCCACGGTGTAGTAGGGTCAAGCACATGGCCATTGTCAAAATGTTACTATTGTTATTTCATTTGACCATACTCTACGTGACTTTACCGAAAGAACCAAAGAGTATGGATTCCTGCAGTCACGAAAGCTTCAAATCTAGATTTATTTTACCAGTTAAGACCCACTGAGCTGTATAGCTAATTTTTTTTTAGAAGCGACTTTGGTCATCACAAATGATAGCTCAACCAAGTGGCTTATCATGTAGGCATTTAAAGCAGAAGCCAAACGCATGTCGGTTCTAAATGTGGAGGGGAAAACCCGGAGGAACCCGGAGAAAAATCCACGCGACCACGGGGGCGAAAGAGAGAGACACGCAAACTGCAAATACGCAGCAGGCGTCGGGGTCGAACCCACGACCTCCTGCGTACCATGCGAGGTAGTCAACATTTCGCTCCCACGGCTTTGTGAGGCTATCATTCAGCAGTGGAGTGATCATAGCTGACGACGATGATGATGATGGACTGCACCCACTCGCGAGCTCACGGCGCCACTAATCGCCGACGGTTTATATGGAGAAGGGTCGTTGCCGAAACGTCGCCTGTTATATATTTAACCCTTGTAAAGTCACGGTGTTATTGCCGAATGTTTCAACGTATATTCATTCTCTATACGTTCTCTTATCTCTCCTTCAGTGAGCATGTACACAAATACATGTTGATGAATATATAACACCGTTTTTTCTCATTAAGAGGGAGAAAAAATCATTATGGTTGATTGGCCTTGGGAAACGGATGAGAGTCAGATGGGTGGGTGGTGTAATATGAATATTTACTTTATAGCCTTGCCTCTGGGGAAGTTTTTATCGAGACACAAGGCGTCCCCTGTTTATCCGCACTCTTGATTTTGTGTTCCATTGGTTGTTGAGATCCAACGGCCTAGGATCGACCCCGGGGTTTTCTTGTAAGTATTACGCCTGGCTGCTTGACACAAAGGGGCTAGGCCAGGCACCGGCAACCAAAACAAGGGGATTTTTTTTAATTCAGTAAACACATTCCTGCGGAGGGAGCTGGTAGGAACGTTGGGTTGCTCGGTCAATGGCCAGGGTCAACGGCGGCGTGGTGTATTCCGCAAATATGCCCGACTGTGAGGGCGGGCACAGGTCGGCGTGAGTAGGTTAAACGTTGAGTTTTATACGGGCACCACGGGATGACCAGCCCCACCCAGCCCCTCTCCACCCAGCCCCACCCCTCCCATTTTTGTATGCACGACGGATGGACACAATAATCCCCTGTGGGCATGTGGAACCAGGTGGTTGCTACCAGTAAAAAAACAAGACGACATTTCAAGAGCCGCAATGCCACGTGGCGAATTCGAGACGGTGGGTCCATCAATCGCGTCACGAAGTAGCCCTTTAAAGAGCCCACACGCACCTCCGGAACCGCAGATTGTCGACCCCTGGGCCACGGTTATGGTTCCCAACATGTTTGGTATGAAGGCCACCCCTCCCAAAGAGTGCCCTGAGACCCCTCGTTCTCCTCGGAGAGATCACATGTCCACGCCTCTGGTCAACGTGGTGTTGTTAAGAAGGCGTTTGTTTCATGTTGTGCATTAGTGGTGTGCGTTGCTGCCCAAACGTGGCACTGATGTTACCTCCTGGCACGCTCGAAATATCTCCTGCACGGTATCCATTCTGCAGCCTGTAACTCCCCCTCGCCCCGGGAGACAGGGTGGGAGCGTGACCCACAGGTTGAGAACTGCTTGTTTAGGACTTGTACAGGGTGTGGGTTTGACTGCGGGTCTGCGTGTTCAGTCCCCAGGCTCCGTGAGCTCTGCTGCGAGGAGAGGAGCGATGCTGCTGTTCTGCCCGACGTGTGGGAACGTGCTCGTGGTGGAGGAGGGGCAGAAATGCTTCCGCTTCGCCTGCAACACGTGCCCCTATGTGCACAGCATCACACGCAAGGTGAGGCATCGGCGCGTCCTTGGGTACTGTGACGGGTGGTGTGTGTGTGTGATGCGAGGGGAGTGATGTGATGAGAACTGTTTGTGTGTGATGTGAAGGATGAGATGTGGGGGAGTGATGTGGTGTGTGTGTGTGTGTTGGGAGTGGGGAGCGGTAGTGTAGTGGTGAGTGCAGTGCACTATGAATCCAGTGACCCGAGTTCGATTCCTGCTTACTGCCAACACCAGTGACGATCATATGAACCAATCCTGGGCCTCCCCTAGGTCGACAAAGCCTAAAATGAGTACCTGGTGTGATGTGTTAACATCGGCGCTCGAGAGACAAAGGTGATCTGGTATGGTGCTGGCCACCCACCCACTCATGTGCCGTGTGAGCCTTCCTAGGTGCTTGCGAATAGCATGTGCCTCAACAGCTTTCTATGACGTGTTTGTACCTAGTTATGTGTCCACGTGCAGTGCAAGAGCCGTTTACGTTTTTTGTTGTCGTTGTCTTCCTTTGGTCGACGCTGTCGCAACGTGCCGGAGCAGATTACGTCGCGGAATTACCCGAAGCTGAAGGAGGTGGACGATGTGCTGGGTGGAGCCAAGGCCTGGGAGAACGTGGACTCCACCGCAGGTGTCTCCCCTTTCTCGCATGAACCATCATCACGCGAACTCCTGGTCATCCTCGCAGCGGCGGCTTTTGGCTGGCCATCGAACGAAGACGATCACGGCGTCGCTCGCGCTTTCAGATGCACTTCTGTGACTGTCTGGAATGCTCCTGCCGATATTAGGAAGCCGTTGGAGCTCTGCACTTTTAAATCATCCAGATCGAAAACTCATTTCTTTCAAACTGCTCTTTGTGTTGAGTTTGTCGTCCCCCCACCCCGCACCGCCGATTAGCACGGTTGGCTATGTATGGTGCGAAAAAAGTTCAACATACCGTACATCTTAACGTAGTTTATATCGCTGTATCATCTCCTCACCGTCATGCACAGCACAACTTCCCCCGCCCCCCCCTCCCCCTGTCGCCCTATAGATCAATTCTGGACTGTGAAGCGCACTTTTAAATCCTCTAAATGTTCTGAACCCTCTATGGGTGTCCGTTATAATCTTCGCTTGCTCGGGTGTGGGTGCGCGCAGCGTTCCTTATATGTTGCGTGATAGGCCGTTGACTTGGGAATGTTTTATTATAATTCATTATAATTTATTTTTACTCGCGAACAACACTTGCCCCAAAAGTCTGTTAAGGCTACATGGGGGGGGGAATCTTTGTCTTGCCCTCCTCTTCAGAGCAGTGCCCCAAGTGCCAGCACCCCCGCGCGTACTTCATGCAGATCCAGACGCGCTCGGCCGACGAGCCCATGACCACGTTCTACAAGTGCTGCAACGCGCAGTGCGGCCACAACTGGCGCGAGTGATCGGCGCGGCGCGACGCTGCCAGGCCGCAGCGCCGCCCGTGATGGGGCGACGACGGCGACGACGACGACGACGTCGTGCGGTCTCTTTAATGTCCCCCCCGAGGCAGCGGACACGACGGAATCGGTGTGAAGAACGCTTTGTTGATCCCCTTGCGGAAAGGATCGTACGGTGGCTTCATTTATGGACCCGTCCGACAAAGGTTCACCGTGTGGCGGTGCCAGTGAGAAACATTTCGTGACGTGATACACACACACACACACGCGCACATGAACTATTACATTATCGCTGAATGTTTTCCTGGTAGTTGGTAGACCTGGGAAGTGTTCTTCTTCTGCAGATGGCTGATGTTGATGTCGATCAACAAGTATTTTACATTAAAGCAGTTGAGCCAGATAATCGCTTTCAGTAGTAGCGGAGTGTTTCGCTGTGATGACTGCGCAATGGTGCGTGAATACTAATCGCGGACATGGCGGGAGGTATCCTGGATGTGAATGTATTTTCTGGGTCACTAACGCAGCTGTAGTTAGGACGTTCGAATCACGAGGGTTGTGAGCTCGAATCCAGGTCAGAGGTCAACCAGGAGCCCAGTCCATCAGGGGTCAGGGAAATGAGCGCCAACTCTTGTAGGAAGGGAAATAATAAAATAATAAAAATAAAACATAAAAAGATTCTCACGACGTTTTGGCCACAACACAAGCAGCCGTCCTCAGGTGAAAAAACAGAGCTGTCGGAAAGACAGCGTCCCAATGAAGGAAGTTAAGTGAAACTGGCCCCCGTCATAGAAATGTGGATTTTTTTCGCCACTGGCTCCAAGTCGGCAAGGGAGATAAGTGTGGCCTCCATTGCTCGTATGATCGTTGAGACGACTTGACTTGCAACTATAATTGGATAGACAAATATGATGATGTAGACAAATATGATGACGTAGACAAATATGATGACGAAGACCAAGATGAAGACCCCGTAACCTCCGATTAGCAGTTCGCTACGTACGGTGCGAAAGAAGTTCAACATACATACTCAAGGAGTTATCTGAACCAGAAAAACTGTTCCAGATAGAGAGAAAAACAACAATCTCCTTCACTGATCTCAAAACTTGGCATGATTGTTACTTTGATTTGTACAGATTTTTCTCAATTGAACTGACATCGGTTCCTGGAACCATGAAAAACACAGGATTCAGAGTTACACTCAGCACTGCTTTCTGGCATCAGATATTTTGTGTCCTAACTTTAAAGTGTTGCTTATTTTATACTGCACAGCAATAAATAAAAATAAACATAAACAACTGAAATTCAAATCTGTTCAGCTCTCCCTGGTGGGTTTTCGATCTCATGCATCCGAGTGCGAGGTTGTCGAATTTAAATATTTGAAAGTTGCCACAAGACACATTCAGCCAAACGAGCATACGTCACGGGTGGGATTTAATCGGACATCAGAGCGAAGTTATTGTCGTCACGAATGATAAATGAAGATCGCTTGCTTCTCCACGTTTGCGTTTCATCGTCCTTTATTTCAACGCAAATGCCTCCAGTGTGCCGTTTCACGTTTGAACATTAAATAAGTGTGCGATGCACGCCGACGATTTACACGCGAGTTGCACGCAAAGTCGATCCTCGTTAGAAATAAGAAGATGGAACGGGTCGGTGTGACATGCGTTCGAAACAAAGTTTAAAAACTCATTTCAACTACCGCGCTGAGAGACGGAACGCGGATTCATGACAAGGCGAACAAAAGTGCCTCTACGACTTCGCAATACATTACTCGATTAAAAATTCAAGTGCCTGAAGCCGTCGTCGTCGTTACGGAAATGAAAACTCGAGTCTCGCGAGGACCCTGACTCTCGTGGAAGTGCGTTCGGACGTCGCGACAAAAAAACTCGCGGCTCTAAGTGCGGACCAGCAAGGCGCGTATTAAAAAAAAAATCAATTAAACTTACATATTGACAAACGATGGAACGTGTAAGTGCACTTCTTGGGAGGTGCAAGTCGCCGTTCACCGACGAGCGGCCTCGAATGGCTCCCAGAAACGGCGAAATTCAACTTGAAGATTCTTTTCGAAGGAGGACAAAGGCACGGCTTGGAGGAGCAACAAAAAAATTGGCTAAAAAAATTCAGGAGGTGCACACTTCATTTTTCGACCAAAGTTATTGTTCTTTAAAAGTGGGACTTGAGCCCCCCCCCCCACCCGTCATTGTGCAGACGCTGCTATGGCTGTGCTTGCTTCATGACCCGGACAATCCTGTTGATTTTGTACGTGGATCCGGGCCACTGAAAACGCTGATACCGCCAATTCACCCGCGTGCGTTCAGTCCAGCGACAAATTTTGGGGGTGTGCGTTGGTGGGGGGACGGGGGGGGGGTGGCAGGGTCGGCGAGGTGATTCACTTATGTTCGGTAAAATCAATGGAGCTGTAAACATTTGGGTCAGATTCCATAACGTTTATGAATTGTAAACAAAACTTAAATCATTCCTGAAATAAAAAAAGAATAGCTGTCAACCCAGCTGAACAAGCACCACTTCCTCCAACCATGACTGAAGCCATCTTAAATTCCTGCCCAGCGCCACTGGAGCCGGTTTTGTTATCACGACTTTGCGGGTCGTTAAGAGACGAGGTGTTGGGAGGGCAGTGAGCGGCCGACGGTAACTGACGGCACCCAGGGATGACGACAAACCCTCTGATTCATGGAGACGCTGGCCCCGTGTGTCGGTTAAAGGAAGAAGATGCGTCCCAAAAGGCGAAGCCTCTGTTGTTTTTTTTAATTATGCGATCTTCAGCCTGGGACACGAGTCCTGTGTGCCAGCTACAAGACCACCAAAAAAAAACCGTTTGTTTTTTTGGTTCTCGGGTGCCACCAGCCGCACGCGCGGCAAGGGGGGGCGGCTTCACTTGCGAGCGTCGTCTTGCAGGTCCGTCTCGAGGAACTCGGCGCTGTCGGCACGAAGCACGACCGCTCCGCTCCGGCATTCCAGCAGCTCGGTGGTGGCGGCGACGTCAGCGAACGGCATCGCAAACGCCAGGACGCCGGGGTTGGCGTTAACGCCCGTGCGGCTGCTGCTGCTGCTACTTCCGTTGTCTTGCTGCTTGTGGTTACGTCGGTAGCAGCAGCTGCCGCCGCAGCGACGCCGGTGCCGTCGCCGCTGCCGCTGATCGTAATTAAGTCTGCCGCCAAACTCGAGAGCGCATGGCCGCACGAGCGCGATGCAAATGGCGGCAAGGGCCACGGCAACGCCGGAGGTGTAGAACGCCATGAGGTAGTCTTCGTCCGCCAGGTCGACCAACCAGCCTGAGCACACGGTGGGGGGGGGGGGCGAGGGAGGGATCATAGTCAGCCATAATCAATCCACTGCTAGATGAACGTTGGCATCTCGAGATGCTGCGATGCACACCGCGCTCGGTTTGATCGCTTCATCTCCGAGGTGGCTTTCCCTCGGGGTGTGTTCCTTCAATTGGTTGCCACTCCGACGTTAGTCTTGACCACCGGCCACCGACGTCTCTGCCAGCGACGTGTCCTGCCCCGAGCCTACTTTGCTCTTCTTAACCCTTTCCCACTCCGAGACGTCTGTAAGTTGCAGGGTGGGGTGTCCTGTTCACCGCTAACTCTCGGAACGCACGAGCGGCTCAGCGTTTAGTTTTGTTTAGAGACATTGTACTCGCCGCAGAGAACCGTCGCGACACAACCGCCGCACTCCACGATAGCTGGCGACAAACTGCCACATGAGCCCCCCGCATGGCATTGTGGGAGCCTCGGTACGTCTACCGACCTGAAGTCTTCCAGCCTGAAGACGTACTGATAAAGTTATTTTATTTTTTATTCCAATTCTGTTCCGATGACGTAAACGTACGTCATCGGAATGGGGAAGGGTTAAGTCAATACAACGTTTGAACTTGCATTTGTTCTGGCTGTCAGTGTAATTCCAAGCATTCTCCACGCTTCTTTGCACACTCTTTAGCTTGTGTTACATCTACACTGTCGATGTTCATGTTGATTAATCCTATGCCACCATAGCAGGTAACATACACTGATAAAAAAAAAAACTTTAGAAACGTTAAAATACAACTTAATTATTCGTACTCCCACTAACCATAACTAGGCAAGCAGCCATGACGGGCACGACCCTTCTCGCAAACCACAACCGCGCCGCTAACCCCCAGCACCCCGCCGCGTTCTGCCCGTCTCCGACAACCGTCGGCGTAGCCCCGGCCCTACCGGCGAGGGGCGGCCCCAGCAGCCCGGAGAAGCTCTGCACGAACACGTAGACCCCGAGTCCCGAGGAGAAGCGTCCGGGCCCCACCACCTCGGGCTCGGCCAGCACGGACACGTGCGTGCCGGCGACGGCGCCGAACGCCAGGCCGAAGGCGGCGCTGCACGACGCCAGCGCCGCCATCGGCCGCCCCCAGCCGCCGCCGCCGCTGCCGGCGGCCGCCACAGGGAAGGCGAAAAGCGCGACGGCGACGGCGCACACGCAGACCAGCTCGAGGTAGACGCGCGGCAGCGCCAGCGGGCGCGAGAAGAGCCACCCGGCGGCCGAGCGGCCCACCAGCTCGGCGCCGGCCATCGCCGACAGGAGGTAAGTGGCCTCGGTAGCGGGCACGCCGGCGTCCAGCGCCAGCGGCACCAGGAAGAGCCCCGGCGGGAAGAATCCGAAGGAGATGAAGGCGCCGAAGAGCGCGTAGCAGGCGAAGCCGGGCTCTCGCAGCACCGAGAGGTCGAGTAAGGTCATTGCCGCGGGTGCCGGCTCTTCTCTTCCGTCGTCGTCGGCGGCGCCAGCTTCGTCGTCGCTCCATATCGACGCCGCTTTGGAGCAACCGCCCTCGTCGAATTCCTCTTCCTCCTCGTCTCCGCCGGCACAGAAGTCGTCGGCAACAAGCGGTTGTGCCGTCGCCGGGAAGAACAGCGACGCCGCCGTCGCTGGTGGCGGCGGCTGCACGCAGACGCCCGAGTCGTCGGAGTGAACCGTCGTCCGCGTCTGCTCGTTCTCCCGCATGATGACGATTGTGGCGGCGGCGGTGACGGCAGCACCGTCGTCGGTGCAGAGCTGGCGCCGGCCCGGCCGGTCGGCAGGTGACGGCGCTCGCAGCTCCAGCGGCCGGAGCAGCACTCCACAAGCCACGATGATCGCCTGTCCAGCGCCGATGACCAGGAAGGAATGGCGCCAGCCCACGGCCTCGTTGAGACGCTGGAAGCCTGCGCCGTGGAGGCGGCAAACCGGCGGTTAACCAACTATCGTCATCTGGCAAACTGCATGGCGCCTCCCCCCCCCCCAAGCTCCCCCTGGGCCCCATCTCACCAGGCGCGAACGCGAAGGTGCCCAGGCACTCGCCGGTTGTGGCGAGCGCGATGGCGAGGGTTCGGCGCCGCTCAAAGTAGCAGGAGAGCGCCGAGTAGCAGGGCAGCGTGCTCAGCGAGATGCCCAGGCCTACGAGCCGACGACACACAAGGGAGGTCAACGAGAGCTTCGCCCTGTGGAATAGACTCGGGGAGCGGTGGGGTAGCGGTTAGCGCTACGCCGCGCTATGAACCTGTCGACCCGGGTTCGATTCCCGCTCACGGCTAACACCAGTGACGATTATTTGAACCGGTCCTGGGCTTCCCCTAGGTCGACTCAGCCTTAAATGAGTACCTGGGGCGGTGTGTAAACATCGGCACTGGGGAGACAAAGGCGGTCGGGTGTGGTGCTGGCCACCCACCCCCTCGTGTACCGTTCCGGCCTTCATAGGTGCTCGCAAACAGCACTTGCCCCTACAGTCTGTAGGCTATACGGGGGATCTTTGTCTTTGTGTGTATGAGTGTACAAAAACAACCCCCTACCTTCTCGTTGCTGCTGGACAGCAACGCTGCGGTGGGCAGTGCCGTGGGGGGCAGGGCCAATGTAGATTGACCTTTAGCCTCATGGCGTTTGTAGCCACCACAGCGGCCAAATGGGGGCTTTGGATGGGTGCGAGGGCCTGGTAACCCCTCCACCTTAAATCGCTCTTTAACTCCAACAAAAAAGTAACCTGCAGCGCCACACCTATTACCATCATTAGGGGAAAGAACGGTGATCCAATCTCCAACCCCCAGGAACAGGTTTGCAGATTTGCTGAGCATTTCTGTGAGGTCCTGGGGGAGGGGAAATCCCTCAGTCTGGAAAACATTGTAGGACAAAGTGGGGATGACCCTGCTGAGGCTGCGGTGTCTCAAATATTGGAAGAAGTCACCCCCTGTGAGTGGCTGGCTGAGGTACCATTTGTTGAGGAAGTACAGAGGGCGATCCGGAGTCTGAGACCAGGAAAGGCACCGGGCAGAGATGATCTCCCAAGCGAAATGCTGAGGGAGGGTGGCGTTTGTGCACAGACTGACCTACATAACATCATAACAACAGTCTGGACCACTGGCCGGGTTCCGCACGATTGGAAGGATGCCCTGGGGGACCACCACTTTAAGAAGGGGGACCGCACAGACTGTAACGACTACAGGGGCATCTCACTCCTCAGTGTGCCGGGAAACGTCCTGGCAAGGATTATTCAACATTGCCTTGCCAGGCACGCTGAGGAGAGGCTTGCGGAGCCCCAATGCGGTTTCAGGAAAGGGCGGTCTTGCACAGATGCCATATTTTATGTCCGTCTGTTACAGCAGAAGTGTAGGGAATTCCAACAAAACCTACATCTCTGCTTTATTGACCTGGTCAAAGCCTATGATACCATCAATAGGCCTGGGCTCTGGGTTATTCTTGCTTTCGGAGTCCCTGACCCTCTGCTCACGATCATTAAGGACCGACATGATGGTGAGCGGGCCCGGGTAAAACTACGTGGCCAGGAGTCGGAGCCATTCTCTGTATACCTTGGGGTGCGACAGGGATGTCCTCTGGCTCCCACATTATTTAACATCTTTTTCGACCACGTAGTTCGTAAAGCCTTCGATGGCTGTACCGGAGGAATTTCCATCTGATACATTTACAATGGGAGGCTGATCGATGCCCGGGTGCGGTCAAGGGATGGCTCCCTATTGGCCAACCACGTTATGTATGCCGATGATCTGGTATTTGCTGTTCACTCAGAGGAGGAGTTGGAGGTGCTGCTGCTGAACCTGGAGCTTGCCACTAAGAGGTAGGGCCTTACCATCAGCCCCACCAAAACTGAGCACCTGCCTGGGTATTTTGTACCATCGGACAATCCACCCCCACAACTCCCAATTGGTGATGGGGCTGTTGTGGAGAGAGTGGAGAGTTTCCCATACCTGGGCAGTATGCTCATGACCGGCTCCGGTTTGATAGCAGAGGTCTCACTCCGAATCAGTCGAGCGGCATTATCTTTTCATTGGCTGCGTAACGCTGTGTGGAAGCTACCTGGTCTGTTGGCCACCCGCCCCCTTTGTGCGCCGTGGCGGCTTTCATTGGTGCTACTCGCAAACAGCAATTGCCCCCAACCGCCTGTTGTAGGCTACACGGGAGATCTTTGTCTGTTTGTGTGTGTACGTGTGTGAGTTGTGTGTGAGGCTCATGAAGGACGTTACTGAATAGTTGGAGGCAGTCGCCCTACAACAACAATGGAGGGCAGAGGAGTGACGCTCACGACAACGAGCGGAGCGGCGGACGGCTAAAATGCAGCAAGCTGGCACAGTAGGGGGGGGTACAGCTGGTAGCATCCGACAGTCATCTCAGTCAGCCAACCCATGGCACCTGCTGGGTCTGTTCCGTGACCTGCCAGCAGTGAGCCCTCGTTACCATCACTTAGCGGTGAACGGCGGGTGTTGGTTTGGCCGAGTTGTGCCCACCGGTGACGAGCCCCAGGGTGAGGTAGGCGTGCGTCAGGGTGTGCGACAGCGCCGTGCTCATGGTGCCCACGCTGGTGATGACGCCGCCGACCATCACCACCGCGCGCGGCGAGAAGCGGTTGCCCAGCACCGTGGTGACGGGGGCTGGGAGGGAGGCACGCGGAGGGGGGCGACGGCACGTTAGCGTGTGGTTGGAGCAACGTTGGCATGCGGTTGGATCAATGTTGGTACGTGGTGGGATCAATGTGATTGGAACCGTTGGCCCAACGTTGTCCCAAAGTTGGTGGTGGGGGGGTGGTGCGGGGGGGGGGGTGGTGCAGGGGGGGGGGTGGTGCGGGGGGGGGGGGGTGGTGCGGGGGGGGGCGCGGGGGGGGGTGGTGCGGAGGGGGGTGGTGTGGGGGGGATGGTGCGGGGGGGGTGGTGCGGGGGGGGGGTGGTGCGGGGGGGGGGGTGGTGCGGGGGGGGGGCGCGGGGTGGGGTGGTGCGGGGGAGGGGTGCGGGGGGGGGTGGTGCGGGGGGGGGGGGCGCGGGGGGGGGGGCGGTGCGGGGGGGGGGTGGTGCGGGGGGGGGGTGGTGCGGGGGGGGGCGCGGAGTGGGGTAACGCGGGCGGGCGACGACGTCTCACCGCAGAAGGCGACAACGAACATGCAGATGGAGAAGATCCAGGAGACCCCGCGCGCGTGCGTGTCGAAGTGCGCCATGAGCTCCGGCACGAACACGCCGTACGCCTTGAACGAGCCGATGGTGACGGCGCTGATGGAGAAGAGGGCGCCCACCACCACCCAGCCCCAGCCGCCGTCGGGGACGACGGGGTACACGCGCGGCGCGCACAGCCGCCCCCACCAGCTCGCCATGGCCCGCCTACAGACGCCACCGTCGTCGTCGTCACCGTCGTCGCCGCCACCGTCTCCGTCTTCACCGCGACCAGGCACCGCCAGCAGCACCGCCACCACTACGGCGTCAACAATCCGTGTCGGGTAAACCGAATAGGATGGACTCTGCGGAGGATACCCAAGCAAAGGAAGCAACGCAAGGCTCGCTGCGTGTTTGTATGGAGTCATCCGTAAGAGGTGTTTTTTTTATCTGTGGTATGATCACGTAAATGTGTCGTTAATACTGCCACCACCCAACACAGCCAATTAGTAAGGAGGTTTGTCACGCTGAACAAAACGAGGCAATTCGTGACTAGTTCAGCACAACGGTGTGTTGGAGAATAAACCCACAGCATTTATACCGGCGTGCTGAACTAGTAACGAAACAAACCTTAATAATCGGCTGTGTCGGGTGGTAGTGGGCTTAACGACACATTTTATATTTACGCGATCTAACCCAAAAAACCCTCTTATGAATAATATTGGTCGCAAAAGCCTAATACGGGTTAAACTGTATTGAGTCACTCGTAGGATTGTGTACAGGGTGTTCTGGATGTCTTGTGACCTCTAATTTATTGACCCCTAACAATGTTTGCCCCATTGCATTGTAAATTATTTGTTTAAATAAACCTTACTTTAATAAAAAAATAAATTGAGTTTTAGAGAATTAAATGGCAGGGGGGGAGTCACAAGACATTTGGACCACGCTGTACACACACACACTCATAGAGATGTCTACACAGACACGCGTAGAGATATATTCACACGCATAGAGATATACCGTTGAGGTGGTGAGATGTTAACCCTGACAATGCCTGTTTAAATTTCGATTTGAATCTTTCGTGACTGCAGGGATTCATCTTCTTGGTTCTTTCGGTAAAGTCACGTAGAAGGGAAGTAATACAATAAAAAAAATAAAACATAACAAAATACAATTCTCACGACGTTTCGGCCACAACGCAAGCAGCCGTCCTCAGGTGAAGAACAGGTCTGTCGGAAAGACAGCGTCTGAATGAAACGCCAATGAACACCAAGCCAGACGAACAGACCTGTTCTTCACCTGAGGACGGCTGCTTGCGTTGTGGCCGAAACATCGTGAGAATTGTATTTTATTATGTTTTATTTTATTATTTCCCTTCTACGTGACTTTACCGAAAGAACCAAGAAGAGGTTTTGTCGCACTGTACGTAGTGAGGGAAGACATCAAACTAAACACGAAAGGCAGTTGCAAACAAATGAATCCCTTCCCCCTGCGAACCCGGTCGCTACCCCCACCCAGTATTGTATGGATGAGCGGCATGGACATGGACCTCGAAAAAAAATTTGCAATGTCATCCGCCAGAGGCTATGCTACGGAACGTGCTTTTTTTTGTAAACGATTACATCTGTCGTGGGATGTGAGGAAAACTACACGTTACTTGTTCCCCCAAAACATGGATAACTTTTCTGGCATGTGTAAAAAATGTTTGATATATATACATAAAAAATGTTTTTAAAAAAATGTGAGGGTTTTAGTATTTGCGGCTCTTTGCAGTTTACAGTACTGTATGATTTAAGGTCTAAATGTTGCATTGCCAAACACTTGATTTGATGTCTGCTCAAAACGAAGTTCCAATCGTTATCCGGCTGCTGAAGAAGTTATTCATTGCAATGAATATAAACATGTACGGCGTAAAATGTACTATTTTTCCATTTAAAGCTTCGTGACTGCAGGGATTCATCTTCTTCGTTCTTTCGGTAAAGTCACGTAGAAGGGAAATAATAAAATAATAAAAATAAAACATAATACAATTATTATGTTTTACTTTTAAATAATAAAATAATAAAAATAAAACATAATACAATTATTATGTTTTACTTTTATTATTTTATTATTTCCCTTCTACGTGACTTTACCGAAAGAACCAAGAAGAAAAATGTACTATGTTATTAGGCAGACTTAATTGTTTTTATTTTATTTCAAAAGCTGGGATGGGTTTTTCATGGGTTTCTAAGCAGTCATTGGGTAACAAAAGACTGAGACAATAACTACACTACACTTGCAGGATCTGTGGCAATACAGGTGTCACAGTGCATTTATTGATTACAATATATTCTTAGTCTAAGAATGCCAAAAAAACTCATGATAAATCGATGGAACTGGAAAACCCAGGGTGGCGAAATGGCTCTGAAGATCAGATGGCCGAACCGGCATTGCTTGAGCTACCTGGGTTCAAATCCAGGTCTCGGTTACCTCCAATTAAAACTGGGTTCTCTCAAGTGTTGTGAGTTGATGTCTCAACCCCGGCCACCAAAGACTGCACAAAACTCCCCATCGCATTAAATCTGCTTCTGCACCTGGCTAATCTTTTGTGCTCAATTCCAGCGCTTGAGAATGTAAAAGTTAAAAGTTAAAACTTCATTCATTAGGTGTAGCCCTGTGAGCCATTCGGCTCTTGAATCGGGTGCAACCGTAACAAACGAAAAACGAAAACATCTTAAAGTAACTATGTGCAAACAGAAAATCCAAGAAAAGACAGCAAAATATTGCAGAAAAAATCACCGTACACCAACCCTGTGCAAATATCCCAGTGGGAAGACCGCTTCGTATCGGGCAGGGCTGTCGTGTGACGGAGGTCACTCGCTGCGCCAGGTTGAGTAGAAAGGTTTGGGGCAAGGTGGGTCACTTCTCAGAAGCGGTTGCGTGATGTCCACCAATTGTGGGGGCCGTTCGCCCAACACGGAAGCTTCCTGCATTGCTCTGGAATTCATTGCCTCGTGACATTGTCAATACCACCGAAAAAAAAAAACAGGCCAGATCACGGGTGCAAGATCCTGTGCTACTGCGCTACAGCCCGCGGTGGTAAATGTGCCGAGGTCAGCGAAATGCCACGCAGCATTTCGCCGGGTGGCGGTGGTGGCGGTGGCGGCGGTGGTGGCGGTGGTACAGCACTATGGATGCAGAAGCAAGGGTTGGTAGATCACCCGCAACTGAAACACTCATACGCGCGAGGTTTCTCTGGGTGCTCCGGTATCATCCTAAATGTAAACGCTCATTAATTGCCTGATAGCATCTTAATATATAGAGGACCGCAGAGCTTGTGGGGTGGGTGGGGGGTGTGCTCACCGTGTGGCGTTGCTGCCTTCCCTGCTTGTCTGTGGGTTCCTCCCCTCGCCTCTGAGTTGTCTTCTCTCTCCTCCCTCTTCCCCTTCCGACAGCAAGCGGACACTGTGTGGCGTCACGTTACTCGCTGAAAATATAAATAATTATTATTCCAATCCACAACCTCAGCTGTTCCGCCGTCGTCACGGCCATTACGAGACCACCCTGGGTCATCCCGCCCCCACTGCCGTTCCGTGTGGGTCACGCGGTGACACTGTGTGGATGACCGAAGCAGAGTTTCGCAGACTTTGTTATTTGCGTCCACGTAAACACTCCTTGTATCCAGGCTGTTGTGCCGTTGGTGGACAAAGGAAGCGTGCTTGACGTTTCTAGCCGGTTTCACTTTACATCGTCGGGGTCAATATGTTTTGTTGTTGCCGTGGACGGACCGGCACCCCGTCATATGAATGTGGAATGCTCACCACTGGCCCGGGCCCACCGCTCGAGATGAGGAAGTCGGTGTTTCTCTGCTCGAATGAGCTGACAGCACTCATTTCCATTGGTGGCCATGAGCCGGAAATTACACATTTCAATGGCGGGGCCCAGTCCATTAAAAAGACAGCCACTGTCATAAACACTAAAGTAAACATATAAACTGGTCACAAAGTCTGTAGTAGTCATACCCTATACACAACACTGCACACACATACTATACACAGGCAATGCGGATGTATCTCCTGCAGGGATGTGCGGTTAGGGGAGGCAGGGGAGGCAGAGCCTCACCTGTGATACTCCAATGAAAATAGCTGTTACGAAAAGTAAAAAAAAAGAATAATCTAATTAAATAAATATTAAGATTTTTCCACTGATGTGTGTTATAAATGTCATTTCTGTACGATTCCAATCATTTTTATCGTCAAAATCGCCAAATTTGTGGAGCTCCGCTTTAAATACAGGAAGAGACGAGAGGTGAGGCAGCGACGAGCTCAGCCTCCCCTCTGATTGCGCAACCCCTCAGTAACTGGATGGAGCGTGGGCAATAAGCGCGTGCCTGTTACTATCTCAGTATGTCACCAATGTAATGTTTGTAGACCCCTTCATTTCATGTCCTCGCCTTCCACACGCCAGGTAACTTATTTCACGATTCACCTTCTTGGTTCTTTCGGTAAAGTCACGTAGAATGGAACAGGTCTGTCTTCTCGACAGACCTGTTCTTCACCTGAGGATGGCTGCTTGCGTTGTGGCCGAAACGTCGTGAGAATTATTTTGATTATGTTTTATGTTTATTATTTTATTATTTCCATTCTACGTGACTTTACCGAAAGAACCAAGAAGATGAATCTCTGCAGTCACGAAAGCTTTAAATCGAAATTATTTCACGATGTGTATGAAGATACTTAGGCTCGCTGGTCTTGTCATGAAACTGCAATGAAATAGCACCAGGGGAGGCAGCTACCACGCGATTTTGAACGATTTTTAACCCCCCCCCCCGTCGTCACACGGCGTCACAAAAAGTAAGACCCCCCCCCCTCAAATATGACGTCACAAAGCTCTGCCCCCCCCCCACCCCCAAAATAAAACATGCTTCAAATCGCTTTAAACTATTGTCATTGTAGTGCGTATTTAATGTGCCGCTGCACTCTGATGTTGTAGGAGAAAACATTTGTTAAAAAGTATACTTAATTAAGTAGAACGTATTCTTGGTTCTTTCGGTAAAGTCACGTAGAAGGGAAATAATAAAATAATATTTATATAAAATAATACTAATATAAAACAACAATATTATTTTATTATTTCCCTTCTACGTGACTTTACCGAAAGAACCAAGAATATGAATCCCTGCAGTCACGAGAGCTTTAAATCAAAATGTAAGTAGAACGTGTTGTCTATATGTCTTTAAAGTTGCGCACTTTTATGTGACGTCACATTTCTCAACCCCCCCCCCTCGTCACAGATCGTCACAAATGTCTGACCCCCCCCCCCCTCCAGGTGCGTGACGTCATTTATGGACGACCCCTTATTTAACGTCTTCTTATCATGCTTATTTATTGATATCGAGTGTTTAAATGTTGCATACGATGTGTTTAGGGTCAAAAAAGGTCAACTTCCGACCGATTCGGAACGGATGAATGCTTCCAACGTGCAATTAGTTAAAATCCGATCGACAGTTATTTCGGTTAACAGCAATCTTCGTGGAACGGATTCCAAACGTTAATCGAGGGACTACCGCATATCAAACATCGGCTCAAGCCTCCCGTAGACCACGTGATTCATCCTGCGTGGACCCCCCCACCCCCCCCCCACTACGGATTTTCACTCATTTCCCCGCCCCCTGTGAAAACAGACGCCGTGGTGTGTAGCAGCGGCAGATGCCTTCCTTCAAAACGTAAACAGAGCTCTCTCTCTCTCACCTTGTGGCCAGACTCCACGACTTTAAATCTAGACAAATGCACAACACCTGTCTGCCCAGGTTAAAGTTCCAGATGTGTGTGTATTTTGCACAGTAGGGGGCACAGGCGGTGTATCAGCCAGTCATCTCAGTCAGGCAACCCGTGGCACCTGCTGGGTCCGTCCCGTGACCCTCCTGCCAGCGGGCGTTCGACACTTCACGTGGCCTCAACGTGCACATAGCCTGGCACAAGCGCCGTGGTGACGTCACCGCCACTTCGTGGTGAATGGCGGTTGTTGTTGTTGAATTTCCTTCGCGCCGTACGCGGCCCAACCGTTGGAACCGCGAGGCCAACGTTGCCCCACCGTTTCATGTTTACCACCGGTCTTAATTTAGGATCCCTTGTGTGTGGCTGCACTGTATCGCTTAACCTTTAAAGTGTCGTGCGTCTGCTTGCTATGCTAATGAGGGACTCAGGTGTGAATATCGTCTACAGAGGTGTGGAACAGCCTCCGTACAATGTCACCTGCACAGAGCACCTACCTGCGATGTAGATTAGGATCCTACGTATTTATACAGGGAACACAACATCTGTCTAATGTATTCGTCCCAAGTGTTTGTGTGTTTGGTCTCTGTGTACTGTACAGTTATAGAACAGGTGTGTGCTCTTGATCGTATAAATATAATAAAAAACAGGTGTTCGTTTAGTCTAAAGGCAGAGATATAGAACAGGTGAGTGTGTGTGTGTGGTGTGTCTAGGTACAGGTGAGTGTGTGTGGTGTGTCTAGGTACAGGTGAGTGTGTGTGGTGTGTCTAGGTACAGGTGAGTTTATGTGGTGTGTCTAGGCACAGGTAAGTGTGTGGTGTGTCTAGACACAGGTGAGTGTGTGTGGTGTGTCTAGGTACAGGTGAGAGTGTGTGGTGTGTCTAGGTACAGGTGAGTGTGTGTGGTGTGTCTAGGTACAAGTGAGTGTGTGTGGTGTGCCTAGGTACAGGTGAGTGTGTGTGGTGTGTCTAGGTACAGGTGAGAGTGTGTGGTGTGTCTAGGTACAGGTGAGTGTGTGTGGTGTGTCTAGGTACAGGTGAGTGTGTGTGGTGTGTCTAGGTACAGGTGAGTGTGTGTGGTGTGTCTAGGTACAGGTGTGTGTGGTGTGTCTAGGTACAGGTGAGGGTGTATGGTGTCTAGGTACAGGTGTGTGTGGTGTGTCTAGGACCTAGACACACCACACACACCTGTACCTAGACTCTAGGTACAGGTGTGTGTGCTGTCTAGGTACAGCTGAGTGTGTGGTGTATCTAGACTCAGGTACAGGTGAGTGTGTGTCTAGGTACAGGTGAGTGTGTGTGGTGTGTCTAGGTACAGGTGAGTGTGTGTGGTGTGTCTAGGTACAGGTGAGTGTGTGTGGTGTGTCTAGGTACAGGTGAGTGTGTGTGGTGTGTCTAGGTACAGGTGAGTGTGTGTGGTGTGTCTAGGTACAGGTGAGTTTATGTGGTGTGTCTAGGCACAGGTAAGTGTGTGGTGTGTCTAGACACAGGTGAGTGTGTGTGGTGTGTCTAGGTACAGGTGAGAGTGTGTGGTGTGTCTAGGTACAGGTGAGTGTGTGTGGTGTGTCTAGGTACAAGTGAGTGTGTGTGGTGTGTCTAGGTACAGGTGAGTGTGTGTGGTGTGTCTAGGTACAGGTGAGAGTGTGTGGTGTGTCTAGGTACAGGTGAGTGTGTGTGGTGTGTCTAGGTACAGGTGAGTGTGTGTGGTGTGTCTAGGTACAGGTGAGTGTGTGTGGTGTGTCTAGGTACAGGTGTGTGTGGTGTGTCTAGGTACAGGTGAGGGTGTATGGTGTCTAGGTACAGGTGTGTGTGGTGTGTCTAGGACCTAGACACACCACACACACCTGTACCTAGACTCTAGGTACAGGTGTGTGTGCTGTCTAGGTACAGCTGAGTGTGTGGTGTATCTAGACTCAGGTACAGGTGAGTGTGTGTCTAGGTACAGGTGAGTGTGTGTGGTGTGTCTAGGTACAGGTGAGTGTGTGTGGTGTGTCTAGGTACAGGTGAGTGTGTGTGGTGTGTCTAGGTACAGGTGAGTGTGTGTGGTGTCTAGGTACAGGTACAGGCGAGTGTGTGTGGTGTGTCTAGGTACAGGTGTGTGTGTGTGGTGTGTTTAGGTACAGGTGAGTGTGTGTGGTGTGTCTAGGTACAGGTGTGTGTGTGGTGTGTCTAGGTACAGGTGAGTGTGTGTGGTGTGTCTAGGTACAGGTGAGTGTGTGTGGTGTGTCTAGACACAGGTGAGTGTGTGTGGTGTGTATATGTACAGGTACATGACAGGTGTGTCTAGGTACAGGTACATGACAGGTGTGTCTAGGTACAGGTGAGTATGTGTGGTGTGTCTATAGACAGGTGAGTGTGTGTGGTGTGTCTAGGTACAGGTGAGTGTGTGTGGTGTGTCTAGGTACAGGTGAGTGTGTGTGGTGTGTCTAGGTACAGGTGTGTGTGGTGTGTCTAGGTACAGGTGGGTGTGCTGTGTCTAGGTACAGGTGAGTGTGTGGTGTGTCTAGGTACAGGTGAGTGTGTGTGGTGTGTCTAGGTACAGTTGAGTGTGTGTGGTGTGTCTAGGTACAGGTGAGAGTGTGTGGTGTGTCTAGGTACAGGTACAGGTGAGTGTGTGTGGTGTGTCTAGGTACAGGTGAGTATGTGTGGTGTGTCTAGGTACAGGTGAGTGTGTGTGGTGTGTCTAGACACAGGTGAGTGTGTGTGGTGTGTCTAGACACAGGTGAGTGTGTGTGGTGTGTCTAGGTACAGGTGAGTGTGTGTGGTGTATCTAGGTACAGGTGAGTGTGTGTGGTGTGTCTAGGTACAGGTGTGTGTGGTGTGTCTAGGTACAGGTGTGTGTGCTGTGTCTAGGTACAGGTGAGTGTGTGGTGTGTCTAGACTCAGGTACAGGTGAGTATGTGTGGTGTGTCTAGGTACAGGTGAGTGTGTGTGGTGTGTCTAGGTACAGGTGAGTGTGTGTGGTGTGTCTAGGTACAGGAGTGTGTGGTGTGTCTAGGTACAGGTGAGTATGTGTGGTGTGTCTAGGTACAGGTGAGTGTGTGTGGTGTGTCTATGTACAGGTGAGTGTGTGTGGTGTGTCTAGGTACAGGTGAGTGTGTGTGGTGTGTCTAGGTACAGGTACAGGTGAGTGTGTGTGGTGTGTCTAGGTACAGGTGAGTATGTGTGGTGTGTCTAGGTACAGGTGAGTGTGTGTGGTGTGTCTAGATACAGGTGAGTGTGCGTGGTGTGTCTAGGCACAGGTGAGTGTGTGTGGTGTGTCTAGGCACAGGTGAGTGTGTGTGGTGTGTCTAGGTACAGGTGAGTGTGTGTGGTGTGTCTAGACACAGGTGAGTGTGTGTGGTGTGTCTAGGTACAGGTGAGTGTGTGTGGTGTGTCTAGGTACAGGTGAGTATGTGTGGTGTGTCTAGGTACAGGTGAGTGTGTGTGGTGTGTCTAGGTACAGGTGCGTATGTGTGGTGTGTCTAGGTACATGCGTGTGTGTGTGTGGTGTGTCTAGGTACAGGTGAGTGTGTGTGGTGTGTCTAGGTACAGGTGAGTGTGTGTGGTGCGTCTAGGTACAGGTGAGTATGTGTAGTGTGTCTAGGTACAGGTGAGTGTGTGTGGTGTGTCTAGGTACAGGTACAGGTGAGTGTGTGTGGTGTGTCTAGGTACAGGTGAGTGTGTGTGGTGTGTCTAGGTACAGGTGAGTGTGTGTGGTGTGTCTAGGTACAGGTGTGTGTGGGTGTGGTGTGTCTAGGTACAGGTGAGTATGTGTGGTGTGTCTATAGACAGGTGAGTGTGTGTGGTGTGTCTAGATACAGGTGAGTGTGTGTGGTGTGTCTAGACACAGGTGAGTGTGTGTGGTGTGTCTAGACACAGGTGAGTGTGTGTGGTGTGTCTAGGTACAGGTGAGTGTGTGTGGTGTGTCTAGGTACAGGTGAGTGTGTGTGGTGTGTCTAGACACAGGTGAGTGTGTGTGGTGTGTCTAGACACAGGTGAGTGTGTGTGGTGTGTCTAGGTACAGGTGAGTGTGTGTGGTGTGTCTAGGTACAGGTGAGTATGTGTGGTGTGTCTAGGTACAGGTGAGTGTGTGTGGTGTGTCTATGTACAGGTGAGTGTGTGTGGTGTGTCTAGGTACAGGTGAGTGTGTGTGGTGTGTCTAGGTACAGGTACAGGTGAGTGTGTGTGGTGTGTCTAGGTACAGGTGAGTATGTGTGGTGTGTCTAGGTACAGGTGAGTGTGTGTGGTGTGTCTAGATACAGGTGAGTGTGCGTGGTGTGTCTAGGCACAGGTGAGTGTGTGTGGTGTGTCTAGGCACAGGTGAGTGTGTGTGGTGTGTCTAGGTACAGGTGAGTGTGTGTGGTGTGTCTAGACACAGGTGAGTGTGTGTGGTGTGTCTAGGTACAGGTGAGTGTGTGTGGTGTGTCTAGGTACAGGTGAGTATGTGTGGTGTGTCTAGGTACAGGTGAGTGTGTGTGGTGTGTCTAGGTACAGGTGCGTATGTGTGGTGTGTCTAGGTACATGCGTGTGTGTGTGTGGTGTGTCTAGGTACAGGTGAGTGTGTGTGGTGTGTCTAGGTACAGGTGAGTGTGTGTGGTGCGTCTAGGTACAGGTGAGTATGTGTAGTGTGTCTAGGTACAGGTGAGTGTGTGTGGTGTGTCTAGGTACAGGTACAGGTGAGTGTGTGTGGTGTGTCTAGGTACAGGTGAGTGTGTGTGGTGTGTCTAGGTACAGGTGAGTGTGTGTGGTGTGTCTAGGTACAGGTGTGTGTGGGTGTGGTGTGTCTAGGTACAGGTGAGTATGTGTGGTGTGTCTATAGACAGGTGAGTGTGTGTGGTGTGTCTAGATACAGGTGAGTGTGTGTGGTGTGTCTAGACACAGGTGAGTGTGTGTGGTGTGTCTAGACACAGGTGAGTGTGTGTGGTGTGTCTAGGTACAGGTGAGTGTGTGTGGTGTGTCTAGGTACAGGTGAGTGTGTGTGGTGTGTCTAGGTACAGGTGAGTGTGTGTGGTGTGTCTAGGTACAGGTGAGTGTGTGTGGTGTGTCTAGACACAGGTGAGTGTGTGTGGTGTGTCTAGACACAGGTGAGTGTGTGTGGTGTGTCTAGGTACAGGTGAGTGTGTGTGGTGTATCTAGGTACAGGTGAGTGTGTGTGGTGTGTCTAGGTACAGGTGTGTGTGGTGTGTCTAGGTACAGGTGAGTGTGTGGTGTGTCTAGACTCAGGTACAGGTGAGTATGTGTGGTGTGTCTAGGTACAGGTGAGTGTGTGTGGTGTGTCTAGGTACAGGTGAGTGTGTGTGGTGTGTCTAGGTACAGGAGTGTGTGGTGTGTCTAGGTACAGGTGAGTGTGTGTGGTGTGTCTAGGTACAGGTGAGTGTGTGTGGTGTGTCTAGACACAGGTGAGTGTGTGTGGTGTGTCTAGACACAGGTGAGTGTGTGTGGTGTGTCTAGGTACAGGTGAGTGTGTGTGGTGTATCTAGGTACAGGTGAGTGTGTGTGGTGTGTCTAGGTACAGGTGTGTGTGGTGTGTCTAGGTACAGGTGAGTGTGTGGTGTGTCTAGACTCAGGTACAGGTGAGTATGTGTGGTGTGTCTAGGTACAGGTGAGTGTGTGTGGTGTGTCTAGGTACAGGTGAGTGTGTGTGGTGTGTCTAGGTACAGGTACAGGCGAGTGTGTGTGGTGTGTCTAGGTACAGGTGAGTGTGTGTGGTGTGTCTAGGTACAGGTGAGTGTGTGTGGTGTGTCTAGACACAGGTGAGTGTGTGTGGTGTGTCTAGGTACAGGTGAGTGTGTGGTGTGTCTAGGTACAGGTGAGTATGTGTGGTGTGTCTAGGTACAGGTGAGTGTGTGTGGTGTGTCTAGGTACAGGTGAGTGTGTGTGGTGTCTCTAGGTACATGTGTGTGTGTGTGTGGTGTGTCTAGGTACAGGTGAGTGTGTGTGGTGTGTCTAGGTACAGGTGAGTGTGTGTGGTGCGTCTAGGTACAGGTGAGTATGTGTAGTGTGTCTAGGTACAGGTGAGTGTGTGTGGTGTGTCTAGGTACAGGTGAGTGTGTGTGGTGTGTCTATAGACAGGTGAGTGTGTGTGGTGTGTCTAGGTACAGGTGAGTGTGTGTGGTGTGTCTAGGTACAGGTGAGTGTGTGTGGTGTGTCTAGGTACAGGTGAGTGTGTGTGGTGTGTCTATAGACAGGTACATGACAGGTGTGTGGTGTGTCTAGATACAGGTGAGAGTGTGTGGTGTGTCTAGGTACAGGTGAGTGTGTGTGATGTGTCTAGGTACAGGTACAGGTGAGTGTGTGTGGTGTGTCTAGGTACAGGTGAGTGTGTGTGGTGTGTCTAGGTACAGGTGAGTGTGTGTGGTGTGTCTAGGTACAGGTGTGTGTGTGTGTGGTGTGTCTAGGTACAGGTGAGTATGTGTGGTGTGTCTAGACACAGGTGAGTGTGTGTGGTGTGTCTAGACACAGGTGAGTGTGTGTGGTGTGTCTAGGTACAGGTGAGTGTGTGTGGTGTGTCTAGGTACAGGTGAGTGTGTGTGGTGTGTCTAGGTACAGGTGAGTGTGTGTGGTGTGTCTAGGTACAGGTGAGTGTGTGTGGTGTGTCTAGGTACAGGTGAGTGTGTGTGGTGTGTCTAGGTACAGGTGAGTGTGTGTGGTGTGTCTAGGTACAGGCGAGTGTGTGTGGTGTGTCTAGGTACAGGTGAATGTGTGTGGTGTGTCTAGGTACAGGTACATGACAGGTGTGTGGTGTGTCTAGATACAGGTGAGTGTGTGTGGTGTGTATATGTACAGGTACATGACAGGTGTGTCTAGGTACAGGTACATGACAGGTGAGTGTGTGTGGTGTGTCTAGGTACAGGTGAGTTTGTGTGGTGTGTCTAGGTACAGGTGTGTGTGGTGTGTCTAGGTACAGGTGTGTGTGGTGTGTCTAGTGACAGGTGAGTGTGTGTGGTGTGTCTAGGTACAGGTGAGTGTGTGTGGTGTGTCTAGGTACAGGTGAGTGTGTGTGGTGTGTCTAGGTACAGGTGAGTGTTTGTGGTGTGTCTAGGTACAGGTGAGTGTGTGTGGTGTGTCTAGGTACAGGTGAGTGTGTGTGGTGTGTCTAGGTACAGGTGAGTGTGTGTGGTGTGTCTAGGTACAGGTACATGACAGGTGTGTCTAGGTACAGGTGTGTGTGCTGTCTAGGTACAGGTGAGTGTGTGTGGTGTGTCTAGGTACAGGTGAGTGTGTGTGGTGTGTCTATGTACAGGTACATGACAGGTGTGGTGTGTGTGGGCACCTGTATCACGTGCAGCCGGGTGTCGTCTCCTCCACCTCCATGTGCCGATGCTCGTCTAGGCTCGATAGTTTCTATAGGACTGCCCCCATATACAGTCCACACACACGCACACTCACACACACACAGACACACACACACAGAGAGCGGTGGCACTTTGAACCGGCTCCCAAGGTGGTCTCTTGCGGCGTGGGTCGCAGTTGGGGTTAAAAGGGGTTAAGGTGACGGTTGAGTTCAGGGTTAGGGGTGAGGGTAAAAGGTACGTTTAGGAATAAGGTTAATAATGGTAGGGGTTAGGATCAGGGTTAACGGTTAGAGTTGGTTTCGGGGTAAGGTGGAGGGTTAGGTTCAGGGTGAGGATAATGGTTAATATAAGCGTTGAGGAATAGGGTTAGCGCTAATGGAAGGGTACATGGATGAATTGTTAGTACGGAGGGAGAGCTGAGAGAGAGAAAGAAGAGGGGGAGGAGGTGAGAGAGAGAGAGAGAGCGATGAGGAGAGATGACAGCCGAAGGAGACAGAGAGACAGAGAGAGAGATCGAGACAGGAAGACAACACAACACGAGAGAGAGAGAGAAGGGGAGGAGTGAGTGTGAGAGAGAGAGGGTGGTGGTGGTGGGGGGAGAGTGGCGTGAGAGAGAGAGAGGGGAGAGAGAGGGGAGAGTGAATCTCTCCGGCTCAAACGGGATCGGTCCGGTTTGCGTGAGCGCCATGGTAACACTCGCCCCGCCGCAGATGGTGGTGATAATCCGTGCTGGTGGTGGTGGTGATGATGGTGGTGGCGCTGGTGATGGTGGTGCTGGTGGTGGTGGTGCTGGTGGTGATGATGGTGATGATGGTGGTGCTGGTGGTGGTGGTGGTGATAATCCGTGCTGGTGGTGGTGGTGATGATGGTGGTGGCGCTGGTGATGGTGGTGCTGGTGGTGGTGGTGCTGGTGGTGATGATGGTGATGATGGTGGTGCTGGTGGTGGTGGTGGTGATAATCCGTGCTGGTGGTGGTGGTGATAATCCGTGCTGGTGGTGGTGGTGATGATGGTGGTGGCGCTGGTGGTGGTGGTGCTGGTGGTGATGATGGTGATGATGGTGGTGCTGGTGGTGGTGGTGGTGATAATCCGTGCTGGTGGTGGTGGTGATGATGGTGGTGGCGCTGGTGATGGTGGTGCTGGTGGTGATGATGGTGATGATGGTGGTGCTGGTGGTGGTGGTGGTGATAATCCGTGCTGGTGGTGATGCTGGTGGTGATGATGGTGGTGGTGGTGGCGCTGGTGATGGTGGTGCTGGTGGTAATACTGGTGGTGATGCTGGTGGTGATAATACTGGTGGTGATGGTGGTGGTGATGGTGGTGGTGATAATACTGGTGGTGGTGGTGATGGTGGTGGTGATAATCCGTGGTGCTGGTGGTGGTGATGATGATGGTGATGGTGGTGGTGCTGGTGGTGATGGTGATGATGGTGATGCTGGTGGTGATGATGGTGATGATGGTGGTGCTGGTGGTGGTGATGATGGTGATGCTGGTGGTGATGGTGATGCTGGTGGTGATGATGGTGCTGGTAGTGGTGATGGTGGTGGTGATGGTGGTGGTGATGGTGATGCTGGTGGTGGTGGTGATGATGATGGTGGTGCTGGTGGTGATGGTGATGATGGTGGTGCTGGTGGTGATGGTGATGATGGTGGTGATGGTGGTGGTGATGCTGGTGATGATGGTGGTGCTGGTGGTGATGGTGATGATGGTGGTGCTGGTGGTGATGGTGATGCTGGTGGTGATGGTGATGCTGGTGATGATGCTAGTGATGCTGGTGGTGATGGTGATGCTGGTGGTGGTGATGGTGATTGTGTCCACCGGGGGTTTCACCGACCCTGATGTATTGCATTTACTAGGGGAGCTGTGGATCTGTGCGTGCGTGCGATTGTTCAATACACGTTATAGTACAATGGGTGTAAACGTGGATGTGGGCAAGATGCGTGTTTGTGAATATGTTGTCGAGTTCGGCTGCGTTACAACATTGTCTAAATGGTCCCCCGTGGGGGTCTACGCCAGCCAATGGGGAGCGGTGGGTGTAGTGGTTAGCGCGCTGCAGCCGCGCTACGAACCGGGTTCGATTCCCCGCTCACGGTCACCAACGAGTGACGATTATCTGAACCGGTCCTGGGCCTCCGCTAGGTCGACTCAGCCTCAAATGAGTACCCGGAGACAAAGGCGGCCGGGCGTGGTGGTTGGCCACCCACCCCCCTCGTGTGTGCCACAGTGCCGGTGGCCTTCATCGGTGCTGCTGCTACTCGTTGACAGCACTTGCCCCAACCAGTCTGTGAAGGCTACACGGGGGGGAACCTTTGTCTTTGTGCGCCAGTCATGGGACCCGAGCCTGTCCCGTGACCTGTCCACACGTCACGTGATGGCCCTCAGTGTGCACCTAGCCTGGCACGAGCGCCGCGGGGACGTCACCGCCACCCACCCTCTCGTGTTCCACAGTGCCGCCGGCTCTTCATGGGCGCTACTCGCTCACAGCACTTGACCCAAGCAGTCTGTTAAGGCTACACGGTGGGGGGGGAGGGCTTTGTCTTTTGTTATTCCATGAAATAGCGGCAATTCCACGTGCTCTACAGAGTGGTCCAGATGTCTTGAGCCCCCACCCCCCAACTCCCCAATTAATTGACCCTTAACATTTTATTCAGCAGTTTCCCTGCTGTGATTGTCTCACCTGATGACGGTCGCTTGTGTTGCGATCGAAACGTCGTGATCTATTACGTCTCTGCCCACGTGACTTTACCGAAAGAACCAAAGCGAATGGATTCCCTGCAGTCACGAAAGCTTCAAATCCAGACTGGACAGTATTGTTGTGGTGCAATTGTGTTTTGGTTCAGCTGTCAACGGTGGCATTGTGTCCCTTTTGTTGAGCCAGGAAATCCTCGCCGCCGAGTCTCAAGGCTTCTATCCAGGAGGGTCCTGCTTACACAGTGTGGACATTCACACGAATGAGTGTTTGGTTATAACCTCCAGAGGTGGGACAAAGTCATTGTTATGCAAGTCCAAGTCGAGTCGCAAGTCATCAAATTCATGACTCGAGTCTGACTCGAGTCCAAGTCACATGACTCGAGTCCACACCTCTGATAACCCCCCCCCCCCCATTAGCAAGGGGGCCGAAGCAGAAAGTATTAGGGACCCCCTTTTCGATTTGGTTAAACGAGAGCAGAGAATATCGAGACCAGAGTGAGAGACCCATGGAGACGAGAGATACCGATGAGAAAGCGCTGTACATGTAGACTCTTTTTAAGAGACGATACAGAGCGATACGAGAGTGAATATAGATGCCGACTCGATAGATAAGATGAATCAGCTGATTTTAATACCACTGGGATAAAAACTAAATTTAGAATTAGAATTCCAGCTGATGTTTAATAGCTCACGCTGTTTATGAGCCCGCGACACATTGAGCTATTTGTGCCCCTCATCGTTTGCTTAGTTTTATTTCGCCCGAGGCCACCACCACTGATGATCACTCTAAATGCAGCAATAGCTTTTCTACCCTCCTGACATTAATTATACACGTGGCCACTGCAACCCGACTGATGAGCCTGGGGAGACGGCACATCCAGGGGTTTTCCATTTTGCAAATACTAAAAAGAAACAGCCCTTTGCTTAATGGCCTTGCCTTTCAACGTATTCAGTGGCGATGAAGCCATTTCATGATATCGTTCTAAGTGTTCAAAATCATTATTTAGAACGGGCCATTTTCTATCCACCGCTGGATGGAGGCCACCCCAACCGCCCACCAGTGAGTGGTCCTCTCATCTCCCCACACGTGAACTGATCCCATCACTGACATCGCTATGACGGTGGTGGTTGTCCTAGAGCCTTGGATCCAGAGGTCGCAAACGGGTTTTGATTCCTTACCCGTACCCGGCCGCACTAGGGTCGCAAATGGGTACGGGTACCCGTACCCTACCCGTACCCTACTAGAAATGAGTGACAAACGGTTACTCACCAGTGACTCACGGCCTACCCGTACCCGGCCGCACCAAGGTCGCAAACGGGCACCCGTACCTGGCCGGGTACGGGTAGCCGGGTATCGGGTAGGGTACGGGTATCGGGTACCCGGTTGCGACCTCTGCTTGGATCCCTTCCCCTCATTTAACCGTCGTGCGCCTTCTTCACCCGTCTTGTGCCACCGGCTATTATCCCGCGCGAATAGGCGATGTATCCAGCTGGCCAAGTCAATTTACTCGTCGAATACGAGGTCAGAATAATGACCGTGGTGAATTGTAATTGTCGATGTCACACGGCAAAAGTCTCCATATACCGTAGAGACCTCAGTCGTGAGGCCTTCATAAACTGCCAAGGTCTAGCATGGGGTCCCAAGGCTCGTTAAATGAGGCAATGAGCTGACATCCTACACAGACTGAAATCGAATCCGCCTCCCTTATCGGCTGTCAAACGAAAGCACCTTTTAACAACCACGGTAAGTAATAAAACACGTGCAGTATTGCGTCGCTCGTGCACATTAAAGCCGCTCGGGACTGGGCTAAACAACACCTGTAAATGAAACCTTGACTTAAAGCTTTTGCGGCTGCAGGAATTCATATTTTTGGGTCTTTCGGTAAAGTCACGTAGATAGGTTCTATCTACGTGACTTTACCGAAAGACCCAAAAAGAATGTACCTGTCAATTAATCTCAACTTTGGGGAGCTGTGGTGCAATGGTCAGCGCACTCCGCTGTGAATCCAGATAACCCGCAGAGTTTGATTCCCGGCGACGGGTAACAGCAGTGGCGAGTGTTGGTGTGGACCAGCGTGGTGAAGTATGGTCAAACAGCCCCCGCCCCCTGGTGGGGAGGTGTGTTTCCAGCAGTGGTTTCATTCATTGACAGCGGATTGATGACAAAGGGCAGTAGTTTATTTCTATCACCAAAAGTAAACTAGATTGTGTCTTCTTCTTGGTTCTTTCGGTAAAGTCAGGTAGAAGGGAAATAATAAAATAATAAAAAGAAAACATAATAAAATAATATAATATTATTAAAAGAAAACATAAAACAATTATATATTATTATGTTTTATTTTTCTTATTTTATTATTTCCCTTCTACGTGACTTTACCGAAAGAACCAAGAAGATGAATCCCTGCAGTCACGAAAGCTTTAAATCGAAATTTAGATTGTGTCTCTCCGTATATGAGCATTGGACAATACTCATCTCTGCTGGTAGTCCTTCCTCGGCCAGTGGTGCACATTCCACATTCCCATGGCAAGTGGGCGTCTATCCACTGTTGACTTCCCACAAAGTGGTATTGCCAAACTGTATCGACCCCTGGAGGATGATGATGGGTTGAGTTGACCTTTGGCTGCCATTTGAACCGCTGACCTGGGTGACTTTATGGGCTGTTGTAAATGATGTGTTAACGAGTTCACAGGTCCCTGGCTATACCTTTACAGCTGCAACTGACGCAAGTGTAAAACGCACGTGTAAACCGTCACGAGATCCGATTTAATTATTTTCACGTTTTGTATTTATATTGGATCAAAAGTAAAACAAAGCTGGCAAATTTCGATGTAAAGCTTTCGTGACTGCAGGGATTCATCTTCTTGGTTCTTTCGGTAAAGTCACGTAGAAGGGAAATAATAAAATAATAAAAATAAAACATAAAATAATTCTCACGGCGTTTCGGTCACAACGCAAGCAGCCGTCCTCAGGTGAAGAACAGGTCTGTCGGGAAGACAGCGTAAGGGAGCTTCCATTCCATTCAGAGCGTAATCTTACACAAGCACTACACAAGAATGTAGAATGTACAGCCCTTGTTTAATACACCGCTGGACGAATGCCATGCCGGTTATATGGGGGTTTAAACATACTTCACCACGCTGGTCGGTGAGAGTCGGGGAAGGGAGTGCCCAGGACCAGTTTGGTTATCACTCACCACTGATGTCAGCTGTGGCCAAGAATAGAACTCAAAAGAGTTGATTATCGAGCAGATTTTCATCAGATTATGACCCTTGTTGACAATGAAAAATTGCGCTTCACAGGTTCCAGGGGGACTGGGCTTCTTAACACACACCGTTTAAACGTAGATTTACACAGCTCGTTTAAAGATTAAAAGTGTGCTTTTAAAAACAAGTTTTGCGCAATGACGGCACAACGGCCAGCGAGGTGGCAGTATGGTCAGGGCAGTCGGAGGTCGCCAGTTAAAGTTTTATTGGAGGTTAATCGGCCCCATAAGGGATACAACGTGGAATAATATAGCGCTTAGATGTTACTACATCTCAAGAAGATGTACGGTGACAGGAGAAGTGTTTATATTTGTAGGGAGAGGCAGTCGGTCGTAAAATGAAGGTCTCGAGCCTGGACTTGGATAGATGCAGGGAGTCGACAGCACGGACGGCTGGGACGGCCGGGACAGCTGGAGGAAGGGGATGTAAGAGCATGTCTTCCTGCTCAAACGAGCCTCTTATCCCGCTCGCCAATATTAGTTCTGTGCCAGTGGCTTCAACTCCACATTCTTACGGCAGCATGGTGGTTTTTTTATTTTCACCGTCACCGATCCGGTGAGACGAACGTATCGCCGAAGACGGCGCGGAATTTCGCGCCGTCGAGCACGCGGCCGTAGCGCAGCGAGAAGTACAGCACGTCGCGGTGCGAGTAGCAGCGCAGCGCCAGCAGCGGGTCCTGGGGTCGGTCACGGCCCTCGGAGAGCGGCACCACGTCCGCCACGGGCACGAGGCGGTCGCGGCGCCCGCCCCAGAAGGAGAGGTGCGACACGCGGAGCGTGTTCCCGTCGGCGCTCAGCGCCATCAGCCCCACCCAGCGGCGCAGGTAGTGGCTGATGCCGTAGAGGGAGCAGCAGGCGAGGACGGCAACGCCCGACGTTAGCCGCAATGAGTGCTCGTCCACCAGGCCCTGCCGCTCACCCCGCACGCGACGACGACGACAAACAACAACAGCCGCTGTCATTCGCCACCGAGTGAGAGCGATGTCACCACTGCGCGGCTCTTGTGCCACCCGGGCTTGGGTGCGAGGTGCACTTTGAGATCATCACGTGAAGTGTCCAAGGCTCGCTGGCTGGCAAAGAGGTCATGGGACAGATCCAGGTGTGACCCAGGTGTCATGGATAAACTGAGCGAGATGACTGGCACATGCACCGCCTGCACTCCCCACTGTGCCATCTTGCACATGCGCGCACAAATGCAAGATTTATGGTTGAAAAGTGCCTTGGCCATTTGCCCATTGTTGGTGCATTTTAGCCAAAGGCCAGATGAAATTGAACATTCTCCTGATATAAATCTTCCACAAGCATCAGATAAAATGCGTATTAAGGAATTTCGTTGGCAGCAGTGCACAAACGCACGTTTTAAAATATATTCAACAGCTTTGTAATTAACAAGGCCTTCAACAGAAAAAAAAATGTACCAAATGTCTAACGTTTTGGGAAACGGTCCTTCGGAGTAGGGTGGGCAGAAATATTGACTTACTGTTGACTGATCTATTGTTGAGAGAATACATTTGACAGCGTGGTGCCTTCAATTGACATATAATCACTTCACCGCACTTGACAACCTGGCTTAACTACTGGCGGTTGAAATGTTGATTCAAACCCAGGATCTCAGCTGTTCCGGGTTAGTAGCTCTGACACGGCCATTATGAACCCTTTGAACTGCCAGTTTCCCCCAGTCTCACCTGCGTGTGCAGGTAATAGATGGGTGGCAATGCAACCACCATGAAAATCGTCTGCACGTTCTTCAGTCGCGATATGAAGCGCGTCGCTCTGATGGCTGGGAAGCGGTAAATCGGAATGAAGACATCACCCCTTCCATCCTCTCCCGATGTTGACCTGCAAATCAAATCGGGAGCGCATTCGATATTGGCGCCATTCTTATAGCGGCTGGCTATCACGAAGGAAGTTGCTACGCTCCGCAGATGATTGCAGTCCGCAGTCTCACAAGAGTGGGCTATGTTTATACTACGTGCCTTTACCCAGTGAGGTAATTTGCGGGTATAATTTGCCAACTTTGAACCATGATGCCGGCACACAAAGCCTGCTTTTTTTTCGAATGTGACAGGATCTTTAGCGTCCATTGTGAAGTTGGCTTGCATTTTTGGTTACTACGCCCACAGTATCAACCTGGGGGGCCACTGGGAACGAACCGCATACCCTTTGCAAAAAATGCTGCTTGTTTGACCGCCCCAAATAAAGTGTATTTGGATTTTGAAAGAGTCTGAATGTGATTGCGTCTCAGGAGACTGTGCAAACAGACGTAGAGGGGGAAATGGGGGAAATGGTCGTGAAAATATTGGTAACTAAAGAGGGGGGGGAGGGGCGGCCGGAGGGGAGGGGGGGGGGGCTTTTTTGTGGGTTATTTTCAGACGGATGACGTAGAGCACAAGGCTACTGGGCAGAGAGGAGAAGAGAGACTTAGGAGACAGGTGAACGAGTTGGCATGTTTTAGCATGTTTTGTTTGCGTGACAAACCTTGCTAATTGGCTGTGTCGGGTGGTGGCGGGTTTTAACGACACATTTTATATTTACGCGATCTAACCCAAAAACCATTATTATGGAGAGACAGGCAGTTATGGGCAGTGGATAAGAGGAAGGTCTTGAGCCTGGACCTGAACAGCACAAATAACCACGGGAGGGAATTCTCAGACCTTACGGCCAGCACAGGGGCAGCAGTGACCTCCCATTCAGGGGGGGAGGGTGAGTTGTAACGGAAGGCCTCGGTTGGTGGAGCTGAAGAGCGTGCATGTAGGAGAGGTAGGCAGGGAAGACGAGTCTGTGGAGAATCCTGAAGGTCCGGTTTACGGATCGAGAGCCAGTGGAAAGTTTTGAGAATTGGAGTGATGTGGAGCTCATTTACGGGGCGTGATCGATGGGTCTGTCGGCAGTGTTCTGGATCATTTGAATGTTAGCAGTGGAAGGATTTGGGGGAGTCCACATTTGACTCCGATGATGACCTTGACGCCGGGTCGTGAGTGGCAGAGCCCCGCGCTGTCGTAAGAGGTCGTCCAGCATTGAACCCACGGCTGCGGAGACTTGCGCAGGTAATGATGCTACTGTTGTTTCTACGCAGTCCATGCCACCTGCAGGGGAGGAGAGAAGATCTGCAGTAAACATTTGTAGTGTCGTCTGTGCGTGCGGGTGGCGTGCGACGCACACACAGTCAGCCGAAGACGAGGTGGTCGCGGGAGGCACCGCTCTGCCCTCCTTATTCGTTGTTGTTGCCGAGCTCACAACACCACTCCGGCCCCCTTCTCTCTCTCACACACGACCTCGCTGCCACGCGTCCCGTCCCAGACACGACCCTGTCCGCGTTGCACTGACGGCGTCGACCGGGACAGCCAACCGCTGTCCGGCCGCGCCATAATCGGGCGATGACAGCAGCGACGAGGGCAACGAGGATGACAGCGACGACGAGACGAGTCCAATCCCAGAACCGGTAGCCCAGAGCTCTCGCTCTCCACTGCTTATACTCCCTTCGGCGCGGCTTGGCTCCGCACTAGCCGCGCCTCCCTTCTCGAACCCTCTAGAAGGTTCCAGCGGCTTCCACATGAGGTCTATCATGACCCTTGCCCCAGTTTCTCCGCCCTGCCGGCACACCCGCGTATATGCTCAGCGGCGTGTGCGCTAAGTGCCCACCTGCAGTTGCTGTCCAACAGTCAGCGCTATGTCACTACATTTCGATTTAAAGCTTTCGTGACTGCAGGGATTCATCTTCTTGGTTCTTTTGGTAAAGTCACGTAGAAGGAAAATAATAAAAAATAAAACATAATAAAATATGTCACTACACATTGACCAATAAAGCACAATATTGACTAATCATGAGCTCCGGTGTCAGATCAAGAGACCAGAACTGTGTCATTTGCATTTTGATCTAACCATCAGCAAATCAGGAACAAGCTACGTCAACCAAAGGACCAATCACGACCAAGTTGTGTCAACCATTCTCAACATGCACAACATGTCAACCGTTAACCAATCAAGAGTCAAGCTGTGTTAAAACGTCGACTAATAAAGCACAATATTGACCAATCATGAGCTCCGGTGTCAGGTCAAGTTCATTCGTTTAAACAATGTGGTGGAAACTCAAGAGACCAGGATTGTGTCATTTGCATTTTTGTCTAACCATCAGCCAAATCAGAAAAGGCTACGTCAACCCAAGGGACCAATCACAACCAAGTTGTATCAACCATTCACAAATGTACATCATGTCAACCATTAACCAAGTCAAGCTGTGTTGACGAATACAAACAAACCTGTCAACCCCTTATCAGTGCCCTTTCTTTACTCTTTGGTTCTTTCGGTTAAGTCACGTTGGTAGAAAAAATAATAGATCACGATGTTTCTGCAACAACCCAAAATAATCAAGTCCCTTTCAATTTAAAGCTTTCGTGACTGCAGGGATTCATAGTCTTGGTTCTTTCGGTAAGTCACGTAGAAGGGAAATAATAATAAAAATAAAACAATTAAATTATCACGTTTCGATTGCAACACAAGCAATCATCATCAGGTGCGAAAACCACAGCAAGAAAATTTGAATTTTTTTTATTGCTGTGGTTTTCACACCTGATGATGATTGCTTGTTTTGCAATCGAAACGTCGTAATAATTTAATAGTTGTATTTTTTTTATTTTATTATTTCCCTTCTACGCGACTTTACCGAAAGAACTAATAATATAATCAAGCACCGTTTACCGCAGACCCTTACCGCGCCGACCCCTCCCCTTCAAGTGTGATGAAAAAAACCCCGCGACGATGTTTGCCGCAGTCCCTTTCCGTGTGGTTGATGCCCGCTGCCGCGTTAACGAATGGAGGAGGTTGTTGGTGTTAGTGGGTCAGAGATGACGACGCGCTGGCTGCGTGCTAAGGTCCGTGCCCCCCATCTCTCTCTCTCTATACCTCGACAGCGTCGTGAGCTCCGCGACGAGGGGGGCGGCAGGGTGGCGCCCGGCCGAGTTTGCGGCGCGGAGGAGTAGCTGAGGCAGAAGTCGGACGCGGAGCGGCCACGTGGCCATCTTGGTCAGGGGGTGAAGCGAGGCCCCGCCCACAACGAGATGGGGGAGGGGGGTTGTGACGTCATCACGCCTGTGGGGGTCTCCATGGCAACGCGGGAACTGTAGATGGATTGCTGCCCCATTTGCAGACTGCATCAGAATGTATTTGTTTAGACTGCAAACGATATAAAAAAAAAACTATGTAAACAATATAAAACATGACATGAGTGCAAAGTATAGGAAAGGTAAATCGCTTCGGGAACTATACAAATAAAACCAAACTAAATATTGTCTTATCGGGTAATGCCCACTGAGGTATTAACTTGTTTTTTTAGAAGCCATCTGGGCTACACACGATGGCTCAACAAAGTGGCTTATCGTGTGGAAAGTTACAGCAGCAAAATAATCTAAATGCATGTAGATTTTATTATTTATTTTATTGTTTATTTTATCTTTATTTTATTAAATTTGTATTTTATTATGTTGTATTTTTATTATTTCCCTTCTACGTGACTTTACCGAAAGAACCAAGAAGATGCATTTTTATTTTATTTCATTTTTTTATTTTATTATGTTGTATTTTTATTATTTTATTATTTCCCTTCTACGTGACTTTACCGAAAGAACCAAGAAGATGCATGTTGATTTTATTTTATTCTTTATTTTATTAAAATTTTATTATGTGATTTTTTAATTATTTTTTTATTTCCCTTCTACGTGACTTTACCGAAAGAACCAAGAAGAAGATGCATGTTGATTCTGAATGTGCTTCATGAGGAACTAACCTCGAACGACAAATACGAACTCAACACGTTCGTCAGTAGCACTGTGCGTGGCCTTAAAGGGAAAACATAATATGCGACGTTTCGGGCAATATCCCAATTTCATAACACATCACACCACAAAGTGACGTGAAACATTGCAAGTGACGACACTTTCAAATTATATTACGTGACGTCACGTAAGTGTTGCCACTCGCTAGTCAATGACGTCATTAGACACGGTATTCGCCCTCATTCATAAACGGTTACGCTTAACGAAACGGGGCTCTTATGGACATCTGTCGGGAAAGGAGCTTTACAGCTAATGTTTTCCTCCACAGTTTAAAGTTTATTTTTGGGATTTGATATTCGCCGCAAGTTTTTTTCCTGCTAGTGACGTCACCGACGCCGGCCATTGTTAACACGATAAAACGTCATGCTCTTTAGTGGTAAGATGACGCAATTAGCCATAATATGACGTTATTAATAGTGTAGACAAACTAGGGAGAGTGAGGTGGAACTGTGGTGTGAGTCGGGAGTGAATGTGGCCGTTCGCGTTTTTCGTTCGTTATTATTAAAGAGTTTTATTGTTTAAAAAAACATCCTGAGTGCGATCATATTTGCCTATACGAGCTCGTAATGCGAGGAATTCAGAAATCAGACTGCGGTTGCAGGATGACATAATTTAGTAGTAAGTTGGCGTCATTCATATAGACGTCATTAGTAAGTCGGCGTCATTCGTAGTTAGATGACGTCATTCGTAGTAAAATGACGTCATTCGTAGTAAGATGACGTCATTAGTAAGTGGGCGTCAGGAGTAAGAAGACGTCATTAGTAAGATGACGTCACTCGTAGTAAAACGACGTCATTCATAGTAAGCCGGCGTCATTAGCGTCAAGATGACGTAATCCGCAAGCGGAAGACGTCACGCACGACTGCGTGTGTGTGTGTGTGTGTGAATGACGTCACGCGACTTGCAACTTGTTGGGGTTGGTTACGTGGGGGGTGACGACCGGCTGTGTCCGCCTCCGCCGGGTTTCGCGCTCCGTGAGCGAGGAGGAGGAGGCTGCTGCTGGTGGTGGTGGTAGCAAGAGGCCATGGCGGGCACCCGCGACGAGTCCGTGCTGTGTCTCTTCGACGTGGATGGCACCCTGACGCCGGCGCGCCAGGTGAGGCGACACCAGCCCAGCCCCCCCGCCCCCCTCTCTCTCTCTCTCTCGCCTCCCCTAGGTCGACACAGCCTGAAATCATAAAGCGAAAACTACTGCGGTCTCAAACTTTGTCGGTGTTGTTTGACCAGGTGGGGGAGGAGGCCCGCTGAGATGTAGTTATGCCCGTGGCTCTATGGGTTTTGTGTGTGTCATTAGTACACCAATTCCCAAGCTTGGGTAAGGCCGCAAAACAACAGCAAGAACAGTCCCAGAACACACCAAGGCAACGCACAGACCCTCAATGAAATTGCACGTGAAAAGACCACTCATTCATTAAGCAGGTATTTTGGCTACCATGCGGTGGGCAGAGCAGCAATGTACATTGTTGTACTTTACTTCTATGCTTTTGCGTCTATGCTTCCACCTTCACCAACCCGCGCTGACCGGTGTGGTATAAGCTATGGTGAAACAGCTCCCCATGACACCCGCCACTGCCTTTATCCAGCAGTGGATTGACAAAACTGGACATGGCACAAGTGAGAGAGAGGAGGGAGTCAGCCAGGCTTGAACATATAATCTCGGAGATGGTGGCTCGTTGTTTCTCGCACAGCCATTATGAACCTCGGAGAGAGAGAGAGAACAAAACACCCAAGCCCAGGAATTGTACCCAGGTTCTGAACATTGTTGACACTTTGTGACATGGCTGTCATGAACCCCCTGCCTGCCCCCCCTCAGAGATACCAGCTCACACTAAACAGCACGTGCAACAAGAGTCTACATCCAGTGGGGCAGAGGCTTCACTCTGTGTAATTAATCTGGCGGCTTGAGTTAACTTTCACGGCAGTGGGCAATATCAGTGGCCGGTGATGTCTTAACTGGTCCTGGTCCCTACCTCCGCCAACCTGCACTGACCAGCGTGGTGCAGTATGGTCAAACCACCCCCAACACGGTGTCGGAGAGGCCTTTAAACAGCAGTGGATTGACAAGGGATTCAAAACATGTTTTGATCATGAGCAAATCCTGCTGTCCCTCCTGATCCTGCCCATCTCCTCCCCCTACCCACCCCACATCTCTTCGCAGACAATTTCTCCGGATATGCAGGATTTGCTGCAGAGGCTGAGGAGACAAGTTCGAATCGGGGTTGTGGGTGGTTCCGACTTTTGCAAGATCATCGAGCAGCTGGGAGGCAGCGAGGATTATGGTGAGAGCGAGTTTGTGCATATCCACTGCTGCGTCTTTGCTCGCTAACAGCACTTGTCCCCAACAGCCTAATTGGCTACAGGGGGATCTTTGCATTTGTGACTAACGCTCAGCCTCTTTCACCTTCTCGCTTGGCAGTGGTGAACCAGTTTGACTATGTGTTTGCGGAGAACGGTCTGGTGGCATACAAGGATGGTCGCCTCTTTGCCCAACAGGTATTGTCGTGTCTGACACCCACCACGACCACCATCGCCACGACCACCAAATGTCAACTTTTTTTTTAACAAACATGTAGCGACTCTGCCGTTCCACAACCGATGAATCGTCACCATTCAGGCTCGTGGTGTAGTTCGAGATGCCGGCGTTTTTGTCCTGGTGGCGGGTGTAGATTCCACAACAGAATCTATCATGGAGCAAAGCTGTTGTAGCTATAATGGTACGAATCTGTAGTGTCTGCGATGGCATAATTCTATCGATTATAGTGGTGTGGATCTTTCAAAATGTATAGTTGTAGGTCTTTTAAAGTCTATAATGTTATTCTATAGTGAAACATGTCTTTGCTGTGTCAATTTATAGTGGTGGAGAAGTGGTTAGGTCACTGCACCGTGAAACTGGCGACCTGCATTGCATTCCCGGCCACGGCTAGCCTCAGTAGTGAGTGATATCTAAAACGTGCTCATGGCTGTGCTGCCATCAGCCATACTGGCCACCGTGGTGAAGTATGGTTACGCAACCCCCGTAACTGGAATGCATGTGGTATGGTGATGTGCCGGTTATACAAGGCATGGTGGGAGGACAGATCCTCTTTATTACAACCTCGTCTAAGACGTTTGTCCAGCATTGAAGAGTAGGCCAAAATGTCCTCGGGAGGGGCCCTCTAGAGCTTGCTCCCATAGAGTTCTCCAGAGGCACGGGCAAGACATTGCAGCGCTGCACTTTTACCTCTGCACGTGATCCAGTTCATTTATTGTGAGCGTGAGATTTAATTTGATTTCATGAGTTGACGTATCGTGCTCCTCGTAGCGGCGACGGTCCATCGCGGTGCTGACCGAGGCTTCTCCCCCCCCACCCCCCCCCCCACGTGTTCCCCATCCCCGCTCAGAGCATCCAGAGTCACCTGGGTGAGGAGATCCTCCAGGAATTCATCAACTACTGCCTCGCCTACATGAGCCACATCCGCCTGCCTCGCAAGAGGTTCGGGCCCCCCCTCGCCCCACCGTACCCTCCCCCGAGCCTCTGATCCTCAGCGGTTTTTCCGGGTGGCGTGGATTTTTTTCCGTGTCCTCCGGTTTTTCCCTCCACATTTAGAATCAATATCACGCATTTAGAGTGTTTGGCCGGTTAATTTTTGCCACGAACCTCAATACCTTGCGAATCTCGTTAAGGAACATAAACCATTACGCGAACTCCAGTCGTCCTCATCGCGGATTTTGGCTGGCCGTCGGAACGCTCACTACATCGCGTGCTTTCAGATGCGCTTTTGTGGCCATCTGGAATGCTCTGCTATGCCTTCCGATATTAGGAAGCTGTGGGAGCTATGCACTTGTAAATCTAGATTGAAAACTCATTTCATCTTTAGAACTAATTTTTTCTTAGTTTGTTGTCCTTCCCCCGCATCTGTGATTAGCATGCTTTGGCTACGTATGGTGCGAAATAAGTTCAACATAGATACATATCAACGTTTCTCTGGGTCGCTTGGATTTTTCTCCGGGTCCTCCAGTTTTTCCCTCCACATTTAGATTCAACGTGCGTTTAGAGAATTTGGCTGCAATACATTTCTACATGATAAGCCACTTCATTGAGCTATCATTTGTGGCCGGGTCACTTCTGAAAAATATCTCTATAGCTCAGTGGGCCTTATATGGTAAAATAAAAATAGTTTAGTGGTTTGGTTTACACGACCGTTAGAAATCAAATCGTTACATCGTCAATTGACTAGTACCTTCACAATCCGTGCCATTCTTATAGCGCAAGGCTCTCGTGTAGGAAGGCACTGCTGTTTTCACAGAATCAGTGTGAAGTAGTTTTGCAGTAGTGGGTGATGGTTGCTATGCGTATTCCCAATTGAGTAATTTGCGAGTATTTTTTTTAATGGCTCATTCCTTAACACGTTTTTAGGTGTCGTTTATATGTTTTTTTAGTGTTTAAAATTAGTTTACAGTATGAAATTAGCATGAACATAAAAATAGATTTTAAAAAATATCCTACCTAAAAAGTTACTGAATTTACTGCGCTGTACTTCACACTCCAATCTCAAGACCCAGCATGGGGTGATGATAGGGGTGTAGAATTCGAAGTGGTTATTCAGAGTCTGAATCCAACTCAATCAGTTGTGATGGAGGTTCGCCAGATCGGCCCGGGACCGTCGGATTATGTTGGAAGCCGCATAATTGCGCGCCGGATAATCGATGTGCTTGTGCACCACAGCCAACGCAGCAGTCGCAGCAACATTAAATAGTTTGCGTATCGAGAGAGTGGGCGTTGATTTCCGCTCGTTAACTGGAGCCGCGGTGTCCGTGCGTCTGCTGTGCTTTGCGTCGGTGCGCACGCAAGGGGAACCTTCATCGAGTTCCGGAATGGCATGCTCAACGTGTGTCCCGTGGGGAGAAGCTGCACCCAGGAGGAGCGACTCGAATTCTACGAGCTTGACAAGGTGCGCTTGCTCGCGTGCGCAGCGCCTCGCCCCCGATGGCCTCGGATCGTCACGCGCACACTCTCATCGCGCGCCCACCGAGGCAGACGGGGATGTTCAATTATGGGCGGTGGTGAACACTCGCATCTCGTGGCAAGAAGTGCCTGGGTTCGCATCCCAACTCAGGCGCCTTTCTGCGTGGATTTTGTACGCTCCTCCCCCTGTTCTGCAGAGAGTGCGGGAGTGCGAGTGATTGGGTGTGTATGTCAGGGAGTGTGTGAGTGATGTTAGCGGTTAGCGCGCTGCGCTACGAATCCAGCGACCCAAGTTCGATTCCCGTTCACGTCCAACACCAGTGACGATTTTCTGAATCGGTTCTGGTGCGGTGTGTAAACATCACAGCTGGGGAGACAAAGGCGGCCGGGCGTGGCACTGGCCACCCCACCCCCTCGTTAACAGCACTTGCCCCAACAGTCTGTTAAGGGTATATGGGGGATATTTGTGTGAGTGAATGTGAGACTTGAGTGTAATTTGTATGTTATCCCGGGTTCAATACCAACACAATGTAGTTGCTATTGGCCAAACATCCAATGGCAGAGCCAGGAATTTCAGGTAGGATTGAAAAATAATAGGAGTTGTTAGTAAGTAAGGACTTGTCGTTTGCTTTTTATTCGACGCGTGTGCGGCGATGGCGCAGCCATCGATCGAGGGTCGAATTCGAACCGTGTGTTATCGGCATCGCGCTCAGGGAAGTCGTGTACTGTGTATACACAACTGCGCACAATTCTGAGTCACTTATAACTGCTTTGCCGTTACTTATTGCCAATTATGGACTCAGACTATTGTCCTATCATCTCATAGAGTCCCTGGCACGTAATAATATGCTACAGTGGCAGTGGGTGTCGCAAAATGCCGATTTATTACTAATAAACCCCAATGATCCGATCGAAATTAGGGATTTCGATCGGATCATTGGGGGGGCATGTGCCACCCCACCCCCCCCTCCACTGACTCCGCCAGTGCAAACATCCCAGTGCTGAATATTTACCTGCAATTTACTCCATTGCGCTTAAACAAAGCAATATTGCCCCGTCCAGCAACGAGCTCACCGAGTCTTGAGACTCGGTGAGACTTTCCAGTGTAATCCAGCACAGTACTACTAACGGTTGAAAGTAGAGCTGGGCTATGCGATTAACGAATTGATTACTCCCCCAGAGGCTGCCGGTTAGAGCTCTGGACTTGCAATCCAACTGCCGCATCTCTCTGCTGCAGTTGAGGTGAACCTGAAATAGAAACTTTTGTTGGTACTCGGTACATCCCCGAAAGTTGACCGTCCAAATCGATCGAACGATTGGTAAAAAAAAATCTGAGAACACAAAGCAGCTATCCGTTGGTATCCGTGCTGCTAATAAAATACTTCCGATCCACCAACGCATGGTGGAAAGCGTCGCGTAATCCTCGCGTGCGCGCGGTTTCTCACGACTTGTATGCACGAGGCAAAGAAGCCTTAAGTGCCCGATGCACACCTTGGCAAATGTCTCCTGACATGTTGGTGAAAATGCGCTCATTGGCCAGTTCTGCGAATGGGAGATGATGCAACCTCAGTCCAAATTTCTAAATCATCCAAAAAAATACGGGCCCTACAGCTACCGCGGATAATACGAGTCGTGGGTAATAGGACAGCGGATAAGAGGAGTTCACCTGTAATAATAATAATTTGCATCTATATAGCGCCTGAATGCTATAAGCATATCTGGATGCTTCACAGGGACACTTGAATGGGTTTTGACAAAAGACGAAACTGCGTCATTGAATTACGGCTCCCCCCATCTGTGTACAGCAACTTGAGATGCATCACACGGAGACACTCTTGTACGGAAAAAAATACCAATTGTGTTTTTTGCTATTTCGTTTTCCGTGAAGGCACCCGAGTTCGACATCATCACAACGCCCACGCCCCTGTAACCTGGTCAAGTTGGGCAATGAAAGTCATGAGATGTTGGCGATAATCTTAGGCAATCAGTCTCAGTGGGTAATGAGCCTTGGGTCAATTGACGTAAAGCTAAATCTCGGTGGGTTTAAGAGGGTTAAGGTTTGGCTGGGTGTTTTCGGGATTAAAATCGTACGATTCAGATCGTGAAGATGCCCGCAGTAGTGCGTGGGGAAAGCTGTTGAGGGATTCTCAGCCACGCGGCGCAACCGCGAAAACGGCGCGGAGATTATCCGCCGGCTGTGAAAACTTTAAATGAAACTCGTACACAAACTGTTTCATTATTGATAAAACATCAATGCTAGTGACCAAAAATATGTTAAATTTAATTGTATGGAGTGTTTTCAATTTCCATCTGATGTTTTTGATTCTGTTGTGGGTTTTTAACATTTTATTCCAGAAAGAAAATATCCGACAAAAGTTCGTTGAAGACTTGCGGGAAAAGTTTGCCGGGAAGGGTCTGGTGTTCTCGATAGGTGAGTAGTGGACGGGTCGATACCTGGCATGGACTTTAAAAATAACTACCGGAACCTGGAGCCACTTTTGCACAGGGAATGACTGGGAGATTTCAGACCAATGAATGGATCATAAAGTAGGAATGTGGCACTGTGACAGCCATACAAAACCTGGCCCCAGCATTTCGAGGAACTGGGGTTTAGAACAATTTTCTCTCATTTACGTACTCATTACTTTCCTGTTCCCTCCCTCCCGCCCACCTGCCCGCTTGCCCTCCCTCGCTCCCTCCCTCCCTCCCTCCTCATCTCTCTCCACTCATCTCCCCATCTTTTTTTCCCCCACGATCTTCTCCACTCTCTCCTTTCCTCACCTCCTCACCCCCATTTAGTCCTCCCCATTCTCACACTCTTCCATAGTCCACCTTCTCTCCCTCCCTCTCACTCGCTCCTCACATCTTGCCTCGTCTCTCTCTCCCTCCCCCCTCCCTCCCCCCAGGAGGACAGATCAGCTTTGACGTGTTCCCTGAGGGATGGGACAAGCGCTTCTGCCTCGGCCTCCTGGCTCCCGACCGCCTCCGCACCGTGCACTTCTTCGGAGACAAAACCATGGCGGTCAGAACGAACGCCCATGCAGCCCCTCCCTCCCTCCCTCTCACTGCACCGCTCTCTTCTCACACTCCATACCCTATCCTTTCCGTCCCTCCCTCCCATGCACCCACCCTATTATCTCCATCTATCCCTCCCATGCACCCACCCTCTCCTCTTTTCACACAACAATGTCCTGTCCTGTCACCCACTCACTCACACACCCACACACACACTCTCTCTATATCCTCCATCTCTCTCCGCCCGCCCCCCCCCACCAATACACCTTCCTTTCTCCCATCCACCCACCGAGAGACACTTCCTCCCTCCCACCCACGCAGCCACCTCGACTCCTTTCCACCCACCTACCAAACCTTCCTCCCTCCTCCCAGCCCTCTCATCCACCCTTCACCGATCCCCGCACACACCAGTGGGGTGACGCACGGCTCAGACGGCTACCACGACCAACACCTTCGTCCCAAAAGCGGACTGACAAAGGGCTGATGATGATGACATTTTTTTATGAACATTTTGTAATTATAGTAATTGGCGACCGCGGCATCTCCTCTCTCTCTCTCTCTGCCCACCAGGGTGGAAACGACCACGAGATCTTTTACGATGAGCGTACGATCGGACACACGGTGACGTCTCCAGACGACACGCGCAGGCAGCTGGAGGAGCTCTTCCCTCTCAGCTGAATGTGACCTACCCCGGGGATGAACCTAGGGGATAACCTGAAGAAAAACCCAGGGATAACCCAGTACTAGCCCAGGGGTAAGCCAGAGAGAACCGAAGGATAACGTAGGGATAACCCAAGAGTTACCCAGGGAATATCCAGGAACAATTGGAATGAACCCAAGGACGATTGGGGAACACTTGGGGACAACCACGATATGAAGAGCATGAAATATAAGTATATAATTCCATTACATTTGTAATTGGTATCTACATTACACACAGACACAGTTAATTGGTCATTTGCATCTCATGATATTTCCCCAGGCAGTTATTAGTAATTTGAATAAATGTCTGTCCATCTCTGCGGTGACCAGCGGTCACTCGTTCGATGATCTGGGGCTGGTGGGGATGATCGGGTCGAAGTTGGTGATTATTGGTGCATATAGAAATTAAGTTAACATCGCCTCCTCCCCACCAAGTTTAAATATAAAAGTTATGGAAACGGCCGCTGCAGGGGCTTCATACACCTGGCCACCCTTGGTGGTAGTGGTACCGGTCACGCTTATAGCGGTTTTAGTAGTGGTGGAGGTGAGAGATGTAACAATGTAGCGACGGTGGTGGCGGTAAATTTATGTACGTATAGGTGATCAAGGAGAAGACCTAAGAGCAGATGGTGGGAGTCTAAACTAAACGACTGAACTTATTGTTTATTTTACCAGATAAGAAGTGACCTGGCTATCAAAAACGATAGCTCAAATAAAGTGGCCTATCATGTGGACATTTATAGCAGCCGAATAGTCTTTAAACGCACGTTTATAAATTTGGAAGGTAAAAATCGGAGGACCCGGAGAAAAATCCACGCGACCACGGGGAGAACATGGGCGTCTGGGTCGGGATCGAACCCACGATCTCTAGTATACCAGGCGAGGTAGTTAACATCTCACCACCGTGCCACCCATCTGTCGAGACTACTACTGCCAGAGCAGACCTTGGAGGTTTGCCGCGTGCCTCCTGTGCAGCAGCTGTGGGATCTGGCGGAGGGTAGAATGTGTTGGGGAGGAGCTGATGGTGGTGGTAGCTTCAACGGCTTTGACCTCGATGACGTCTTGATCTTTTTAAATAACTAATGAAGTATTCAGGCTAGGCCTAAAGAGTGGCAGTGCGTGAAATTCAAGTGGTGACGGGTTCCAGAGCAGGGGAGCAGCAGCCAAGAAGGAGCGACTGCCCCCTCCCTTCATCGTTTGCAGATTTCCTCGTCGACTCAGCCGGGGATCGCTATTTGCAGAGTGGAGGGCACGTGCAGGGCTTGGGAGAGTGATGTGGGGGGTGAGATACCCCGTGAAGAATCTTGAAGACCATCACAGCAATCTTGCACTCAATCCAAATAGTTGTGTTGTTTACATTGTGGTTGCTGAGCACAGGACCGAAGGCCTGAAACGCCGAGTGACCAGCAACAAAAAAACAGCGCTGTTGAAATGTGTAATGGATATAAGAGTTGACACGTGTCCTGAATTGAGCAAAGGTTAAGATGAGAACGTTTGGTGGGGAAGGAGATGATGAGAGCTAAGAAGTAGAATGAGACACTTTACACAGTTGCTGAGGCCAGCGACCTCAAGGCCCAAAACTTTACAACGGCTAGAACTATACATGTTACGATAGATAGGCCTCGGCAAGGTAAGGTTAATTTACCCTTTTTACTGGGTAAAAGGGTAAAGGTGTTGATATGCTCAGGGGTAAGGTAAAGGGTAGGGTAAAAGTAGCACGAAGTATTGACCGGTAAATACCTTGTTTACCGTAAACATCTTGTTTACCGCTCGCTAAAAGCTCCGTGACGCAGTCCGTGGCCTCCATTTAAAATTGGAATCAAGAGTGTTCTATATGAATAAAGCGCTCTACCTAGCATTTACCTGTTATAAACCTTTTTCATGTGTAGTAGTACCCCAGTAATTACCCTGTAATCGGGTTATTTGTATGGGGTAAGGGTAAAAGGTCGCGTAAAGGAAGGCTCGTTACTTTTGACCTTTTACCTTACTTTGCTAAAGGGTAAAAGGTAAGGGATAGAGTGATTGCATTGTGGTAAGGGTAAAGGTAGGCTCGTAGTTTTTACCTTACCTTGCAGAGGCCTAACAATAGATGAGAGTGTATTGTGTACCTGCAAGTGCGGTGGTAGTTGGAGACGAAACGCCCGGGTCTGGTGGTGAACAATCTGTGGGTGAGGACGAGTTGAGTAGTCTTGAGTCTCGTCGCATTCTGCAGTCAATCTGTTTTTTTACGTGCCAATATTTGTTCAGGATGGCCGCAGAGTAATGAATTAATTTCACGAAAATTCGATTGAAAGCTTTCGTGACTGCAGGGATTCATCTTCTTGGTTCTTTCGGTAAAGTCGTGTAGAAGGGAAATCATAAAAAAATCAAACATTAAATAATTCTCACGACGTTTCGGCCACAACGCAAGCAGCCGTCCTCGGGTGAAGAACAGGTATGTCGGAAAGACAGCGTCTGAATGAACACCACCAGGCTTGGAAGCGTAACATTCCGTAAACAGGGCGACGCTGGCAACAAAACTGACACCTTTTTTTTACAAGGAGTCATGTTTACATAGACCACAATACCTGCAGTCATAATGCAAAAAAACACATAACTCTGATAATGTATGCACTGTCCTTGAAGTTGATTGGCGACGCTACGAAGGACATTGTCGTCGTAGCGTGGAGGATTTGGCAGCCAATGTTATGATTCGTTTATCGATTGTTGGGGTCACAACAATGTAATCGCCAAATTTTGGTTGTGAGAATTTGCCGTGAAGCTCTTTTGGCGGTGAGCTGACACGATAACAATTGGCTCGTTTAAAGCCCTTGTACACCGTGCGACGGTTCGAATGTTTGGTCCGCGTCAATAACGCCTTAGAAAGGAAAGAAGTCTAAAATAGACGATGTCCATCTACCCCTCTGGGCCTCTCTCTGTGCTGTGAGGGGCCATTGCACCGAGCGCTTTCGCAAGATAATTTGTTCAAGCGGCCGAACCCAAAATGTAATTACGAGACATTAATACCTTCATTACCGCATTTAGCATCGCGATAAACGCCTTGCCTTGCAGAGAAACGTTTATGCCGCAACACGTGGTCATTTCTAAATTTAGCACGAGTTTAGAAGCCACGCTGTGGTCGGTTTCACCCCCGAGTAGAAATCGTCAGTGCAGTTGTGGCAGGGCCACCCTAGGTGGCACCTGTTGACCAGGTTTCACTGTCGCTTTGAATCGTGAAAACGCCGTCACCACCTCGTCGCATTACTGCCACAATTGTGCTTCCAGTTACGATGCTCGCTGTTACGTAGCGAATTTGCGTCTTCGCTTGTGTACAACTGTTACGGTGGAATTTTTTTTTTAAATCATGGGCAAATTTTAAAATGAAGGGAATAAATGATGGTAAAATCTAACATTTGACATCTAATCTTTTAACGACGTCTACGCTGGTGTTCTAAGTGGAATTAGCAAAGAACGTCGCAAACTGACGTTAAAGACCTCTCTGCACTGCCGCTGGTTAAACGGTGGCCATCATGGCGTGATGATGCACGCCTGCGATACAGCGCCTTGGGAGGCAAGGGTTGGTGGGTCACCCAAGAGATTTGTGAAACTCCCAAACCCGCTGGGCTGTGATGTGGTCAGGAAATGGTAGGGCAGCAAGTAGGTTTCAGGAAGCTGCCTACACACCTTGGAGTGTTATAAAAACTATTAACTTTTTATTTTACCAGGTAAGGCTCACTGAGCTATTTAGCTATTTTTCAGAAACGACCTGGATATCACAAATGATAGTGCAACGAAGCAGCTTATGTGGAAATGTATAGAAGCCAAATACTCTAAACGCGTGATGTTGATGATAAATTAGGAGGGAAAAACTGGGCGACCCGGAGAAAAAATCCACACGACCACGGGGGAGAGAGACACGCAAACTCCAAATATACAGCAGGTATCAGGGTAGGGATCGAACCCACGACTTCCTGTATACCAGGCGAGGTAGTGAACATCTGGCCACTGTGGTCCCCTTTGTATACATGGTGAGTTGTCTTTCCGGTATCCCAGCTTTGTTTCGGTACTTGTGAAACATTTCGTTTCAAAAGAAAAGTCTTAAGACTCGGGCAATCCTGGATAAAGCTATTTACAAAAACTATTCATTAATCGCGATTTTTTTCTCTCTCGTTTACCCAAGAAAGCCTCACCGAGTCTCGTGACTTTTTTCTGTATGGTCTTGGCAAGTTGCTGGACAGCTGTTCAAAAGAGCTTCATAGCTCATCGGATTCCTCCAGTATAAATAAACATTCTGAAGTTTACGCAGTATGGGGGCTATGTTGCTGCCGTGTTTGCGCGACTCTAAATTTAATAAATTGCAGGTCGGTTTTTTTTTTACAGCAATGGGATGTTCGGTCAACACCAGCTACATTCCATGATTATTATTTTGTTTAGCTCTGGGAGGAAAACCGGAGAGCCTGGAGCAAACCCTTTTGCAGAACACAGGGGGAGAGGACGCGCACAAACCGCGCGGAAAAAGCTGCCCGAGTTCAGGACTCGAACCCAGGCCCCGATAGTCGTCGTTGCCTCCACCGTGGCCCTGCCGTCCTCGCCTGCCGGGTCAGGGGTGTGATGAGCCGAGGCCGTTCGTGGCGAGCCTGATCCACGTGCGGTGTATACGCAGTGGGCTGGGGGGGGTGCATCACGTGTACAGCTGCCCGCAGTAAGCCGGTTTAACAACAACAACAACAAAGGGCGCAAGTGACATTGAGTGGAATTAAATCTCTCACCGAGCTGGGGGGGGGGGCGGTGTGGGGGTCAGGGGTCAACTTCCATCCCCCCAAATCCATCTGCGGCATCATAGTCGCGCCGTCGGGGAGGCGTTTTTGGAGGAAACCCGCGCAGTCAGCGCGCGGCGAAACGGGAGCCAAGGCTGATTAAACGTAAGCAGATTACAGACTGCGCTACGCGCGCACCTTTCAACGCTCTGCGCACGGACGTGGCGCTTTTTGCGTAACGGCACCCCCCGTGTTCCAAACAAAACAACAACAAACCGCGAACGATGCCCAAGGCGATACAATTTCTTGCTCCGCTGGACTTTCGCAAAGCGCGCTCACCGGCGTGGTGAAGTATGGTCAAACGAAGCACCCATTACTGGTACGGCGTGGGGGGGGGGAGCCTTCTGTCAGCAGTGGGCTGACACAGGGTGGCATATTCTTATTCCTGACTTGAAATAGTTAAAAACAACAACGGGTTTTTGTTTTACTGACAACGGACTAAAATGTGTCAACATTTCATCCGCGTGGCCTTTGGTTGGTGGACACCCATTGTACGGTGGAGCCATCGCTGTGATCCACCGCTGTAACGAGGACCTCACCACGTCGTGTCACATCTAGGCCGTAGCTCAACCATACTTCACCACGCTGGTCAGCGCGTGTCGTTTGGCGGAAACGCAGGGCCTGCAATGGTTCTGATAGCGCTCGTCATTGTCCGCCGCCGCTGGAAATCGAACCGACGTCGTCGGGTTCGGAGCGCAATGCTGCAACCACCGCGCCACCGCTCACCAAGCGTTGCTGCAATGTTGGGTGACGTTGGCACCGCTGGTGGGACGTTGGCAGGACGTCGGCTTGCTCGGGACAACAGGTGGGATCAGGTTGGGCGCCACGGTGTTGAGATGCCAACCACCTCCGTCTGGTATACAGGAGGTTGCGGGTTGTATCCCGACCCTGACGCCTGCTGTACATTTCGAGTTTCCAATGTCCTCCGCGTGGTCGCGTGGATTTTTTTCTCCGTGTCCTCTGTGTTTTTTTTTCTCTTCTCCCTCCACATTTTGAATCGTTTTAAGGTGGAACCAGTCAGTGTCCTGTGACGGAGAGACCCATCGTCCCAATAGTTTCTCTCGCCTTGTAAATAACCCCCTCGCACAGGTGACAACCCATCCAGTCAGAGCTTGCGGGGGGGGGGTGTCAAGACACAGGTCGCTTTATTTAAACCTCCAGCACAAGCTCGTGCGAAACAATAACAACAATAAACAGGACGCTTACATAACGACGACAATCGCCACGTGTCGGGCAATGCCCCCACAGTCACTCCTTTAAGTAGGTCACGTGCATCGTGGGCTCACATCACTGGCATCATCGTCGTCGTTATAACGATCATCGGCGAAATCGACATTATTCTGCCGGGGTGGGTGGGTGGTCGACAAACCATAAGTACCAACCGATTTTTTTTTGGGGAGGGGGGTAAGTCCACAGTACTTGTCCCTTGGATATTAGTCTGAACGCCGGCGTATATAGGAATGTGGAATTGTCACACGCGGCCCAGGGCTTCCAACGACGCCCTTACGCGTGAGCGGGGAGGCCGATTGCTTCCACTTGGGGCCCGGTTCGTGCGGCGATGGGGACGATTTACGGTTTTTAAATCCTTTATATTAAGTTCGCTTGCTTGCTTGCGACTGTGCAAATTTTTTTTTAACCCACTTCCCGTGATCCAATCGAGCTGATATTTTCCACACAGACTCGTTGTGCGTGACAATTAATTTTCGTGAAAATTTTTTTCCTAAATTTTACACTATTTAGGGAAATTTTTTAAAATATTTAATTACCAATTGCTTAATGCTGGCAGACAATCATCTGACCCATAGGTGGCAGCCATCTCAAGCCAGAGGACGAGAGGACTCTAGCAGCCACGCATATAAAGGATTTATAGTGAAAAACTTTGTTTTTACGGGTTAAAATTTTCATCGCTTTTTTTATAGAAACGGACAACACCCCCCCCCCACCCCCCCTCCGTGCTGCTTTCAAATGCAGAAGAGATGGGAGAGAGAAGTAATGGGTTTGGGGTGTCATTGGAGAAGATGTTGTTAGGAGGTGGGCTGACAGATGCTGGTTGTTGGTGGTGATGGCGATGGAGACTATGATAATACTGCCTAACGTGATGATAATAATACTAATAACCTCTATTTTATAAAGCCCCTTTCACATCGCAGTGTCTCAAGGCGCTGTCCATGAAAATAAAACTACACTCGCAAGTGGAGATGTAATTGAAGCGAAATAGGAAGCTGATAACAGTATCGACGACGACTGCCCTGGAAATTCCAATAAAATAAATAACTATGATAAAAGCGAATGATAATAAATTGCAGAGCAATCCAAACAGACAACAACAACATTGTTTTGTTAGTCTTCAGTTTCGGGGAAAGGCTGCGGTAGAAACAGCTGAGTTTTAAGATGGTGATTTAAAAAGTGTCACAGGCTCGGAATACCGAATGGATCGAGGAAGGGGATTCCACAATCGTGGCGCCCTGGCTGCAAGAGACTCCGTGTCTCCCAGAGAACACCAACGCAGTCTTGCCCTTGGAATGACGACTAGACCAGAATCAGCTGATGTAAGTTTTCGCAGTGCTGTATAAAACTCGAGCAGATCGGCGAGATATTTGGGAGCCGGCCCATGCAAGGCCTTAAACGCGAGGAACACAATCTTGAAGACGATTTCTGCACTGTGCAGACCGCCAGTGCAGCAAAGAGAGAATCTGAGTAATACGGTCATACGATATGAATCTGTTCTAGATTTGAAGCTTTCGTGACTGCAAGGATTCATATTCTTAGGTTGTTTTTTTCCCACCCTCAACCAGTATATATACAAGGACTGTTTTCTTGGAGTTTTTCTCACTTGATACAGCTATCATGCTGTGACGGTTCCACCTAAAGACGGAAGCTTGTGTTGCCTCCGAAACGTCGTGATTTTTTTTTTACTTTTACTTTTATTAATTTTAATTTTTTACCTACGTGACTTTACCGAAAAAACCTACGAATATAGATATGAATCTGGTTAAATCCCTGGCAGCTGAGTTTTGAATGTATTGTAATCTATTTAAAAAACACTTTTAGAAACGCCAGCAAGCAAGGCATTACGGTAATCCAACCGAGATGAAATAAAGGCATGCATCATCCCTCCGCATCAGGAAGGGACAATGTAGGTCTTCGGATGAGATGGAGATATGTTGCGTGGACGAAAAAACGAGATTTTGATCATATTACATACGTGGGCTACTCAATACTTCACAACGCGGAGAGCCCAACAACACAATCCCCGTCGTGCCACAATTTAATTTAAGAAAGTTTAGGTGCATCCTCGACTTGACCTCGGCAAGACATGCTTACGTTCATGATGATGATGGCGGTGGTTGAGAGACCGCGACGATGATGAAGATGATGACCTTGTTAAGGATTAACTGGCTACGTTTACAATGAAATATGGGGGGAAATTTGCGAATTCGATTGAGGTTACGAGTTTGTTGCTTCGTACAGAGGCCGGCTTTCATTAAATGTACACGCACAGGGGCATTGATTGGCAGTGCGTGGAGTATCCATGGTTACAAAGTACACGTGGCTGGGGCGTGTTTAGTCGATTCGAGTGGCAGCAAAAATCAATGCGAGATGAATTACATTCGAAACTTATCTCCGTACGTGTAACAGATAAACATCTGTTAATAAAACAGCCAATGACGGCGATGATGGTGACCTTGAGGATTCCCACGACAATAATGACACTGTCCATGACCGCGACGACAATGATGATGATGATGACGACGACGACCACGACAATCTCGACGATGATGACGACGATCTCGACGACGACAATGATGACGACCATCTCGACGATGATGATGATGACCATCTCGACGATGATGATGATGACGACCATCTCGATGATGGTGATGACGACGACGATCATGATGATGACGACCATCTCGACGATGATGATGATGACCATCTCGACGATGATGATGACGACCATCTCGATGATGGTGATGACGACGACGATCATGATGATGACGACCATCTCGACGATGATGATGATGACGACCATCTCGACAACGACGATGACGACGACCATCTCGACGACGATGATGATGATGACCATCTCGACGACGTTGATGACGACGACGTTGATGGCGACGACGATGACGACGATCTCGACGACGGGCCACCGCCATCACGAGTTGATCCTCTCGCCACACGTCTCGAGCGGCCACTTTGTGGCGCCGCCCTGGACGTCGATGGACTCGTGGCTCCAGGCCAGGACGTTGCCGCGCAGGTCGCTGGAGCAGCCGGCCAGGGAGGCCACCTCGGAGGCCGAGAGGACGCGGTTCCACATCTGTAGGTCGGCCAGCTCGCCGACGAAGGCCTGCATCGCGTCGAAACGACCGCCAATCTTGTCCTGTGGCGGATGCGGGGGGGGGGTAAGGAAACAGAATCAGAATTTCGATTTAAAGCTTTCGTGACTGCAGGGATTCATCTTCTTGGTTCTTTCGGTAAAGTCACGTAGAAGGGAAATAATAAAATAATACAAATTAAACATAATAAAATAATTATCACGACGTTTCTGCCACAACGCAAGCAGCCGTCCTCAGGTGAAGAAACAAGTCTGTCGCTGTCTTTCCAACAGACCTGCTTGCGTTGTGGCCGAAACGTCGTGAGAATTATTTTATTATTTTTATTTTCAGAATCAGAATGTTTATCCTGGAGAAATCCGATGAGCTACGAAGCTCTTTTTCACAGATGTCCAGTCGTGTGGACCGTGAGCGTGTGTGCGTGCGTGTGGCAGGGTTTGTGAAGGACGCTGCTGCTGCTGGGCAGTTGGAGGCAGTCGCCCTCCAGCAACAACGGGGGGCGGAGGAGCGACGCTCACAACAACGAGCGGAGCGCCGGGCGGCTAAAACGCAGACAGTTGGCATAGTGGGGAGCAAAGTTGGTTCATCTGCCAGTCATCTCGGCCAGTCAACCCAAAACACCTGGGGCCGCCCAGTGACCTCCTGTCAGTGAGATATGTACATGCCACACAAGCTCCGGTTGACCGCTGCAAAGTATGATCTTGTGGTTTGATTATAGTGTGCCGATCTTAAAGGTGCGTTGAAAAATGTTGATACTCCTACTGATACTCCTGCTGTTGTGGAGTGACTCATGCTGCCAGCGATGGCTGCAAAGTTTGGTAGTTCATGTTATGTATTTCGTTTATTGTAAATTTTAAATCACAGTTCCTATGATCACTGTTACATTGTTTTAATAGCTTTATTTTGGTGATTTCGAAAACGTTTTGGTTTAGCCATATTTGTTTGTTGTAGTACAGAGTTATACTGTTAACTTTAATCTAAATTGTCTAATGGTTGTTATTGTTTGACTTGCATCCCACTGGGATTTTTGAACACAGCATTGATATACGGTGCTTTTTCTGGTAACCTTTGCTGTTTTTTTCCTGGATTTTTCTGTTTGCGCTTAGTCACTTCAAGATGTTTCTTGTTCATGTTTTTGTTTGTTGCGGTTGCACCCGATTCAAGAGCCGAATGGCTCACAGGGCTACACCTAATAAATGAAACTGAAAACTGAAGCTGAACAGATATGAATACAAAGCAATTATATTTTATCCATGCAGAACACACATCTCGGGGGTGTTTTACAGTCGGAGCAAAAACACACTCAAAGCACATTGCCCAATCAATCCCGGTAAAAAAAAAAAATCTTATTCGATTTAAAATGTTATATTACGTCAGCTGCATTCTTGATGTGACTTGAAAGAGAGTTCCGGCCGCTGAGAGGATAGCAACTCAAAGGTCCTCGCCTCATTGCTGATTCCACCGTCGTTCCCACTCTCCACCGACTACCAACCCCAACCTGAACCTTGGCCCTGAACCCGTGACCCTTAACCCCCCCCCCGCCCTGTTCCTTGATCATCTCATTCGCTCGGAAAATCAATGGCAGTTGAAGAGGAAGTTAAAAACTCGTATTTTTCCCCCATCTCCCTCCAAACCGTGTACGGAGTTGGAAGAGTGCATAAGCCTGTTTGTAGAGCCAGTGGGTCGAGATTCCTCGTTCCTATGACAGGGGAAGTGAGTCTATCCATATGGTAAACGGAGTTGTCGGACTTCCACACAGAGTGGTACTGGAATGCCTCGATTTACGAAATGGATGCGTTCTTTAAAAAAAACGCGTTAAACGAAATGTCGTACATAGGAACGGATTTTTCCATTAATTTAATAATGAAAATGAGTGGTATGTTTTGGACAGTAATGGCAACTCTACAGTACTAATATCCTAAAAATGCACACCTATATAATTGTTCACTGTACAATATGAATAAAGAGCATGAATCTTTTTCCAGTTCGCCATGGGAATCCAGTTTACCACGGAAGCCCAGTTTACCATGGGAGTCCAGTTTACCACGGAAGCCCAGTCCACTATGGGAGTCCAGTTTACCACGGAAGTCCAGTTCACCATGGAAGCCCAGTTTACCACGGAAGCCCAGTCCACTATGGGAGTCCAGTTTACCACGGAAGCCCAGTTCACCATGGAAGCCCAGTTTACCACGGAAGCCCAGTCCACTATGGGAGTCCAGTTTACCACGGAAGTCCAGTTCACCATGGAAGCCCAGTTTACCACGGAAGCCCAGTCCACTATGGGAGTCCAGTTTACCACGGAAGCCCAGTTTACCATGGAAGTCCAATTCACCATGGAAGCCCAGTTCACCACGGAAGTCCAATTCACCATGGGAGTCCAGTTTACCATGTGCAAGAATGAGCAACCTGCAGCTCCGAAGCTGCATGCGGCTCTTTAAGGAACCGCTTCGTGACGTCATTTATCAAGGACCCACCGTCTCGCATTCACCACGCGGCATTGCGGCTCTTGGAATATTGCGTTCATTACCAAATTCGGAAAAAGCAAAGGCGCTCCTTGTTACTTTGATTGCCGAGCCCTGCGGTGTAGCGCGTGGGCAGAGTGAAATTTCGCTCTCGCGCGGAAATTCGATTCCGTTAATGGAAAAGCGTCCGAAATTTGTCAAATTGCGTTAACGCAACATTTCGTCACCCCGAACGATCGTAAATTAAGGGACGCCTGTAAATTATTTTATCGACCCTGGAGGGGTGATGAGCTCAGTCTAACTGTCAACCTCCCGATCGCCAGCCGCTAGCTCTACTGATGAGCCACCTCGCCTTGTCCTGACACAGGACCATACTGACTACATCCGGCGCCACGATAAACGAGTTGTTCTGTGTGTGCGTCTGTTCGCATACTATAAATACTCTAGCACAGTGTTCTTCATTGCAAGACCCGCGTGCCACTGACGGCCCCTCGGTGGCCTTCAGTGCGGCCCTTCACGTGGGGCCCCAAGCAACTCGTGGCTACCACCGGATGGATGACACCCGACTCGACACACGCAGACACAGCCAGCTGTAATACCCTACCCAGTAGCCGGATTATCCTAGTAGCAAAAGTAGCGACATATGTAGTAGCTACGGGCTCCGCACTTTCAAGGGCCCCGCGCTAAATGCTTTCAAACTATCAATTCCGGTTCAGTGATTCTGCACTTGCTCTATTACCATAGTACTATACCGCCTTCAACTTTTACGAACGACTGGGTGTTTAAGGTTAGCGATTTGTCGTATTATCTGGCTTCATAGCAAATGAAAACATACAATTACTTCACAATGCAAATAAAAAAAATGTGCGTTTTCATATTTACGTATATATTTATTTATTTAAGGCCCCTTCATAACATATGCGACAGGCCACGCACTAGCTTAATCCGGCACTGGCCCTGCCGGCTTCCTTTCGAATGCAATACGAGACGAAGGAGACAAAACGATGACCGTGATGACGTTGACCTGGTGACCCGGTGACCCGGTAACCTGGTGACCCGGTAACCTGGTGACCCGGTGACCTGGTGACTTGGTGACCTGGTGACCTGGTGACCCGGTGACCCAGTGACCCGGTGACCCCCCCCTGACCTGCTCCTGTCCCAGCACGAGCACCCCGCCGGGCGTGATGGGGTGCCACGGCGCGAGGGCGTCGCCCGTGCCACGCAGGGAGCCATGATGACGTTGACCCAGTGACCCGGTGACCCGGTGACCCCCCCCCCCCTGACCTGCTCCTGTCCCAGCACGAGCACCCCGCCGGGCGTGATGGGGTGCCAGGGCGCGAGGGCGTCGCCCGTGCCACGCAGGGCGCCGTCCTGGAAGGCCTCCCACACCCCGTCCCGCGACGTCCAGGTCACCACCACATGGTGCCACCGGCCGTCGTTCAGCGACAGCGGTAGCTGAGCCATCTTTTGTTGGGGGGGGGGGTGGGGGGGGCGAGGGACGAAGGGGGGGGCAGAGGTTACGTTGGTGACCATATACAGGGGGAGGGGCAGGGGGTGGGGCGGGGTGGGGTGGATGGGAGCACAGGTAAACACGGATCAGCACAGGTGACATGGTCTTCATAAATGCTACTCACTCACATCACTTGCCCCGAAATACTTTAAAGGCTACACGGGGGCTGGGGGGGGGGTCTTTATTTTGCGTCCTTTGTCGGCCGTTCCGTCCAACCACCCCCAGAATTCCGGCCACCTCGACTGAAAACTCATTCCTTTGCAGCAGCTTTTCATGGGTTAGTTTTAATTGCCCCCCCCCCGCACCTCCGATGCGCGCGGTTGGCCACGTACGGGTGGCGAAAGACGTTCAACACGCGTAACCATCCCAGCCACCGCGCGCCGCTCTCTCTCTCTCTCTGTCACCTTGTCGTTGACGAGCAGCTCCACGGGGTTGTGGCCCCACTCCATGAGCACGATCTCGTTGGACTGGCGCGGCACGGCGTACGAGAGCGGCGTGCCCACGCCGCCCGACGCCGAGGAGCGCAGCCAGAGGCTGGCGCTGAACGCGTGCATCTCGGGCAGCGAGGCGGCGGCTCGAGCCACCATGTAGTCCGTGCGCAGCGGGAACGACACCTTGAAGGCATCCGGCGGTGGCGGCGGCGGCGGCGGTGCAGCCGCGTCAACGTCGACACCTGCACGGCGGGGTTTGGGAGCGGTGGTGGTGGTCAGAACCGGCCCTAGACCTTTGGGGGCCCTAAGCAAAATTTGGTTGGAGGCCCCTTTGATGTATGATTTTTTTCACCCACTAGCTAGCAGTGACTCTAGGGGGGCCCTCTGCTGGCCACGGGGCCCTTTGCAATTGCAAGGGTCGCTTAGTGGCTGGGCCGGCTCTGGTGGTGGTGGTGGTGGTAGCGGTCAGCGCGCTGCGACATGAACCCGGCGGCCCGAGTTGGATTCCCCGCTCACGGCCACCAGCAGCAAGTGACGATTTGTCTGGGCCTCCTCTAGGTCGACTCAGAATCAAATGAGTACCTGGCGCGGCGTGTTAAACATCGCCGCTCGGGAGTCAAAGGCCGGCCGGGCGTGATGGTGGCCACCCAGCCCCTCGTGTGCCGTGCCGGCCTTCACAGGTGCTCGCTGACAGCACTTGCCCCAACAGTCTGTAAAGGCTACTCGGGGTGGGGGGGTCTTTATCTTTATGGGGGTCGTGGTCAGGGTCACTGGGTGGGGTTAACTGTGGGCACGGTCGCTGCCGAAGTAAACACGCAATGTCGCGGATCAACATTGGCAAGCGGCTGCAGGCCAACGTTGCTATCACAACGTTCTCCCAAAGCGTTCAGTGTTGACTGGGTCGGTCGGGTTCACTGGGGTAGATAGAATCACCGCGTCAGGGTCAATGGGGCAGGGTCAGAGGTTATTTGTATTATTATTTTTAAATGTTTTACCAGGTAAGGCCCACTGAGATATACAGCTCTTTTTTCAGAAGCGACCTGGTGATCACGAGTGATAGCTCAACGAAGTTGGCTTACCATCACGTGGACATTCATAGCAAATACAGTACTCTAAACGTGTGATTCTAAATGTTGAGAAAAATCCACCGCGACCGCGGGGGAGAGAATATGCACGTTGCAAATATGGAGCAGGCGTCAGGGTCGGGATTGAACCCACGGCCTCCTGCAGACCGGGCGAGGTAGTTAACATCTCATAGCCACGAGGAGAGAGAGAGACAGACACGCACACTCAAAATATACAGCAGGCATCGTCAGGGTCGGGATTGAACCCACTGCCTCCTGTAGACCCGGCGAGGTAGTTAACATCTCATAGCCACGAGGAGAGAGAGAGACAGACACGCACACTCAAAATATACAGCAGGCATCGTCAGGGTCGGGATTGAACCCACTGCCTCCTGCAGACCAGGCGACGTAGTTAACATCTCATAGCCACCGTTGTATTCCCAGCAGCCCCTGCCACCACGAGATGGCGGGAGTAACACGCGCTAGAAACTCGTGGCGCGCCGTTGCACAACTGCAGCACGAGAAAGAGCGGAGAGCTCCTGCTGCGAACCCGGATGGAGGGCGTGCAGGCTGAGTTGACTCCGAAACGTCGTGATTTTTTATTGTTTCATTTTTTAATAATTTTTATTTCATTTTTTACCTACGTGACTTTTACCGAAAGAACTAAGAGTATGAATCCTTGCAGTCACGAAAGCTTCAAATCTAGAATGAGGTGACGACGTTCACTCCGCACTGACGGCGTGATTCGCTTGCTCGATCCCTCGCTCGCTCCGTTCCATCTCTCATCTCTCCGATCACCCGTCTGCGATGTTCGCTCTTCAATGAGCCCCTCCCCTCCTCCCTCCTCCTCTCCCTCTCTACTCACCCCTCAACCCCATCTCCACCACCTAACCATACCCCCCCCCCCCCTCGTTACGCACATCCCTCCTACTCCTCTCCCCCCACTCTATTCCTGCCCCCTTCACCCCCCCCCCCCATTCACACTTCCCGCCCCCCTCCACCCAGAACCCCCCCCTCCACCCCTCCTCCCTTCCATCCATTTAGTAGGTGCCAGAGGTGTGGACTCGAGTCATGTGACTTGGACTCGAGTCAGACTCGAGTCATGAATTTGATGACTTGCGACTCGACTTGGACTTGCATAACAATGACTTTGTCCCACCTCTGGTAGGTGCGCAAAACATCTGTCAAAACTTGACCCCCCCTCCCCTCCCTGACCGCACGCGGACTCTTTACACCCCCCTCCCCCTGAATCCTATAGAACGGCCGATATTTAATCCACGCAGAAAACGATCAAGGATTAATCATATTAACGTGTTTAAGCAAACAGATAGTCCACCGCCGGACTGTCTAACTCATTTAAAGGCCAATGGAGACAAATTATTATCAAGGCCTCACCCCCCCCTCCCCCGGACTCAATGGATGGCTCCTTCCCCCGTCACCTGCCCCCCTCCACTCACGCAGCCCCCCTCCACTCACCCATCAATCCACGCCTCCCTCCATCCCCTCCCCCTACCCCTCTACCCCCTTCTCATTGCCCCCCCCACCCCTCCCCCCACCCCTCCCCCGCGGCCCCTCCCCCCCACCCCTCCCCCGCGGCCCCTCCCCCACCCTTCTCGATGCCTGCAATCCGGTGTCTCAGCTCCCCGAGGGCTTTGTCGATCCGCGCATGCGCAGTGCGGTTCCCCGTGAGCTCGAGCGCGCGCGACTCCAGCAGCTCGCGCACGGCGTCGCGCGCGGCCGTCGCCCAATCGGTGCGGCCCGGCGCCGCGTGCGTCTGGGGGGGGGGGGGCAGAGAGGAACGGGGGGGGTGGGGTGCAGGGTAGGGGAATGGGGGCAGAGAGGAACGGGGGGGGTGGGGTGCAGGGTAGGGGAATGGGGGCAGAGAGGAACGGGGGGGGTGGGGTGCAGGGTAGGGGAATGGGGGTAGAGAGGAACGGGGGGGGTGGGGTGTAGGGTAGGGGAATGGGGGCAGAGAGGAACGGGGGGGGTGGGGTGTAGGGTAGGGGAATGGGGGTAGAGAGGAACGGGGGGGGTGGGGTGTAGGGTAGGGGAATGGGGGCAGAGAGGAACGGGGGGGGGTGGGGTGCAGGGTAGGGGAATGGGGGTAGAGAGGAACGGGGGGGGTGGGGTGCAGGGTAGGGGAATGGGGGTAGAGATGAACGGGGGGGGGTGGGGTGCAGGGTAGGGGAATGGGGGTAGAGAGGAACGGGGGGGGTGGGGTGCAGGGTAGGGGAATGGGGGTAGAGAGGAACGGGGGGGGTGGGGTGCAGGGTAGGGGAATGGGGGTAGAGAGGAACGGGGGGGGTGGGGTGCAGGGTAGGGGAATGAGGGTAGAGAGGAACGGGGGGGGTGGGGTGCAGGGTAGGGGAATGGGGGTAGAGAGGAACGGGGGGGGGGTGGGGTGCAGGGTAGGGGAATGGGGGTAGAGAGGAACGGGGGGGGGTGGGGTGCAGGGTAGGGGAATGGGGGCAGAGAGGAACGGGGGGGGGGTGGGGTGCAGGGTAGGGGAATGGAGGTAGAGAGGAACGGGGGGGGTGGGGTGCAGGGTAGGGGAATGGGGGTAGAGAGGAACGGGGGGGGTGGGGTGCAGGGTAGGGGAATGAGGGTAGAGAGGAACGGGGGGGGGTGGGGTGCAGGGTAGGGGAATGGGGGTAGAGAGGAACGGGGGGGGGTGGGGTGCAGGGTAGGGGAATGGGGGTAGAGAGGAACGGGGGGGGTGGGGTGCAGGGTAGGGGAATGGGGGCAGAGAGGAACGGGGGGGGGTGGGGTGCAGGGTAGGGGAATGGAGGTAGAGAGGAACGGGGGGGGTGGGGTGCAGGGTAGGGGAATGGGGGTAGAGAGGAACGGGGGGGGTGGGGTGCAGGGTAGGGGAATGGGGGGCAGAGAGGAACGGGGGGGGTGGGGTGCAGGGTAGGGGAATGGGGGCAGAGAGGAACGGGGGGGTGGGGTGCAGGGTAGGGGAATGGGGGTAGAGAGGAACGGGGGGGGTGGGGTGCAGGGTAGGGGAATGGGGGTAGAGAGGAACGGGGGGGGTGGGGTGCAGGGTAGGGGAATGGGGGTAGAGAGGAACGGGGGGGGTGGGGTGCAGGGTAGGGGAATGGGGGTAGAGAGGAACGGTTCGGAGGGGGAGGGGGCAGAGAGGAAGGGGGGGCAGAGAGGAGGGGGGGTAGAGAGGAACGGGTCGGAGGGGGAGGGGGCAGAGAGGAAGGGGGGGGAGGTGATAGAGAGTACCAGGGGAAGGTGGAGGGCAGAGAGAAACAGGAGGGGGCAGAGAGAGAGAGAGTGAGGGGCAATGTGAACACAATGTGAAGTCAAGATGAGCAAGCACACGAGGCTACGGAAGTGGCCTCGCAGGGGTTCACTGCAGACGGAACTGCCCGGGGCTGAGCTCAGGAAAATACTTCCCCGGGGAGAAGATGTGCGGGGCTGCGTTTGGAGGAGGTTCTAGAGTCCCGGTAAATCATTACACATCCCACGAGAACTGAATCGCTGGCTATATAAACACAGAGATTTAGCGAGTGATCAACCACTTCCTCTTACGCAGCGGTTCTTCGCCTTTACTGTAGCCTTGCACCCCTTTGGTGCTAAATCGTATAATGTTAGACGTACAATGCTAATAAACACACGTCGGGTTTGATGAAAGAAAGTACGTTGTACGTTCGTGCCTCGTGCTTAATTTGTGTTTTGATTATTTACCTTCTCACAACAACATCTGGCCATATCTCACGCCCCTCCGCCCCCCCCAGAAAGGGCATCTCGCACTCCCAGCGGCTGCGTGCACCCCCAGGTTTGAGAACCCACCGCTCTACCGTGACCGTGGGACTGCGAGAAGGGCTGCGTGCAGAACGAGAGAGAGCGAGAGAGTGAGCGAGAGAGTGAGCGAGTGAGTAACCGAGAGAGTGAGCGAGAGAGTGAGCGAGAGAGTGAGCGAGAGAGTGAGCGAGTGAGTAACCGAGAGAGTGAGCGAGAGAGTGAGCGAGTGAGCGAGAGAGTGAGCGAGTGAGTGAGTGAGCGAGCGAGAGAGTGAGCGAGCGAGAGAGTGAGCGAGAGAGTGAGCGAGAGAGTGAGCGAGAGAGTGAGCGAGTGAGTAACCGAGAGAGTGAGCGAGAGAGTGAGCGAGTGAGCGAGAGAGTGAGCGAGTGAGTGAGTGAGCGAGAGAGTGAGCGAGAGAGTGAGCGAGAGAGTGAGCGAGTGAGTAACCGAGAGAGTGAGCGAGAGAGTGAGCGAGTGAGCGAGAGAGTGAGCGAGTGAGTGAGTGAGCGAGCGAGAGAGTGAGCGAGCGAGAGAGTGAGCGAGAGAGTGAGCGAGTGAGTGAGTGAGAGAGTGAGAGAGTGAGCGAGAGAGTGAGCGAGTGAGTGAGTGAGCGAGCGAGAGAGTGAGCGAGCGAGAGAGTGAGCGAGTAAGTGAGTGAGAGAGTGAGCGAGTGAGCGAGAGAGTGAGCGAGTGAGTGAGTGAGCGAGCGAGAGAGTGAGCGAGCGAGAGAGTGAGCGAGAGAGTGAGCGAGAGAGTGACCGAGAGAGTGAGCGAGTGAGTAACCGAGAGAGTGAGCGAGTGAGTGAGTGAGCGAGCGAGAGAGTGAGCGAGCGAGAGAGTGAGCGAGAGAGTGAGCGAGTGAGTGAGTGAGAGAGTGAGAGAGTGAGCGAGCGAGAGAGTGAGCGAGAGAGTGAGCGAGAGAGTGAGCGAGTGAGCGAGAGAGTGAGCGAGCGAGAGAGTGAGCGAGAGAGTGAGCGAGAGAGTGACCGAGAGAGTGAGCGAGTGAGTAACCGAGAGAGTGAGCGAGTGAGTGAGTGAGCGAGCGAGAGAGTGAGCGAGCGAGAGAGTGAGCGAGAGAGTGAGCGAGTGAGTGAGTGAGAGAGTGAGAGAGTGAGCGAGCGAGAGAGTGAGCGAGAGAGTGAGCGAGAGAGTGAGCGAGTGAGCGAGAGAGTGAGCGAGTGAGTGAGTGAGCGAGCGAGAGAGTGAGCGAGCGAGAGAGTGAGCGAGAGAGTGAGCGAGTGAGTGAGTGAGAGAGTGAGAGAGTGAGTGAGCGAGAGAGTGAGCGAGTAAGTGAGTGAGAGAGTGAGCGAGAGAGTGAGCGAGAGAGTGACCGAGAGAGTGAGCGAGTGAGTAACCGAGAGAGTGAGCGAGAGAGTGAGCGAGTGAGCGAGAGAGTGAGCGAGTGAGTGAGTGAGCGAGCGAGAGAGTGAGCGAGCGAGAGAGTGAGCGAGAGAGTGAGCGAGTGAGTGAGTGAGAGAGTGAGAGAGTGAGCGAGCGAGAGAGTGAGCGAGAGAGTGAGCGAGAGAGTGAGCGAGTGAGCGAGAGAGTGAGCGAGTGAGTGAGTGAGCGAGCGAGAGAGTGAGCGAGCGAGAGAGTGAGCGAGAGAGTGAGCGAGTGAGTGAGTGAGAGAGTGAGAGAGTGAGTGAGCGAGAGAGTGAGCGAGTAAGTGAGTGAGAGAGTGAGCGAGAGAGTGAGCGAGAGAGTGAGTGAGAGGTGGGGGTTTTACATAAAGCTAAGTAAAAAAAAAATTACGAAATGATGAACGAAGCAAAGTGCCGAATACACCGAGCATCTTCTTGTTTCCACTGATCGTAAAAAAAAGGAGAGTGAGCGAGAGAGTGACCAAGAGAGTGAGCGAGAGAGTGAGCGAGAGGTGGGGGTTTACATAAAGCAAAGTTTTACTTAAAAAACATTTTTTTACGAAATGATGAACGAAGCAAAGTGCCGACTACACCGAGCATCTTCTTGTTTCCACTGATCGTAAAAAAAAAGAGAGTGAGCGAGAGAGTGACCAAGAGAGTGAGCGAGAGAGTGAGCGAGAGGTGGGGGTTTACATAAAGCAAAGTTTTACTTAAAAAACATTTTTTTTTACGAAATGATGAACGAAGCAAAGTGCCGACTACACCGAGCATCTTCTTGTTTCCACTGATCGTAAAAAAAAAAGAGCAAAGCCAACGCGTGCCGACTGCAACGCGTACACTGCACTGGGGCCTCATTGTAGCCGGAGCTGTCCAGCGCTGAACTTCAGCAATGAACGCGGCTGCTGCTGCTGCTGCTGCTTCTGCTGCTGCTGCTTCTGCTGCTGCTGCTGTACTCCCGCACTGTGGAGGCAGCGGACGTGTTGCCGGCGATACACCGGTGCAGCATGACACGCCGGTCCTCGTAAAACGGTTCTAAAAGCGAAATATGCAACTGGCATTGCGTCCTTCGACTGCTTCGACATCGCGAGAACCGATTTTGAAGCACCACCAGCACCCCGCAAGGTTTTCTGACCGGGGTTGCAAATCGCGGGAAATTAAACAAAATTATTGCGACAAAAAGTTTTTGTTTTACTTAAACCACGTGTACCTACGGTGTGCCGCCAATACGTTAATCAGTGGGGAACAGCCCAGAAAGTCGAACTCTCTCTTTCTCTCTCTGTGCTCAAATTTGCATCGGGACGGTTGCTCATATAGACATTGAGCCAGCGGTGGAAATTCCACACGCTCATGACGCCCCCCCCCCCCCAGTGTATCCATATGATGATGATGATGGCCACTTGTCCGTTGAATTCCCACCAAGTGGTATTCTATTTATGCGACCTGTGAAGGATGATGATGATGATGAGCTTATCCGGCAAGGATCTGAACTCTGGGCCCTGGCTGCGTTGAATGTCCACGTGGTGATGATAAGCCACTTCGTTGAGCTATCATTTGTGGCCAGGTCGCTTCTGAAAAAGAGCTACACTACATAGTTCAGTGGGCCTTACCTGGTAAAATAAAACGTAGCTTCGTTTTTAGTTTAGTGATTAGAACACTGCTTTCGCCAGGTAAGCCTCCACGAATCTCCAGATTGATGTCCTATATATACAGTACAGTATACAGCTGTGGCTACCTGCCACACCTGCAGGTAGAAAGTAGGTAGCCGCGACCACAGACAGAGACAAAGATACCCCAAACAGACTGTTGGGGCAAGTGCTGTTGGCGAGTCGCACCTACAAAGGCCGGCACGACACACGAGGGGGTGGATGGCCAGCACCACGCCCGGCCGCCTTTATCTAATGCTGTTGCTTACACACCGCACCAGGTACTGTGCTCATTAAAGGCTGAGCCAAACTAAGGGAGGCCCAGGACTGGATTCAAAGGCAAAGAGCCCCCGAATAGCCTTAACAGACTGTTGAGGCAAGTGCTATTAGCGAGTAGCACCTCTGTGGGACCGGCACTGCACACGATGGGTGGGACCGGTGATGGCCGTGAGCGGGAATCGAACTCGGTCCGCCGAGTTCGCAGCGCCGCGCGCTAACCGCTGCACTGCCGCTCCCCGCGGACTAGGTTCACACACACGCGCAGTCTCACAGAGGGAGGTAGCTACCTCCAGGTGCTCCAGCCTGTCCTTGAGCGCCTGTGTGGTCTTCCCCAGCTCTTCCAACATCTCGGTCGAATCTCGCGGAGGGTCTCCCATGGTATTCCTCATCCCCGCAGCTGCCTCGAGCTCCGCGTGCCTGCTGCCCGCCAACCCCGTCGCCTCCTCCTCCTGCTGCTGCGGCTGCTGCTGCGGCTGCTGCTGCGGCTGCTGCGGCTGGCCCTTGCGCAGTCCCGCCGATCCCCTGTGGCCTCCGGACTCGCAGCGACTCAACTTGGTCGTGAGCTCCTTGATGGCTTCCCGCTGGCGAGAGATGGTCTCCTTGTGCTGCCTCACGATCTCGCGGAGATGCGAGCCGATGGCTGATGACGACGATGACGACAATGACGAAGACGACGACGACGACGACGACGATGATGGCGGGGAGGAGGTACCAATGTTGGAGGCCATCCAGGATGTTGGAGCAGCACAAGGGATGTTGTCCATCTCCATGGGCATGGCGGTGCACACGAAGCGCTGCGGTTGCTGCTGAGGTTGAGGATGGATGCGTGCGGGGTCAGCTGCCCTCGGCGTGACCTTGGAAGCCACCGCTGGGCTGCTTCCCCCCCGGTACCACGGTCGCCACGACCCCAAGCGAGACGAGGCAGAGCAGGACCCGGGAGGGGCCCGCGATGCGCGGGACACGGGGATGACCTCCCATGGGGGTGACGCAGGTGGGGGTGGGGGGGTGAGGTGATGGATTTAGATGGAGAGATGGAGCAGAGAGGATGAGGAGCAGGTTAGGAGATGTTGAGAAAGAGAAGACAGGAGATGATGGGCTGCAGGGAAATGGAGGGGCAGGTGGAGGTGACAGATCCGAGGTAGTCGGAGGAGACTGAAGTAGAGAGAGAGAGAGAGATGGGAGATTGTGGAGAGAAATGGAGATGAGAGGACACTGGAATAGGGGAGGGATTGAGATGAGTAGAGGGCAGAGTAGACGAGAGAGGCTGCGTGAGAGATTACAGCACAGATGAGGATTAGAGGGAGAGAGATATTAGTAGTGACGGCGATAGAATATTGTTGAGTCAGAGGGAGATGGTCGAGGAAGGGAGATAGAGGGAGATGAATGAGATAGGAGATGGGAAAAAAAAGGTTAGAGGATGAGACGCGATGGAGATTTGAGTGGCAAAAAGGGGGTAGAGGCGAGGGGAAACGCAGGGAGATGAGCCGGGTCGGCGTATATGGGATATGGATCAAATGCGATAGGATGAGATAGAGACGGGAAATAGATGAAATTATGAAAGATGGAGATAGAGAGAGAGAGAGACAGAGAGATGGAAGGGGGCAGCGCAAAGTGAAAGAGGAGACGAGGGAAAGGAGAGTGAGTTCGACAGCCGATACAAAGATGATAATATAAATATAGCGCGGAGATATGAGAGATGATGTACAGAGCGAGATATAGAGATGCACACACACACGCGCGCTGCGGTGATATGTCGCGGAGACAGAATGAGTGACGTGACAGGTGTGTCGAAATCTATGAACGGGGCGCGTACGCGTTGGTCGAGGTGCGCGTGGCTCCAGGCGGTGTGCACGGTGTATGCGAGCGCAAGGATGCGCGCAGGAGGTGTTAGTCGCGTGCAGGTGAGCAGGTGAGCAGGTGTGCAGCAGCAGATCCGTGTGCAGGTGGGGACGCGATTTCGCCCGCGCGCTCACTCCGCCAGATGCCGCTAATCCAAAGGCGCTTAAATAGAGAGGGGTGTGGGGGGCTTCGGGCGGGATCGGACGCGCCCTCACCTCCCACTCTCTCTCCTCCCCTCTCCTCCCCTCACCTCCCCTCTCCTCCCCTCTCCTCCCCTCTCCTCTGCCCTGCCCGCGATCCTTCCCTCTCCCCCTCCCACCCTGCCCATCCACCTCCCACTCCGCCTCTTCGCTAACCCCCCCCCCCCCTCTTTTTTTTTTACGATCAGAGGAAGCAAGAAGATGCTCGGTGTAGTCGGCACTTTGCTTCGTTCATCATTTAGTTTTTTTTCAATGCTTTACTTCATGTAACCCCCCCCCCCCCCTTTTAAATTAAAGATTTAACAAAAGATTTCACGCTCTGCTCTCCTCCTTCTCACCCCTCCCCTCTCTTTACCCCCTCTCTCTACCCCCCTCTCTCCCTACTCCATGTCTATGTTCCCCCTATGATTTCTATGTAATATTTGTAATATAAAAAAACTCTGGGTGGGGGGGGGCACAAAAATGGAATCGGTGAAGAGAGGAAAGAGTGGCGAGATAATAGGGGGGAGGTGGGGCAGGATGGGTAAGGGAGGGATGCGGAGGGAGGGGGGGGCAGGGCGCGAATGAGAGAGGCAGGGAAGGGATGCGGATGGAGGGAGAGAAGTGGGGAGGGAGAGTCAGAGGGGGAGGGAGGGAGAATAGGGGGGTGGGGGAAGAAGGTGAAAGGGAGGGGAAGAAAGGAGGGGGAGGGAGGGACGTAGAGAGAGGTGGGCAGGGAGGGAAGGGAATAAGGGAGGGAGAAAAGGGGGGAGGGTGAAAGGGAGGGGATAGAGGAGGGAGGGGGGGGGCGAGAGGGATGGACGTGGAGAAGTGGGCAGGGAGGGGAGGGAGGGAGGGAGGGAGAAAAGGGGGAAAGGTGAAAGGGAGGGGATAGAGGAGGGAGGGGGGGCGAGAGGGATGGACGTGGAGAAGTGGGCAGGGAGGGGAGGGAGGGAGGGAGGGAGAAAAGGGGGGAGGGTGAAAGGGAGGGGGAGAGAGGAGGGAGAGTGGTTGAGGGGGTCAGATAACTAAAGAAGAGGGGGCATCCTATAGGGAGGCAAAAGGAGGGAAGGAGGGAGGGAAGAGGGGGATTAGGGGGGGGGGGCATGTCTCCTCCCTCCCTTTACTCGGTGTTCATTTTGAATGATGAATAAGTTGGAATCATTAATGAATAAAACACATTAGCGATGCCGGTGGTGACGTCAGTGTAATTGTGTAAATCTGATGCTTCCGATGGTGATGGTACCGATGTCAAACGATGGATTATGTTCACGTTGATCACGTTAAAATGTCAATGCTGCTTGGTAGACGGTACAGTATATGTATCTACGGAAACCTTTTTGCCAGTTTCAAGATATTGAATGGTAAAACGCATTGAACGTCATCCAAATTACATGAGCGGTCATCTAATCTGCGATCATTCCAAACGCGTATTCAATTTTATAACCTGCGAGAGGCGTCACTGACGATGTACGTCCACCTGATTGCAGCATGCAAATTGCACGCTAATTATGCTAATGATATGTTAATTACTGCAATGTTTGCGTCTGCCGTGCTGCCGGACAGGCTGAGTTTGTTCACCGTGATTATGTTCACCAAGATGTCGCGTTAATTACCGCGGTGTAAGGGGCCGTCCATAAATGACGTCACGCGATTTTGGAGATTTTTTGACCCGCCCCACCTCGTCACACGGCGTCACAAAAAGTCAGACCCCCCCCCCCTCAAATATGACGTCACAAAGCTCTGCCCCCCCCCCCCAAAAAAAATAAAACATGCTTCAAATCGCTTTAAACTATTGTCATTGTAGTGCGTATTTAATGTGGCGCAGCACTCTGATGTTGTAGGAGAAAACATTTATTGAAAAGTCTATTTAATTAAGTGGAACGTGTTGTCTATATTTATTTAAAGTTGCGCATTTTGATGTGACGTCACATTTCCCACCCCCCCCCCCCCCCTCGTCACACATCGTCACAAATGTCTGACCCCCCCCCCCCCACTAGGTGCGTGACGTCATTTATGGACGGCCCCTAATTGTAAGTTAACGGCTGTCGTCATCTGAACTGAGGCGGTGTTAACGAGGGTCATTTATACTCTTTTTTATACTCGGTAAAGTCACGTGGGTAGAAAATTATAAAATAATAGAAATAATAATAGAAATAAAATAGAAAAAATCACGGCGTTTCGGAGGCAATACAAGTCTCCGTCATCAGGTGGGACCGTCACAGCCAGATTTACTGTCTCACTTGATTTATTATTTTATTTATATTATTATTTCTATTAATAGATCACGACGTTTCGATCGCAACACAAGCAATCGTCGTCAGGTGGGACAACCACAGCAAGAACAAACTGCTGAACCTATCACGTGGATAGGTTCAAAGAAAATAACAATAAACAAAAACCTACGACGTTTCGATCGCAACACAAGCAATCGTCGTCAGGTGGGACAACCACAGCAAGAACAAACTGCTGAACCTATCACGTGGATAGGTTCAAAGAAAATAACAATAAACAAAAACCTACGACGTTTCGATCGCAACACAAGCAATCGTCGTCAGGTGGGACAACCACAGCAAGAACAAACTGCTGAAGTAGGCGAGAGATCTGCCGTGCTACCCACGTGACTTTACCGAAGGAACCAAAAACTATGGATTCCTGCAGTCACGAAAGCTTCAAATCAAGATTGAGGGTCATTTACGTCTCAAAAAACCGTAGTTGGAGACTTTGTTGTAAATCCACTGGAGAATGAGGCGGTCTAACTCCTCTGAGATCTCCTTTTCACCCAGCGGTGGGAATTCCACGTTACTATGGCGGGGGGCCAGTCTTAAGTTGCGTGAATTATCTCAGCGACGTGCCAGTCGTATCATCTTCTTGATCGCAACGGCCGCTTGCATTGCGATCGAAACGTCGTAGTTTTATTTAATACTGGTAGGAACCTCCTGGTTACACCAGCCCACAGGGGATTATTGTGTCCGTCCGTCGTGCAGGGAGGGGCTGGGTGGGGAGGGGCTGGGTAGGGAGGGTGGGGCTGGGTGGGGAGGGTGGGGAGGGGCTGGGTGGGGAGGGTGGGGATGGGTGGGGAGGGTGAGGAGGGGCTGGGTGGGGAGGGTGGGGAGGGACTGGGTAGGGAGAGTGGGGCTGGGTGGGGGGTGGGAGGGGAGGGGCTGGGTGGGGAGGGGCTGGTCACCCCGTGGTGCCCTTATAAAACTCAACGTTTAACCTACTCACGCCGGCTTGTGCCCGCCCTCACAGTCGGGCATATTTGCGGAATACACCACGCCGCCGTTGACCCTGGCCATTGACCGAGCAACCCAACGTTCCTACCAGCTCCCTCCGCAGCAGGAATGTGTTTTTGATTATTTTCTTTGAACCTATCCACGTGACTTTACCGAAAGAACCAAGAATATGAATTCCTGTCGTCACGAAAGCTGTAAGTCAAGATTTAGTCTTATCACCGTTCACTTTTGTTACAAATATTTTTCATCCGGAGTTGCCCAGGGCCTCGCTCCGGAAAACACGACTCGCATCTACCCCCTCCTTCCCCCAACAATGATTGGTAAAGATCCAGGGGCGTGAAATATTGAATGGGAATAGATAAAAGTGTAAGTACATTTTAACAACGTTAACAGATAGCATTCTTTGATTTAAAGCTTTCGTGACTGCAGGGATTCATATTATTGGTTCTTTCGGTAAAGTCACGTAGAAGGGAAATAATTAAAAAAGTAAAGGAAGTTTTTATGTATTTATTAATTGTATTATTTCCCTTCTACGTGACTTTACCGAAAGAACCAAGAATAAGATAGCATAACATTATGTTAATGTTATGCACGTATGCTAATGAGCTAACGGTCGTGTCGACGTCACACCGCGTTGCTCCGCCCCCCCCCCGCAGCCACCTCCGCCCCTCCCTCCACGCGCGCGGTGCATGCCGGGAAACAGCAATCATGGCGGCCCCCGTGAGTCGTGGAGGCCGCGCGGTTCTCCCGCGGGGAGGAGACTGAGGAGACCCCCACGAGACCCCCACGAGACCCCCCCGGGACCCCTCACAACTGCGGGACTGGAACCCCCCTCTCCTACCCCCCCCCCTCCTCCTCCTCCTCCCCTGCCCCCCGAGTTCAGGACCCCCCGAAGAAACCCAGGACACCGACGGCTCCGTGGATTCCCCGAAGGCCTTCGGAGTACAGGAACCGCGGAGTGAAAACCTTCCCCGGAGACCTCCCTGAGGAGCCCCTCGAGTCGCGGAGCGCGAGACCCCGAGTTCCTCCTCACCACCCTCACCACCCCACCTCTCAAAGAGCCCCGAGGAAGGAGTAAGGGAGCCCGAGGCTGAGACTCCCGAGAACCCCCTTCCCCTCCTCCCTCCCCTACATAACTGAGGGACCGAGAATTCGTGGCTCTTTTCAAGGACCCAGGGATCAGGAAATCCCTCCCCCGAGACCTTGAGACTGGGGGCTGCTAAGGATCTCCGGGTCCTGGACACTTGAGGGCGCGATAAGAACCCCGCGAGCCCGAGGACGGGGGCCTAGGACCGCTTGGGGGGGGGGGGGGAGGCGAGGACCCCCTAGCGAGGGATCTCGCGCTTTCCAGGATTCCGTCGAATTCCCTCTTGATAGCAAACCTCTTCACCTCGTCCTCTCTCCACACCACCTCTCTTCGTCCACCTCAGTCTGCGTTCTCCCGAATCCAACCTCCGTGCCACGGCTGCACCACCCGCAACTTCATTAATCGCGCCTTCCCCAATGCTCGCGATGGAGCGTTCCGGGGGTTCCTGGGTCTCCTTGGGACCCAGCGAGGACGACGAACAGCAGCAGCAACAACAACAACAGCAGCAGCAGCAACAGCAGCAGCAACAACAACAGGATCAGCAGCAGGAGGAGACGGCGGTCGTGGCGGTGGCTGCGGGGGTGGCGTCGACAGCGGACGCTGAGGTCCCGGGACCAGAGGCCGCGGCGGCTGCACTCCCGGACTGGCACATTCCGCTCGCCCTCGCCAAGAAGCGACACACGGAGAAGATCGAGGGATCAAGAGCGGCCACGCAGACCTGGCGCATGAAGGACCGGGTGAGAGCGGTGGCGGTGGGGGGGGAGGTCGCAACACAATTCGCGTGACTCGCGTAGGATGAAAACAAAAGTTTCGTTTCGGTTGTATATTTTTTTGTTCAATTGTTTTTTTTGCACTTTTTTCCCCCCCATACTTTGCACTCGTGTCGTGTGTTTTTTGTATTGTTGTAAGGTTCTGAACTAACCCAACTGGACATGTGTGAAAAAGAGCTTTATAGCTCATCGGATTCCTCCAGAATAAATCTATATTCTGATTCTAATACACAGACACCCAACCCCCCCCCCCCCTTGTTATGATTGTTTCGCTTGTTACCCAGGAAAGCCTCTTTTTCAGGAGGGTCCTGCTGGATTTTCACAGCATGGCGTGATGTCGCTGCTGCTGTGTATAATCCTAATTGAGTAATTTGCAGGTACATTTTCAGTATTGGCAATTCACACGACAATGGATAGAGAGACATGCAACCTCCCAATATACAAGAGTCACGATCTGGATCGAACGTATGACCTGTATACCAGGCGAGGTAGTTAACATCTCGCCACCGTGACACTTCTCTCCCCCTGCTCTATTTAGGTTTCCACCAGGCTACAACCATTAAACTATAGGAACCACATCCTTTATAGCCTTAACAGACTGTTGGGGCAAGTGCTGTTAGCGAGCATCTATGAAGGCTGGACGGCACACGAGGGGGTGGGTGGCCAACACCACGCCCGGCCGCCTCTGCTCAGTTTAGATGTTTGCACACTGCACCAGGTGCATACAGCTGAGTCGACCTAGGGGAGGCCCAGGACCGATTCAAATATTCGCCACTACTTTTGGTCGTGGGCGGGAATCTTAACTCCGATTGCGCCACCGTTCCCCCACTGCTGCACCACACACCCACATATGCACGTTTACAGTACGCACGTGCAAATCAGAATCAGAATATGTACTTGTACACATCGGAGACCCGGCGCGTGAAGGACAGACAGGGTGAGGGAGGGGACAGACACACATCCCCGCTCCCACACTTTTACGTTTATTTGTTGAACCACGTGAGAACTCAATCAGACGAGGGTAGTATAATTTGCAAATGACCTCCGCAACACAAATACTGCACGCACAGATTGTACACATTGGTAGACCTTGCGCATTAAGGTTTGGCCGAGTGGGGGAGGGGTCGCGCACACTCGCAAATTCATACACTACGATACACACGTATAAGCTGCGTACACATACAATACGTTGGTTTTATATAAACTAAAAAAAACTATAAACTATTTACATTTGATCAGGTAAGGCCCATTGAGCTATGTAGTTATTTTTCAGAAGCGACCTGGCCACAAATGATAACTCAACGAAGTGGCTTATCATGTGGAAATGTATAGCAGTGGCCAAATGCAACTATCTCAAGATGCTGTACATATACAATGGGCATCTTTATCTTACATTCATAGAGAGAAAAAGAGGAACTTGTCTGACCTCTGCTGACCTCACAATGACCTCCCCTCCTGATATGACCTTATCTCATGTGACCTTTCCTCAGTCCCCTCCCTGGGCTCCTGTAGGGGCCCCATCTCACTTCCTGGAGCCCGTGTCTCCCTCATATCTCCCCACTCCATCTTCTGTTCCCCAATCCCACCATGATGTTGCTCTTAGAGAAATGTGATACGGGGCAGAGTGCGGGGCCCATGTGAGTCATCCGATGGCCTCTGGTTTTCCACACCACCCTCAGTGGGTACAAGTAGAGATTTTCCTCGCTCTGTGGGTTCGGTTTGTGCGATCTTGCGTTATATGCGGCTAACCTATCTCTACCCAAAATTCGCTCTGTGTGGTTATGAATTCACTCGACGTGTGGCTATATGGTTGGACGTCAGACAACATTGTGGGTCTTATCTGGTAGAATAAAAATAGTTTAGTTTTAGTTCTCTACCGGTTACAGGATATTCTCATGCAGGGAACTGGGGGAGAACATACACTGCAGAGCAAGGGCGAAAATATATTAACTCCACTCGCACACACGTTTTGAGTATTACTCCAGCACACGACGGCCGCCTCTTTTCGAATTACATCATGGGATATTTAATGTCCATGGCGAAGCAGACAGCTCATATTTTTTCAGTTAATTCACCTGCAGTGATAAACAACAATTAAACGGACAAACAATTTTTATTTTACCAGGCAAGGCCCACTGAGCTATATAGCTCTTTTTCATAAGCGGCCTGGCCACAAATGGTAGCTCAACGAAGTGGCTTATCGTGTGGAAATTCATAGCAGTCAAATATTCTATTGAACGCATGTTTATAAATGTGGAGGAGAAAAAGCCACACGCCAACGGGGAGATATTGCAAACTCAAATATACAGGCTTCAAGGTCGCGATCGAACCCACGACCGTCTGTATACCAGGCGAGGCAGTTAACATCTCACCACTGTGGCGCCCAGGGAAGGGCAGCCTGCCGCATTTGAGCCACGAACCTATGTAGCTCTGCAAAAAGCGGCGAACGCGCTACCGCCTGGCCATGGGTCACCGCCCCCCCCCCCACAGGTGAAGGTCGTCACATAGCCACAGAGCAAAGGTTCACACGGCTGGGCCTCGCGTTCCCGCGACTCGCGTCCGCGTGCGAGCGCGATTTGTTTCGTCGCTATCGTGAGCCGTAATCAATCCACTGCTGGTGGAGGAAGGCCTCCCCATGCCGCCGCCACCACCGCCACCTCTCGCGATCCGCCTCCTCACACCTGCGCCGACACGCGATCCGATTCCATCGCTCCGTTTAATTATGCTAAGATGTGTCTTTATACGTTTGAGACCAAAAGTTTACTTCAAGGGAGATCTTTGTCACACAAAGCAATACGTTGCACACGCGAATTTATGAACGTAAATTTTCAACTATTCGCAAAATGACACATTCAAAGCCACATGCGTTTAGAGTAATTGTCTGCTAAAATGTTCCACATGTCACTTCGTTGACCTATCAATTGTGGCCAGGTCGCTTCTGACAAAGATCTGCATAGCTCAGTGGGCCTTACCTGGTAAAATCTAAATAAAAAAATTGTTTCATAGCTTCCAACAAGAATTAACGCTAAAACAGCATCAGGATAAAAAAAAATCGAAGTTGTATTTTCAGGAAAGATATATACGTGAGCTGTGGGATAGGGTAACATTCAAAAGCAATTACTCTGATTAACGATCAAATTATTTAAGTCCCCGTTAAAAGTTAACCTGGGAAGCGATTGGCTTTTTTCTTTTTAAACGCTCAGTGCAGTTTCATTCGATGCACATGGAGCATCACAGAAAGAAGAAGAGTTTACAATTCTTGGGATAAAGGGTAATTAACCGTGATGAGTTTGCGGAGAGAATTGTTGAGGTGTGTGCTTATTGTGTGCGTTGAGGCAGATGGTTTGGGCGTGTGAAAGTCATTAACGCTGCCATGTTTAAAACGTTAGAAATGTGGCCAGGTGGCGCAGAGAGGTTTATAGGTCAGAGCGCTGAGCAGAGGTCCCAACCGGGTACCCGATACCCATACCCTACCTGATACCCGGCTACCCGTACCCGGCCGGGTACGGGTAGCCGTTTGCGACCCTGGTGCGGCCGGGTACGGGTAGGCCGTGAGTCACTGGTGAGTAACCGTTTGTCACTCATTTCGGGTAGGGTACGGGTAGGGAACGGATACCTGTACCCGGCCGGACTCTCGTTTCTAGCGAGTTGATGATCTTAGCCCTGTTACCGGGTACGGGTACCCATTTGTGACCCTGGTGCGGCCGGGTACGGGTAAGGAATGAAAACCCGTTTGCGACCTCTTGCGCTGAGATGGCACTGCGCCTCCCGATTAGCACGGTTGGCTACGTACGGTGCAAAAATTAAGTTGAACAGACTGAAAATACACACCGAGGACTGCCGGCACCACTGAGATCCTGGGTTCGACTGCAGGCAGCCCTTCGATCAAGGCGCTTGCTGAACATAATTTTTTTAAACCGGTATAAACGAAGACATTATTTAGGTGGCAGGAGCATGCCGAGGGATTAGGAGTGATTGACCACGGTCGAGGGGTGAGTTGGGGTTAGGAAAGTGGAGGGGTGGGGGAGGTTGAAGAGAATGGGCAAAGGAGAAGAGGAAGGCTAAAACCGGACTCTCGTTTCTAGCGAGTTGATGATCTCAGCCCTGTTACCGAAACCCCCACCCCCATCGGCATGAAACTAAATTCAGCCCTCAATGTGGATACATTTCTTGCTCTGAGAGTTGAAACATGGTCGACTGCCCCCCCCAACCTTTCCTTTTTAAATCCTTTATATTAAGTTCACTTGCTTGCGTGCTTACGACCGTGCAAATCTTTCGGTCGTTTTTTAACCCACTTCCCGTGATCCAATCGAGCTGACATTTTTCACACAGACTCGTTGTGCGTGACAATTTATTTTCGTGAAAATTTTTTTTCCAAAATTTGACACTTTTTAGGGAAAAATAAATTATATTTAATTACCAATTGCTTAATGGTGGCAGGCAATCATCTGACCCATAGGTGGCAGCCATCTCAAGCCAGAGGACGAGAGGACTCTAGCCGCCACGCATATAAAGGATTTATAGTGAAAAACTTTGTTTTTACGGGTTAATTTTTTCCCCTTTCTCTCCCGCCTGATGGGTCTTAGGAAACGGCGTTGTGGGTCCGATGCACCTCTGCGACCCTCACTTCTAACACGTTACCCCCCCCCGGCCCTGCCCCCTAGCGCTCTCCAATTGCCTTATGGTCCATTTGGCCGCGGCGTTCCAGCACGCGGCTCGGTTTCACCCAAGTGTTTTTTACCGGCCGCCTGCCAGACTGGCGTTACTAAAAATAACCGTCCCCTTCCCTTGACCATAGCAGCAGCAGCAGCGATACTGCTTGCTTGCATGCGTTAGTCCGTGCGCCACGTTTAGGATCGGCGTAAGTTGTCAGCGGTGTTTGCGGACCGCGCCGCGATACTGGCCAACCGGGTGTTCGACTCCTGGCTGCTGTTCAAGGTCTCGCTCGTAAGAGAGAGAGGGAGGGAGACTTGCTCGTACCAGTGGGCCTTCTGTGTGGTTTTCATCAAGCGTTGTTATGAATGTGTGTTACGTAACGCCGTAACTCCGCTGCCACGTGGTGTATGCGAACCCGTCGTTGGCTTCCCCTCCGCCCTGTAGCCTCCCATCTTGTCGCTCGCACCCCGAAAGAGTCATCACGAAGACACTCTCTCCCCAGCTTCCCCTCCCCCCGCCCTCCTCATTCATGGCTGTCTGCCCTCTAAAGGGTGGTCCAGATGTCTTGTGACCCTCCCCCCCCCCCCCATTTCATTTTCTAAAACTTAAAGGTTTAATTAAAACAGAAATGAAGATGCAATGGGGAAAAATGTTAGGGGTCAATTAATTAGGGGGGGGAGGTGGTCACAAGATATCTGGACCACCCTGTACAGTGCATTGCGCCGTGGTTGGTACAGTATTACTGGGCCTTGTGATCAGGCAGAAACATCAGTGGCTCTGTGGCTGGGCCCTCCTTCTAGATTGTGACAGCCGTAAGTGCCTTGAGCAATTGATGAGCCATCAGCTCCGGGAAGACAAAGACGGCCCGCCGTGGCGCTGGCCACACACCCCTCACGTGCTATGCCGACCTTCATAGTTGCGCACGCTAACAGAACTCGACCTCCCCCTGTCCTCTTCCCGCTGCTGCAGCCTTTTCAGATCCAGTGCTTTGGAGGCAGGGCAAGGGTTTTGCGGGTCACTGGAGAGAGAGAGACACATGTGAAACTCTCAAGCCTGGCCAGCGAAGCGTCCGGGCGGTAGTGCAAGCAAGTTGTTGAAGCGCTCTCATTTTTACAGGTCTTTTTGGGTTAGATCGTGTAAGCAGAATATATTTACACGAAACCTGTATTTTGGATGATATTGGTCGCAAAGCCTACGTTTCGAAACTTTAATTAAAAACTATTTTAAAAAACGAAACTGTTTTTATTTTACCAGGTAAGGCCCACTGAGCTATGTAGCTCTTTTTCAGAAGCGGACCCGGCCATAACAAATGATAGCTCATCCAAGTGGCTTATCGTCACGTGGAAATGTATTAGCAGTAGGCAAATACTTTTAAACGCACGATTCTAAACGTGGAGGGCCAAAACCGGGCGGCCCGGAGAAAAATCCACACGACCACGGGGAGAGAGACACGCAAACTCCAAATATACAACAGGCGTCAGTGTCGGGATCGAACCCACGTCCTCCTGTATACCAGGCGAGGTAGCCACCATCTCGCCACAGTGGGAGTGCGATGCTCAGCTTTGGGGGTTTTTTTCTGGGTTCTCCGTTTACCTCGCACATTCAGAACCCATCCTCGGCGCAAGCGGCCAAAGAAATCCTGACGTAGCTTGTGTCTTGAGCCTCGCAGTCGACATTGGCTTTTTTGAGTTAAATAAAAGGGGCATTGTTGCGATGAATATTCCAACCGCTCTTCTTCTTGTCTCTCAGCCCCCTTGCCGCCCCCTCGACTCCCACCTCCAACCGCCGCCACCGTCACCACCGCAGGGAAGCGTGGTGCCAACACCTCCCGCGGTGCCCCACGATTGCATAATTTATTGGCCCTTTCTGGTCGGGGCAGGGGAGGGGGTAGGTGCGTGGTGTTAATTGAGTGCTCCTTTGTTGGGTGCTGGGATGCGCGAGTGGTGTCGGGAAGTTGGGGGTTGGGGAGTAGTTGGAGGTGGGTGGGGAGGTAGGGCACTGTGGGAGATCGGTTGCGTAACACCTTTGCCCAGTTGCTAGAGTCGACCCCCCCCCTCTCACCACACACACACACCCACGTGGGCTGTGTGGACGCGTGTGATTGTGCTGTATGGGGAGCGGTGGCGCAGTGGTAAGCGCACTGTGTCCAGGCAAACCCCGGCGACCCGAGTTCGATTTCCGCTCACAACTGATAAACAGTGGTGAATGATTGAACCGGTTCTGAGCCTCCCTGTGATCTGACTCGGCCTTAAATTAGTGGCCAGGCAGCGATTGTACTGTATGGGGGTGATTGTGTTGCAGTGGGTGTGGTTTCACTGTGTATGTGTGTCTGTGTAATTGTACACGTGTGTGCAAATTGTAGTGTGCCTGTGTAGAAACGGCAAACATCAGTGACGATGATCTGAACCGGCCCTGGGCCTCCCCTAGGTCGACTCAGCCATAAACGAATACCAAGCGTAAAGTGTAAACATCAGCACTGGGAAGGTACAGACAGCCGGGCACGGTACTGGCCACACAACCCCCTCTTGTGCCATGGCAATCATAATGGATGCTCGCTGTACAGCACTTGGCCCTACAGTCTATTTTTCTAAGAAAGTATGGCTTGTCAATTATTTGTGAGACGCGCATTGAATGTGTCCATGCCTTAAATTGTCGCGGTTGAGGTCGCGATTCGATGCAAGAATCCGTTCGTATTTTAGCGTTGCGGTGAATTGCAGCGCCTCTAGAGGCGTACAGGGACAACGTGAACCCATTGCATACAAACAGCATGCGGTATCCGAATCGAAAATCTTTCCTTATCGTCACGAGCTCAAAAATCCTTATTAATAAATGGATCCACATTATCGTCACACACCCTGCATCGAACTCACCCGTGCCTCAGAAAAAACAGCCTCTGTGGCTAAATCAATCAATCAGTCTTTTTTTTATCCGTGCTAATAGCGCCCTCAATAAAGTGGGCATCAGTGCACATTCCAGCGGAACGATACTGGGGGCATGGAGCAACAGGAGTGATGCAAGAAACCCGTCACGACCTCAGCGGCTGACACCCACTGAGCAAAATAAAGTGCAACCGCGCGCAATGAATAGCATAAAAAAGGAAGTATTAAATCAAATGTATGTATGTTGAATTTCCTTGGCACCGTACGTAGCCAACCGTGCTAATCGGAGGTGCGGGGGAAGGACAACAAACTAAACGCAAAAAGCAGTTCTGAAGAAATAAGTTTTCAATCTAGATGATTTGAAAGTGGGTAGCTCCAGTCTCTTCCTAACATCGGAAAGCAGAGAGTTCCAGACGGCCACAGAAGTGCATCTGGAAGCGTGCGCGATGTGGTGACCGTCCTTGATCGATGGTTAGCCAAAAGCCGCTTCGGCGAGGATGATCGAAGTTCACGTGATGGTTTATTCTCCTTCACGAGATCAGCAAAAGGTACTGCGGTTCATTTGTGGTGAGCAGTTTTTGTGCATGTGCGTGACGAGTGAAAGCTGCATGTCGGCACACGCGGCTCCGTTGGACAAAGTCGTTTCCTTCCGCCGTGATTCTCCAAGTCAGTTGCCATTTCTGCTCCACGGCTCGCCACCGTGATTGCTTCTTTCACCCTCATTGACACTGCGGGTCAGCACGCCGCGCCGTTGTTGACCCTGGGGCCCGACCTGAGGTTCGATTCCCGGCCACGGCGAACGTCCGAAGCGGTCGCCGGTCCCTCCTGCGCTTGCCCAACCCTTACTGAGCGACGAGGCGGCGGGGGACGGCACCTCATCCAGCAGTAAATTGACAATAAGGCGCACGTTAATTACGGTTGCAGTTGTTGCTGCGGTGCTGGCCTCCTCCTGGGGTTCGCTGCTCGCCGCCTGCCCCCTGCGAATCCGTTCCCCTAGAGAGCGAGTCCGAAGCCGCAGACCGGCTTCCTAGAAACTCACTTCCACAAAAAACCACAACACCGTTGTGTTATGGTCACCACCCCCCCTCCCGCCACCCACTGCCCTCCCCCCGCTGCCAACCCTCCCGCCACCCCTCCTGTCCCAACTCTGTCCCACCGTCCTGCAACCATATTCCTCCTCCCGTGATTTTTTTCCCTGGCAAGGGGAGTTTGTGTCTAGATGGGTTCTCGACCGGGGCTAAATAAAGACTTCTGGACAACTGGACAACCAAGCTCCCACCTTACCAACTCGCTGAATGCCTACCCTCCCTCCTACCTGAATATCTCCCCATCCACCTACTCGCCAACCCACCTAACTGCATATCTAAACTTGGCAAGTTATGATCTGAATGGGTCTCAAACAACAACAACAATAATGTCAACACTGCAGCAGTGAATCGAACCGTTCCATTCGACCACGTGAGAATCATAATTTTTTATTTATTCTGGAGGAATCCGATGAGCTATGAAGCTCCTTTTCACAGATGTTCAGTCGGGGCGGGTTCAGCAAATTTACACACCTGATTCTGCTACTCCCCTGGCAGTGTAGCACAAACAACAGCAATAACTACCCAACACGTGTGTCAATAACAACAATGTTGGCCTTAAAGCGAAATATACATGGTGGCCCAAAAGTCAGGATACGCACGGTTATTATATTTATTTGAACGAATCTGAGGGTAACTTTAATTTATATCAACAAATGTTGAAACTAACTGCCATTAACACGCATGTATATATGATGCACGGCAGCACTATTGAAATGGATGTAGGACTTTGCAAAAAGAAGATTGCAAAGTGTGTAATCCTTGAACAGTCGTTAATGTATGTTTTATTGTCTCAATTAATTCATTTAGAGGGAGTTCTTGGTCGATTTTTGTAAACGACGGATTTGAGGTGACCCCACCCCCCCACAGCAATAAGAAAAATCCAAATAAAATAATAGATAGTTGACTTAAGAAGCATAAACCATCAAAATTATGTCATGCGAGTGTTGAAACAAATGCGATCACCCTATCTGTGTCCTGATATTTTGGGGGCCACCCTCTATATAGTAGAGGGGAAATGGCCCTTTTTCAGAGCACTTAGGCCACTCTACCCCTCTGTACGGTGTCAAGAAGGGACATGTCCCAAAACGTCGCCCAGCATGGCGAGTCCTCGTTTAGCGCGGCAGGAGATGCGTTCCTGAAAAGTGTCGCGTTTGGCGAAAATTATTTCCCCATAAATAATGTGACGATAAAGTTTGGCGAGATACGATTAACTACGGCACACCGCGCGGTGAGATGGCGGGAGAAATAACTTGAGGGTATGCCGCCACCGCGTTACTGTATCGTTCCGCGTGTCGTATCACTGTACCGCTCAGCCGCGCAGCTCAAGAAAGTAGTTCGTCGTCGACCGCTCAGAAACCGCGTTATAACGGCGTGCGTCCCCGCACTTTAACAGTGCGTGTTCCGCGCTATAACGGTGTGTGTTCCGCGTTTTATAACGATACGTGTTCCGGGTTCTAATGGCGCGTGTTTCCGCACTATAACGATGTATGTTCCGGGTTATAACGGCGTGTGTTTTCACCTTGTAACGATGTGTTCTGGGTTATAATGGCGCGTGTTTCTGCGTCCTAATGGTGCGTTTTCCATGTTATAACGGGGGGTGCAAATTCTGCGCCATTAAGAGGTGCTTTCTGCGTTGTGCGAAAAACGTTCCCTAATAGAAGAACCGCGTTGTAGCGAAAACGTGCTGCGTGAACACCGCACGTTAAGCGAGGATTTGCCGTGTAACCTTTTTAGTTTCAAGGCCCCACTGCCAACGCAGCATCACCGAATAATTTGTTTGAGAGTGAATAAGCGTTTGGGACACCGAGCCCTCAGAGTCCTCCTAACTAACTCCCCTTATCCCTAATTCCCGGGCCGCCTTAGTTTGGCTGAATAAGCCACAGGCATTTGAATCCACATTCTTAAAATTCCTGGGCCTCTGAAAGCCTAGGGTAGAGAGCACATTCCACACCGCCATGGACATGTGGCGTTTGTTTGTTCCTCTCTTGTTTATCTGCTCACTGCTCTGGGGTCCTGGGGGTGGGGGGTTCTAACATGCAAGATCGTCACAGCCAAAATTCATGGGTTGGATTGCCAGCCCGTGCTTTTTGGCTGTGACGATCTTGCATGTTAGGACCCATCTTGTAAAGAAATGGTCCTTGCCTGTACGGTCGGCAGTTTGGCAGCGTTGGTTCGGCAAGCCTGAATCTGCTGATGAGACGCTGTATGTTGAAACCAGTCAAGAGCTTGCTTGTCTTGAATCAGTGCGGCTGGTGGGTTGTGTCAGAAATACTTTTTTTATGTGGAGAGTGATTGATATGTGAAGGATGCTGGATATTTGAAGGAAACGTGTTGTCTACTTAATTAGTTTGTTTCACCTTTGCTGGCAAATTATAATACGCTATTTATTAACCGGCTTCTGATAAGAACATCTTCACATTCCAGCAACAGCTGTCGCTTCCTAGAGGATCTGGTTATTACAAATACAGAATCACAATCTTTATCCTGGGGAAATCCGATGAGTTCGGAAGCTCTGTTTCACAGATGCCCAGTAGTTAGGAGTTGTACAAGCTATTTAACTATGCCACCCGCAGCGTTATTATTATTACTATGCTTGTTCACCCACGTAAGCCTGGCCGAGTCTCAAGACTTTTTTTCAGGAGGGTCCTGCTGCAGTGTGTAATGCCATGGAGGTAATTTTTTCAGTATTGGGCCCCACGATGGGGTGTTAACCAGAGGTGTGGACTCGAGTCATGTGACTTGGACTCGAGTCAGACTCGAGTCATGAATTTGATGACTTGCGACTCGACTTGGACTTGCATAACAATGACTTTGTCCCACCTATGAGATGTGGACTCGAGTCATGTGACTTGGACTCGAGTCAGACTCGAGTCATGAATTTGATGACTTGCGACTCGACTTGGACTTGCATAACAATGACTTTGTCCCACCTCTGAGATGTGGACTCGAGTCATGTGACTTGGACTCGAGTCAGACTCGAGTCATGAATTTGATGACTTGCGACTCGACTTGGACTTGCATAACAATGACTTTGTCCCACCTCTGAGATGTGGACTCGAGTCATGTGACTTGGACTCGAGTCAGACTCGAGTCATGAATTTGATGACTTGCGACTCGACTTGGACTTGCATAACAATGACTTTGTCCCACCTATGAGATGTGGACTCGAGTCATGTGACTTGGACTCGAGTCAGACTCGAGTCATGAATTTGATGACTTGCGACTCGACTTGGACTTGCATAACAATGACTTTGTCCCACCTATGAGATGTGGACTCGAGTCATGTGACTTGGACTCGAGTCAGACTCGAGTCATGAATTTGATGACTTGCGACTCGACTTGGACTTGCATAACAATGACTTTGTCCCACCTCTGGTGTTAACTACCTCGCCTAGTATAGAAGAGGTCGTGGGTTCAATCCTGACCCTGACGCCTGCTGTTTATTTGGAGTTTCCATGTTCTCCCCGTGGTCGTGTGGATTTTTCTCTCTCCACATTTAGAAACGTGCGTTTAACATATTTGGCTGCCGTAAATTTCCACGCGATAAGCCACTTCGTTGAGCCATCATTTGTGGTCCGGTCGCTTCTGAAAAAGAGCGATATAGCTCAGTGGGCCTCACCTGGTATTAGAAAAAATTGTTCAATACTTTATGTTGTTTGGCCAATGCCACTTACATTGTATGGTTGTTGTTAAGCCATGGGAGGAAGCCGAAGAACCCCGGAGGAAATCCACGTGTGCAAGAAGGCGGGGGCAACACACTACCCCACACGGATAGAACAGATGGAGATTAGTCCGCACTTGCTGTACCGCCTTCAAAGTGGCAGAGCGTGACCGGACGGCCGCAGAAGCGCATCTGAAAGCGCGCGATGCGGTGACCATCTTTGATGGACAAAGCGGTCGCAGGCGATTTCATTCACGTGAGCGGATTTCGGTTGGGCAACCGATCAGGATCATCGGCTGTGGAGCCGGCTCAAGAGTGACTCGTGCCTGCTTCCCTGCCGCATCTTCCCCCGCACTCACCACCCCCCCCCCCCCCCCCCTCTCGGTGTTGCTCACAGATGAAGACGGTGAGCGTGGCGCTGGTTCTGTGTCTCAACGTGGGCGTCGATCCCCCGGACGTGGTGAAGACGACGCCGTGCTGCCGCCTCGAGTGCTGGATCGGTGAGTCACAAGCCCCCCTGCACCCACTACACCTCCCCCCCACCCCGCACTCTATTTGGCGATTATTTGAATCAGTCCTAGGCCTCCCCTAGGTCGACTTAGCCTCAAACGAGTATCTGGGGCAATGTGTAAACACATGGGCGTTGGTGCTGGCCATCCACCCCAGAGTCTATGTGTCTGGCACAGCAGGGGGCACAGATGGTTCATCGGCCAGTCATCTCAGTCAGTCTTCCCATGGCACCTGGGTCCGTCCCGTGGCACCTGCCAGCGGGCGTTCGACACTTCACGTGGTCTTAACGTGCACATAGCCTGGCACAAGCGCCGTGGTGACGTCACCGCCACTTGGTGGCGAATGGCGGCGCCTGTTGTTGTTGTGTGTGGCGATGGCTCTGACTCTTGGGCGCCGTTGTGGCTGCGTTGCAGACCCCCTCTCGCTGGGCCCGCAGAAGTCCCTGGAGGCCATCGGAACCAACCTGCAGAAGCAGTACGAGTGCTGGCAGCCACGGGTATGCGACCTTGTGCGTGCGTGCACGCGTGTGCGTACGTGCGTGCGAGTGTTTGTGACCGTGTTGAGTTTTAATCGGGGCCCGGTGGTTTGAGTGCGCCGCGCTACGAAAACCCAGCGACCCGGGATTGGATACCGCTCACAGCCAGCATCGGTGACGAATAAACTAAACTATGAAACTTAACTATTTTTTATTTTACCAGGTAAGGCCCACCGATCTATTTAGCTCTTTTTCAGAAGCGACCTGGCCATAAAGGATCGCTTAAAGAAGTGGCTTATAGCGTGGAAATTTATCGCAGCCATATACTCTAAACGCCTGTTGATTCTAAACGTGGAGGGGAAAATCGGGGGACCTGGAGAATAATCCACATGACCACAGGGAGAGGGAGACACACAAACTCCAAAACAGGCGTCGGGATCGAGCCCACGACCTCCTGTGTACCAGGGGAGGGAGACAACATCTTACCACCGTGGCGCACCTGAACCGGTTCCGCTTGGCTGAACCTTGGTCACGCGGGATGTGAACATCACTCCCGGGGTGGCCAAGGCGGCCGGGCGTGGTGCTGGTAATATCCCATCCCTTTGCTGGCCTTAATAGGTGCTCGCCAACAGCACTTGTCACAACGGTCTACGTAGCCTACACGGGGGATCTTTGTCTTCGTTGTGTTAAAGCACAGCAAGGCGACGCATAGTGATTAGCAGAGGCGATGCGTCTGCCAGTCATCCCGGTCATTTAACCCATAGCACCTTGACCTTTCCATTGACCTCCTGACAGCACGTCTACACGCACACACACACTGACCCACATGCACACGTGCGTGTATGCAAATGCACACAGACGCACACGCGCATGAACGTACAAGCACAATTAAAGACGCGTGCAGCTGGAAACAAAGCGGCAAATGCTGTTGGTGAGCAGCACAGATGAAGGCCGCACTGCACACGAGTGGGCGGGTGGCCAGCACCACGCCCAGCCACCTTTGTCTCCCCAGTGGCGATGTTTACGCACCGCACCGGGTGCTCACTTGAGGCCAAGTCAACCTAGGGGAGGACCAGGTCACGTATTTTGTCGCCGGCGTCAGCCGCGAGCGGGAATCGAACTCGTGTCGCGAGGGCGCGGTCAACACTGCGCCAATCTCTCCCCGCAACAAAGATAACAACAAAGATCCCCATATAGCCTGGAACAGACTGTTGGGGCAAGTGCTATTAGCGAGCACCTATGAAGGCCGAAACGGTACACGAGGGGGTGGGTAGCCAGCACCACGCCCGACTGCCTTTGTCTCCCTAGTGGTAATGTTTACACACCTCACCAGGTACTCATTTGAGGCTGAGTCGACCTAGGGGAGGCCCGGGACCGGTTCAGATAATCGTCACTGGTGTTGGCCGTGAGCGGGAATCGAACTCGTGTCGCCGGGTTCATAGTGCAGCGCGCTAACCGCTACACTACCGCTCCCCACACACACAGACACACGCTCGCAACGCAGACGCGCGTACACAGCCACACGCGCGTACACAGCCACATGCACAACGCGTGGCGATTCGACTTTGGAGAAACAGGGTCGCCACCCACCCCCGACTGCGTCATTGTTTCCTCGAGTCTCCGAATTCTGTGAAGCAGTGGTGTGGTGGGGGGGGTGTTTTGCGGGGGACCTCTGGAGAAGCGAGCTCACAAACCATTGGGCCTGGCCGGCAGCTGGGAGCACGAGAGGTGGTAACCGCTTCCCGCTCCACGTTGGCGCAGCTGATCACCGAAGTTGGCACGATGCCGTCCCATCGGTGTCGTCATCGTTGTGCGTCGCGCGACCATCGGACCACGCTGCCCCTGAGTCTCTGGCACCGGGGGGGGGTCCCAGATTGAAAGCACGTTTATTCAGAGCTGCTTTTTGTGTTTAGTTTGTTGTGCTTCTGCCCGCCCCCCGCACCTCCGATTTGCACGGTTGGCTACGTACGGTGCGAAAGAAGTTCAAAACAGTCGAACCCCTCTCAAAGACCACCCCTGTTAATGGTTCATCACTTAAAGACGGGGCTCCACAGAGCCCAATGTGTTGTGTCTAGTGTAGTGTATAGTAGTGTAGTGTATAGTAGTGTAGTGTATAGTAGTGTATTGTATAGTAGTGTAGTATATAGTAGTGTAGAGTAGTGTATAGTAGTGTAGTGTATCGTGTATATAGTAGTGTAGAGTAGTGTATAGTAGTGTAGTGTATAGTGTAGTATATAGTAGTGTAGAGTAGAACCCCTCTTACCGACCATTCCCCTGTTAATGACCGGCTTGTGTCGGTACAGTATATATTGTAGTGTATAGTAGTGTATTGTATAGTAGTGTAGTATATAGTAGTGTAGAGTAGTGTATAGTAGTGTAGTGTATCGTGTATATAGTAGTGTAGAGTAGTGTATAGTAGTGTAGTGTATAGTGTAGTATATAGTAGTGTAGAGTAGAACCCCTCTTACCGACCATTCCCCTGTTAATGACCGGCTTGTGTCGGTACAGTATATATTGATTACTGCATTGATTCACCATGTTTCTTTTAATATTATGTGTTTATAATGTTAGTATGTTTACGTATTAATATCCATTGTTTAAATATTACGCAGGATGTGGGGGGCGCAGGATGTGGTGCTGCGGGTGGGCGGAGGATGGGGTGTTGTGGTGGTGAAATGTTGTCTCCCTTCCCTGGTACACAGGAGGTCGTGGGTTCGATCCTGACTCTGACGTGCTGTATATTTGTGAGTTAGTGTTTTTTTTCCCCGTGGTCGCGTGGATTTTTCTCTGGACCCTCCGGGTTTTTTCCTAAACATTTAGAAATGTGCGTTTAGAGTATTTGGCTGCTATAAATTTCCACGCGATAAGCCACATTGTTGAGCTATAATTTGTGGCCACGTTGCTTCTGAGAAATATCTTTATAGCTCAGTGGGCCTTCCCTGGTAAAATAAAAATAGTTTCGTCGTTTTAACTGCCAATCACCAAATATCTCAATGCTGAAACGTTACCTGCAAATGACTCAATTTGGGATCACACACAGCTGGAGCAATCATCGCCCCCCCTACTGGCAGACTAATGACCCAACTTGGCCGTCGTAATGGCCCACTAGCCTTGTACCACACAGGGGTAGCTGCCACTGGGGGGTGCCCCTTTAAATGTTTCGAGGTGACTTTGCGAGTTGCTCACTGCGTGCGTGTGAAGCGCTCCAAGACGCCCCTTGGCGGCTCTTATTTCAGAAGCACACGATTAACTTATTACACATTTTTTAATCACGGAATTCTTTTGGAGTCATTTTCATAAGCCTTGTTTTCATTTTCACAGACTTTGTGGCACTTCCCCGGTGTGCCTCGGATTTGCAATCCAACTGAATTTGATAAAAATTGTTGTCAAAGCTGGAATAATTTGAGTCCCGATTAAGCAACGAACCAGAGTTTATTTTTTCCGGATTATTTCTTTTGTTGCCAGGCCTTCAATTGGCTCTCGCACTTGGGAACCCCCCGGGCTCAATCACGGGTGGCTGAAACCCGGATCCGAACCCATGACCCTCGGCAGTGCTGACGACTCATTGCCTCTGACACGGCCATTGTGACCCCCCCCCCACCCTGCCCCCCCTGCGCCACGGCCTGGGCCTGTCGCAGAGGTCGCAACCGGGTACCCGATACCCGTACCCTACCCGATACCCGGCTACCCGTACCCGGCCGGGTACGAGTACGGGTACCCGTTTGCGACCCTGGTGCGGCCGGGTACGGGTACGGGTAGACCGTGAGTCACTGGTGAGTCACCGTTTGTCACTCATTTCCCAACGTCTTGTCTCTTCTCACAATTCAAGTTCCTAGAATCAACCCACCCGCGCCTGCAACATGGCTTCATCCCAGAGGTCGCAATCAGGTACCCGATACCCTACCCGTACCCGGCCGGGTACGGATAGGGTACGGGTACGGCCGGGTACGGGTACGGGTACCCGTTTGCGACCCTGGTGCGGCCGGGTACGGGTAAAGAATCAAAACCCGTTTGCGACCTCTGGCCTGTCGGCAAACTGGGGACGTTGTGGGCCTTTTCTTTGGATCGGTCTCGCAACACCTGGCGGCTGGTGTGGTCCAGTTTCAGTTTAGCCTAGGGGGATCCATATTGGCAGGCTGTCCCTGCGTGGTGTAAGATCAAGCGTAGTACGGGCATGCGAGTCGTCTGCCAGTAGCGAGGAATTGGGGGTGTGGGGGACTGGGGTGGGCAGGCGATATTGTATTCTGGTTTACCCAGTTTAAGAAAAATTCATTAAGAGTTTGTTTTTGAAACTTTGTAAAATTTGGATCGCGGCACCGGCACAGACCTTGGCCTACTCTTTTTCGAGTAACCATCACCGGATCGTGAATGTCCGCCCAGGCGAATCGGCCCACGCCTGTATTTTTGGTGAATACGCCCCGCGGTATTAACCAGGGCGGCCGTGGGGTCGTGAACTACAAACAAGCGGAGTAAGCGCAAAGAACGCTCTGCCGCCACACCGCACCGGTGATGCTGCCGCTGCTCATGATGATGATGGCGATAGCGATGATTACGGCACAGGGGCAATGTATTATTTAACGTTGCTTTATGATTTATTCAGGAAACATGTTTATAATTTGTATCAGGCCCCCCCCCCCACCCCGTGGTGTATGCGAGGTGCTGTCTCCAACTCGTGTTATCGAAATAATACCTTTCTGGCCTCTCTGCGCGCTGCGAAATGTCACCCATTGTGTAAATTTTTCGTTTTGTTAGTGACGAACGTGTTGAGTGCTTTTGGCTTGTTACGCCAAATGCAGCAGTAGCAGCACCACCGAAGGCGTGTTTTTAAAAATGATTATTTATTAAAACATGGATTTATGTCCGCGCACCATTCTGGATGCGTCACGGTTTGGTTTTTGCGCCCATTTCTATTGGCTAAATTGCTGGCTGTAACCTGGTATAGGTTTTTTAAATTAGTTGTTGCTGTTGTCGTTTTGGCCGACAACATAGCGTCCCTCAGAATGAGAATCCTTTATTTTATCCTGGGTAAATCCGATGAGCTGTGAAGCTCTTTTTCACGGACGTCCAGTCAGGGGGCGGCTCAGCAAGTTTACACATGATGATGACGACGCTGGTGATGATGATGATGACGACGCTGGTGATGATGATGACGACGACAACGACGCTGGTAAAGAAGATGACGCTGGTAAAGAAGATGACGCTGCTAGTGATTCATCTTCTTGGTTCTTTCGGTAAAGTCACGTAGAATGGAAATAATAAAATAATAAAAATAAAACATTAAATAATTCTCACGACGTTTCGGCCACAACGCAAGCTGCCGTCCGCAGGTGTAGAACAGGTCTGTCGAGAAGACAGAGTCTGCTAGTGATGACGATGGTGACGATGCTGCTGCTGCTGCTGCTAGCACAAACAACGACTACCCAACACGTGTGCCAATAACAACACTGTTAGCCTTAAAATTTAATCCACAGGGTGACCCAAAAGTCAGGACACACAGGATTATTATATTTATTTTAACAAATAACGTGGAATTATTTCATTAAACCTCTTTGATTTGGTTAACACGCAGTAGGCTTTCGTGACCAATATCATACATAATACAGGTCTTTTTTTTAGATCGCATAAATATAAATCTGTCATTAAACCCGCCACCATCGAGACAGCCAATTAGGAATGCTTGTCACGTAAACAGAACATGCCAGTTCGTTACTAGTACCGCACTTCGGTGTGTTGGAGAGTAAATCCACAACATTTACAATCCGTGATATTGTTAAGGGTGGGTCAGAAAGTTACAACGACAAACAGTACAAAAAAACGATAGTAAAGGAAAGGTGAGCAAATCACTAAAATACATTTTCAGATTACATTTTGTTCCTATCGATACACGGGTAAGGATCCACGTTACAAATCACGTTGACAAATGTGGTTTGTATCCAGCACTATAATTATCACTCGACCGCTCTCGCAAAACGGGACTCATATCCTCGCCCGGTCTCCCGGCTCTCGCGCTCCGCTTGAACAAAATTAAATTGACACTTGAAAATCGTGACGCACAACCGGCCCATCTCCGTCACAGCCTCTCCCCCCGCTGCCCCCCCCCTGCACTATAATCTCTCCCCCCCCCTTTCCCATTGCCGACAATGCCGGTCCAGTGCTCGCCGATGCTCTCATTTACTTCCATTTTTCCGAACGAATACGTTATGAGCTCGCACTCATCGCATGCAACGTGCTTTGCCACAAATGAGCCACAATACCATGCTGGTCTCGTCAGGGAGCCATAAACCATCATCGCGCGAACTCCGGGCATTCTCGCAGTGGGAGGCTTTTGCATAGCCGTCGAACAAAGACGGTCACCGTATCGCGCACCTTCAGAAGCACTTTCTGTAGTTGTCTGGAATGTTCTACCTTCCGATGTTCGGAAGCCACCGGAGCTATCCCCTTTTAAATTTAGATTTCAGACTCATTTTGCTAGGAGTTATTTTTGAGTTTTAGTTTGTTGTCCTTCCCCTGCCATGCGTATTGAGCCAGAGGGCCGCCGTCCACGCGGACGTCCGAAGAAGCGATGGATGGATCGAATAAAGGAAGACGTGAAGACGGTCAACGCATCCCCCGAAGATGCCCTGTACCGAGCCAAATGGAGAAGACAATGCCGAAATGCGGACCCTGTGCCACAGCGGGAACAACGCTAGGAAGAAGAAGTTTGTTGTCCTTCCCCGGCACCGATTAGCACGGTTGGCTACGTACGGCGCAATAGAAGTTCGACATGCATCTGGGACGGTCACATCTCGCCCGCCACAGTAGCGAGATGCTAACTACCTTGCCTGGTGTGCAGGAGGTTGTGGGATCAATCCCAACCGTGATGCCTGTATATGCGGAGTTTGCATTTTCTCCCCGCGGTCGCGTGGTTTTGTTTCCGGGTCCTCTCGTATTTTCCCCCCACAGGCAGCACGGTTGCCTACGCACGGTGCGAAATAATTTCAGCATACATAAATACGTACTCCCCCCCCATCCCCCCCCCGCACCTGCCCTCCCCCCAAAAACTCTCCGACCCTCAGGCGCGGTACAAGCAGTGCCTCGACCCCACGGTGGAGGAGGTGAAGAAGTTGTGCATGTCTCTGCGGCGCAACGCCAAGGAGGAGCGCGTGCTCTTCCACTACAATGGGCACGGTGTGCCGCGGCCCACCGTCAACGGGGAGATCTGGGTCTTCAACAAGGTGCCAGCCTCTTCCCTCGGTGCTCCCCGCCGCTCCCCCGCCGCTCCCCCCGCGCCAGCGGCGCCGCCAATGGCGGCGTCGTTGCCGATTGGGCCGCGCGCCACCGCCGCCGCCGCCGCCGCCGCTGCCGCCGCTTCTGCCATCGACGCTGTGGGTGAAACGAACGGACGACGGACGGGAGGCTCGCGAGCGGAAGGTCGCGAGGTCGAACTCGCGCCCCTGGAGAGAAGGGGCGGATCGATCCGGATTTACGGTTATCGGCGGCAGCAGGGCCGTCGGATTTTTTGTCGGTGTCGTCGTCACTCTGGTTATAATCTTGATTTGAAGGAATCCATACTCTTTGGTTCTTTGGGTAAAGTCACGTGGGTAGAAATAAAGTAAAACAAATCACGACGTTTCGATTGCAACACGAGCAATCTTCATCAGGTGGGACAACCGCAGCAAGAAAAAATGGCTGAAGTGGGCGATGACGATGCTGCTTCTGCCGACCATAACTTTGGTTATGGTCGGTAGTAGCAGCATCGTCATTGTTAGCAGCGTCAGCTTCTTCAGTGTCATCATCATCACCAGCGTCGTCGTCATCACCAGCATCCTCGTCATCACCTGCGTCACCAGCTTCACCACCACCATCATGACCAACATTATTATAATCGCTGTCCTCATCAGCAGCATCATCATCTTCACAATCGTCGTCTTCATCAGCACGTAACGATGCATCGTCCATCATGCGACTGAGGTTCATTCGACTCGCGCATTGAATTGCGCTTTGCAAGACTTGATTGTTCACCGTTCATGCAAATGACATGCCAATGTTGTGTTTTAGGCTAATTGAGCATGCAAGTCTGTACAGACGTTTGAACGGCGGGCAGAGTGACTCGCCGCGGTGCCTGCTAACGACGACGGCGCAGACGGACGGACTTGCAGGAGCGCACGTTCACATTGGCAATAGGGAATGGCGAACAAGAGAAAAAAAAGATATATTTAAGAGACAGAAAATGGCCTTTCCGTGACCTTAATAAAAAACATCGTAATTCCTCAGGCTGGGAGCGTGCCGCTCGCTCGAAAGGCGAACCAACATTAATCTCGCTTCATTGCAAATACAAAAGTGACTCAGTGAAATTCCAGGGGCAGTTGTCTGGCGCGCGCGCGTAAAGATGGTTTTTGTTTTGCAAACGCCCCTCTGCTTGTCCCCCCCCCCCTTGCTTCCACGCTTGCTTATTGCTTACCCGGCTTTGCATTAGAGCAGATGGTTCATCCTGGTTGTAAGTAACGGTAAAAAGGAGTTAAATCTAAGTTTGTTTTTTGCCGCCTGCCCGCCTGAACCCTGCCTGCCTGCCCGCCATCGTGACATTTTATTTAGCGGTCGTGCGATGGCTTTGATCGAGCACTTTTTGCGTCACGAACCCGAACCGGCTGCTCCCATCTCTCGGATCGCAAACTGCTGTTATGCCCTCGTGGTGCGTGTGGAGGCTTTTCCCGGTTTGCTCCCCTCCCGGTTTGCTCCCACTCGAAGCCGAACCGCTGCTTGAAGTGGAATTGATCACACGTCTCAATGCAGGACTCTCCGCAAAGAAAGTCTTGAGATTCATCGAGGCGTCTGCGGGGCCCGGTCACTAAAAAAAAAAAAATTGTTGTGATTACACTTACCGTCTCCATCCTGCACTTTTGTAATGTTCTTGGGTTTTTTCGGTAAAGTCACGTAGGTAAAAAATTTTAATTAATAAAAGTAAAATAAAATAAAAATCACGACGTTTCGGAGGCAACACAAGCCTCTGTCTTCAGGTGGAACCGTCACAGCACGCTCGCTGTATCAAGCTCATTTACTTGATACAGCTATCGTGCTGTGACGGTTCCACCTGAAGATGGAGGCTTGTGTTGCCTCTGAAACGTCGTGATTTTCATTTTATTTTACTTTTATTAATTTTAATGTTTTACCTACGTGACTTTACCGAAAAAACCCAAGAATATGAATCCTTGCAGTCACGAAAGCTTCAAATCTAGAATTTTGTAATGTTCCCAACCTTATCACGCCATCTGGTCTCTCATCGTTATCTCGCTCTTGCGAAGATCGTGACCGTGATGTAATCTGCTCCGTTTTTTTTCCACCATCACCATCGTGATGACATCCTCCACTCTGACGCTCTCGCGACGACCGTGATCATGATGTCGTCCGCTCCGCGAGCACGCGAATCCCCATCTCGATCCCGTTTGCTCGCGCGCCGTCTCGCGAGCAACCCCGCCCCCCGTGCGTCGACGGCGCCTTCTCGCCCGGCGCCCGGCCGCTCGCGATGGCCGCCGGCCGTCCCCGGCCCTGGCGGCCTTTCGTCACTCACGCCCTCCGTGCTCGTGTTGCCCTGGTCACAGAACTTCACGCAGTACATCCCGCTGTCAATCTACGACCTGCAGACGTGGATGGGCAGCCCCTCCATATTCGTGTACGACTGCTCCAATGCCGGCATCATCGTCAAGTCCTTCCTGCAGTTCTCTCTGCAGAGGGAGCAGGAGCTCGAGGTGCGGCATGCTTGCACGCGCGCGTGCGAGCGTGTGTGCATGCGCGTGTGCATGCGTGTGTGCATGTGGTGTTGTGGGGGATGGTAGGGTAGCGGTTAGCGCGCCGAGTTACGAACCCGACGACCCGAATTCGATTTATGCTCACGGCCAAACACAATTGACGATTATCTGAAACGGTTCGAGGCCTCCCCTAGGTCGACTCGGCCTCAAATGAGTACCTGGTGCGGTGTGTAAAACATCGCCGCTCCAGAGGCAAAGGCCGGCCGGGCGTGATGGTGGTCACCCAGTCCCTCGCCTGCCGTGCCGGCCTTCATAGGTGCTCTCTTACAACACTTGCCCCAACACTCTGTGAAGGCTATAAGGGGATCTTTGTGTTTTTTTTGTGTCTGGTGAGTGGAGTGTGTGTGTGTGTGACATTGTTTGTCAGCTGTTTGTGTGTGTGACATTGTGTGTTTTGTGCGTGTGCGTGATTGTGCGTTTGCCTGGGGTGTGCGTGTTTATGTTTGCGTGCGTTTGTGTATTTGTCCGGCGTGTGCTTGTTTCGCGCGTCCGTCTTCGCCATCTTTTATCCATCTCTGCGTGTTTTTATGTACGTCTGTCTGTGTGTGTCAACGTGTTCTCTCGCGTTCCATTGCGTACGGGTGACCAGCCGCATGTCCGCATGCCTCCGCAGCCGTGTACACTTTGTGTGCCCGGTGTCTGGTGTCTCTACGTCTCACGGCCTACTGCACGTGTGCTCGTCCTTGACGTTCACTCCCCCGGTCTTTCCATCGCTGCGCATCCCCTTTGCTCGTTCACCGCCGCCTCTCTCTCTCGCCTCGCGCTCACCTCTCTCCGCATCAACTCTCGGCCGCCAAATCTCTCCCCATCCTCGCCGACCCCCCCCCGCCCCCCTCCCCTCTCTCCCCCCCCCCCCCCCTCTCTGCCGCTCTCATCCTCTTTTGTTGTTCGCGATTGTCAAGAGTTGGAAATGGAGCACGCGCAGCCGCGCGGGGCCGCAGTTGGAATGGAATCTGATAATTATATTAATCTCACTCGGAGCGTTGTGTGTTTTTGTGTGCGCGTGTTTTTGTCTCTCTCTCCTGTCGCATGGCAGACGTCGGTCCGCACCGCGACTCTTGCTTCCCTCTCTGCGGACTCTTCATCCCAAGGCTCCTGTAATGTACGCAGCTCCGCGCTCCCGCACCTGTTTAGTTGACTGCTTTTTGCTCCGTGTCACCGCACGAGCTGCTTTCGAATAAACGCAGCCGCCGTTTCGCAGCCTTGTTCAGATGAAGGCGGCCGGGGGGGGGCGGGGGGTGGTGCTGCCCACCCACTCGCCCCGTCGTGTGCCGTGTCGGCCATCATAGGTGCTGCTTGCTAACAGCACCTGCCCCAAACAGTCTGTTAAGGCTACACGGGGTGGGGGGGGGGTTCGTTGTCTTTGTACGCACAATATAAGCGTTGCTTTCATTGGCATTTTGCTCGACTTTCCAAGCCGCGCTGCGTTCCCGGCGACCCGGTTTCACGGCCGTGAACGCGACCCTGACCGCCCCCGACCTTTTGACCTTGCCGCGTCCCTGGAACACCCCCCCCCCAACGGCAGGTGTCGACCATCAGCCCGAGCCACCCGCTGTCGCAGGTGGGGATGCCCCCGACGTCGATGCGCGACTGCATCCAGCTGGCCGCCTGCGAGGCGTCGCAACTGCTGCCCATGAACCCCGAGCTGCCCGCCGACCTCTTCACCTCCTGCCTCACCACGCCCATCAAGATCTCCCTGCGATGGTGCGTCCGCCCGTCCGCCATCCACATGCTCGCTCTCTCGCTCGCCTGCCCACCGACCATCTTGCTCGCTTAATTGGGCCCAACGGTGGCGAAATGTTAACTACTTTGCCTGGTAGACATGAGGGTTCGATCCCAACCCTGGAGTTTGCATGTCTCTCTTTCTCCCCGTGGTCGTGTGGATTTTTCTCCGGGTCCTCCGGGTTTTTCCCTCCACGTTTAGAAACATACGTTTCACGTATTCGACTGCTATCAATTTCCACACGATAAGCCACTTCTTGAATTGACGCTTTCGTGACTGCAAGGATTCATATTCTTAGGTTTTTTCGGTAAATAATGAATTTAAATTTTTTGCCTACGTGACTTTACCGAAAAAACCTAAGAATATGAAGCCACTTCTTTGCGCTATCACCGCCTGCCAACCGTCTCTGACTTAAAAAAAAATATATAGAAACGTACGATTTAATAAACGCATCTGTAAATTACTCCATTGGGATTACACAGAGCACCATCGCCCCCCCCCCCCCACCAACTGAAACCTGGCAGGTACCTCCTGAAAGAAATCTTCGGTGAGGCTCTCCTGGGTGAAGACATGGACAAGCCCGTGGACTAATACGAGAACATTGGCTAAAGGGGGTATGTTTGTTGTGTGCGTCTGTGTGTGTGCGTGTGTGCGTTCGTGGCAGGTTCTGCAGCCAGAGCAGTGGCAAGCTGGTTCCTGGTGTCACCCTGGACCTCATCGAGAAGTAGGGGCCCATCCTCTTGCTTTGTTGCTTGTAGTCACTTTAAGATGTTTCTTGTTCATGTTTTTGTTTTGTTGCGGTTGCACCCCAGTCAAGAGCCGCATGGCTCGCCAAATAAATAAATTAATGAAACTGGTCCTCTCCTGTGACTCGTCCTGCATTATGAAGAAGATGAACATCTTTAGGAATTAATTCTAGATTTGAAGCTTTCGTGACTGCTAGGATTCATATTCTTAGGTTTTTTCGGTAAAGTCACGTAGGTAAAAAATTTTAATTAATAAAAGTAAAATAAAATAAAATTTTACTTTTATTAATTTTATTTTTTTACTTACGTGACTTTACCAAAAAAACCTAAGAATATCTTTAGGAATTATTTTATCAAATAAATAAACTCGCAATTTCACAATCCACCAATGAGTCTCCCTGGCGAGCAGATCGCGAGCGTCCAATCGCCGCACGGCACAAGTTTTTTCCCCGGCTCCGTTGGCCGGGTCGCTCGCTCTCAAAAAGAAACACAGGAGTGGCGTTTCGTCACGGGGGATTTGTTTTGCTGATCGTTTTGTCGTGCGTCGTTACTCGTCTTTGTGCCTGCTCTGTTTAAAAAAAAAACGCAGCCCCGTGACTCACTCGCTTGCGCGCGCGCACGCCGGCGTTGGCTCGCGCGTTCACGCTCGCGCGCACGCACGATCGGGAACAGAGACGAACGTCACGACCTGACTCACAAAGCGGGACGCGCGTCGTGACGACCGCCGCCAAAGCGGCAAACGCGATGGCGAGGAACGAAATTAAACCTGAGTTAGCGAGGGGTGGGGGGAGGGATGCAGCAGGTGGGGGGTGGTGGGGGGAGGGGTTGGGGGGAAGGTTGTCCTCCCCACGCTCCAAAATCGCGGAGCACCCTTGACAACGCTGCGTTTTTTGTTTCTTTTATATCGCCCGGCAAATTAAAGCGCCAGGGAAAACGTTAAAGGGTCATTTACGCAGATTGGTCGGGTAATTGAAGAAATTAATTAGTTTTGTTAGATAACTAAATGGACCCTCATCCCCCCCATCCCCCCCATCCCCCTCCCCCCCCCACCCCTCGACCGCGCGAGCGACTGATGCTGCCCGGACGGTTTGAGGAGCTCGTGTTCCTTCCCGGCCTTCACAAGTGCTCGCTAACAGCACTTGACCCAGCAGTCTGCTGAAGGCTATATGGATAAAGCTGTGTCTTTGTGGGCAGCGGTGACTCGGTGATTAGCTCGCTGCGCTCGCGAACCCGACGACTCGGGTTCAGTTCCCGTGTTCGTACCGCCAGCATCCAGTGACGAATACTGTCCTGGGCCTCCCCTCGGGTTGACTCAGCCTGTAATGAGCACTGGGTACGGCGTGCAAACATCGTCACTGGGGGGACCAAAGGCTGCCGGGCGTGGTGGTGCTGGCCTACCCACCCACCCCCTCGTGTGCCGTGCCGGCCTTCATAGGCGCTGCTCGCTAACAGCGCTTGTCAAGTCTCTGCAGGGGATCTCTGTCTTGTGTGCGTATGTATATATAGACAAGCGCGTGTGTGTGTGTGCGAGAGTGTGTTTTCACACACGTGCGTGTGTGTGCGTAGTGTTTGTGCGAGCTGTGCGCGTGCGTGCGTTTAACTTTTTGAACATCATTACTTGGAAGAGGTGAACGAGAGCAGGTCAGAGCGCTTGTTGTAATCCTGGAAGTCGAAAAGCAACATGACCGTTGTGCCTCCGCTTTGGGAGCCCCTGGCCGGTGCGTTGTCGCCCCCGCCTCGCACGCACGATTATATTGCCGACTTGTACGTGGGCACGGAGGCAAGGGGATCCGAACTTCGCAGAGGCGGATCCTTTGTTGCGCCGCGAGACCCCGAGAGACGACGACGACTCGGGCTGTCCTTTTATCCAGCAGCGGATCTCAAGTATAGCTGCTGCTGATGCTGATGATGCTGCTGATGGTGATGAATTTTCCCTCGGCAGGATCCCCGGACGCCTAAACGACAGGAGGACCCCTCTGGGGGAGCTCAACTGGATTTTCACGGCGATCACCGACACCATCGCGTGGAACGTCCTCCCTCGAGGTGAGCTCAGCCTTCACGGCGACCCTGGTTGACCTTTTCCAGGTGAGGTGGCGGTGACGGCCACATGCTCGGCTCGTCGCTAATGGAAGCGCTGCACCTTTCCTCCTCCTCCTTCTCTTCCGGCCTTCCCAGATCTCTTCCAGAAGCTCTTCCGCCAGGATCTGCTGGTGGCCAGCCTCTTCCGCAACTTCCTGCTGGCGGAACGCATCATGCGCACGTACAACTGCACGCCCATGAGCTGCCCCAAGCTGCCCTCAATGTACCACCACCCCATGTGGTGAGCCTCTCTCTCCTCTCTCTCCTCTCTCACTCTCTTTCCTTCCCTCTCCCTCTCTCTCGTCGCGGTACGCGGAGTGCTTGCAGTTGGACTCCCTGTGCTGATCTTGCGTCTTCTAATCCCTGGCCTGGGTCTCCAGAGTGGATTAAAACCACCCGGTGCCCAGAACCAGAGCTCAACTCAACACCCATTTATAGCCCAGACCTCAAATTATAATCACTTGCTCCAACGCCCAGACCTCGAACCCCACTCATCACCCACTCGTTAGCTTAGACCTCGTCACACACTCGCTAGCCCACACCTCGTCACACACTCGCTAGCCCAGACCTCGTCAGCCCACACCTCGTCACACACTCGCTAGCCCACACCTCGTCAGCCCAGACCTCGTCACACACTCGCTAGCCCAGACCTCGTCAGCCCAGACCTCGTCACACACTCGTTAGCCCAGACCTCGTCAGCCCACACCTCGTCACACACTCGCTAGCCCACACCTCGTCAGCCCACACCTCGTCACACACTCGTTAGCCCGGTGCCACAGCTCACCACTGCAGGGCTGCGCGCTCCCCACCGTGGTGCCGCTCCACCTCCCCGACCACCCTCCCCTTCCCCAATCACCCACCGCCGTCAATTTCACCGCTGTCAGGCAGCGTTAATGTCAGCGCCGTTCCTATAATCGAAATTAATATCGTATTTTCTCACCGTTGCGGTCACTTCCAGAGAGGCGACCAAATGCTCCCCCCCCCCCGACCCCCCCCCCTCCCCTCCAACACAACCTCCCAGCCCTCCCCCGCTCGATCGCACCAATTTCCACGCCGCGGGAGAAGAGGGAAAATCTTCATTTCGTACGACGCCTGAATATACTGCGGCTTCTGCTGCCCCACCCCCAACCCCCCCCACCACCCTCGACCCCCTCCTCCCGTCCCCCCCCAACGGAAATTTGTCCCAGCGCAAAGCGACGGCTGGCAGACGTTAGATTTTCGGCGCATCGAGGTGCAACATCTTCCCCGTTGACTTTTTGGCCGCGACGATTGAAAAATATCTCTTCCCCTTTATTTTTTTATTTGTTGCACCGCCACCCCCCCCCCCCACGACTACCCCCCCAACTACCCCCCCCCCAACTACCCCCCCCCCTCCAACTACCTCCCCCCCTCGTGTGCTCTTTTCGCCTCTCCAGAGTTTCATTCCGGTTGTGTGTCCCGATATTGGAAAGTTGTCACGACGAGACAAATTCATTTCCGCTCGCGAGTGGGGCCCGCTATTGTTAGAGAACGGCCCTGGAAATTGTCAGGGCCCCCCCCCCCCCCCCCTTTTAGTGTACATCTCATTCACGCTATTCATGCATAGCCCCGGTGATCAGCGCGTTCCCTGCGAGTCGATGGAATGGAATTGTTCTTTTAAAATCTCGGAAGCTGGATTTTGGCCAAATTTATTAAAAATAATGAGAGTTCTTAGCCATGTGATGGAGAGTTCTTAGCTGTGTGATGGGAGAAAACGAGGGACCGAACACGAATATACTTTTGTCTGGGAAAGGTCGAGGTACCGCAAGATGCTGGGGGCAGACAGCACATTTTTTTTTTATTCATTCATATTTATTTAAGGCAGCGAAATGAAGCAATCGGAGAATCCGATGCCAATTTTGTTGAGTAAATATGGACAGAGCCAAGGTGCAAAATCGACGGGGGGGGGGGGTTGATTGATGAAGACTCTAAAAGCTGCTGATTTATTTGAACTCTGGTTTTAAACTTAACTGGGGCCTGGCAGTAGCGTGCTCGCCTGCCTCGTTGCAGAAGTTCACGGTTCGAATCCTGCGTCTGCCTTGGTTATTTTATGTACGTTGTGCGTACGTATGTTGAACTTCTTTCGCACCGTACGTAGGCAACCGTGCTAATCACAGGTTTGGGGGAAGGACAACAAACGTTGGGTCTTTGTGTGAGTCTGTGGGTCTCTGTGTCAGTCTATGGGTCTCTGTGCGAGTCTATGGGTCTCTGTGAGTCTATGGTGCTCTGTGTGAGTCTATGGTGCTCTGTGTGATTCTATGGTGCTCTGTGTCAGTCTATGGTGCTCTGTGTGATTCTATGGTGCTCTGTGTCAGTCTATGGGTCTCTGTGTGAGTCTATGGGTCTCTGTGTGAGTCTATGGTGCTCTGTGTGGTTCTATGGGTCTCTGTGTGAGTCTATGAGTCTCTGTGTGGTTCTATGGGTCTCTGTGTGAGTATGGGTCTCTGTGTGAGTCTGTGGTGCTCTGTGTCAGTCTATGGGTCTCTGTGTGAGTCTATGGGTATCTGTGTGAGTCTATGGGTCTCTGTGTGAGTCTATGGGTCTCTGTGTGAGTTTATGGTGCTCTGTGTGGTTCTATGGGTCTCTGCGTGAGTCTATGGGTCTCTGTGTGGTTCTATGGATCTGTGTGAGTCTGTGGTGCTCTGTGTGAGTCTGTGGTGCTCTGTGTGAGTTTCTGGGTCTCTGTGTGAGTCTATGGGTCTTTGTACGAGTTTATTGGTCTCGGTGTGAGTCTATGGGTCTCTGTGTCAGTCTATGTATGTATGTTTAACTTCTTTCTCACCGTACGTAGCCAACCGTGCTAATCAGAGGCGCGAGCGAAGGACAGCAAACTGAACACAAAAAGCACTTGTGAAGAAATTAGTTTTCAATTTTAATGTACAAGTGCATAGCTGCAGCTGCTTCCTTATATCGGAAGAAAGCGCGGTGACCGTCTTTGTTCGACGGCCAGCCAACAGCCGACGCTGCTGCGAGGACGGGACCCGGAGTTCGCGTGATGGTTTACGCTCCTTGACGAGAAAGGCGAGGTTTTTCGCGCTTCATTTGCGGCGAGCGCTTTTGTGTGTGTGCGTGACGAGCGCGACCCGTCGACAATAGAACACGCGCCGTCTCTCGCTTCGCAGCGGACGCTGAAAAAAATCCCGCCAATGTAATTCGCGTGCCCGTCGTCGGGGTTAAAAGTTTGCCGACGTTTTAAAAAGCTGACGCAGCGAATCACTCGGTTGGAGAATGTACGTACAGCAACCGTATCTTCTTGGTTCTTTCGGTAAAGTCACGTAGAAAGGATAATAATAAAATAATAAAAATAAAACATAATAAAATAATTATCACAACGTTTCGGCCACAATGCAAGCAGCTGTCCTCAGGTGAAGAACAGGTCTGTCGGAAAGACAGCGTCTGTCTTTGACCTGAGGACGGCTGCTTGCGTTGTGGCCGAAACTAAAGACAGGTCCGTCTTTCCGACAGACCTGTTCTTCACCTGAGGACGGCTGCTTGCGTTGTGGCCGAAACGTCGTGAGAATTATTTTATTATCTTTTATTTTTATTATTTTATTATCTCCCTTCTACGTGACTTTACCAAAAGAACCAAGAAGATGAATCCCTGCAGTCACGAAAGCTTTAAATCGAAAAGCAACCGTATCGTTGCCCCGCTCCACCCCCACCTCCCGTCAAGATTTGGCGGCGGGAGCCTCCAGAAAAAGAATGGGTGAAGCTCGGCGAGGCTTTCCCGGGTACACGAGTGGAGTAAGAATAGTAAAATGAAAGAAGAGCACGGCAATTACGAGGTCCTCTTGATTCGGTGGTGATCATGACGACGGTGATGCTGCCGCTGCTGATGGTGATTGTGATGATTTTACGTTTGTGCCCCGTTGACAATAATCTCAATTTGAACTCGCGACCTCACAGCTCCGAGTTTTTGCTGAACAACTCATTTGACCCTAGCTCGTGGCCGCGCGTGGATTCTTCCCGTGCGCTGGTGCTCTCGTTGGGCTATTAGGCGCCGGGCGTGCGACCGAATGTTCGGCGCCTCTCACGTTCTCGTTCTCCCTTGCGCTGCATTGTGCACGCACACACACACGCACGGACACGCACACGCACGTACACACACGCACGGACACACGCACGGACACACACGCACGGACACGCACACGCACACGCACGGACACGCACGCACGGACACACACTCACGGACACACACGCACGGACACACGCACGGACACGCACACGCACGGACACGCACGCACGGACACACACGCACGTACACACACGCACGGACACACACGCACGGACACACACGCACGGACACACACGCACGGACACACACGCACGGACACACACGCACGTACACACACGCACGCACGGACACACACGCACGGACACACACGCACGGACACACACGCACGGACACACACGCACGGACACACACGCACGGACACACACGCACGGACACACACGCACGGACACACACGCACGGACACACACGCACGGACACACACGCACGTACACACACGCACGGACACACACGCACGGACACACGCACGGACACACACGCACGCTCATGCACGGACGCACATACATGGACACGCGCGCACGGACACACGCACGGATACTCACTCTCATACGCACACATGGACACACGCACGGACGCACGCACGGACACACAGGCAGGCGTGGGATCTTGCCGTGGACATCTGCCTCTCCCAGCTGCCGACCATCATCGAGGATAGCAACGCATTCAGGGTCTGTTCAGCCTCCCTCCCTCCCTCCCTTTCTACCTACCTCTCTCCCTCCCTCCCTTCCATCCCTCCCTCCCTTCCATCCCTCCCTCCCTTCCATCCCTCCCTCCCTCCCTTCCATCCCTCCCTCCCTCCCTTCCCTTCCCTCCCTTTCTACCTCCCTCCCTCCCTCCCTTCCATCCCTCCCTCCCTCCCTTTCTACCTCCCGTCCCTTCCATCCCACGTGTGAATATTCCGTGAGGGCCGCTGAGCCCCCCGTACGAAGGGTTGGGGGCAGGGGGGGGCCGTGAGTGATCGCGTCTTTTGCGCCAAAGCCGATCTGCGGGTGCGATTGAAGCGGGGGGGGGGGTGGTGGGGGGGTGGTATGGGGGTCGTCTGAGGTGAGATGGCGACGATGATGAAACGGCGACGACGGTGAGGAGGCCATGAGGGTGCTCGGCGGGACGATGGGAATGATTTCCTACTTGAAATGTCCGGACACGTATTTTTGGCGGGCGGTCGTTACGTGCACGGGGGCTGTACGCGCAGTAGACACTAATGAAGAAGCTGCAAGCACGTGCATTTCTGTGTGCTTGAGCGTGTGTGTGTGTGAGAGCGTGTGCGTGTGTGCATGAGCGCGTGTCTGTACGTGAGCTTGCGTGTGTTGCGTGCGTGCGTGCGTGAGCGTGTGTGAGTATGCGTGTGTGCATCTGTGTGCTTGAGCGTGTGAGCGTGTGTGTGTGTGTGCATGAGCGCGTGTCTGTACGTGAGCTTGCGTGTTTGTGTGAGCGTGCATCTGTGTGCGTGAGCGTGTGTGTGCGCGTGCGTGTGAGCATGCATGTGTGTGCGTGAGCATGTGTGTCTGTGCGTGAGCTTGCGTGCGTGCGTGCACGAGTGGCAGGTTAGTGGTTAGCGAGCTGCAGTACGAACCCAGCGACTTGAATTCGATTCCCGCTCACAGCGAGAAACTTGCAGATATCAGAACCGGTCCTGGGCTTCCCCTAGGTCGACTGAGCCACTGTATAAACATCGCCACTGGGGAGACAAAGGCGGTCGGGCGTGGTGCTGGCCACCCACCCCCTCGTGTGCCACAGTGCCGCTTGTCTCAAGTGTTAACGCTATGAGGGGGGTGTTTGTGTGCGCCTCTGGGGAGCGGTGGCGCAGTGGTTAGCGCGCTGCGCTACGAATCCTGCGACCCGAGTTTAATTCCTGCTCACGGCCGCCAACACCGTTGACGAATATCTCAATTGGTGCTGGGCCTCCCCTAGGTCGACTCAGCCTTAAATTAGTACCTGGTGTGGTTTGTAAACATCGGGATTGGGGAGGCAAAAGGCAACCGGGCGTGGTGCTGGCCACCCAGCACATGATTGTGCTTTGCCGGCCTTCGTAGGGCGCTCGCTAATAGCACTCGCCCCAACAGTCTGTTAGAGGCTATACAGGAGGTCTTTGTTGTATTATATGCTGATGTCATTGATGGTTACCGGTGAAGCGTGTGGCGTGTGCCATGATTGTTGGTGTTTGTATTCTCTGACAGATTTTGACAGTGTGTGCGTGTGTGCGTGTGTGTGCGTGTGTTTGCGCGAACGTGTGCCTGGTGGTGGCTGTTGGTGGTGCATGCGTGTGTTTGACAGCTGGTGTGTTAGTGACGAATGTTGACAATGCGTGTGTGCGACAGTTGTTGGCGTGTGTGTGTGTGTGTGACGGTTGTTGATGACGTCTGTGTGTGTGACGGTTGTTGACGGAGTGTGTGTGTGACGGTTGTTGACGGCGTGTGTGTGTGTGTGACGATTGTTGACGGCGTGTGTGACGGTTGATGGTGGTGTGAGTGTGACGGTTGTTGGCGGTGTGTGTGCGCGAGTGTGTGAGTGACGGTTTTGGCGGTGTGTGTGTGAGTGTGACAGTTTTGGCGGCGTGTGTGCGCGAGTGTGTGAGTGACAGTTTTGGCGGTGTGTGTGTGAGTGTGACAGTTTTGGCGGCGTGTGTGCGCGAGTGTGTGAGTGACGGTTTTGGCGGCGTGTGTGTGAGTGACGGTTGTTGGCGGTGTGTGTGTGCGAGTGTGTGAGTGACGGTTGTGGCGGTGTGTGTGTGCGAGTGTGTTAGTGACGGTTGTTGGAGGCGCGTGTGTGTCGGTTGCTGTTGGTGGTGTGTGCGTGCGTGTGCGCCCGCCTGTGTGTTGCCCGTGCGCCCCACAGAACAGCCCATTCTTCGCCGAGCAGCTGACCGCGTTCCAGGTGTGGCTGACGATCGGCGTGGAGAACAGGAACCCCCCCGAGCAGCTGCCGATCGTCCTGCAGGTGAGCAAGGACCCCTTCTCCTGGCCTCTGCCCCCCCTCCCCTTCACCTTGTGATTGGCAACCGCTTACTTTGACCACCGCACTTACCCCAGGCAGACTCTGCACTCTTGCGGCACCATGCTGCCCTGTGTTAATGTTTTATTCTGCCTTGAACTCCTTTACCTCTCCCCCCTTCCTCCTCCTCTCCCTCCCACTCACTCACCCTTCGATCTACCCCCCCTCCCTTCAATCGTCTTCCGCCGCCTCCTCCTCTTCTTCTTCCTCCCCTCTACTCCCACCCCCTCGTACTCATCCTTCACCTCTTCTCCATCCTCCTCCACCCCGTCCATGTCCCCGTGTAATGCGCCCAGGTGCTGCTCAGCCAGGTGCATCGCCTGCGAGCGCTCGACCTCCTGGGACGCTTCCTGGACCTGGGCCCCTGGGCCGTGAGCCTGGTGAGGGGTCCCCCACCCCACATCGCTGCTGCTGCTGTGCTGCTGCTGGTGTGGTGCTGTTTGTGCTGTTTGTGCTGCTGGAGCTGATGGTGCTGCTGCTGTGTTCGCACCCCCAACGAGGAAGCAGACCCGAGCCGCGGTGGGCAGATCCGGTAGGGCTCGTTGGGTGGAGCGGTGGTGTGCGGCGGTCGGCATGCTCGGCTACAAACACAGCAACCCGAGTTCGATTTCCTGTCCAATCCGGCCTTTAGCCTCCGCGTGGTTGACCTTCGCTTAAGCCTGTGCCTGTGTAAACGTCAGCGCCAGGGAGACAAAGGCGGCCGGGGCGTGATGCTCACTGCACCACCACCCCCTTTTGTTGCCTTCTTGGCCTTCATATTTACTTAACGGCACTTGCCCCAACCGTTTGTTGAGGCTGCACATGGCTTTACCTTTGTCCGCGTGTGTGTGTGTGCGTGCAGGCGCTATCCGTAGGGATCTTCCCGTACGTGCTGAAGCTGCTGCAGAGCTCGGCCCGCGAGTTGCGCCCCCTCCTCGTCTTCATCTGGGCCAAAATCCTGGCCGTCGACAGCGTACGTACGCCCGTGCACGCATGTGTGTGTGTATGGGGAGCGGTTAGCGCGATGCGCTACGAACGAGGCGGGCCGAATTTGATTCCCACTCACGGCCAACACCAGTGATGGATTATCTGAACCGGTTCTGGGCCTCCCCTAGGTTAACTCAGCCTCAAATAAGTACCTGGTGCGATGTGTAAACATCGCCACTCGGGAGACAAAGGCGGCCGGGTGTGTTTCTGGCCACCCACCCCCTCGTGTACCGTTCCGGCCTTCATAGGTGCTCGTTAACAGCACTTGGCCCAACAGTCTGTTAAGGCTACACGGGGGATCTTTGTCTGTGGTTTGGCCACAGCAACATTGCCACTGTAGCACGGTGCCATCCCGTGCCTCGGTAACAACATCTGTCTGGGTAACGCCGCTCACTCCGTGGTAATGCTGGGGTATCGCCGGGGTAACGCCGAGGTATCGGCGTGTTAACCTTACGTTATCTCCTCCGCCGTGTGTAACAGTCTTGCCAGGCAGACCTCGTCAAGGATGGCGGACACAAGTACTTCCTGTCGGTGCTGGCCGACCCCTACATGCCCGTAAGCACTTCCTGTTTGTGCTCGTGATCACCGACCACCGTCCCTGCTCGCTCTTCACTTGAGGCAGGCTGTGCACTTGCGGAGCCAGTGGGGGGGGTGGGGTTGCATGTGCCCCCCCCCCCCCCCCCCCCAATGATCCAATCGAAATCCCTACTTTCCATCGGATCATTTTGGGTTTATTAGTAATCAATCGGCATTTTGTGAGCCCCACTGCCACTGTGAAGCATATTATCATGTGCCAGGGACTCGTGCAGCGCTGTCGCTCCCCAGCACAGACAGACAGACACGCACACGTGCACGCACTCGCGTCCGTACAAGTCGATGTTTCCACAACACAGACAGACACGTACGCACGCGCGCACGCGCGCACGCACACACGCGCACACACGCACACACACGCACACACACGTGCGCGCACTCGCGTCCGTACAAGTCGACCGCGGCAGGCGCAGCAAGACGTCGGTGCGATCCGCGTGGGGGGGCAACTCCTCTCTCTCTGTGTGTCAACAATCAGCGGGAGGATGAGGAGGAACCGAGGAGATGGCACACAAATTGAAAATATTTCCCTGCAGTGACGCGGGCAGCGGGGGGCAGGATTGATTATCGACGACTCACTCAGCTGGGGGTAGCCCCCCCCCCCCCCCCCTTGAGCTGTGCTTGGCGTTAATGAGAATCACCGAGCGGTTGGCGAAATTAAAATCCAGGGAAACGACAGCGACAGCCCTGGTGACCTCTAACCCCGACCGCTCGTCCCTTTCCCCCTCCGAGCTTATCAGAATCAGAATATTTTTTATTTACGCTGCAGGAGGAATCCGATGGGCTAGCAAGTTCTTTTCACAGATGTTCGGTAGGTGCCGGTAAGAACGTGACAGCAGCACAGCAGCACGATCGTAGTGCCAAGTTCAAGAAAGGTTAGGGGCGAGGGCTCGGGGTTGCGGAGGAGAGTTGGGAGGTTTCGTGGGTGTTTCCGCCGCATTTGGCTTCTGGAGCGAGCGCTAAGAGGCGGCGAGTGTCGAGCGCCGTCGACGGGGCCTTGCGTCGGCGTCGCAGTCGGGGAGTCGCGGCTGTGGATTTATACGTTTTGCGGTGGGTCGCGGGTTTAGTTAAGGCTCGGGTTGTTGCTGGGATTTAGTGTTCGGACGGAGGTTAGTGTGGGCTCGATTAGGCTCACCGTTGGCGTTGGGTTCGATGTTTAATCGGTGTTCACGTTTAAGCAAGGGCGAGGTATTAGGCTGAAGTTTGGACTCGGCGTGATGGTGGACGCTGGCGGTGGACGCTGGCGGTGGACGCTGCGTGACGGTAAATGCTGTATGACGGTGGATGCCGCGTGATGGTTGACACCGTGCGTGCGTGTCTCCCTGCACTTCCTCCAGGCCGACCACCGCACGATGGCAGCCTTCGTCCTCGCTGTCATCGTCAACAACTACCTGACGGGACAGGTGAGGGGGCGGGGCGGTGTGGGGGGGCGGGATGGGGGGGGGATTGGGGGGGGGGGCAAAGGCTATCACCTGGTGGAGTGAGCGATGCCAAGTCTCCGAGAGAGTTCCCAGTCGGGTCGGATAGCGGTTCTGCGTGGGACGAGGTGACGGCTCTCTGGTCGTACCGAGCCACGGATCTAATCGATCCGCGTTGAAGCCACAATGATGGTGAGCGTCTCCGTGGAGACGGTGGACCAGATGAGCGGACGGGACGCATCTGTCCTTCCTGCATCATTTCAGCAGCATTGGTTCAGCGCAAGCAAACTCTGGACCAGTTTTGGCATTCGTTGCCTCATCAGCAGAGGCCATGATCATACTTCCGTTCCAGATACACACTCTCCTCCGTAACGCTGCTGCTGCTTCCGCTCCCGCTGGTGCCACTGCTCTTGCTACTGCTTGTTGCACTCCTACTGCTGGTGCCGCTGCTGTTGGTGCTTCTGCTCCTGTTGGTGGTGCTGCTGCTGCTGCCGCTACCACGGCTGCTTGTTCCGCCCCGGCTGCCTGTTCCGCTCCCTGATTTTGCTGCTGCTGGTGCTGCTGCTGCTGCTGCTGCAGGAGGTGTGCCTGCAGGGCAGCCTGATCGCCATCTGCCTGGAGCAGCTCAACGACCCCCACCCGCTGCTGCGCCACTGGGTGGCCGTGTGCCTGGGCCGCATGTGGCAGCACTTCGACGCGGCGCGCTGGTGCGGCGTGCGCGACTCGGCGCACGAGAAGCTCTACTTGCTGCTCTCCGACCCGCTGCCCGAGGTACTGAGCCCGCGTGCGTGTCGCCGTGGCGACGTGCGTACGTGTCGCCGCGGTAATGTGTACGTGTCACCGTGGCGACGTGCGTACGTGTCGCCGCGGTAATGTGTACGTGTCGCCGTGGCGACATGCATACGTGTCGCAGCGGTAATGCACGTGTGTTGCGTGGTGGTGTGGTTGTGCTGCGTGGTGGTGTGGTTGTGGTGGTGTGGTTGTGCTGCGTGGTGGTGTGGTTGTGGTGGTGTGGTTGTGCTGTGTGGTGGTGTGGTTGTGCTGCCTGGTGGTGTGGTTGTGCTGCGTGGTGGTGTAACGCGTTTGTGCGGTTGCCGGTGCGACGCTAGGTGCGCAGCGCGGCCGTGTTTGCGCTCGGCACATTCATCGGGAACTCGGGGGAGCGGAGCGACCAAGCCACCACCCTCGACCACAACGTCGCCATGACCGTCGCCCAGCTGCTCAACGACGGCAGCCCCATCGTCCGCAAGGTCGGCACCGCCGCCGTCCAACAGTGGATAGGTCACAGCTGATGATGATGACGATTATGACGATCGTGACGATGGCTCAGGCCACCGATAGGCGAATTTCTCCAGACCAAGCTCATTTCAGCAGGGAGATGCTTTGAGTTGCACACAGAAAAAATGTAAAATAACGAGTTTGGCCTGTGGCCTCAGCTGCACGTATTTTATTCTACGCTTCTGGTACCCAAACTCAGCAGGGAAATTCAACCTCTCCAGGCCCCACCCTTCTTCTGCAGGCCCCACCTTTTCCTCTGCAGGCTCCACCTCTTCCTCTTTAGGCCCAACTCCTAACTAATCAGGCTCCATCTCCGCTTGCTCTTTCAGATCCGTGCTTTCCTATTTAAGACCCGCCCCTTAATTCTTTAGACCCTGCCTCTTCCCATTTTAAGCCCCGCCCTTTCCCCCCGGAGGCGGGGTTGAGGTAGTGGTGGGCGGGGCAAGTTGGGGGGTAGGGGTGGGGCCGGGGGGGGATGAAAAATATAACTTGCGGCCCTTTCGTCAAGAGGTTTTTTCCTGGGTTTTCCGCGACCGTAATCCACTGCCGTATTGGATAGAGCGTTTCCCCCCTCGCACGTGTGGAGATTTCTCCGGGAGCTCTGGTTTCCTCTCACTCGGCCGGTAACACCTTAATGTGTAGCGGACCGCAGAGCTTGGGGGAGGGGGATTTTGTGCCGGCGTCCCACCACGTGGCTGCCGCGTTGCCCGCTAACTCTGCGGTTCCTCCTCCTGGCGCCCCTTTGAGTCGCTCCGTCTCCAAGAGAGCGAGCGCGTTGCAAGTTGAAATGATAATTATAACATTGATGCACCCTCCAGCCTGCGATGACCCCCTAACCGCGAACCTTCACGCGACCCGTGTGGCAGGAGATGGTGGTGGCGCTGCACTACCTGGTGGTGCAGTACGAGGTGAACTTCTGCACGGTGGCGCTGCAGTTCCTGGAGGAGGAGCGCAACCACCCGGCGCTGTCGCCCGCCACCTTCGCAGGTACCGCTGCCCAGCCCGCCGCGTCTCCTCTCCGTCCGGACTCCACCCCCCCCCACCCCTTCCTCCCACATCACCCCCCCCCCACTGCCGCCTCATATCCCAGTACAGGAGGACTGTGTTCGACCGGGGTCCACATTTCAGCGGAATAATTTTTGTTGTTCAGTTTCCGTGTTTGTTTATTCCCGGACGACTAGCGGGTTCGGAGTTTGGTCAAAGCCACGTGGCAGCAGCGGTCAACCGCAAGCCTTGCTCGCTGACAGCATAGCAACACGGTGCGTCCAAAATTATGGCGTTGTTGACGACGATGATAATGATGATGATGGTGATGATGGTAATGATCACTGATGACAATGTTGTTTATGATAATGGTGGCGATGACAAGCGGTGATGAAAATGGTGGTGGTAATGTTTATGGGGATGTTTGGTGGTGGTGGTGATGATGATGACGGCACGGAGCAACTTTTTGCCCTGCGACCGTCATCCGATTAAGGCCGTCGTCAAGAGCTGGACAAAGGCAGATTCAGTGGTGGGGGGGTTGGGAGGTGTGGGCAATTAAAATACAAATTTCTATGGAATACACTTTTAAATTTCCCATTCACCGAGGATTGTGATAAAACCATCAATGCCGCTGCACATGATTGTTAATCTCTCCTCCTGGGAGGGAGCCCAGGAGTCAAGCCGACGCTCTCGCCTGCGATCGCTTTTGACGTGGCCAAAGCGAGCCGCTCTTAATTCACCCATCCACACTGCCGCAACGGCATCGTCTCATTTCGTTATTTCATTAAAGGTCGCGTTCCCGGGCTCAGCGGTAGAGCGAGTGGCTGGTTGCGGGGGCGGGGGTGTGGTGTAGTGGTGGGGGGGGGGGCGGGAGTTCAGGGGGGGTGCAGGAGGGGAGGGTGTGCCTCCTACCATCATGTCTCCGGGCGAGGGGGGTGGATAAAATTAGTACCAATTTTTGGAGAAGCCAACAGTTGTTGTCCCTATGTTGTGACTCCTCCGCTACCGTACCCTCGGAAAGTGAAATTTCCAACCATCACCCGAACGTTCGTTTGGGCGGGAAATTACCTGAGACCTATTTTTTTAAATATATTTCTTAAAACCTTTTCCTGATTGTGGCTGATGACCGTGCATCAACGTGCTGCGCACGCAACCATCACACTCTGCTCAATTAAGTGTTTGATTTGTTTTTGGTGAGGCAAGCACGGCATTCTGGGAGTTAGCCACGTGATCCCTGGGTGGTCGATTAACAACGCGGGGAAATGAGGAGGGCTTCATTGGCGATGGGGGGGAAATTTAATTACGTCCACCATTTTTTTCACGATGAAAAAAATAAAGAATAGGACTTACCCTTTCTGGAAATAGAACGGGAGAAGATGTTCACACACCGAATAGACCACGCACCTTTCGCAAGGCATCGAGTCTGCATTAACCACACGTCGTGGCAAAAACATGCAACCTAAGGTGCTCTGATAAAATATGCACCGTCTTTGAAACTGATGGGTCTACACCGGTGTATCGTCTTGATGCTGCCAAAAAAGGTCCCACAGACAATTTATTTATTAATTAATGTCATTCTAACGGAAAAACATCACTTTAATTATTTGTTAAACATAATTTTGGTTTCTATTTTTTTATAATTTAATAATTTTTGAAACTGATTAAATTGATTGCATTCATTAAATTGATTAAAAAATTTCAATCCCCGGGTGTGTAAGTGACGGCAGGGAAATGAGGGCGAGCAAAGGGGAGGGTGGGTGGGGGGGAGCGTGGCGGTGCCGTCGTGCGCGCTGGCGATCGCACGCCCACGCTTGCTCGACAAGCGCTGGGCGCACGCACTCACGTACGCACGCACTCACGTACGCACGCACTCGCGTACGCACGCACGCACTCACGTACGCACGCACTCACGTACGCACGCACGCACTCGCGCACTCACGCACGCACTCACGCACTCACGCACGCACTCACGCACTCGCGTACGCACTCACGCACTCACTCACGCACTCGCGTACTCACGCACTCACGCACTCACGCACGCACGCACTCACGCACTCGCGTACGCACTCACGCACTCACTCACTCACGCACTCGCGTACTCACGCACGCACGCACTCACGCACTCGCGTACGCACTCACGCACTCACTCACTCACGCACTCGCGTACTCACGCACTCACGCACTCACGCACTCGCGTACGCACTCACGCACGCATGCACTCACGCACTCGCGTACGCACTCACGCACTCACTCACTCACACACTCGCGTACTCACGCACTCACGCACGCACGCACGCACTCACGCACTCGCGTACGCACTCACGCACTCACTCACTCGCGCACTCACGCACTCACGCACTCACGCACTCACGCACTCGCGTACGCACTCACGCACTCACGCACTCACGCATTCACGTACGCATGCACTCACGTACGCACTCACGCACTCACGTACGCACGCACTCACGCACTCACGCACTCACGTACGCACGCACTCACGTACGCACTCACTCACTCACGCACTCACGCACTCACGTACGCACGCACTCACGTACGCACTCACGCACGCACTCACGCACTCACGCACGCACTCACGCACTCACGTACGTACGCACGCACTCACGCACGCACTCACTCACGCACGCACTCGCGTACGCACTCACTCACGCACTCACGCACTCACGCACTCACGCACTCACGCACTCACGCACTCACGTACGCACTCACTCATGCACGCACTCGCGTACGCACTCACGCACTCACGCACTCACGTACGCACTCACGCACTCACTCACGCACACACGCACTCACGCACTCACTCACGCACTCGCGTACGCACGCACTCACGCACTCACGCACTCACGCACTCACGCACGCACTCACGCACGCATGCACGCACGCACGCACTCACGCACTCACGCACGCACTCACGCACTCACGCACTCACGCACTCACGCAGTCACGCACTCACGCACGCACTCACGCACTCACGCACGCACTCACGCACTCACGCACTCACGCACTCACGCAGTCACGCACTCACGCACGCACTCACGCACTCACGCACGCACGCACTCACGCACTCACGCACTCGCGCACTCACGCACGCACTCACGCACTCACGCACGCACGCACTCACGCACTCACGCACTCGCGCACTCACGCACGCACTCACGCACTCACGCACTCACGCACTCACGCACTCACGCACTCGCGCACTCACGCACGCACTCACGCACTCACGCACGCACGCACTCACGCACTCACGCACGCACTCACGCACTCACGCACTCACGCACTCACGCAGTCACGCACTCACGCACGCACTCACGCACTCACGCACGCACTCACGCACTCACGCACTCACGCACTCACGCAGTCACGCACTCACGCACGCACTCACGCACGCACTCACGCACTCACGCACTCACGCACTCACGCAGTCACGCACTCACGCACGCACTCACGTACTCACGCACTCACGCACTCACGCACGCACTCACGCACTCACGCACTCACGCACTCACGCAGTCACGCACTCACTCACGCACTCACGCACTCACGCACGCACTCACGCACGCACTCACGCACTCACGCACTCACGCACTCACGCACGCACTCACGCACTCACGCACTCACGCAGTCACGCACTCACGCACGCACTCACGCACGCACTCACGCACTCACGCACTCACGCACTCACGCAGTCACGCACTCACGCACGCATGCACGCACGCACGCACTCACGCACTCACGCACGCACTCACGCACTCACGCACTCACGCACTCACGCACTCGCGCAGTCACGCACTCACGCACTCACGCAGTCACGCACTCACGCACGCACTCACGCACTCACGCACTCACGCACTCACGCAGTCACGCACTCACGCACGCATGCACGCACGCACGCACTCACGCACTCACGCACGCACTCACGCACTCACGCACTCACGCACTCACGCACTCACGCAGTCACGCACTCACGCACGCACTCACGTACTCACGCACTCACGCACTCACGCACGCACTCACGCACTCACGCACTCACGCACTCACGCAGTCACGCACTCACGCACGCATGCACGCACGCACGCACTCACGCACTCACGCACGCACTCACGCACTCACGCACTCACGCACTCACGCAGTCACGCACTCACGCACTCACGCACTCACGCACTCACACACTCATGCACTCACGTACGCACGCACTCACGCACTCACGCCTCTCGCCGCTCTGGGGCCCATTGCTGGAAATTCCACGTTCCTGTGTCAGGTGGCAGTTTTCATCTTCGGCCGCAACTGCTGTTGATCTCCTTGCGATGTGGTGCCGGTCGTTTATCAACCGCAAAGGATTACTGCGGCTGCCGCTGCCGGTAGTAATCATGGTGATGGTGATGATGGTGATGATGGTGATGATGGTGATGGTGACGATGATGATGGTGATGATGGTGATGATGGTGGTTGCCAGTCGGGCACTCTGACCTCAGCGCCGCAACGGAGGGATTCTCGCTTTGACGCGTGCACTGTGGGGTATTTGGCGTGTCGCTCCGTGCGTCCGCGTTCGCCCGCAGACTTTCCGCTCGCGTTGCCGTCGACCGCAGGGGAGCGCGCCGCGTTGGGTGGGGCGGGGTGGGGGGGGGGTCAAGAGGTCGCGATGGCATCTGCGCCATCGTTCGTTGGACCCCCTTCACCACTTGTTTTTCTCCGTGACCCAATTCACTCGTTGACCCACGACCAATCAAGGCTCGTTAACACCCGCCGTGATTTTCTGTCCTCGCACCGTCACTTTTTTCTCTCCGATTGTTTTGTTTTCCATCTCACCGAATCCTCCTCTTCCTCCTCCACCACCACCTCTGCCTCTCTGCGTCTTCCTTGTCGCGGCGCCGGCGGTGGAAAGCGGTCGCGGTCGTCACGATCGCCCAGACGATAGCGGGAGAGAGATCGACTCGTCGGGTGAAACTCTCCGCTATGAATAAGGATAACGGTCTGAAACGTTAGGTTTACCGTATATGTGCGTGTCTATTTGTATTGCGTAATTCACTTCCAAGCGCCCTTGCTTGAAGCTATTTGGATTGTGGGAATGGTTCAAGGAGTTCAAATTCCAGGGCCCAGGTTCCACGTTTAGTGATTTAGATTCCGGGTTTCAGGGTGCGGGTGGGTGAGGGGTCAAGGTACCTGACGAACCAGGCCCACGTCCCTTGCCGCCCCGACGACCCCAAACCACCCCCCTCCTCCCGCACCCCCCGCACCTCCCACGCCGTACCCCCCCCCCACCGACCAAACCGCCGTCCCCCCCAGACCCCCCCGGCAGCCTGACGCCGGCGCGGGAGGGGCTGGCGTCGTCGCGCCTGCGCCCCGTGAGCTCGTACGGCAACCTGCGCGCCATCGGCAACGCGGCGACGGCCCGCAGCCTCAACAAGTCGCTGCAGAACCTCAGTCTCAGCGAGGATGGTAAGCGGTGTCGCTCACGCCCCCCCCCCCCCTTCCGTCATCCCCTCCATTTCACGAGCGCCACCTCCCAAAACTTTATACGCCCCCCGACCCTGCCCTCCACCGCCACCCAATGCCACCACCGCCCGCCACCAGCAGCAGCAACAGCAGCAGCAGCGCTAGCATACCGAGAGTGCTAGGGATCGTACGGGGTTATCGGAACGTCGGAGAAGGGACGACGATGGGAGGAGGGAATCCCGAAGGGGAGCGGTGCGAAGGGAGAAGCAGAGAGAGAAGCGAGGCGACCTGCAGCGGTGAGTGCGTTGAGCGCAGTTCCGGACGAGAGGAGAGTCGGGGGGGTGGAGGGGGGGGTTAGCATTGCAGAGACATCATAACAGCATTGTAAATCAGGGGGGCGAAAACTGCGGTCGTCGTGGTAACGGGAGTGACGCGGCAGTGGCTGAGCGATGGCGAGAGGTTGACTGGCACGACGCTGCAGAGCAGAAGCTCAATGGGCAGGCCCTCGCCCGGGTAATTCAAGCGGGTAGCATCAGCAAGTCGGTACTGGACTTTGTAGCTCATCAGATTCCTCCAGTATGAAAATAAAATTCTGATTCTGATCACCTCGTAGAGGGAAATGGATGAGCGGTCAGGGTTAGAGGTCACCAGGGCTGTCGCTGGATTTTAATCTCGCCCACCGCTCGCGTAATTCCACGTCCCTCTTCCACCTCTTGAAAGAAAAACACAAACTACAAACGCTTTGACCCAGAGTTTTTGATCTCGTCCGAGGGTTGCCGCTGCGATGCGTCACCCTTTGCTGCCTGAGCGTCACTGCTTTGCCCAAAGCTCAGAGGAAGGTGCATGGTGGCTAGCCTCGTGTGATGCCGGAAAACTCTCACACCCCTTGGCACGCTCAGCTTTGCAGCGTGCTTGCGTGCGGAGTTTGTGTCGCGTGGACTCGGCGGCGAACAAAGAGCGCGACGTCGGTGGGTTACCAGCCGCGCCGCGAGCGTCAGCGTTTCCGCCTCATCGCGCCTCTCTCCCGCCCCACACACGTCTGCCTCTGCCCCCTGCCATCCTGTCCTTAGCCCCTCGCCCCCCCCCCAATTCGCCGCCCCCACTCCCTGCTGCGGCGTCGCTTTCTCTGCCCTGCCGCTTCCTATCGCTCTGCACGTTAACAAACGCCAAGGCCCGGTCCACGCGCGAGGCTCTTGCCGCCGTCCGTGTCGTCAGGGAGAAATTGTCGCCCCGACGACGGCGCCGTCGATTCCAACCAACGATCCGCTCCGACCGCCACCCCGAAAGCGCCTTCGGCGAGATCCGAGAAGCCTCAATCCACAACGGTTCGACGTCGCTTCTTGTGACGCCGCTTACTCCGTTAATTAAAGGCTGGTTGGCTGGCGGGGGTGCAGGGCATCAAGCGGGAAGTGACGTCGTCATCACGCTCACCTCTGATTGGCCCGTCCAATTACGGCCACGACGCCTCCAGTCTTGGCGTCACCGCCCGGCGGCGAGCGATGCCTGCTACAGAATCCGGCAATGAATAAAAAAAAATGTAAATAAAAAAAAAGTGTCCGCGTGTGGACTGGGCTCTCCGCGGTGGCCCGCCAGCTTTGCCACGCCGCGCCGGTCGGTCGGTTTGGCGCCGTGCCGGCGGCGCTCCGTCGCCTCCGCTTGCGCCCGGCTTGCGCCGCTCACGGGAGCAGGGAGGGGCGGCCACCCCGAAGGCAGAACGTGGATGCGTAATGTCCAGCTTTGTGGCCGAACGAGTGGGTTGTGTGCGCCGGGCTCTCCGGCACGGGCGCCGAAACTTCCCCGGTGATGCCGTAGCGCACCGGCGTCATCGTCGCTGCGAGGCGCCGCTCCCCGTACGTTGTAGCGCGGTGTCGGCGCAGCGCCGTTACGTTACTAAACTAACCAGGTACGGCCCACGGAGCTACACAGCTCTTTTTCAGAAACGACCTGGCTATCACAAATTACAAGCGCAACGAAGTGACTTACCGTCACGTGGAAATTTATAGCAACCAGATACTTTAAACGTTTGATGTTGATTCTAAATCCGGAGCGAAAAACCGGAGGGTCTGGAGAAAAATCCACGCGGCAGGCGTCAAGGTTGGGATTGAACCCACAACCTCCTGTATACCGGGCGACGTAGTTAACATCTTGCCAACGTCGGTGCCCCGCTCATGAAAGTCACTTAAACGTTTTTTTTCTTCAACAAAGCCTCACGCTTCTGCGGGAGAGTCCGCGACGCACAGCCCGGCTGTGTAGCTATAAGAGAAGAGTCGTCGTCGGCTTGTTGAGTTGTGTCTTCCCTAAGCATCCCTCGCTTACCTGTGTGTGTGTGCGTGCGCACGGCACTTGCACCAACAGTCTGTTAAGGTTACACAGAGATCTTTGTCTTGCACAGCTGGGTGGGGTTTCATGGTAGGTATGTGGAGTGTGTGTATACACTGTGTACAGGTATTCATCTTCTTGGTTCTTTCGGTAAAGTCACGTAGAAGGGAAATAATAAAATAATAAAAATCAAACATTATAAAATATTATATTATTATATTTTTTAATATGCTTTTATTATATTATTTTATTATGTTTTACTTTTATTATTTTATTATTTCCCTTCTACGTGACTTCACCGAAAGAACCAAGAAGATGAATCCCTGCAGTCACGAAAGCTTTAAGTCAAAATGTGTACAGGTATTTTGCGTGCGTGCGTGCGTGCTGCGTGCGGTGCTGCGTGCTCACGGCCAAGGGGAACTCTCCTGCTCACGGATAAGCGAGCGCCTAACGACGCACACAATGCTAGGACCGCGCCGTGCACGATTTGCAAATGTTTCGATGATCGCAATGCGGACGTCACCTTGGGGCCGACGCGCCAAATTGAGAAGAAGCAAATGGCGCGGAACGTTGAGACCGACCGCAACTTGCCAAGAAACACAACCTCGGTGGAAATTAATCCTGACCCCAAATTGTGGCGATTTCCCAGGTGAGCCGATCATTGCATGGCGGCCAATAAAGTTCGTCCAATCTTTGTTATGCATTCACAATGGCCATCACCAGAGGAGGAGTCCGCCCCTCTGCTCATTCTAAATATATATTATTTATCCTTTTGAGCATTTGCCCCGGAAGGCCTCGCCGAGTCCCAAGACTCTGTTCTTTCAGGAGGGTCCCGTCGAGGTTTTTTTTCTACAGAACGGTGGTGAAGATGAGTGAGCCATGCAAGTGGAAATTCAGATCGAGTAATTTGCGGTGGAATTCTTTTTGGAATGAGATCTGGCACGTTCAGACGGCAGCGCCGGCACGCGACGGCCTGCTCTGGCCACCGACATCCCGGGACCCGTCGGCGCGCCCGCCGCGAAGAGGACGGCTCGCAGCATTATTACGGTTAACACAATCGGCGCGGCAACAATAACCGAGGGCGGCCGCTGGCTTCGAAGCGCGAACCTCCCGCGACGAACACGGCGCCCGCCCGCTCTAGGCCACGCCGCGGCACAAACGAATTGAGCAGAGAGACTGACGAGCGGCAGGGAGACGCGAACTTCACGCAGCTACATTGGGCGAGATAACGACGGCGACCTCCGACCTCCCCCCCCCCACCCCGTGATCGCCCTCCCCTCGTCTGCGCAGGCGGCGGCGGCGGCGGAGCGATGACATCGCCGCCGCTGAACGTGAGCGGCGGGAGCAGCAGCACGGCGAGCAGCCCCGACGGGGAGGAGCTCATCCTCACGTACGACACCGTCGACAAGATGCGCCGCGTCAGCTCCTACAGCGCCCTCAACTCGCTCATCGGTGCGGGCAGGGGTGGGTGAGGTGGGGAGGAGGGCTGTGGGTTGTAGGTGGGAGGAGAGGTCGGGTGGGTGGGGGGTGTGGGGCAGGTGCAGGAAGAGGTTGAGTTTGGTGGTGTGTGGCTGCGTGTGGGTGCTCGCTAACAGCACTTGCCCCAACATTCTGTTAACGCCGCACGGTGGATCTTTGCCTTTGTGCGCGTGCGCAGGGATCTCGTTTAATAGCGTGTACACTCAGATCTGGCGCGTGCTGCTGCACATGGCCGTGGACCCCTGCCCCGAGGTGTCCGACATGGCCATGCGGACGCTCAACTCCGTCGCGTGGAAGGTGCGCGCACACACACGTACACGCACACACACACACACGTGCACACGCACACACGCACACATGCGCACAGCCACATACACACGTGTATCGCTGGTGCGCTCTCTCCACTCGTGCACGCTGACATGCACATGCTTGTTACGCAGCGAGATTTGGACCCCCGCGGCTTTGCGGTTCGTGGTCCTTTGGCCTGGAACTCACCTACCCACTGACTCACCTACTCACCCACTCACCTAGTCAGTGGTCCTTTGGCCTGGAACTCACCTACCCACTGACTCCCCTACTCACCCACTCACCTACTCAGAGGTCCTTTGGCCTGGAACTCACCTACCCACTGACTCACCTACTCACCCACTCACCTACTCAGCATTCCATCGGCCCAGACACATTTAACCAGTTCAGTAAAAATGCAAGACCGAACTGTTTTATAGATCTTACAATGTACGAATGTTTCGCACTTGAGATAACCTAGGTCAGGGGTCGGCAACCTACGGCTCCGGAGCCGCATGCGGCTCTTTACGGGCTGCTTCTTGACGATATGTACGTATGTACATAGATGCATTGCGGCTCTTGAAATACTGAATTTTGTACCGAATTGGAAAGAAATGGCTCTTCTTGTTATTTTGGTTGCCGACCCCTGACCTAGGTGATAAGAGTTGTGCACTAACCCCGAACCATGTCCTCAGTGCGTCTGACGGAATTCAACGTCAAGGAGTCGGGGTTGAGTGATGATGCTGCATGCACTGATTCACTGCAGTCACTATGTCGCCCATGGTCAATTGCCTGCTTGTCCCTATTCGGTCGCTACTACTACCCTTGAACATTTTTAATTGATTCCTCCACCAATGCTGAAGACTCGGTCGACCAGACACAGACTGCTTGGTCTCATCCATCACACTGTTCACACACCACCATCACCACACTGGAGGTCATAACTCACTCACCCACTCACTCAATCACTCTCCTACCCACTAACACACTCACCCACCACACTACAGGTCACAACAACTCACTCACCCACTGACTCAATCAATCACTCACTTACCCACACACTCACCCACTACACTGCAGGTCACAACAACTCACTCACCCGCTCGCTCAATCACTCACCCATTCACTCACTCACCCACCCACTAACACACTCACCCACCACACTGCTGGTCACAACAACTAACTCACTGAATTACTCACCCACACTGCAGGTCGCCTCACTTCTCTTTCCGTTTCTTCCCTCGCACCGTTCCACTTTGGAATTCCCTCCTCCCATCATCGCCATCAACAACATCAACAACATAGCACTTCCGGAGCATTGACGACAACCTCGCACGCACGCGTTTGTGTGTTTGCGTGCTCGCCCTTATTTACCGTTTACAACTTTAAACGCGCCGTTCGCCCGCCGTGCTCGCCGATAACCCTCACTGCGACCTCCCGCTGTGCCCGTGCCGCGTTTGAAGACGACCGTCAGCGGGCGACCTCAGCGTGTCTCCGAGTCGTCGCTGACCCACTCGGCGCCGGCAAGCCCCACCAACCGCACGCCGATTGCCGCGGCCCACGGCAGCAGGTACGGCGAGCACGCCGCCGACGGGCAGAGACGGTCACGGCGCGCTTTCGGACACGCTCGTGCGGCCGTCTGGAACGCGCTCTTACTTCCGATATTCGGAAGCCACTTAAGCCGTACATTTCTAAATCATCTAGGCCAGGGTTCAGCAGCCTGCGGCTCCGAAGCCGCATGCGGCTTTCTAAGGACCTAAATAATGTCACAAATCGACTGATTTGTGACATTATTTTTTTAGGGCCACCGTCTCGTAGTCACGTGCATTGCGGCGCTTGAAATAAGGATTTTTTTTGACCGAATATGAAAAAAATGGTTCTTGTTATTGTGATCGCCAACCCCTGGTCTAGATTGAAAACTCGTTTCTTTAGAACTGCTTTTTGTGTTTAGTTTGGCGTCCTTCCTCCGCACCTCCGACTAGCATGGTTGGATACGTATGGTGCGAAAGAAGTTCAACATGAATACATACGCAAACTCGGGTCATGCTCGCAGCGGCTAACCATCGATAACAAAGATGGTCACCGCATCGCGGGCTCTCAGGCGCACTTCTGTGGCCGTCTGGAACGCTCTTCCGATATTATAAAGCCACTGGAGATGTGCACTTTTAAATCTAGATGAAAAAAAAATTTCTTTACAACTGCTATTCGTGTTTAATTTGTTGTCCTTCCACCCACACCTCCGATTAGCGCGATTGGCTACGTACGGTGCGAAAGAAGTTCAGTGTACACACACACTCACACACGCGTTAAAAACGTTGTTCACGGTTTGACCTTTCACCCGTCACTCCCCAGGTCCCCCCACCCACCGCCGCCCCCAACCCCTCACCCCCCGACCCCCTCCCACCCCTCCCACTGCGACCGCACGGGCGCCTTCCAGGGGGCGAGCCCGGCGGGATCGGCGGGGGAGGGCACCCCCGTCAGCGGCGGGCGCCACGGCTCGAGCGTCGGGCTCTCCGCCGTCCCGCTCGGCTCTGGTCACGCGGGGGCGACGATGGCCGTGGCGGTCGTTCCGTCTCCACGCGAGTTGACCGCGCAGCGCGGAGCCGTCGCGGCGCCGGGCGTCCAGTTCACTTACCAGTTCTCGCGCTCGCGCAAGATGTTCGACAAGGGGCCCGACAAGGTGAGCTGGCGGACGCGCCCGTCGTGCCGGCAGAGCGCACACTCGCGCAAATTGTACGGACGATGCAAACGGGACGGACGATGCAAACTCGACGGACGATGCAAACGGGACGGACGATGCAAACTGTACGGACGATGCAAACTGGACGGACGATGCAAACTGGACAGACGATGCAAACTGCACGGACGATGCAAACTGGACGGACGATGCAAACGGGATGGACGATGCAAACTGCACGGACGATGCAAACTGTACGGACGATGCAAACTCGACGGACGATGCAAACTCGACGGACGATGCAAACTGGACGGACGATGCAAACTGTACGGACGATGCAAACTCGACGGACGATGCAAACTGGACGGACGATGCAAACTCGACGGACGATGCAAACTGGACGGACGATGCAAACTCGACGGACGATGCAAACTGGACGGACGATGCAAACTGGACGGACGATGCAAACTCGACGGACGATGCAAACTGGACGGACGATGCAAACTCGACGGACGATGCAAACTGGACGGACGATGCAAACTCGACGGACGATGCAAACTGGACGGACGATGCAAACTGCACGGACGATGCAAACTGGACGGACGATGCAAACGGGATGGACGATGCAAACTGCACGGACGATGCAAACTCGACGGACGATGCAAACTCGACGGACGATGCAAACTGGACGGACGATGCAAACTGCACGGACGATGCAAACTGTACGGACGATGCAAACTGTACGGACGATGCAAACTGCACGGACGATGCAAACTGGATGGACGATGCAAACTGGACGGACGATGCAAACTGGATGGACGATGCAAACTGGACGGACGATGCAAACTGGACGGACGATGCAAACTGCACGGACGATGCAAACTGGATGGACGATGCAAACTGGACGGACGATGCAAACTGGACGGACGATGCAAACTGCACGGACGATGCAAACTGGATGGACGATGCAAACTGGACGGACGATGCAAACTGGATGGACGATGCAAACTGGACGGACGATGCAAACGAGACGGACGATGCAAACTGGACGGACGATGCAAACGGGACGGACGATGCAAACTGGACGGACGATGCAAACTGGACGGACGATGCAAACTGGACGGACGATGCAAACGGGATGGACGATGCAAACTGCACTGACGATGCAAACTGGACGGACGATGCAAACTGGATGGACGATGCAAACTGCACGGACGATGCAAACGAGACGTACGATGCAAACGGGATGGACGATGCAAACTGGACGGACGATGCAAACGAGACGGACGATGCAAACGAGACGTACGATGCAAACGAGACGGACGATGCAAACGAGACGGACGATGCAAACTGGACGGACGATGCAAACGAGACGGACGATGCAAACTGCACGGACGATGCAAACTGGACGGACGATGCAAACTGTACGGACGATGCAAACGGGACGGACGATGCAAACGGGACGGACGATGCAAACTGCACGGACGATGCAAACTGCACGGACGATGCAAACGGGACGGACGATGCAAACGGGACGGACGATGCAAACGGGACGGACGATGCAAACTGGACGGACGATGCAAACTGCACGGACGATGCAAACTGGACGGACGATGCAAACTGGACGGACGATGCAAACTGGACGGACGATGCAAACTGCACGGACGATGCAAACTGGACGGACGATGCAAACTGGACGGACGATGCAAACTGGACGGACGATGCAAACTGGACGGACGATGCAAACGGGACGGACGATGCAAACTGGACGGACGATGCAAACTGCACGGACGATGCAAACTGGACGGACGATGCAAACTGGACGGACGATGCAAACTGGACGGACGATGCAAACTGGACGGACGATGCAAACTGGATGGACGATGCAAACTGCACGGACGATGCAAACGGGACGGACGATGCAAACTGCACTGATGATGCAAACTGGACGGACGATGCAAACTGGACGGACGATGCAAACTGGATGGACGATGCAAACTGGACGGACGATGCAAACTGGACGGACGATGCAAACTGGACGGACGATGCAAACTGGATGGACGATGCAAACTGGACGGACGATGCAAACTGGACGGACGATGCAAACGGGACGGACGATGCAAACTGGATGGACGATGCAAACGAGACGGACGATGCAAACTGGACGGACGATGCAAACTGGACGGACGATGCAAACTGGACGGACGATGCAAACTGGACGGACGATGCAAACGGGACGGACGATGCAAACTGCACGGACGATGCAAACTGGATGGACGATGCAAACTGGACGGACGATGCAAACTACACGGACGATGCAAACTGGACGGACGATGCAAACTGGACGGACGATGCAAACTGGACGGACGATGCAAACTGGATGGACGATGCAAACTGGACGGACGATGCAAACTGGACGGACGATGCAAACTGGACGGACGATGCAAACTGGACGGACGATGCAAACTGGACGGACGATGCAAACTGGACGGACGATGCAAACTGGACGGACGATGCAAACTGGACGGACGATGCAAACTGGACGGACGATGCAAACTGGACGGACGATGCAAACTGGACGGACGATGCAAACTGGACGGACGATGCAAACTGGACGGACGATGCAAACTGGACGGACGATGCAAACTGGACGGACGATGCAAACTGGACGGACGATGCAAACTGCACGGACGATGCAAACGAGACGGACGATGCGACTGCGCATCGAGAGGGAGAGAGAGAAAGTAATGAGAGAGAATGTGATGAGGGATAAAGTGATGAGAGAAATGTTAAGTATTTATTTAAGGTAATGCATTAAAAAGAACAACATCATTATCCGTGAAATGTGCTTTTCACGAGCACCTCCGAATAACGAGGGAACACCATAGGAGTGTAGACTCGCGAATCGTGGACGTTCTCTTCCGGCGATGTCTTAGTTCAAGCGTCGGGGGGGGGGGGGGTTACTCTGGAGGTCGGAACCTCAGAGCCGCCCCTCCTGGGTTCAAACCCTGGAGTTTGAGCCGCGTGCCCTGCCTGCTTGCGATGAAATCCACCGGGTTCTCGAGTGCGGCCACCGACGACTGCACAGCAACAACAACGAAAACCACCGTGTAAAAAAAAAATGTGGTTCTGCACTTCATTGGGATAAATGTTCAGCTGCGAGAATTTCAAGACGTTAGTTTAGGCTGTCGTGCGACAAACGGGCGGGCGGGCGGGCGGGTGGGGGTGAGTGCGCTGCCCGTTACCGCGTATGGATCAGAGGTCACTTTAAGGAGTTAGCTCTGCGATATCCACTTCTGTGGCTCTGCGAGAGCTCCAAATGGAATCCCCCTTCATCTCGCGGCGCGACGTGGGTTCAATAATAATAATAACAACATTAACCCCACGCTTGCGGTGTCAGTGTCGTCCCCTCCTGGGGTCGTTCCCTCTCGCGTGGCTCACTCACGATTCCCTGACCACCTCGCTCTCCCCTCGCTCTCCCCCCGCTCTCCCCTCGCTCTCCCCTCGCTCTCCCCGCTCTCCCCTCGCTCTCCCCTCCCTCTCCCCCCCGCTCTCCCCCCGCTCTCCCCTCGCTCTCCCCTCCCTCTCCCCTCGCTTCTCCCCTTGCTCTCTCCTCGCTCTCCCCTCCCTCTCCCCCCCTCTCCCCTCCCTCTCCCCCCGCTCTCCCCTCGCTCTCCCCCTCCCTTTCCCCTCCCTATCCCCTCCCTCTCCCCTCGCTCTCCCCTCCCTCTCCCCCCCCTCTCCCCTTCCTCTCCCCTCTCTCTCCCCTCCCTCTCCCCTCCCTCTCCCCTCGCTCTCCCTCTCCCCTCGCTCTCCCCTCGCTCTCCCCTCCCTCTCCCCTCGCTCTCCCTCTCCCCTCCCTCTCCCCTCCCTCTCCCCTCCCTCTCCCCTCCCTCTCCCCTCGCTCTCCCTCTCCCCTCGCTCTCCCCTCCCTCTCCCCTCGCTCTCCCCTCCCTCTCCCCTGCCGTTGTCCTCCCTCTCCCCTCGCTCTCCCCTCGCTCTCCCCTCCCTCTCCCCTCCCTCTCCCCTGCCGTTGTCCTCCCGTGCCGGGCCAGGCGACCGAGGATGGCGAGGACGGCGCGCTGCCCCACAGGCCGGCCGCCTGCCTCGCGCTGCACACCGGCTTCTGTGACTGGAGTACCAAGTACTTCACGCAGTCCGTCATGAAGGTACCGCCACCAGCCACAAGCCCCGCGACTCCCCCCCCTGCATTCTTCTCAGCCTCCCACCCCCCCCACTGATCTTAGCCAAACAAATAAAGGGGGCGTGTCACACGACTACTCGATACAAGTACCGATTACCAATCAATTGATTGCCAATGAATCGACATTTTCAAGATGGCCGCCCGATCAACTGAGCGACTGACGGATACTGAGCGGAAGGAATCGATCCGATTCTACCTCGATTCACGATCCACAAATGTCCGCACGTGACCAACACCGCACCTCCTTTCCCCCATATACGGGCAACGTCTCTGATTGGTGATTTCGCCGGGTGTCGGATTTCGTCGTATCGCAGCGCCCCGTTTCCCCCGGCTGACTTGTTTGTCAGGAGTCTCTGTGAAACTTACTCGGTTGTGGGGCGACAAGCGGCAACATCGCCGCTCGCTCGCTGGGAAACTCCCGCCGCACACCTCGGCGGCGATGGCCTCGCACTATGCGAACGCTCTGCGCCAGTGCCATTTTTTTCGTGAGTTAATTATTATTAGCCTGGATAAGTAATGACAGTTGTGCCGTCCGAGTTGTGAGTAAAAACTTTGAATGATTGAATATATCTATGGCACCCTTTTTTGCCGGTATCAAGATAATCATAATTGATATAATCGTTGAACCCGAGATATTAATATTGTTTCCTTTGCGCTTTTTCGCCTTTTGCCGTTGTCCTCCTGTCCAGCACTGGTGTTGAGACACGGCCCTTTAGGAGGCAGTCTCTGATTCTAGATTTGAAGTTTTCGTGACTGCAAGGATCCATACTCTTTGGTTCTTTCGGTAAAGTCACGTGGGTGAAAATAAAATAAAATATTTTTTATTTTAATAAAAATATTTGTATTTATTTTTTATTTTATTTTCACCCACGTGACTTTCCCGAAAGAACCAAAGAGCATAGGCTGTCTCTGGTGTAGGCAAATAATTTTCCAGGCCAATGCGTGCATTATCACAGCATGTTTGTTTGCATGGTTGACCACAAGCAGGGGCGTGTGGTCAATGCAGGCTCCATGATACCTTGTAATCGGTGGCGTTTGAACATCTTAGCATCTGAAGTGCTGGAAAGGGCCTCTTCTTTTTTTTTATCGCGTTTAAAAATGTTCGCAATGTGAGCATGATGGGCACAGCCCATCATCATCTCTTGGGGGGGGGGGGGGGTTGATAAAATGAGCACTACTTTTTCGGGAAGTCAACAGTTATTTGCTCGTAGCCAGCTCCTGTCATAGTAATGGGGAATGTCCAGCACCGGTCGAGGCTTGCCCGGTAGAGATGATTGTTGCCCCAATGCTCGTTGATCCAGGAAGACGATTTAAAGTTTTTTATTGCTTGAACGTGAAAATAAACTGCGGTAAGATATAGAAGTAATTAAGTCTGCCGTTTACGCAATCATTTGGCCTTTTCACTTTTTAACGGTACCCCTGTTGGGATTCACGAGCTAATTACCAGACCAAAGACAAATATCCCCCGTATAGCCTTAACACACTTTTGGGGCAAGTGCTATTCGCGAGTAGCACCTATGAAGGCCAGAGCAGTATTTGAGGGGAGGGGGGGTGGGTGGGTGGCTAGCACCTCGCCTGAGCGCCTTTGTCTCCCCAGCGGCGATGTTTACACACCGCACCAGGTACTCATTTGAGGCCGAGTCGACATAGGGGGAGGGCCAGAACCGGTTCAGATAATTGTCACTGGTGTTGGCCGTAATCGGGAATAGAATTCGGGTGACCGGTTGCGTAGTGCAGCGCGCCAACCGTTAAGCTACAGAAGCTCGCACACGCGTGGGTGGGCACAAAAACAAATGCGTCGATAAACACGTGCGTGCACTCAGACACACGTGCAGCCGTACAGACTGATGTCGTAGCTTCAAAGCGCAGGGGAGGGGAGCGGAGGAGAGGAGAAGGCGACGTGGGATGATGATGATGATGATGGTGGTGTGTATTTGAGAAGTATCATCACCCACTCTATAGCCCAGACCCAGAACTCATCACCCACTCTATAGCCCAGACCCAGAACTCATCACCCACTCTATAGCCCAGACCCAGAAATCATCACCCACTCTATAGCCCAGACCCAGAACGCATCACCCACTCTACAGCCCAGACCCAGAACTCATCACCCACTCTATAGCCCAGACCCAGAACTCATCACCCACTCTATAGCCCAGATGTAGAACTCATCACCCACTCTATAGCCCAGACCCAGAACTCATCACCCACTCTATAGCCCAGATCTAGAACTCATCACCCACTCTATAGCCCAGATCTAGAACTCATCACTCACTCTATAGCCCAGATCTAGAACTCATCACCCACTCTATAGCCCAGATGTAGAACTCATCACCCACTCTATAGCCCAGATCTAGAACTCATCACCCACTCTACAGCCCAGATCTAGAACTCATCACTCACTCTATAGCCCAGATCTAGAACTCATCACCCACTCTATAGCCCAGATCTAGAACTCATCACTCACTCTATAGCCCAGATCTAGAACTCATCACCCACTCTATAGCCCAGATCTAGAACTCATCACTCACTCTATAGCCCAGATCTAGAACTCATCACCCACTCTATAGCCCAGATGTAGAACTCATCACCCACTCTATAGCCCAGATCTAGAACTCATCACCCACTCTATAGCCCAGATCTAGAACTCATCACCCACTCTATAGCCCAGATCTAGAACTCATCACCCACTCTATAGCCCAGATCTAGAACTCATCACCCACTCTATAGCCCAGACCTAGTACTCATCACTCACTCTATAGCCCAGACCTAGAACTCATCACTCACTCTATAGCCCAGACCCAGAACTCATCACCCACTCTATAGCCCAGACCCAGAACTCATCACCCACTCTATAGCCCAGACCTAGAACTCATCACCCACTCTATAGCCCAGACCTAGAACTCATCACCCACTCTATAGCCCAGACCTAGAACTCATCACCCACTCTATAGCCCAGACCCAGAACTCATCACCCACTCTATAGCCCAGATCTAGAACTCATCACCCACTCTACAGCCCAGACCCAGAACTCATCACCCACTCTATAGCCCAGACCCAGAACTCATCACCCACTCTATAGCCCAGATCTAGAACTCATCACCCACTCTATAGCCCAGATGTAGAACTCATCACCCACTCTATAGCCCAGATGTAGAACTCATCACCCACTCTATAGCCCAGATCTAGAACTCATCACCCACTCTATAGCCCAGACCCAGAACTCATCACCCACTCTATAGCCCAGACCCAGAACTCATCACCCACTCTATAGCCCAGACCCAGAACTCATCACCCACTCTATAGCCCAGACCCAGAACTCATCACCCACTCCATAGCCCAGATGTAGAACTCATCACCCACTCTATAGCCCAGATGTAGAACTCATCACCCACTCTATAGCCCAGATCTAGAACTCATCACCCACTCTATAGCCCAGATCTAGAACTCATCACCCACTCTATAGCCCAGACCCAGAACTCATCACCCACTCTATAGCCCAGATCTAGAACTCATCACCCACTCTATAGCCCAGATCCAGAACTCATCACCCACTCTATAGCCCAGATCTAGAACTCATGACCCACTCTATAGCTCAGACCCAGAACGCATCACCCACTCTATAGCCCAGACCCAGAACTCATCACCCACTCTATAGCCCAGATCTAGAACTCATCACCCACTCTATAGCTCAGACCCAGAACACATCACCCACTCTATAGCCCAGATCTAGAACTCATCACCCACTCTATAGCCCAGACCTAGAACTCATCATCCACTCTATAGCCCAGACCCAGAACTCATCACCCACTCTATAGCTCAGACCCAGAACGCATCACCCACTCTATAGCTCAGACCCAGAACGCATCACCCACTCTATAGCTCAGACCCAGAACACATCACCCACTCTATAGCCCAGACCCAGAACGCATCACCCACTCTATAGCTCAGACCCAGAACACATCACCCACTCTATAGCCCAGACCCAGAACTCATCACCCACTCTATAGCCCAGACCCATAACACATCACCCACTCTATAGCCCAGATCTAGAACTCATCACCCACTCTATAGCCCAGATCTAGAACTCATCACCCACTCTATAGCTCAGACCCAGAACGCATCACCCACTCTATAGCTCAGACCCAGAACACATCACCCACTCTATAGCCCAGACCCAGAACTCATCACCCACTCTATAGCCCAGACCCAGAACTCATCACCCACTCTATAGCCCAGACCCAGAACGCATCACCCACTCTATAGCCCAGACCCAGAACTCATCACCCACTCTATAGCCCAGACCTAGAACTCATCACCCACTCTATAGCCCAGATCTAGAACTCATCACCCACTCTATAGCCCAGATCTAGAACTCATCACCACTCTATAGCCCAGACCCAGAACTCATCACCCACTCTATAGCCCAGATCTAGAACTCATCACCCACTCTATAGCTCAGACCCAGAACTCATCACCCACTCTATAGCCCAGATCTAGAACGCATCACCCACTCTATAGCCCAGACCTAGAACACATCACCCACTCTATAGCCCAGATCTAGAACTCATCACCCACTCTATAGCCCAGATCTAGAACTCATCACCACTCTATAGCCCAGACCCAGAACTCATCACCCACTCTATAGCCCAGATCTAGAACTCATCACCCACTCTATAGCTCAGACCCAGAACTCATCACCCACTCTATAGCCCAGATCTAGAACGCATCACCCACTCTATAGCCCAGACCCAGAACTCATCACCCACTCTATAGCCCAGATCTAGAACTCATCACCCACTCTATAGCCCAGACCCAGAACTCATCACCCACTCTATAGCCCAGACCCAGAACTCATCACCCACTCTATAGCCCAGACCCAGAACTCATCACCCACTCTATAGCCCAGACCCAGAACTCATCACCCACTCCATAGCCCAGATGTAGAACTCATCACCCACTCTATAGCCCAGATGTAGAACTCATCACCCACTCTATAGCCCAGATCTAGAACTCATCACCCACTCTATAGCCCAGATCTAGAACTCATCACCCACTCTATAGCTCAGACCCAGAACACATCACCCACTCTATAGCCCAGACCCAGAACGCATCACCCACTCTATAGCTCAGACCCAGAACACATCACCCACTCTATAGCTCAGACCTAGAACGCATCACCCACTCTATAGCTCAGACCCAGAACACATCACCCACTCTATAGCCCAGACCCAGAACTCATCACCCACTCTATAGCTCAGACCCAGAACGCATCACCCACTCTATAGCTCAGACCCAGAACACATCACCCACTCTATAGCCCAGACCCATAACACATCACCCACTCTATAGCTCAGACCCAGAACGCATCACCCACTCTATAGCCCAGATCTAGAACTCATCACCCACTCTATAGCCCAGATCTAGAACTCATCACCACTCTATAGCCCAGACCCAGAACTCATCACCCACTCTATAGCCCAGATCTAGAACTCATCACCCACTCTATAGCTCAGACCCAGAACTCATCACCCACTCTATAGCCCAGATCTAGAACGCATCACCCACTCTAGAGCCCAGATGTAGAACTCATCACCCACTCTATAGCCCAGATGTAGAACTCATCACTCACTCTATAGCCCAGATCTAGAACTCATCACCCACTCTATAGCCCAGGTCTAGAACTCATCACCCACTCTATAGCCCAGACCCAGAACTCATCACCCACTCTATAGCCCAGACCCAGAACTCATCACCCACTCTATAGCCCAGATCTAGAACTCATCACCCACTCTATAGCCCAGATCTAGAACTCATCACCCACTCTATAGCCCAGATCTAGAACTCATCACCCACTCTATAGCCCAGACCCAGAACTCATCACCCACTCTATAGTGCAGATCTAGAACTCATCACCCACTCTATAGCCCAGACCCAGAACTCATCACCCACTCTATAGCCCCGACCCAGAACTCATCACCCACTCTATAGCCCAGACCCAGAACTCATCACCCACTCTATAGCCCAGACCTAGAATATCATCACCCACTCTATAGCCCAGATCTAGAACTCATCACCCACTCTATAGCCCCGACCCAGAACTCATCACCCACTCTATAGCCCCGACCCAGAACTCATCACCCACTCTATAGCCCAGATCTAGAACTCATCAACCACTCTATAGCCCAGACCCAGAACTCATCACCCACTCTATAGCCCAGACCCAGAACTCATCACCCACTCTATAGCCCAGATCTAGAACTCATCACCCACTCTATAGCCCAGATCTAGAACTCATCACCCACTCTATAGCCCAGATCTAGAACTCATCACCCACTCTATAGCCCCGACCCATAACTCATCACCCACTCTATAGCCCCGACCCATAACTCATCACCCACTCTATAGCCCCGACCCATAACTCATCACCCACTCTATAGCCCCGACCTGGCACTCACAGCACGATACCCGTGGGGGTCTCCATTTTTAGAACACGTAATCTTTTCGATGTGGCCGTTGTGTGATGTCGTTTTGATGCTCGCCCTGCCGTTTGATGCCTGGGGAGCTTTTGTCGCTCTTTTATCTCCGGCCTGGGGAGGAGGAATAGGAGAGAGGGTGCCCCCCCCCCCCCCCCGGTTTGAAATGTCACCATTTGAATAAAAACCTTGACTTCCACGGCGACGCCGGGAGCCAGCGGCTTACTTCACCGGTGATGGGAGACCCCCCCCCCCAGCCTGCCCCCCACCCCTCCCCAAGAAAGTAATCGCGAGAATTGACCGTCCCGCTTTTATGTTCACGCCGAGGCTCCAGAGACTCCCTTCAGTTGACGTGACCCCCAATTTATAATTCAATCCATTGTCATGATTCGTAGAGGCGGCGGGGGGGGGGGTGGTGGAGAGTCGGGGTGGGGGGGGGGTGTCATGGTTTGATTCGTAGATGGCTTGTTTGTGTTTGGTCTCTTCTTGTCGTGTCTCGCGTGTGCAGTCTGTCCCGTCTAGATCCCTTCTTTTATCTCGATTCTCCGCAGCGTCTGCAGCGTGGCCTTGTATCAAACTTTAAACACGTTGGGCACGTTTCGATTTAAAGCTTTCGTAACTGCAGGGAAACATCTTCTTGGTTCTTTCGGTAAAGTCACGTAGAAGGGAAGTAATAAAATAATAAAAATATATTATATTACTTTATTATGTTTTATTTTTATTATTTTATTACTTCCCTTCTACGTGACTTTACCGAAAGAACCAAGACGTTGGGCACGCTTTGAATGTGTCTGGTCCGGTCACTGGCGTCCGGGCCGAGAGGCCATCGCAGCGACTCGCTTCTCTTGAGGACCCGGTCCCATTAGGGCGATGGAACCCGTAGATACCACTCCGTTCCTGGCACGGCCATTATGAATCGCCCCCCCCCACCCCTCCCGCCCCCCCCCGCCCCCCACCCCCCCTCGAGCCATCCCTCTCTCCCACGGGACAGATAAATCCACCGCGTCGCGTCAGGACAACTTGACCTGGCCTCTCTCTCCTGTCTCTCCTCTCTGCCCTGCATCTCCGCTCGCCTCTATCGGCCGCCGCTCCCGCCGTCACGAATCCTGCCGTCGCTTCCGCCGTTACCGCACTCCGCTTTCACGGCGTCCGTGACCCGTTACCGCGGCGACCGGTGGGGGGGGGGGGGGGTTGCTAGGCGACGCGCGGCTCCTCGGTAACGAGACGAAGCCCGCTGACTCCGGTTGACGTGGGAACTGCACTGCGCGGTGCTGTGAGAGGAGCGCCACCCCCCCCCCCCCCCCCCCCCCCGGGCACCGGTTCATGGGTAACGGCGCGAGCGCAGTGGGCGATGCTCGTTCGCTAGCGGTGAATGTGGCCGATGATCGTTGTTGCCACGCCTGTTGTTTAAAATGATTCTCATTTTTTAAATCCTTTATATTAAGTTCACTTGCTTGCTTGCTTGCGCGCTTACGACCGTGCAAATCTTTCGGTCGTTTTTTAACCCACTTCCCGTGATCCAATCGAGCTGACATTTTGCACACAGACTCGTTGTGCGTGACAATTAATTTTCGTGAAAAAAAAATTCAAAAATTTTACACTTTTTAGGAAAAAATAAATTATATTTAATTACCAATTGCTTAATGGTGGCAGGCAATCATCTGACCCATAGGTGGCAGCCATCTCAAGCCAGAGGACGAGAGGACTCTAGCCGCCACGCATATAAAGGATTTATAGTGAAAAACTTTGTTTTTACGGGTTAATTTTTACTTTTTACGACTCCCCGTTGGTGATGAGCTACGGTGGGAGACGTGGAAATTTCCCGTCTGGAGCCGTCGCCAAGATTGGCGAGACGTCGCGTGGAGACTGAACTGTTGCATTCACCATATGAACCGTTAATAGGAACCAAATATATTATTTGGACCATGTATATATACAATACGGACCATCTAATTGTGTTGTCTCAGATATGCAGGTGAAGGCGATCCGATTGGCTAACACATCTCAATCTCTTTAAGAGTTGCTTCTTCTCAGGCCTTCGAAGGGAATTGTGTCGGTGATCGCCTCATCTCCATTCAAATGACTGGGATTCTGGTGGCAAACATTGCCACGAGGTGGCAGATTATTTGGCGATGCTGTTGCTGGCATTGGCATTGGTGGACATAACACTCGACAAATTCGTCAGAGACAACACTGTGACCTTCGAAGGGACAAGTTTATAGTGGGTGACGTTTCGGCCAATGGACCTTCTTCACGGCCGTCTGGAACGCGCTTCCTTCCGATATTATGGAAGCCACCTGGAGCTATGCACTTTTAAATCATCCATAGTGAAAACTCGTTTCTTAAAAACTGCTTTTTTTGTTTAGTTCTTTGTCATTCCCCTCCCCCCCCCCGTACCTCCGATTAGCACGGTTAGCGACATGCGTTGCGAAAGAAGCTCAACATACATACGTAGACATACTTACAAGAGATGCCGCCCCCAAGAAAGGGTGACGTCGTCAAGAGGAGACTGCGGAGAAGACGTAGCGATAGGCCAGGGAAACCCCCGGATACCCGATACCCGTACCCTACCCGATACCCGGCTACCCGTACCCGGCCGGGTACGGGTACCCGTTTGCGACCCTGGTGCGGCCGCGTACGGGTAGGCCGTGAGTCACTGGTGAGCAACCGTTTGTCACTCATTTCCCAACGTCTTGTCTCTTCTCACAATTCAAGTTCCTAGAATCAACCCACCCGCGCCTGCAACATGACTTCATCCCAAAGGTCGCAATCAGGTACCCGTACCCTACCCGTACCCGGCCGGGTACGGGTAGGGTACGGCCGGGTACGGGTACCCGTTTGCGACCCTGGTGCGGCCGGGTACGGGTACGGGTAAGGAATCAAAACCCGTTTGCGACCTCTGGTGTGAGGTCAGCGGAAAGGGAGGGGGGGCTCGGGACCCTTTTCGGCGGGAAATGGAGTGAGGAGGTCGTGTTCCGTGTGAGAGACCGAAACGAATAAAGAACTTTAGACTCACCCGCTCTCTGACCAGCCATCTCACTACACGTACAGCACACAGACGAGGGGCCAGAGAGACAGAGCTCATGCTTCTGTGACCTTTGCATTGGCCGAAACAACACCTGGTGTTGCGTTTCCGCTAAGAACACAAATTCTTCGAATCGGGAACACTTGTCGCACAAACGCGCTCACAAAGCGGGCGACGGCGAAAATGCTTTTGGCTCGAGCCGCGCAGCCGAGCGGTGCGGGAATTCTGGGTACACGCGCGGAAACGATGCGCTACGCGGCAATGCGGTGCAACGTCTCGGCTCCTTGTCCTGCCGCCACCTTGCAGCGTGTGCGTAACATCACATCTTGCAGCCGGTCATCGCTTGCAGCCAGTTTTTTTTTCCGTGCAGGGACATCGTGCCGATGTGGTGCCGGTCGCGGTTCGTGCGGTCGTCGTGGTTATCGCGGCCGTCGCGAGCGTCGTGTCCGGCGGGCAGTGGCGGCGCCTTGTGGTTGAGCCGCGTTCGTGTCGTGTTTGTGTCTCGGTGGTTGCCAGTACCCGGAGGAGCACGACACGGAGTCGCACATCTACAAGGAGCGCGAGTGGCGGTTCATGCGGAACGAGCGCGTGCGCTCTGACGCTCAACAGCTGCTCGGCAAAGGTGAGCACGGGCGCACGCGTGTGTGCGTGGTGCCCACGTGCACGAGATGCCCCGATTAAAAATTAACGTCGGCGCCAGGTGGCTCGCAGGGCCCCGATAATGACCCCGTCACAGGGGCATTGAGCCGGCGCTGCTCAGGGCGTGGGCTCGAATTCCAGCAGGGAGGAGGAGGTGGTGGTGGTGGTGAGGAGAGGGGGGGGGGTGGCGGTGGTGAGGAGGGGGTAGTGGTGAGGAGGGGGTGGAGGTTAGGAAGGGGTGGCGGTGAGGAGAGGGGGATGGCAGTGAGTTGGTGGTGAGGAGGGGGTGGAGGTGAGAAAAAGGTGGTGGTGAGGAGGGGGTGGGATTGGTGAGAAGGGGGGGAGGTGGCGGTGAGGAATGGGGTGGTGGTGAGGAATGGGGTGGTGGTGAGGAGGGGGGGGTGGCGGTGAGAAGGGGGTGGGATTGGTGAGAAGGGAGGGGGAGGTGGCGGTGAGGAATGGGGTGGTGGTGAGGAATGGGGTGGTGGTGAGGAGGGGGGGGTGGCGGTGAGAAGGGGGTGGGATTGGTGAGAAGGGGGGGATGTGGTGAGGGGGTTTGGGGTGGCGGTGACATTTCAGGCAATGGCTCTTCATCAGAACACATGGTGACTTGCTATATGTGTTTTTCCTTTAAGGTGGCGTTGTTGTCGAGTGTGAGTTGTGTTTGTTCTTTGTGCTTTGTGCACCACTGCCAACGCAGCAGCAGCAGTATCACCAAATAATTTATTTACTCTGTCTTTGTCAGAGAGAGTGAATGGTCCATTATCAACTGCAACTTATCACAATTAATTGCAATGGTTAATTACCACGTTTACTGACAAGGCTCAATTACATTGTAAACAAAAATCGTGCACAGTTACAACTTCTAAATTATTATCACCATTGGTTTTGCTCTGGCCATAGGAACGTGGATTTTACACCACCAGTTCAAGGCCCAAACAGGAGAGAGACGCTTGCATTTTGACCGATGATGATCGCCTACCACGATCTAGCCGCTGCTGGATGGAGGCTTTCGCCTAGCCATCACTACCCGTCGTCGTTAAATTGTATTATTTAATTGACCGTCTGAATATGCACTTGGAATTGTCGTGGATAAGACTCTATGCTTACGCCGTGATAATGTACCGTTATATTGAACAGTTTTGGTTCTCCATTGTAATTGACTATTACAATTTACCGTTATAATCAACCCTTGTAATGAGCCATTGTGATTAATCATAAATTTACCATTTGTAATTGACTGATATAATTTCATCGTGATAATTAATTCTTCTTAATGGCTATTACAATTAACCGTTGTAACTCATGATAATTGTTATAATGCACCATTATAGTTATATATTGTCAATTACGATACATCATGATAATTTACTGTCAGAATCTCACCATTATAATTAACTGAATGAATGATTATAGTTGACTGTTATGTACTGGATGCTTATTAATTGGCAGTTTGGTTCAGTAAGTTTTTGAGACATCTGGCCAGGATTTGGCAAAAAACCTATCCCACATTTTACCCAGGCAAGTGTAGAGTCGCACAGACTTATCGTTTCTAACCTCACGTTTCAAACTAACAATAGCATTTAAGAATCACAGTTAAGAGACAAACAACATATCTAGAATTAAAAATAGGAATTAAAATAAAAACATTTAAAAGCCTAAAATCTCATCAATCGGTCCCTATACTATATCCGGGGACGCTATTGTGCCAGTTCCCGACCAGGCGGCTGTTATTGTTATTTAATTTAAAACATTGTGAGCACAAACTGAACGCCGCAAGTAAAATGTTTTCATCTTCTTGGTTCTTTCGGTAAAGTCACGTAGAATGGAAATAATAAAATAATAAAAATAAAACATAAAATAATTCTCACGACGTTTCGGCCACAACGCAAGTAGCCGTCCTCAGGTGGAGAACAGGTCTGTCGAGGAGACAGAGTCTGAATGGCTACTTGCGTTGTGGCCGAAACGTCGTGAGAATTATTTTATTATCTTTTATTTTTATTATTTTATTATTTCCATTCTACGTGACTTTACCGTAAGAACCAAGAAGATGAATCCCTGCAGTCACGAAAGCTTTAAATCGAAATTAAAAATGTTTTCAGTTTAAGATCAGTAACTTGAACGCCATCGATCTACGGAAGGTATGATGCCAATATTGATTGAATAAAATATTTTCTTCATAAACAGAGGAGAGAGAATTCCTTTTGCGTGTTGCGTAACGTGTGACGCGCGTGTGTACGTTGAACTTCTTTCGCACCGTACAAGGCATCGCGCGGGTGGATGAGCAAATCTTCATCAACCGCAACCCCGGGGTCCCCGCCGTCGTCAAGTTCCACCCCTACGACCCCTACGTAGCCGTCGCCGACCGGGACAGCATCTGGTGAGTACCGTCGCGCTCGCTTTAACGGCCCTCGAACCATGATGGGCCGGGCCGAGCCGAACCATGACCCGGACGTGAAACTCGGCGCGTCGGAATCTGTGAGTGGAGCGTTGCGATCTTCACGACGGCGGAACCAGGCCCGAGAGCCTCATTCCCGACCTCCGGCTGGGATGCGAACCCGTGGCTCCCGTGGCCGTGAGGGCGGGCACTCGGCACGCCGCTGCGGGGCATGGGCATGGCGATCCATCAGCTCACACCCCCCCCCCCCCCGTCACCCGACTGTGGGAAAAACTGGCAGCACCCCTCTTGCAAAAGAGTCTTGAGTGTTGGCGAGGCTCTCCTGCGGAAGTGACAGCCTTATTGTTGTTGTCGTTGTAATTGATGATTCACGAACGTGTAGCGCATACAGAAGTTCACGGACTCTGTAGCCCAGATCTAGAACTAAGGGCTACCCCACGCTCATTTGAATGTAAGGGATTTCGATTGAATAAGTTCAATCGAAGTGTGTCAAAAAACCCAGCAATACAACAAATTGGGAACTCCTTTTATTGACGTACTTTTGGATAAAGGCCTGTCCAGGTTGGGCAGGAGGGGCGGGGGTGGGGGGGGGGGGAATGGGTCTATCCACTGCTGGATGGAGTCGTCCCGAAGGCCCGGGGGCAGGAGGGCGTGCGGTCCAGAGATCTGACGAGTGACGTGTATTTCCCACTGAGTAAAGCTCGTCGTGCCATGGAGTTATTTAACAAGGGAAACTCAGCCGGTAGACAAAATCAAAGCAATTTTACAATTACAGATTTTTAAAAAAAACTAATTAAGTTACATTCACACTTAAACTTGTGTGATGTTAGCGATGGAGTCAGTTTAAATGGCAGAATGGAGACGAAACTGAGTGGGTTCCAAAACACGTTGGGGCAGCTACGTTTAAATGCCTCTTCGATCCAAAGTGTCTGCGAACTCTGGGGAACTGTGAATAGACAACGGTGGACGCGCGTCGCTCATTATAAACATTGTCCAATGGCAGTAACAACAGGTCAGACAAATTATTCTAAATGTAGAGGGGTAAACATTACTATAATTGCTCTCCCAATTCAATGCACGAGTATTGACCCGAATTCATATTAAATTGCGATTTTCTTCCCTTGAAATCCACTGCTCCCCGATCATTACCCCGACCACGGTAAGGCAGCGAAGCCCGCACGCCCCACACCCCCCCACCCCCGATCAATCCTTAATTTTGAGGGTGTAATGAGTTTGTTACACGTTACCTTCTTTCCCCCCCCCCCCCTCTTTTTTAAATCTACTTTGTAGTCCGGGTTCTTGAATGACAATAAAAAAAATGTATAGAAAAAAATACGCTCCTAATTGGTCCATCGATCCCACTGCAACTGAAGTGGATGGGTTTTAATCGACGCGTGTCACCTGCTCGCGCTCTGATGTCTGGATCAGAGATGCTCACGGAGGCAATTAAACAAAGAAGTCACGACGAGGTACGACGCTGCAAAGTGTGGCGATGGGACAGGAAGAAGAACAAGCAGCTGATTTTTTTAATTGACTAAATCTCTCTCTCTCTGTCGTCCCGTTGCGTTTGCTGCCGCCGCTGCGTCCGCACCCGCGTCCCAAGTTTCTGGGACTGGGAGCGGCAGGAGAAGGTGGACTACTTCCACAACGGCAACCCCAAGCTGACGCGAATCACCGCGATGGAGTTCCTCAACGCACACGACGTGCCCCTGCTGCTCACGGCTGCCGGTGAGCGCACGCTCGTCGACGCCCGCGGGCGCTCGCGCTCGCGAACCTGCCCAACAGCGGCGTCACCGTCACGCGCCGTGGCTATTGCTGATGGTCCCCAGTGTGCGAGAGTTGGCGGTGGCGGCAGTTGGGTTGGGTTTGGGGGGCAATTTGTCACTTGATTTTACTGCCCCCTATTGGCCGGTGGTGAAATATGCCCGTGTTCACGGCACACTACACACCTGTGGGTGGGTGTGTGCGTGCGCGAGTCTATCCACGTGTGTGTGTGTGTGTGCCTGTGTGTCTGTGGGGAGTGGTGACGTCACCGCCACTTAGTGGCGAATGGCGGTTGTTGTTGTTGTGGGGAGCGGTGGTATAGCGGTTAGCGCGCCGCGCTACGAACCCGGCGAGCCGAGTTCGATTCCCGTCACGGCCACCGACACCGGTGACGATTATGTGAACCGGTCTTGGACCTCCCCTAGGTCGACTCAGCCTCAAAGGAGTACCTGGTGCGGTGTGTAAACATCGCCACCAGGGAGACAAAGGCGGTCGGGCGTGGTGCTGGCCACCCACCGCCTCGTGTGCCGTGCCGGCCTTCATAGGTGCTCGCTAACAGCACTTGCCCCTACAGTCTGTTTTGGTTATACGGGGGATCTTTGTCTGTGTTCACGTGTTGTGTATCTGTGCGTGTCCCCGTAGACGACGGCGCGATCCGCATCTGGAAGAACTGTGCCGAGGGCGAGCGCAACCCGGAGCTCATCTCCTCGTGGCAAGGCCTCTCCGACATGCTGCCCTCCACTCGCAGTGCACGCGGTACGGTGCCTGATGTGCCGCACGGCAGAGGTCGCAAACGGGTTTTGATTCCTTACCCGTACCCGTACCCGGCCGCACCAGGGTCGCAAACGGGTACCCGTACCCTACCCGTACCCGGCCGGGTACGGGTAGGGTACAGGTATCGGGTACCTGATTGCGACCTCTGGGATGAAGCCATGTTGCAGGCGCGGGTGGGTTGATTCTAGGAACTTGAATTGTGAGAAGAGACAAGACGTTGGGAAATGAGTGACAAACAGTTACTCACCGGTGACTCACGGCCTACCCGTACCCGTACCCGGCCGAACCAGGGTCGCAAACGGGTGCCCGTGCCGGGTACGGGTAGCCGGGTATCGGGTAGGGTACGGGTATCGGGTACCCGGTTGCGACCTCTGCCACACGGCACCCCACCGCCACACTCCACCAAACCACCGCCGCACGGCGTAGTATACTAGGTACATCAACCCATGCAGAGCATTCGAGATTGGAGTGGTGAGTATGGTACAGTAAACACGGTAACCTTTTACCGTGGGATATAAATTGTTCGTCCATTTGTGTATTTATTTTTTCCTGTGTCCCCATAGTAAGCGGTTTTGTCTCGCACACAGGACTCGCGCGGAGACTCTCCATCTTTCTCGAGAAGAGTAACCAGGGAGGTGAGTGCCTCCGGGGGGTGAACAGAAAGTGGAGAGAGAGAGAGTGGACAGAGAGAGTGGACAGAGAGAGTGGACAGAGAGAGTGGACAGAGAGAGTGGACAGAGAGAATGGTGGAGAGAGAGTAATGGGGGGGGGGGGCAGAGAGGAGACTGCACGGAAACGTCTGTGACACACGCGCCCTACGGCGGTGCAAGAACCCCGGTTCGATTCCCGACTCGGGCGCCTCTCTCTCTCCCCCTCTTCTGCGTGGGTTTTCCTCCGATAATTATTACCGACCCGCAGGTTACTCGTTTGGGATTCCACGCAGCAGCAGCAGCATCGCCGCCTAACAGCGTCAACTCTGGCAGGACCCTCCTCAATTAGAATTAATTACGTGATAGTAATAATAATTACGTTATTTAGCTCAAGCGAGAGAGAAGTGTGGAATGAATGTGAACGTAGAATGGGACGGAGCGGTGAAGTTCTATACCCCCCCCCCCCCCGCATTGGAGGCCGAAGGCTTTGCCTTTATACGTTTGGCCTCGCTGTTGTGTTGTCCCCCCCCCCCCCCCCCCCCGATTCTTTGGGAGAGACAAAGGTGGCCGGGCGTTAGCGCTGGCCGCCCACCCCCTTTGTATGGCGTGCTGGCCTGCATAGGCGCTACTAGCTAGCAGTCGATAAACGCTACGTGGGGGATCTTTGTCATTGTGTGTGTGTCACCGCTGTGTGTGTGTGTCACCGCTGTGTGTGTGTCACCGCTGTGTGTGTGTGTGTCACCACTGTGTGTGTGTGTGTCACCGCTGTGTGTGTGTGTCACCACTGTGTGTGTGTGTCACCGCTGTGTGTGTGTGTCACCACTGTGTGTGTGTGTGTCACCGCTGTGTGTGTGTGTCACCGCTGTGTGTGTGTGTGTCACCACTGTGTGTGTGTCACCGCTGTGTGTGTGTGTCACCGCTGTGTGTGTGTGTGTGTCACCGCTGTGTGTGTGTGTGTCACCACTGTGTGTGTGTGTGTCACCGCTGTGTGTGTGTGTCACCACTGTGTGTGTGTGTCACCACTGTGTGTGTGTGTGTCACCACTGTGTGTGTGTGTGTCACCGCTGTGTGTGTGTGTCACCACTGTGTGTGTGTGTGTCACCACTGTGTGTGTGTGTGTCACCGCTGTGTGTGTGTGTGTCACCACTGTGTGTGTGTGTCACCGCTGTGTGTGTGTGTCACCACTGTGTGTGTGTGTGTCACCGCTGTGTGTGTGTGTGTGTCACCACTGTGTGTGTGTGTGTCACCGCTGTGTGTGTGTGTCACCACTGTGTGTGTGTGTGTGTCACCGCTGTGTGTGTGTGTGTGTGTCACCACTGTGTGTGTGTGTGTCACCGCTGTGTGTGTGTGTCACCACTGTGTGTGTGTGTCACCGCTGTGTGTGTGTGTGTCACCGCTGTGTGTGTGTGTGTGTCACCGCTGTGTGTGTGTGTGTCACCGCTGTGTGTGTGTGTGTCACCGCTGTGTGTGTGTGTCACCACTGTGTGTGTGTGTGTCACCGCTGTGTGTGTGTGTGTGTCACCACTGTGTGTGTGTGTGTCACCGCTGTGTGTGTGTGTCACCACTGTGTGTGTGTGTGTCACCGCTGTGTGTGTGTGTGTGTCACCACTGTGTGTGTGTGTGTCACCGCTGTGTGTGTGTGTCACCGCTGTGTGTGTGTGTGTGTCACCGCTGTGTGTGTGTGTGTCACCGCTGTGTGTGTGTGTGTCACCACTGTGTGTGTGTGTGTCACCGCTGTGTGTGTGTGTGTGTCACCACTGTGTGTGTGTGTGTCACCGCTGTGTGTGTGTGTCACCACTGTGTGTGTGTGTGTCACCGCTGTGTGTGTGTGTGTCACCGCTGTGTGTGTGTCACCACTGTGTGTGTGTGTGTCACCGCTGTGTGTGTGTGTGTCACCACTGTGTGTGTGTGTGTCACCGCTGTGTGTGTGTGTGTGTCACCACTGTGTGTGTGTGTGTCACCACTGTGTGTGTGTGTGTCACCACTGTGTGTGTGTGTGTCACCGCTGTGTGTGTGTCACCGCTGTGTGTGTGTGTGTCACCGCTGTGTGTGTGTGTGTCACCGCTGTGTGTGTGTGTGTGTGTCACCGCTGTGTGTGTGTGTCACCGCTGTGTGTGTGTGTGTGTCACCGCTGTGTGTGTGTGTGTCACCGCTGTGTGTGTGTCACCACTGTGTGTGTGTGTCACCACTGTGTGTGTGTGTGTCACCGCTGTGTGTGTGTGTGTCACCGCTGTGTGTGTGTGTCACCGCTGTGTGTGTGTGTGTCACCGCTGTGTGTGTGTGTCACCGCTGTGTGTGTGTGTCACCACTGTGTGTGTGTGTGTCACCGCTGTGTGTGTGTGTCACCGCTGTGTGTGTGTGTCACCGCTGTGTGTGTGTGTGTCACCGCTGTGTGTGTGTGTCACCGCTGTGTGTGTGTGTCACCGCTGTGTGTGTGTGTGTCACCGCTGTGTGTGTGTGTCACCGCTGTGTGTGTGTGTCACCGCTGTGTGTGTGTGTGTCACCGCTGTGTGTGTGTGTGTCACCACTGTGTGTGTGTGTGTCACCGCTGTGTGTGTGTGTGTCACCGCTGTGTGTGTGTGTCACCGCTGTGTGTGTGTGTGTCACCGCTGTGTGTATGTGTCACCGCTGTGTGTGTGTGTGTCACCACTGTGTGTGTGTGTCACCGCTGTGTGTGTGTGTGTCACCGCTGTGTGTGTGTGTCACCGCTGTGTGTGTGTGTGTCACCGCTGTGTGTGTGTGTCACCGCTGTGTGTGTGTGTCACCGCTGTGTGTGTGTGTGTCACCGCTGTGTGTGTGTGTGTCACCGCTGTGTGTGTCACCGCTGTGTGTGTGTGTCACCGCTGTGTGTGTGTGTGTGTGTCACCGCTGTGTGTGTGTGTGTGTCACCGCTGTGTGTGTGTGTGTCACCGCTGTGTGTGTGTGTCACCGCTGTGTGTGTGTGTGTGTCACCACTGTGTGTGTGTGTGTCACCACTGTGTGTATGTGTCACCGCTGTGTGTGTGTGTCACCACTGTGTGTGTGTGTCACCGCTGTGTGTGTGTGTGTCACCGCTGTGTGTGTGTGTGTCACCGCTGTGTGTGTGTGTCACCGCTGTGTGTGTGTGTCACCGCTGTGTGTGTGTGTGTCACCGCTGTGTGTGTGTCACCACTGTGTGTGTGTGTCACCACTGTGTGTGTGTGTGTGTCACCACTGTGTGTGTGTGTGTGTCACCGCTGTGTGTGTGTGTCACTGCTGTGTGTGTGTGTGTGTCACCACTGTGTGTGTGTGTGTGTCACCGCTGTGTGTGTGTGTCACTGCTGTGTGTGTGTGTGTGTCACCACTGTGTGTGTGTGTGTGTCACCACTGTGTGTGTGTGTCACCGCTGTGTGTGTGTGTCACCGCTGTGTGTGTGTGTCACCGCTGTGTGTGTGTGTCACCACTGTGTGTGTGTGTGTCACCGCTGTGTGTGTGTGTGTCACCGCTGTGTGTGTGTGTCACCACTGTGTGTGTGTGTGTCACCACTGTGTGTGTGTGTGTCACCGCTGTGTGTGTGTGTCACTGCTGTGTGTGTGTGTGTCACCGCTGTGTGTGTGTGTGTCACCGCTGTGTGTGTGTGTGTCACCGCTGTGTGTGTGTGTCACCGCTGTGTGTGTGTGTCACCGCTGTGTGTGTGTGTCACCACTGTGTGTGTGTGTGTCACCGCTGTGTGTGTGTGTGTCACCGCTGTGTGTGTGTGTCACCGCTGTGTGTGTGTGTCACCGCTGTGTGTGTGTGTGTCACCGCTGTGTGTGTGTGTCACCACTGTGTGTGTGTGTGTCACCGCTGTGTGTGTGTGTGTCACCACTGTGTGTGTGTGTGTCACCGCTGTGTGTGTGTGTCACCACTGTGTGTGTGTGTGTCACCACTGTGTGTGTGTGTGTCACCACTGTGTGTGTGTGTGTCACCACTGTGTGTGTGTGTGTCACCGCTGTGTGTGTGTCACCGCTGTGTGTGTGTGTCACCGCTGTGTGTGTGTGTGTCACCACTGTGTGTGTGTGTGTCACCGCTGTGTGTGTGTGTCACCACTGTGTGTGTGTGTGTCACCGCTGTGTGTGTGTGTCACCACTGTGTGTGTGTGTGTCACCACTGTGTGTGTGTGTGTCACCGCTGTGTGTGTGTGTCACCGCTGTGTGTGTGTGTGTGTCACCACTGTGTGTGTGTGTGTGTGTCACCACTGTGTGTGTGTGTGTCACCGCTGTGTGTGTGTGTGTCACCGCTGTGTGTGTGTGTGTCACCGCTGTGTGTGTGTGTGTCACCGCTGTGTGTGTGTGTGTCACCGCTGTGTGTGTGTGTGTGTCACCACTGTGTGTGTGTCACCACTGTGTGTGTGTGTGTCACCGCTGTGTGTGTGTGTGTCACCACTGTGTGTGTGTGTCACCGCTGTGTGTGTGTGTGTCACCGCTGTGTGTGTGTGTGTCACCACTGTGTGTGTGTGTGTCACCGCTGTGTGTGTGTGTGTCACCGCTGTGTGTGTGTGTGTCAACGCTGTGTGTGTGTGTGTCACCACTGTGTGTGTGTGTGTCACCGCTGTGTGTGTGTGTGTCACCGCTGTGTGTGTGTGTGTCACCGCTGTGTGTGTGTGTGTGTCACCGCTGTGTGTGTGTGTGTCACCGCTGTGTGTGTCACCGCTGTGTGTGTGTGTGTCACCGCTGTGTGTGTGTGTGTCACCGCTGTGTGTGTGTGTGTGTCACCGCTGTGTGTGTGTGTGTCACCGCTGTGTGTGTGTGTCACCACTGTGTGTGTGTGTGTCACCGCTGTGTGTGTGTGTGTGTCACCGCTGTGTGTGTGTGTGTCACCGCTGTGTGTGTGTGTCACCACTGTGTGTGTGTGTGTGTCACCGCTGTGTGTGTGTGTGTCACCGCTGTGTGTGTGTGTGTCACCGCTGTGTGTGTGTGTGTCACCGCTGTGTGTGTGTGTGTCACCGCTGTGTGTGTGTCACCGCTGTGTGTGTGTGTCACCGCTGTGTGTGTATGTCACCGCTGTGTGTGTGTCACCACTGTGTGTGTGTGTGTCACCGCTGTGTGTGTGTGTGTCACCACTGTGTGTGTGTGTGTCACCACTGTGTGTGTGTGTCACCGCTGTGTGTGTGTCACCGCTGTGTGTGTGTGTCACCGCTGTGTGTGTATGTCACCGCTGTGTGTGTGTCACCGCTGTGTGTGTGTCACCGCTGTGTGTGTGTGTGTCACCACTGTGTGTGTGTGTGTCACCGCTGTGTGTGTGTGTGTCACCGCTGTGTGTGTATGTCACCGCTGTGTGTGTGTCACCGCTGTGTGTGTGTGTGTCACCGCTGTGTGTGTGTGTCACCGCTGTGTGTGTGTGTGTCACCGCTGTGTGTGTGTGTCACCGCTGTGTGTGTGTGTGTGTCACCGCTGTGTGTGTGTGTGTGTGTGTCACCACTGTGTGTGTGTGTGTCACCGCTGTGTGTGTATGTCACCGCTGTGTGTGTGTGTGTCACCGCTGTGTGTGTGTGTGTGTCACCGCTGTGTGTGTATGTCACCGCTGTGTGTGTGTATGTCACCGCTGTGTGTGTGTGTGTCACCGCTGTGTGTGTATGTCACCACTGTGTGTGTGTGTGTCACCGCTGTGTGTGTGTGTGTGTCACCGCTGTGTGTGTATGTCACCGCTGTGTGTGTGTATGTCACCGCTGTGTGTGTGTGTGTCACCACTGTGTGTGTGTGTGTCACCGCTGTGTGTGTGTGTGTCACCACTGTGTGTGTGTGTGTCACCACTGTGTGTATGTGTGTCACCGCTGTGTGTGTGTGTGTCACCGCTGTGTGTGTGTGTGTCACCACTGTGTGTGTGTGTCACCACTGTGTGTGTGTGTGTCACCGCTGTGTGTGTGTGTGTCACCACTGTGTGTTTGTGTGTCACCGCTGTGTGTGTGTCACCACTGTGTGTGTGTGTCACCACTGTGTGTGTGTGTCACCACTGTGTGTGTGTGTCACCGCTGTGTGTGTGTGTGTCACCACTGTGTGTGTGTCACCGCTGTGTGTGTGTCACCGCTGTGTGTGTGTGTCACCACTGTGTGTGTGTGTCACCACTGTGTGTGTGTGTGTCACCGCTGTGTGTGTGTGTGTCACCACTGTGTGTGTGTCACCGCTGTGTGTGTGTCACCGCTGTGTGTGTGTGTCACCACTGTGTGTGTGTGTCACCGCTGTGTGTGTGTGTGTCACCGCTGTGTGTGTGTGTCACCGCTGTGTGTGTGTGTGTCACCGCTGTGTGTGTGTGTGTCACCGCTGTGTGTGTGTGTGTCACCGCTGTGTGTGTGTGTGTGTGTCACCGCTGTGTGTGTGTGTCACCACTGTGTGTGTGTGTGTCACCGCTGTGTGTGTGTGTCACCGCTGTGTGTGTGTCACCGCTGTGTGTGTGTGTGTGTCACCGCTGTGTGTGTGTGTCACCGCTGTGTGTGTGTGTCACCACTGTGTGTGTGTGTGTCACCGCTGTGTGTGTGTGTCACCGCTGTGTGTGTGTCACCGCTGTGTGTGTGTGTGTGTCACCACTGTGTGTGTGTGTGTCACCGCTGTGTGTGTGTGTCACCACTGTGTGTGTGTGTGTCACCGCTGTGTGTGTGTGTCACCGCTGTGTGTGTGTGTGTCACCGCTGTGTGTGTGTGTGTCACCGCTGTGTGTGTGTGTGTCACCGCTGTGTGTGTGTGTCACCGCTGTGTGTGTGTGTGTCACCACTGTGTGTGTGTCACCGCTGTGTGTGTGTGTGTCACCGCTGTGTGTGTGTGTCACCGCTGTGTGTGTGTCACCGCTGTGTGTGTGTGTGTCACCGCTGTGTGTGTGTGTCACCGCTGTGTGTGTGTGTGTCACCGCTGTGTGTGTGTGTGTGTCACCACTGTGTGTGTGTGTGTCACCGCTGTGTGTGTGTCACCACTGTGTGTGTGTGTCACCACTGTGTGTGTGTGTGTGTCACCGCTGTGTGTGTGTGTCACCACTGTGTGTGTGTCACCGCTGTGTGTGTGTGTCACCGCTGTGTGTGTGTGTGTCACCGCTGTGTGTGTGTGTGTCACCGCTGTGTGTGTGTGTGTCACCGCTGTGTGTGTGTGTGTCACCGCTGTGTGTGTGTGTGTCACCGCTGTGTGTGTGTGTGTCACCGCTGTTTGTGTGTAACCTGTGTGTGCGCGTGCAGGTGCGGGCCTGGTGCTGGACTGGGAGCAGGCCACGGGGCTCCTCGTCGTGTCCGGCGACGTGCGCATCATGCGCGTGTGGGACACTGAGCGGGAGATGAAAGTGCAGGTCCGCCCCTACGAGACCCCCTCCCGACCCCCAAGGGGCCCCCCACGAGCCCCTCCCTCCACCTATGAGACCCCCATGCTGCCCGCGCACTCCCCCATCACCCCCACCACCCCCCCCACTTGCAAAGTCCCCTCCATTCGCACAAACACACACGGGTGGGGAGACACGTCACCTTTACTGTTTACTGCCAGTGCCTGTGTGTGTACATGTGTGCACGTGTGTGTGTGTACAGGTGTGTGCACGTGTGTGTGTACAGGTGTGCACGTGTGTGTGTGTACAGGTGTGCGCGTGTGTGTGTGTGTACAGGTGTGTGCGTGTGTGTGTGTGTACAGGTGTGTGTGTGTGTGTGTACAGGTATGTGCATGTATGTTGGGAAGGGTCATGCAGTGGTCGGTGCATTGCACTTCGAAACCCGGCGACTCGAGTTCAATTCCCGCTCGCAGCCAACATCGGCGACTAGTATCTAAACCGGTCCTGGGCCTCCCCCTTGTTCGACTCGGCCTTAAATGAGTACCTGGTGCGGTGTCTAAACATCACCGCCGGGGAGACAAAGGCAGCCGGGCATGGTGTTGTCCACACCACCACCCTCTTAGCGTGTGCCATGCCAGCCTTCATAGGTGCTCGCTAGCAGCGCTAGTGGGAACGTATGTTGAACTTCCTTGGCACCGTATGTAACCAACCGTGCTAATCGGACTCGTTGAAGGCTACACGTCGGGGACCTCTGTGTGTGTGAGTGTCTGTGTGTGTGTCTGTGTGTGTGTCTGTGTGTGTGTGCGTGTATCTGTGTGTGTGTCTGTGTGTGTGTGCGTGTCTGTGTGTGTGTCTGTGTGTGTGTGAGTCTGTGTGTGTGTGTCTGTGTGTGTGTGTGTCTGTGTGTGTGTGTGTGTGTCTGTGTGTGTGTGTGTGTCTGCGCGTGTTCACGCTCGCGTCCCTCTGCCCAGGACATCCCGACGGGCGCGGACAGCTGCGTGACGAGCTTGTCGTGCGACTCGGCACTGCTCGTCGCGGGTCTGGGCGACGGCTCGGTGCGCCTCTTCGACCGCCGCATGTCTCCCCACGACTGGTGCGTGAGTGTGCGCGTTGGTGCGTTTGTGCGTGCGTGCGTGTGTGCGTCACAGCCCGCGTGCGTCACACCGCGTTCCAGCAGACTCATCTCTGCTGAGCTCTCGTTCTCTTTCCATGCACTCTCCTCTCTCTCCCCTCTCATCTCACCATACTCCCATCAAACATGCACTCTCTCTCCCCTCTCATCTCACCATACTCCCCCCCCCCCCTCCACGCACTCTCCTACCTCTCATCTCATTCTTATTTCCTCCACGCAATCCCCTACCTCTCCCCTCTCATCTCCCTCGACTCCCCTTCACAAACCTCTTTCATCTCTCCCCTCTCATCTCACTCTGCTCCCCGCCACGCACTCTCCACTCCAACAGACAAATGCTTTCGGTCAACCTCCGCTCAGTGGGAGGTCGCTCATTCTCTTCTGCTGCCCCCGAAATCTGGAACTCCCTTCCCCCATTGGTCCGTGCCATCGACTCCCCCGCCTCTGTTCCAGCCAAGGCTCAGGACCTTCCTTCATTCCTCTGCCATTGATTGATCCCCTTTTCTCCCCTCCCTCCCAACTCCTCTCTCTGTCCAGCCGGGTCCAGACCTTCCGTGAGCACGAAGCCTGGGTGCTCAAGGCCTACCTGCAGCGAATCCCCGACGGCAAGATCATCAGCGCCAGGTAGCCACCATCAACCCCCGCCGGCCACCATCATCGTCAGATTCATCATCGTCATCATCATCGTGATGCTGATCAATACTCTCATCACTCTTATCCTCACCATCAACATTATAAACGGCCACATTGACGTCATCAGCATCACAATTGTCATTATTCTCATTGTCGTTTATATCGTCAACCGCAATTGTCAGCACTGTCGTCCTCACTCACGAATCGTGCATCTTCACACTCGTAGGTAAGAGCAGTCCACATGGTGTCGGGAGAATCGACCGCTCTTGATCTCCCTGCCCCCCTGCCACACCGCTCTCCTCTCCTTGCTCTCCACCCCGCGCCCCCTCCCGCCCCCGCCCCCGTCCCCCGCACACACGGTGACCGCGTACCGGACGCAGCGTGGACGGGGACATCCGGCAGTGGGACGTGCGTCTGCCCGAGTCTCTGAGCTGCACCACCATGAGCAAGGGCCTCACCGCGATGGACATTCACCCGCAGGCCGACATCTTCGCATGGTGAGCGCTGGTGCTGACGGTGACGGCGGTGGTGGCGGTGATGCAGTAGTTAGCGCGCCGCGCTACCTACTCGGCGACACAGAGTTCGATTCTAGCTCACGGCCAACATCGGAGATGAATATCTTGGCTACATCATGGGACCTCCTTTGCCAGTACCAAAATATACTAATAGGGGTTTTTCCCCTTTTTTTCTGGCAACAAAACTGACACCTTTTGCAAGGAATCATGCTTACATTAACCACAATACTTGCAGTCAAATGCAAACAAAAAACAATACTCTGATAATTTATGCATTGTCTTTGAAACTGATTGGTCCACACCAGAGACAGCTTTCTTTAGAGCCTAGTCTCATATGGTGTTCGCCTTTTGGCGTCATCTGGTCGAACACCATATGAGACTAGGCTCTAAAGAAAGCTGTCTCTGGTGTGGACCAATCAGTTTCAAAGACAATGCATAAATTATCAGAGTATTGTTTTTTGACTGCAAGTATTGTGGTTAATGTAAGCATGATTCCTTGCAAAAGGTGTCAGTTTTGTTGCCAGAAAAAAGGGGAAAACCCCTATTAGTAATATCTTAGCTGCTCCTTATTGTCCCCCTAGGTCGACTGGGCCTCAAGCGAGTAGCTGGTACGGTGTGTACACTTCACCACTGGGGAGGCAAATTGGCCGGGCGTGATGCTGGCCACGCCAACACAATCGCGTGCCGTACGTTTGTTGAAATTCTTTTGCACCGTACGTAGCCAACCGTGCTAATCGGTCGTGTGCTGCGTCGGCCTTCATAGGTGCTCGCCAACAACATTTGCCCCAACAGTCTGGTGAGGCTGTGCAGGGGGCAGGGGTGGCGGGAAGGGGGGGGGGGAGGTCTTTGTCTTTGGTGTTTGTGCAGCCGCTGTAATAAATCCCTCCTCCGTGCATTGCCTTTTACCGATAGCACTAATCAATGGCCGTTGCCGTGGTTGTGCTCCCGTGTGGTCGACCAGTGGCTCCATGAACCAGCTGATTTCCGTGTACAACATGAGCGGGGAGACGCTCAACAGCATCAAGTACTACGACGGCTTCATGGGCCAGCGCATCGGAGCCGTCAGCTGCCTGGCGTTCCACCCGTCCTGGGTACGGTGCTCTGTCCCGCTCCATGAACCACACGCTGCACCGCTCATTGAACTATTGACACATTGAGCCGCACGCTGAACCGCTCGCTGAACAGCACATTGAACCGCACGCTGAACCAGCGACACCTTGAGCCGCACGCTGAACTAACAACGCATTGAGCCGCAATGCACCGAACGCGTTAACGTAGACGTCGTAACGGGTGCGGCACCCATCAAATCACTAGAGGTCACTGTCGCAGCGATGTTTGCAATCGCATGACCCTGGCGTTCAGTTGAACAGAAGCTTTCGCGTGCGCGTCGGCCTGCCCGGGGGACACGCACCGCTCCGGTCCATTACCGGGCACGACTCTCGACAAGAAGAGCCACTTGCTTTGTTGGGAGAAGACCGGGGGGGGGGGGGGGGTTGCGACTTCCATTCTAAACAAATTTGTCTCTCCACCCCCTCTGCCGCCTCATCCTCCGCCCCCTCCCCCCCCACCGGCCCCTGTCGCTCTCAGCCTCACCTGGCGGCCGGGAGCAGCGACTGCTACCTGTCCATCTACTCGTCCGAGAAGAAGGTGACCCGATAGGCGGGCGGGGGACGACGTCTCTCGAGCGGGAGCACGGCAACGGTGGGGGAGGCGGGGGACCTCCAGAAACTTGGAGGGGAACTTTTAACCCCCCAACCCCCAGAACACGACCGTCTCTCGACCCCCGCGACCTTCGTTCGAGACACCGATGCTGTAAATGATCGTTGCTGCCATTATTTTTTTTATTAGTACTACTGCTACGACTACTACTACAACAACAACGACGACGACGACAGATATCGCTCGTCGGAGTTCTGCGGAGCTGTAACGGTGGCTGTTTTTCGCCTCTCAAGATGCAAGGAGGAGGGGAGGGGGCGTCGTCTCTCGATAGTTTATGTCGCCGGAGGGAGTGGGATCGTTGGCTCGCTGGCCTCCCCACACCTCTGCTGAACCCCCCCCCCCTTCCTCTGCCCCCCTTCGTAGTGGGGAAGGCCGGGGGGGGGGGGGGCACCCGTCGTAGGGGAACTCTCCACGGGGGTTTGTTGCTGTCCCCCACCCCGTCGGTTATCATCGTCGTCATTTTTGTCATCGTCGTTCGGAAAAATATATATTTTGCGAGGTTTTCATTCTGCCCTGCTATGCAGCAAACAAAAAAAAAACGGCAATGAATGCATCGCAAACAACAAAACGAATAGATTTTCTTTTTTATTTTACACGCGAGAGGGGAGACCCGGCGCGGGTATCCGTCGTTTGCGAATTTGCGGAGAGCGTTCGGGGGAGACGCACGGCGTGGCGCGGTTATGGTGGAGTCTCGCATCCTTCGTCGCTGGGTTTCCAAAAACACAAGTGCTGCTGCCGCCCCCTCTTTGCTCCCCCCCTCCCCCCTTGCCCACCCCGCCCTTCCCCCCGCCGCACTGACCAGCGTGGTGAAGTACGGTCGGATAACCCCCCCCCACCCCCCGTCCCTTCTGCACGACCCGCACGGATAGGGGAGGCCCTCATCCAGCAGCGGGCGTGACTAGAGGCAATTGCGTGTACATACGGATACAAAACATGCCGTTTCACTACGTCGTCAGCGCATTTATTTCAGAAAACATTTATAAGGCTATGTAATTATTCGTCCCGGTCTAGAAGGAGGCCGTAATTTTTGTTTGAAAGCAGGTATATATTTTTTGTTGTCGCCCATCTTGCTTTTCCCAACGCCGTTTTGTTTTGCTCGAATAAACGACATTTACTCGAGCAACACCACCAAAGTGGTAAGCCGGCGTGTTTGTCTCTGTCATCTGCGTGTCGCTCTCTCTGTCTCAACGCTCTCTCCCTCGAGAGAGAGTCGGGAGACACGGGAAGAGGACCGGCGGTGCAGCTGAGCCGTGCTACGTTCTCGGCACAGCAGCAAGTCGTCCGAAGGGGTGGCAGCTTTGGGTTTGGGAGTGAGAGAGTGAGGAATGGGGAGAGAGAAAGAGGGATGGGGGAGAGAGAGAGGCGGGGAGAGAGAGAGACAGGGAAGAGAGAGAGAGAGAGCGAGACGCGGGGTGAGAGGAGCTGTGCACCCAGAAACGTTTAACCAACAACCATCAGAACAATAAACAGCGGTGATAACTCCCCAAACAGGGAGCGGCCACCGCTCGACAACGACCGTGGCTTCATCTCCCACTGAATATTGTTCTGGGTCCCCCTGATTGGCTGGAGTAGGTGAGCGACGTGGCTAGCAAGTAGCCCACAGCCGTAGCGAAGAGGTAACACTGGATGTGGTACGAGTTGTGCGCAGGACGATGTCGTGGTGCAATGCCGGCTTACACTTTTGCAAAAAAAAATAACAGTAACTTGCCATCGCTTTGTTAACTCGGCGAAACTACTGTTCCGCCCACGTGGGCACGGAACGACGTTCACAACGCTGGAGCCTCGGGTAGAGGGGGGAGGGGGCAGCGATGAGATCGCCGTGCAGAGAGAGAAAGAGAGAGAAAAAAAACCCAAAAACAAATCCCCTACTTGACCAGACGAGAACGGTGCTCGGTTGCTAGGCAGCGGCCCTCTCGAGTGAGTGCAGGTGCGGCCCTGAGAGCCTGAGGGGCGGTGATGGTTACCCACGTGCCCCAGCGGTGTGTGTGTGTGTGCCGTTACCCACGTGACCTGGCTGTGTGTGTGTGCCGTTACCCACGTGACCTGGCTGTGTGTGTGTGCCGTTACCCACGTGACCTGGCTATGTGTGTGTGCAGTAGGTAGCGCGCTGCGCTACGAACCCGGCGACCCGAATTCAATTCCCGCTCACGATCAATAACAGTGGCACATATTTGAAATGGTCCTTAGCCTCCCCTAGGTCGACTCGGCCTCGACTTAGTACCTGGTGTGGTGTGTAAATATCGCCACCGGGGAGACAAAGGCGGCCGGGCGTGGTGCTGGCTACCCACCCTCTCGTGTACCGTGCCGGCCTTCATAGGTGCTCGCTAACAGCACTTGCCCCAACAGTCAGTTTTGGCTATACGGAGGATCTTTGTGTGTACCTGTTTGTATCTGCGCTTGTGAGTAATCTAAGCGCGTGTGCAAAGCCGGGCGGCAGTTGCGTGCCGATTTGCGCTCTGCACGACGAACCCAGAAAACCTGGGTTCAGTCTCCAGCCGTGGGTAACGTCCGTCACGAATGGGGACTGAGATAATCGCTGGGCCACCCATCCTCCACCTGACTCGGCCTCGAATTAGTAGCTGGTGTGGTCCGTAAACATCACTACCGGGGGGGGAAAAAGTGGCCGGGCGTGGTGCTGGCCACAGAACCACCTTGTGCGCAATTTCTGGCATTACTAATAGGTGCTTGCCAACAAAACTTGACCCAACAGTCGATGTGGCTACGCGGGTGGATGTTTGTCTTTGTATATTTGTTTGTTTCTTTGCGTGGTTTTATGTGCGTGCGTGCGCATCTTGCGTGCATGTGCGTGCTGTTTGTGTATTTGCGAATGTGTGCCTACCCTTCCTGTGTGTGTGTACCCCGTACCCTAGGGAGCGGTGGCGCAGCGGATAGCGCCGCCGATCTATAAACCTGGCGACCCGAGTTTGATTCCCGCTCACTGCCAACACCCAGTGACGATTATCTGAACCGGTCCTGGGCCTCCCCTAGGTCAACTCAACCTCAAATGAGTATCTGGTGCGGTGTATTAAACATCGTCACTGGGGGAGACAAAGGCGGTCGGGCGTGGTGCTGTCCACCCACCCCCTCGTGTACCGTGCCGGCCTTCATAGGTGCTATTCGCGAACGGCACTTGCCCCAACAGTCTGTTCAGGCTACACGGGGGACATTTGTCTTTGTACCCCACTACAGTGGTGGTGCCATTTCGAGTGCTGCCATTCAAATTTCGGCCAATCACAATGGAGTTGTCCGAACCAATCGGCCAATCACGGGTGAACGCTCTTCATCGTCGGCCAATCACGAGTGGGAAACCCTCACGACTGCACATGGCTTTCTCTCTGATTTTTGTATTCCTGGGCCATTGGTCCTCAGCCAGTGAAGGCAATTCCTTGTTCCCATGACAGGCCCGAGGAATATTCTTAAAATAAAACCACCCTTCTCTTGGGTGCGTCCGCCAAACGGTGTAGCGTCACGCGGTGCGTTACTATTTGTTTTTATCGGGCCTGGAACGATGATGATGATGATGGCATGATAATGAGAATGATGATGATCGTGACGACAACGATGATGATGATTATGTGACCCATGTTAATTTAAACTGAGCTGTAACCCAAACTTTTGACGGGACCGGCTCGCAGGTTCACGCTACAGTGCCATAGCGTCGATTTTTCTTTCTGCTCCCCCCGCTGCCCCCCCCCCACCGATTGTATAGTGAATTTAGTAATTTATTTTTTTGCTCAATTTTTTTGTCAAATTTTCTTTTTTAAGCAGATTACCCTTTTCCGATGCGACACGAGGGATTATCGTAATGTATGAGCGACAAAATTCAAAGGAAAATAACAAAAAAAGCATATTTATTTCTCGGAATGAATTTTCAATGGGTTTGGTGAATCGCAGACTCTCCGTTTAAGTCTCTGACCACCAATCAGCCGAACGACGGCCCCTCAAAAAACTTATTTCCGCACAAACGGCCACTTGGGTCGTGGTGGTCAGAAACACTGACAGTCCTGAGACGTTGGAAATTCCACATTCCTATGCCAGGTCCCCGTCGACCATGAATTGAACACAACAGCGGTCATTTGCTGACGAGTTGTGGCCTCGTCGCGACGGTATCTGTTCCGCTGACCCCAAAGGGACAATAATATGTAATGATTATATATAATGATGATTTATGATCGATTATATTTGAATTGAACTCTTGACTTATAACCAGGGTTTGTATTGCTTACCCAACTTGAGGGGCATCGCAGCCAAAACACGCGCGCGCGCGCGCACACGCTGTGAAGCACACTACACTCACTCGCACACACGCGCACTACTCGCAAACACTCACATTCGCACACGACCAAACACGCGCGAAGTTACCACGTCTTGAAACGAGCGGGTAACGCTATATTTTTGACGTTTACAGCTCGCAGAATGTGTCCTCTAAATGCAGGAAGAATAATTTGCCGCCCTTCCCGTGGGAGTTGGAACGCGCGCGCGTCGGTGCGGGTGGCCGCGCCGATATTACGGTTTGATTTCTTTGTTTAAAATACTGAAATAAATTCACACAAAACAACAAAAGAAGACGCCCAGACCTCGTGCGTGCACGCACGTTTCTCGAGTGGCGACTCAATTGTGTGCCGGAACCACCGTGGAAATGAAAGGGTCAGACCTGTCAAAGAAAATAAGGGGTCGTACTTTTGTGAGCTTGGGGGGGTGGGGGGAGGGAACACCTGTGGCCTTCAACTATTTAAAGTAACACTTTAAAAATAACGAGGAGGCTTTCAGTGTTATGATTCATAAACGAGTCTATTTTGTGTTAAATTAGCGTCGTCGGTTAAGCCAATGTTGCCCTGTAGCCCTCCATCACCCGGCGACAGAGCCAATCTAATTATGGTGTCACGTGACTGGCAAATATGCCAATTGATGCGGGTTCATTGGCAACACCGGAGGAGTGTAGAGAAGTGAGGGATTGAACCCAAAAGAAAACACTTTCGAAGTCCTTCTGTTCATCAAAAAAATAAGCATTGACATTGTAGTTTCCCCCACAATGAGTTGACTAAAGGCTATTCGGATGTTTTTTTTTACTTTATTCAGCAAAGTCCTCGCTGAGTCTCAAAACTAAGGAGGATCTTGATTGGGGGGGGGTTCCCAATCAAGTGAATTACGAGTAATCTTTTAAACTTGAGTCAATTTTGACCATGAGGCCCGCTAATCGCGGCGCCCCCCTCTAGAACGTCAGCTGTGAAGCAGGCGGCGCTCGTTCTGCGGTCAACGCGCCCGCAGTGATAAAGTAAAAATTTACCAGGGCGTCCTTCAGGATTCTAACCCTCTGCAACAATGCACTCCCGCCGGGGCCATGTCACCGCCACCGTTTGCCTGAGAAATGTGGACACCCTTGCAAACGAGATGTTCCATCTGTTTGAAAAACATTTTTATTTTAAACTTTTTTGTTGTAGTAATAGGTTTTTACCCTTTCAACTGGTACAAAAACTGACACCTTTATACAAGGCATCATGTTTGCAATAACCACAACACAAGCAGTCAAAATGCAAACAAAAAGAAACAACTCTGATAATGATATGCACTGTCATTGAAGTTGATTGGTCCACACCCGAGACAGATGACGCCAAAAGGCGTCATCTGGTCCAACGCCAAAAGGCGTCATCTGGTCTAACACCAATGGAGACTGGGCTCTAAGAAAAGTTGTCTCGGGTGTGGACCAATCAACTTCAAGGACAGTGCATATCATCAGAGTTGTTTCTTTTTGTTTGCATTTTGACTGCTTGTGTTGTGGTTATTACAAACATGATGCCTTGTAAAAAGGTGTCAGTTTTTGTACCAGTTGAAAGGGTAAAAACCTATTACTATATTTTGCCACTGTTAGAGGAGATGTCTCGTAACTTTTTTGTTATTTTACCAGTTAAAGCCCACTAAGCTATGTAGTTCTTTTCCAGAAGCGAACTGGCCACGAATGAGAGCTCGACAAAGTGGCTTATTACGACTTGGACATTTATAACAGCCAAATTCTCTAAACGCATGTTTCAAAATGTGGAGGGAAAAACTGGAGAACCCTGAGAAAATCCACGCGATCACGGGGAGAACATGCAAACTCAAAATATACAGGCGTCAGGTTCGGGGTCAAACCAACGACCTGCATTACAGGTGAGGTAGTTAACGTCTCGCCACCGTGGCGCCCCAAGGGATGTTCCTCGGTCACATTGAATAATACATCTAACGTGAAAAAAAACTTCATTGAACAGTAACATCTTCTTGGTTCTTTCGGTAAAGTCACGTAGAAGGGAAGTAATAAAATAATAATAAAACACAATAAAATAATTCTCACGACGTTTCGGCCACAACGCAAGCAGCCGTCCTCAGGTGAAGAAACTTGAGTGAATTCTTCACCTGAGGACGGCTGCTTCCGTTGTGGCCGAAACGTCGTGAGAATTATTTTATTATGTTTTATTTTTATTATTTTATTACTTCCCTTCTACGTGACTTTACCGAAAGAACCAAGAAGATGAATCCCTGCAGTCACGAAAGCTTTAAATCGAAATTTAAACAGTAACATTTTGGCTGAAATGTAAACGTTACCAGCCGACCAATAAGGTGTAGTTTCTATCGTCAAGCTAATGAGTAATAAAAAGCCGAAGCCAATACAATTGTCTGGCGTTTGTGCATGGGCGCGTTGTTTATTTGAAGTTCCTTCTGACTGTTCAACATGGGGGGAAGACCCAAGGTCAGACGGCGGTGGTGATGACGCTGCAAGAGCGATCCTTGGAGGACGGTGTCAAAGTCTAACAAGGGGAAGGACCATAAACCCAGTCGCAGTATTGATACTGCGAGTGTGCCTGCTGGAAATATGATTTATTATCGGTACGCATGTTTTACCCGGGAAAGACTGAGTCTCACGACTCTCATTCAGCAGCGTTCTTCCAAGTTATTTTCGCGATCAGGAGGCGATGTTGCTGCTGTGTGCAATCTCAATTTAATAATTTTCTGGTCGTTTTTCAGCATTGGGACGTTTTTTGCCAATACCAATTACATGGTATGATTCATTGTTTTAGTTATGTATGTGTTGTCTAGCAAAGGGGAAGTCCATCAGCTGGGTGGTGGTGTGCTATGAAGGAGGGCCATTGCCCGAAACGTCGACTATGATATATACTGTTCCTTTTCAGGGCACTTATTAACAAACGTGTTTTAAAATGTTTTATTGTGCTTGTGCACCTGCACCTCTGCCAACGCAGCAGCAGCAGCATCCCCAGTCTGATTTTATGGTGGTGGTTAAGGTGGCGAGCAGATCTTGGAGGGCAGAGGTCAAATCTGCAACAGCTCGCAGAATCTTGGCACCAAGGACGGCAGTGATGGCGAGGGTGTGGTGGCTTGAACAGCACTGCCCGTGACATCCCCCCTCGTCTAAACTTACCGTGTTATCTGCTGTGTGCCACCACCCAGGTAGTGGTGTATCTATAATCCGTTTGACAAACGCACGCAAGGCACGCAACAGACTCTGTCTTTATGACTAAGCACATAGAAACAAATATTTTTTTAAACGTGTACTCGTTGGCTCATGGCCGCATCTGTGGGCACTAAACCCAATGCTGCCTGCTGCACGTATTTGAGTTTACACTTTTTTTGTATTATCTCTGACTGTACTTGAAACGGAGAAGTTAAACTTCTGTAGGCCCCACTCCTTCCTCTCTATGCCCCGCCTCCTTTCTCCTTTGGCCCGCCCCTTCCTGCTCAGGCACCCCCCCCCCCTCTCATCCCATTCCATTGCCTCTCGGCTTTCCCTTTTAGACCACACCCCCTTGTTTAGGTCCCACCCCTTATTTAGGCCCCACCTCTTTCTGATTAGTCCCTGCCCCTCCCCCATTGCCTCTTTCGGTTTTACGGCTTTCCTTTTTAGGCCCCGCCCCCTTCTTTTTTAGGCCCCGCCCTCTTATTTTTTAGGCGCCGCCTCTTTCCGTTTAGTCTCCGCCCCTTTCCCTCCACCGGACACGGGGTTGGGCTGGTTTGGACAGCAGTGGCTTGTGGAAGTTTGTGGTAGGGAGGAGGAGATTTACAACAAAAATTCGTAAATCCATCTGTGCATCGCGCTCAACGCACTCCATTGGCCCCCACCGCAGCACAGTATATAAGTTTCTAAATAAATAAGCAGACAATACGCCCGACTGTCATATTTGCCCCTCCACTTAAAACGACAATAAACGTCTGTTTACACATCGCTTTGGCGAAATGCCAAAGCGATGTCGTCTCGCGTGAACGTGATGTCCTCAATATTATTCAACCACGAGGGAAGCGGTTATCTCAACGCAGCATATGCACATATTTGTTTAGATGTGTCACGGGGGTGGGGGGGGCGAAAGTGGGTTTGGGGGGGGTTCCTCCTGGTTGAGTCGGTGAAACTTGGCAGAAATTCCGGAAATGTGAGGTAAAGTTGACGACGCAATGATTTCTATAAAATCGAGGGGGAGCGCACTTTGTTTGGAACTCGTGCGCGTGGGGGTGTGTGCCCTGCCGGGGAGCGGTGGCGCAGTGGTTAGCGCGCCGCCCTCTGCGAAACCGGCGCGTTCGCGACCAATAACAGCGGCGGCGAATACCTGAACCGGTTCGATTTGGACCTCCCCCCTAGGGCGACTCGGCCTTAATTAAAACGAGTACCCGGTGCGTTGTGTAGACATCAGCACTTGGGGGGGGGGGGGAGACAAAGGTGGCCGGGTGTCGTGTTGAGCACAACACCCGCTCGTGCGCCGTTCCGGCCTTCATAGGTGCTCGCTAACAGCACTTGCCCCAACAGTCTGTCAGAGACTAGACGGGGGATCTTTGTCTCTATTTTTGGTCAACCAGGTGATACAGTCACGTCCCGCTGCTTAGCAACGCACGCAACCAGTCTGTTAAGTTGCAAAATAAATAAGACGTTACCCCTCCTATAGCTGTCAACATTCAAGTACACTTTGAACACATCCAATCAGCTTCAGGGTGTGCCGAATTTGCGTAATGCAGCATTGGCTCAACAGAGCCAGGCTTAGCCTGAACCAAAGTTGGTGAAACGTCAGGTGTTTAGAGGAAACGACTGGTTTCGGCATTCACCGTCTCATCAGCAGAGCCAGGCTTCGCTTGAACCAAAGTTGGTGAAACGTCAGGTGTTTAGAGGAAACGACTGGTTTCGGCATTCACCGTCTCATCAGCAGAGCCAGGCTTCGCTTGAACCAAAGTTGGTGAAACGTCAGGTGTTCAGAGGAAACGACTGGTTTCGACATTCACCGTCTCATCAGCAGAGCCAGGCTTAGCCTGAACCAAAGTTGGTGAAACGTCAGGTGTTTAGAGGAAACGACTGGTTTCGGCATTCACCGTCTCATCAGCAATCAGGCTTAGCTTGAACCAAAGCTGGCAAACTGCCAGATGTCGAAAGGCAAGGAATGCATTCTGTGAGATGTGGGTGCAAATTCAATGCCACGGTGGCGAAATGTTGACTACCTCGCCTGGTTTACAGAAGTCGTGGATGTCCACCCGGACCCTGACGCTTGCTGTTTATTTGGAGTTTGCGTGTCTACCCCCCCCCCCCCATGGTTGCGTGGATTCCTCTCCGTGTCATCTGGTTTTTTCCCCTCCAAATTTAGAATCATTATGGATGCATAATCAACATCACGCGTTTCGAGTAATGTCTGTTATACATTTCCACTTGTTGTGCTGCTGCCGCTTGTGGCCAAGTCGCTTCTGGAAAATATCGATATAGCTCAGCTGCTTCTTACTAGATAAAATAAAAAGTTTAGTTTAAATAAAAAATCGTTTGAGTCATTTGACACATCCCATCAGAATAAAGTGACGTGAAGTAATCCCGGTGGTACTGTACCACTGTAGTGATATCGGCGACTTGTAAAAGGGATTATTATTAGGGTTGTTAAAATCGTGTTTTGCATAACCGAAACAGGAGGGGGAAAAAACGGTAAAGTAACCGCGGCGTCTTCTTGGTTCTTTCGGTAAAGTCACGTAGAAGGGAAATAATACTGGTAGGAACGAAGTGGACCAGACCACCAATAGATTATATCGTCCGTCCGTCCGTCCGTGTATCAACATCGACCCCTACTGCAAACACTTGGCAGGACCCTACAACAACCTTTTGACTCAGTGGGGCTTTCCTGGCTAAACAAGTGTAATAATACATTATGTTTATATTCCTTGGTTATTCGTTCCTACCAGCCCACCCCGCAGGGTCCTGTTAAAATAATAAAAATAAAACATAATAAAATAATTCTCACGACGTTTCGGCCACAACGCAAGCAGCCGTCTTCAGGTGAAGACCAGGTCTGAATGACGCTGTCTCCCCGACAGATCTGGTCTTCACCTGAGGACGGCTGCTTGCGTTGTGGCCGAAACGTCGTGAGAATTATTTAATAATGTTTTATTATTTTATTATTTCCCTTCTACGTGACTTTACCGAAAGAACCAAGAAGATGAATCCCTGCAGTCACGAAAGCTTTAAATCGAAATTTAACCGCAGCGTGTTTCACCTTTCTGTCCGAGACACTACGGGAGCTGCGACCCACACAGTGATGTGCAGCGCACTGGACCAGCGATCGGTAAAGTCACCCAAGTGCTTGGGTCTTTCGGCAAAGTCGTCTTCGGGAAAACGCGACCGCTTACGTTGCGATCCAAACGTCGTAGTTTTCTGTTATTTTTTATTATTTTCTTTGAACCCATCTACGTGGCTTTACGGAAAGACCCAAGAAGATGAATTCCTGCAGTCACGAAAGCTGTAAGTCAAGGTTTGACCCAAGTCTATTCGCCGGTTCGATTCGACCTCCTGGTCGCGGCAGTTGCCACTGTGACCATGATGGTGTAGGTGGCGTTTGGCAGTGGTGCAACAATAACATCATCATCACGCGTTTCAATCGGTCGCATACATTGCAAAAGAAGGAAAGAAAATTCTAGATGTGAAGCTTTCGTGACTGCAAGGATTCATACTCTTAGGTTTTGTTCGGTAAAGTCACGAAAGCTTCAAATCTAGAATTAATGCCCCCTACGGGGAGGAATTCCACCGATCTGTTAGAGCTTTTAACAGACATCGAGACAAGAAGTCACAGCTTGTCGAGACGCTGGCCTTCCTCAAGAGATGCCGCGTCCTCACTTGATACAGTAAATCTAGCTGTGACGATCCCACCTGATGACGGAGACTTGTGTTGCCTCCGAAACGTCGTGATTTATTATTTTATTTCTATTATTACTTTTATTAATTTTAATTTTTTTACCTACGTGACTTTACCGAAAAAACCTAAGAGTAAGGAGGAGAAAACTCCACGGAATCGACGACACAGTTGTCCTGCCCTCTTCTCAACCGGGGTCTCTTCGTAACCAACCAACGCACTGCACTCAAGGAGCCGGTTTAATGATGGGTGGGTGGGTGGCTTTAACCAAAATTCGAACTCAGCTTCCTCCAGCGTCGCCGTCTCACGTGTCGGTATCTCTCAAGGGGGTGGCACAGTCGGGTTTTTTTACAATCGGGTTTAATTGTATTTTTATATTAAACCCGATCATCTGAGATTGGGAGAAATGCGGCTTAATCGGTTCTAATTGCAGAACCGCACTTCGCCAACTTCTCAACGATGAGCTTCATCCATTCCAAGCGAAGGAACTCACTGGCGCCCACGATTGTGGAGGAGAAGCTCCTCGTGTTCATCACGACCAACCTGCCCGCCGCATTCTACGACTACCCCGTGCCCGACGGCCCCCCCGAGTACGATAGCAGCACCGACGAGGAAGCAGCCTAAGCCTTGGATCAGAGTTTCGTGTTCATTAAACCAGGTTTTAATTCCACGAAATCGGGTTTAATTGTATTAAAGAAAAAACCCGATGCCTGCCGCTGGAAAAATCGGGTTTTTTCCACCCATGGTATCTCTTGACACGGCCATTATGAACCAACCCAACCAACCCGCACATGATCCACGCGACCACCTATACAGGGACCAGCGCCTACTCGCGCGCGCGAGAGAGAGAGAATGAGCCCCGGTTATAAATAGGTGGCCTCCTTTTAAAGGGCCCTTTTAGTTGTGAACTTTGAACCTGCTGCTGGTGGGTTCTTGTTTATTTTCCAATTGCTGAGTGGTCGTAAACTCCACGTGGTTACTGCTGGATCACGCCTTCCTCCCGAGCGCAGCAAAGACTCGGGCAGGTTAGCCCGACAGCCTTTTCAGGTGTGCGTGACAGGTGAGTCACGGGGTCGGGGGGGGGGATCGACAAGCCCGGGCCAGATACCAATCTGAAGGGTTACGATTTAATTGTGACGTCAAATAATGAAGCAGGCCATTTGAAATGAGTGTGGGAGGGGGGGGGGTATAAAGTAATGTACACGTCCTGTACTATGATCCGATGTGTCTGGGTGATGTGTGTTCTGCTTTTATGGATTGTTTTGTTACTTTCATGGATTGAGACAAACGTCCCAATGTAATATAGCAAGACACTCATGAAAAGAGTTGAGATTCAGTAGTCAGGCATAACTGGAGGCGATTGCTATGGGGCCGTCCATAAATGACGTCACACACCTGGGGGGGGGGTCAGACATTTGTGACGATGTGTGACGAGGGGGGGGGGGTGAGAAATGTGACGTCACATCAAAATGCGCAACTTTAAATAACTATAGACAACACGTTCTACTTAATTAAATAGATTTTTTAGTAAATGTTTTCTCCTACAACATCAGAGTGCAGCGCCACATTAAATACGCACTACAATGACAATAGTTTAAAGCGATTTGAAGCATGTTTTTTTGGGGGGGGGGGGGGCAGAGCTTTGTGACGTCATATTAGAGGGGGGGGGGGTCTGACTTTTTGTGACGCCGTGTGACGAGGGGGGGTCAAAAATCATCCAAAATCTCGTGACGTCATTTATGGACGGCCCCTATTCTAGTGTTCTTCACGGAGGCGCACACTTGACTTGGGAGTCAACACGTGTATTTCAACACCCCAACCGGGTAACTACATAAGCGTGTTGATCAACAACATAGTTGATAACCAACCTGAGCATTTACTAAGCCACAACGGGGCAACTACATTACCTGGTCAGTCCCCACGATGCCGAGCGAAGATCAAAGATCGGAGAGACGTCGCACCTTGGTTCCAGAGACCTCGGCCTTGATCGACCGCGGCGTGTCCGGGCTCTGCCCCCTTCCAGATCCTTCCCGAAGCCTCTGGCCCCTCCATCACGTGTCCCTCTCTCCTCCTTTGGGGCCCCCCCTTTGCCACCTCGTCCGGTCACGTGCCCTCCCGGGGTCACCCAGACTGCCACGTGCTCACTCGTTATCTCTCCCTCACGGTCACCAGGACTGGGCCTGCTTCCATGGCATACACCCACTCTCGTGCCTGAGAGTTCCATTCTTGTGACGGTAGCTGGCGCTTACCGCCATAGTCACCCTATTAATGTCACTTCACTACGATACTTATTATTGTAGAGTACGTGTGTCTAGATTTGAAGCTTTCGTGACTGCAAGGAATCATATTTTTAGGTTTTTTCGGTAAAGTCACTTTACCGAAAAAACCTAAGAATAGAGTACGTGTGTCATTACATTCATTCGTTTGGGGCCAGAGGCGTCCATAGCGGGAGGGGGGGGGGGTATGGAAGTGTTACATCTGACACTGTGACGTAGAAGCGTGCCCCCCCCCCAAACCGCGGGGCCCGGGGCAGTCGCCCCAATGCTTATTAATTTCGCCGTACCCTCGGGACGGCTCTAGGTGGGGTGGGAGAGGGGGGCCAGGCACACATAAATCGCGCAAGCTTTCAGCGTGCAGCTACAGTGTATAAGAGCCGTTTGATTGTGAGGTTGTGTAGATACATGTGAAGGCGTAGCGCTGCAATTGTTCTGCTCAAGCCGCTGCTGTGGCGGCAGGGGGGGGGGGGCCTCGGCTCGAGGAAGGGGTGTGGAGAGCCCCCCACACACACACAATGGGAGAGGGTTCGCCGTGGTGGCGAGTTGTTTACAACCTCGCCTGGTACACAGGAGGTCGTGGGTTCGATGTCGACGCCTGCTGTGTATTTGGAGTTTGCGTGTCTTTCTTTCTCTCTCTCCCCGTGGTCCGGTGGATTTTTCTCCTGGTTCTCCGGGTTTTCCCTCTGCCACAACAGCATGCGTCTTAGAGTATTTGGCTACTGCTAGACATTTCCACGTGATGAGCTATAATAGCTCAGTGAGCCCTTATCTGGTAAAATAAAAAAACAGTTTAGTTCTTTGGTCAGACTGTCACGCTTTGTTCTTGGGCTGTGTGTTTCGAGTTAATGAAAAGGGGGGGGGGGGTGTGTGATTACTTTTACGAGTAGTCGAGGAGTGTCAGGTGGTGGAATTTGGTCACGGATATTTTTCAATTCTTTTACGTGAATGTTCAAAGTTGTGGCTCTGAGCCCGTGGGAACGCCTCGCCACCACCACCAACAACACCACCACCACCAACAACACGAAGAAGACAAAGACACTCCGCCCTTCCCCCCACTCAATGCCAGCGTGTCACGCGCCGTGTGTTTGGATGCGCAATCACGCGGGGAGCGGTGGTGCAGTGGAGTGGGTTCACTCGCCGGCTTGCGCCGTATGGACAAATACGTTTGCAATATTAGGTCACGGATATGTGTGTGTCCGGGTGTACCTGAGTCTGAGTGTGTGTCCGGGTGTACCTGAGTCTGAGTGTGTGTCCGTGTGTACCTGAATCTGAGTGTGTGTCCGTGTGTACCTGAGTGTGTGTCCGGGTGTACCTGAGTCTGAGTGTGTGTCCGTGTGTACCTGAGTCTGAGTGTGTGTCCGGGTGTACCTGAGTCTGAGTGTGTGTCCGGGTGTGTCTGAGTGTGTGTCTGGGTGTACCTGAATCTGGGTGTGTGTCCGTGTGTACCTGAATCTGAGTGTGTGTCCGTGTGTACCTGAATCTGAGTGTGTGTCCGTGTGTACCTGAGTCTGAGTGTGTGTCCGGGTGTACCTGAGTCTGAGTGTGTGTCCGGGTGTACCTGAGTCTGAGTGTGTGTCCGGGTGTACCTGAGTCTGAGTGTGTGTCCGGGTGTACCTGGATCTGAGTGTGTGTCCGGGTGTGGTGTAGTGGTTGGCGCGCTGCGCTACGAACCCGGCCACCAACATCAAGTGATGATTGTATCTGAACCGGTCTAGGTCGACTCAGCCTCAAATGAGTACCTGCTGCGGTGTGTTAGGAAGACAAAGGCGGCCGGGCGTGGTGCTGGCCACCCACCCCCTCGTGTGCCACAGTGCCAATGGCCTTCATGGGTGCTGCTCGCTAACAGCACTTGCCCAAACAGTCTGTTGCAGGCTACACGGGGGCTATTTGTCTTTGTAAGCATGGGGAGCGGTAGTGTCGTGGTTAGCGCGCTAAGTTCGATTACCCCACTCACCGCCAACATTCAGTGACAAAGTGACCCGACAAAGACACAAAGACAAAGAACCCCCGTATAGCCTGAACAGAATGTTGGGGCAAGTACTGTTCGTGAGCACCTATGAAGGCCACTGGCACTGTGGCACACGGGGGGGGGGGGTGGGTGGCCAGCACCACGCCCGACCGCCTTTGTCTCCCGTATGGATGTTCACTACCCACCGAACCAGGTACCCATTTGAGGCCGAGTCGACCTAGGGGAAGCCCAGGACCGGTTCAGATAATCGTCACTTGGTGGTGGTTCCCGTGAGCTGGAATCGAACTCGGGTCGCCAGGTTCGTAGCGCAGCGCGCTAACCGCTACACCACCGCTCCCCACACATAGACAACACACACACACTCCATTGAACACACACACACACATTACATTTAAACACACACACACACACAATGCATCAACACGTAAACACACACACTCCGTCTCCATAGCGACGGGACGTGCCCAGGTGTGTCGGTGACGTCAGAGAGCGGTTGGGGGAAGAGCGGTGGCCCCTCCCCCCTCATCCCGAGGCCCCTCCCCTCACGCCACTCACCTCGATTGCCAACAGCGGTGGTTTCTGGGTCAGATCGCGTAAATAAAACATGTGTCGTTAAAACCCGCCACCACCCGACACAGCCAACTAGTAAGGGGTTCATCTTCTTGGTTCTTTCGGTAAAGTCACGTAGAAGGGAAGTAATAAAATAATAAAAATAAAACATAATAAAACAATTCTCACGACGTTTCGGCTACAACGCAAGCAGCCGTCTTCAGGTGAAGAATGAGACACTGCCAAGCTAGGAGCTTATATATAAGCTGAGTTGGAGGTGGAAGAAGAGCGCCTTAACAAAAGAATGTGCATATCAAGAGAAATTTAGCATATTCATGGAAAATGCGTAGGAGGGGTTGTCACGTAAACAGAACGTGGCCAATTCGTCACTAGTACAGCACTAGTGTGTAGTGTATAGTGTAGTGTAGTATACTAATACAGCACTAGTGTGTAGTGTATAGTGTAGTGTATAGTGTAGTATACTAGTACAGCACACTGGTGTGTAGTGTATAGTGTAGTGTATAGTAGTGTATAGTGTAGTTTACTAGTACAGCACACTGGTGTGTAGTGTATAGAGTAGTGTATAGTAGTGTATAGTGTAGTTTACTAGTACAGCACACTGGTGTGTAGTGTATAGTGTAGTGTATAGTAGTGTATAGTGTAGTTTACTAGTACAGCACACTGGTGTGTAGTGTATAGAGTAGTGTATAGTGTAGTGTACTAGTGTAGTTTACTAGTACAGCACTAGTGTGTAGTATATAGTGTAGTGTATAGTGTAGTATACTAGTACAGCACTAGTGTGTAGTGTATAGAGTAGTGTATAGTGTAGTGTATAGTGTAGTTTACTAGTACAGCACACTGGTGTGTAGTGTATAGTGTAGTGTATAGTGTATAGTGTAGTGTATAGTAGTGTATAGTGTAGTATACTAGTACAGCACACCGGTGTGTTGGAGAGCCAAGCCACAACATTTACAATCTGAGTCCGACGTTTCGCCAGTAATTACAACCAGCTTCATCAGGCGACAGCCAGATTTGTGGAGAAGTCTTCCTGCGTCGTTCCTTATATAGAGGCGTAGATGTGTTGACCACGCTGCTGCGTGGTTGTTGTTGTACAACACATCTATGTTAAACTGAGCGGTGGTTTCTTAAACCTGACGGGAAGTGCGAGATAGGGCCAGATGTATTGTTGTTAGAAGGTAAATCATCGAATGTACAAATACAAATTGCTTTCTTTCATCAAATTTTTATGTATTTATTGATATTATACGTACAGTAAAACCTTGGATTGCGAGCATAATTCGTTCCGGAAACGTGTTTGTAATCCAAAGCACTCGTATATCAAAGCACTCGTATATCAAAGCACTCGTATATCAAAGCACTCGTCTATCAAAGCACTCGTACATCAGTTGTGATCACGTGACGCTCCCCCCTCCCTCCTCGTCACACGGCGTCACAAAAAGTCAGACCCCCCCCCCCCTCAAATATGATGTCACAAAGCTCTGCCCCCCCCCCAAAATAAAACATGCTTCAAATCGCGTTAAACTATTGCCATTGTAGTGCGTATTTAATGTGGCGCTGCACTCTGATGTTGTAGGAGAATAATGTATTAAAACGTCTATTTCATTAAGTAGAACGTGTTGTCTATATTTATTTAAAGTTGCGAATTTTTACGTGACGTCACATTTCTCCCCCCCCCCGTCACACATCGTCACAAATGTCTGACCCCCCCCTCCTAGGTGCGTGACGTCATTTATGGACGGCCCCTTACGATCCACGCTCGTATCGTACGAGTTTGAAAGTGTCACGTTATTTTGTGTGATACTGCTGACTTGGCAGCCATTAGCCCGAAACGTCGGATATGTTTGTTTTGTCTCCTTTAAAAGGCCACCGGGTTGTTGACCAATTTAGTTTTAGTGCTGTTTGTTGTTACATTTCAAAGTTACGAGTTTAAATTTCGATTTAAAGCTTTCGTGACTGTAGGGATTCATCTTCTTGGTTCTTTCGGTAAAGTCACGTAGAATGGAAATAATAAAATAATAAAAATTAAACATAATAAAATAATTCTCACGACGTTTCGGCCACAACGCAAGCAGCCGTCGGGTGAAGAACAGGTCTGTCGGAAAGACAGCGTCTGAATGGGCACCTGCTCTTCACCTGAGGACGGCTGCTTGCGTTGTGGCCGAAACGTCGTGAGAATTATTTTATAATGTTGTATTTTTATTATTTTATTATTTCCATTCTACGTGACTTTACCGAAAGAACCAAGAAGTTACGAGTTTATTAAATACAGGCGATATAACTCAAGAGACCATGAGATGCTGGAGTCGCATTTGCAAAGCTCTGGCAGATTATTATTTAGATTGATCATAGGACAATTTATAATTCAACTTAAGTTAACCCTTTTAAAATAAAAAAAAACACATATAATCTTCTTGGTTCTTTCGGTAAAGTCACGTAGAATGGAAATAATAAAATAATAAAATAAAACATTCTAAAATAATTCTCACGACGTTTCGGCCACAACGCAAGCAGCCGTCCTCAGGTGAAGACCAGGTCTGTCGGGGAGACAACGTCTACGTGACTTTACCGAAAGAACCAAGAAGATGAATCCCTGCAGTCACGAAAGCTTTAAATCGAAACACACATAAGTCCATCCCACTCGTCCAATTACCCCCAAATGCGTTTGCCTCGCAGCAAGAATGTCCTGGGTTCGATTCCCGACTAGCGCGCCTTTTTGTTTGGAGATGGTAAATCCTCCCTCCCTGTTCTGCATGGGTTTCCTCCGGGTTCGGCAATTTCCTTCCAAAGATTAAAACAACAACAACAACAATAACCACCACCATGCAACAATGTAACTGCTTTTCGCCAAAAACATCCCACTGCTGGAAAAATGGTCTACAATGGCCAACTTGATTGGGATTTACACAGCAGCAGCAGCAACATCACCAACTATAAACTATGAAGACTTGGCAGGACCCTCTTGAAACATAATCCTGAGACTTGGTGAGGCTTTGTTACAAATGTGCGCTCAGTTAAGATATCTGCCACTGAAACACATACCGCGCCCCTGGTGGTGTGTTCTGAAGGAGGGTAATTTCCGAAACGTCGCCTGTGATATTTATTTATTGCAATTTAGAACCACTGCCAACACAGCAGCAGCATCATCATCACATAACCAAATAGCCAGTCTCACATGAACACCTCCGCATTCATACACACGCGGTGCCACATCCATCATACACTGTAGCCGCCACACGTATTAGCTAAGTCCCCTACGTCTTAACTAAGTCTACCCCCACCCCCCCCCCCGTCTTAGATTATTTCGATTATGTTGCTGCTATAAATGTCCACGTGATAAGCCACTTTGTTGTGCTAGCCAGGTCGCTTCTGAAAAACAAGTTAAAAGTTCAGTGGGTTTCACTGCTAAAATAAAAATAATGCTTTAACCCCCCCCCCTCCCCGTCTTAACTAACCCCCCCCCCCCGTCTTAACTAAGCCCCTCCCCCGTCTTAACTAAGCCCCTCCCCCGTCTTAACTAAGCCCCTCCCCCGTCTTAACTAAGCCCCTCCCCCCGTCTCAACTAAGCCCCTCCCCCCGTCTTAACTAACCCCCCCGTCTTAACTAAGCCCCCGTCTCAACTAAGCCCCTCCCCCCGTCTCAACTAAGCCCCTCCCCCCGTCTCAACTAAGCAACTAAGCCCCTCCCCCCGTCTTTATTAACCCCCCGTCTCAACTAAGCCCCTCCCCCCGTCTTTACTAACCCCCCCCGTCTCAACTAAGCCCCTCCCCCCGTCTCAACTAAGCCCCCCGTCTTAACTAAGCCCCCGTCTCAACTAAGCCCCTCCCCCCGTCTCAACTAAGCCCCTCCCCCCGTCTCAACTAAGCAACTAAGCCCCTCCCCCCGTCTTTATTAACCCCCCGTCTCAACTAAGCCCCTCCCCCCGTCTTTACTAACCCCCCCCGTCTCAACTAAGCCCCTCCCCCCGTCTCAACTAAGCCCCTCCCCCCGTCTTTATTAACCCCCCGTCTCAACTAAGCCCCTCCCCCCGTCTCAACTAAGCCCCTCCCCCCGTCTTTATTAACCCCCCGTCTCAACTAAGCCCCTCCCCCCGTCTCAACTAAGCCCCTCCCCCCGTCTTTATTAACCCCCCGTCTCAACTAAGCCCCTCCCCCCGTCTTTACTAACCCCCCCGTCTCAACTAAGCCCCTCCCCCCGTCTTAACTAAGCCCCTCGTCTCAACTAAGCCCCTCCCCCGTCTTAACTAACCCCCCCGTCTCAACTAAGCCCCTCCCCCGTCTTTACTAACCCCCCCGTCTTAACTAAGCCCCTCCCCCCGTCTTAACTAACCCCCCCCGTCTTAACTAAGCCCCTCCCCCCGTCTTAACTAAGCCCCTCCCCCGTCTTAACTAAGCCCCCCGTCTCAACTAAGCCCCTCCCCCTGTCTTAACTAACCCCCCCCCCGTCTCAACTAAGGCCCTCCCCCCGTCTCAACTAAGCCCCTCCCCCCGTCTTAACTAACCCCCCCCGTCTTAACTAAGCCCATCCCCCCGTCTTAACTAAGCCCCTCCCCCGTCTTAACTAAGCCCCCCGTCTCAACTAAGCCCCTCCCCCTGTCTTAACTAACCCCCCCCCCGTCTCAACTAAGGCCCTCCCCCCGTCTCAACTAAGCTCCTCCTCTCTTAACTAAGCTCCTCCTACTTTTAACAGAATTCCCCGCCCCCTATCTCCACCAAACTCCTCCCCCCCCCGCCCCCCGCACCTCCGCGCCTCCGGTGTCTATAAAAGGGGGAGGCGTCAAGTCGCCCGGTGCCAGTCGCTGTTGTGGCTCGCGGCACTCGGGGGCCGGATTCTTGCGCCGTGATCGGGGAAGGGGGGGGACCGACTGCGTCTCGACAATTATCCGTCTCATAGTTTAGTTTGGCCCGTGTCCTTGTCTCCTCTGTGTGCGTTGTGTGCGTGTCTCTCTCTCTCTCTTCTCGGCTAGCCGCTGGTCTTGTCGGCTGTGTGTTGTGTGTTGCGTGTTGTTCTTAAGTCTACCACCCCACCGTCTTCGGGAGGAACTCCACCGCCGCCTGTCTCTGTACCTCTCCCTACCCCCCCCGTGTCTCACCCGGCATGGCGCGGCCCGACGAGGAGGTGAACCGTCTAACGGAGAACGCCTACAAGGTGAGAGACACACACATCACACACATCACACACCGTGTGTACACACTCCTCGTTGTACAACAGCCACACAAACTACACCCCGAACTACAACACCTCGGATCTACACGCCGAATGCACACCCCGTGAACTACAGCACCTTCGTCGACGAGTGCGGACTACGCACCCTGATCTACGCAAACGACGACTGTATACCCCAAACTTGTACAGCCTAACACGCTACGAGGCACACCGGGGGGAGGGGGGGGGTGGGACTAAAACATCCTGAACCGCACCCTACAAAACAATAAGATGATACACCCTTCATTAGAAGCCGCGTCTACGCCATCGTCTTAGGATGTGAACTACTCGCAATGCCCCTCGACTCTCTCTGCCTCTCTCTCTCCTGGCTTCATCGCAAGTCGCTCGCTGATTTGTGTCCAACAGCTTAAGTCCTTCAGTCGGGGTCCTCCCTCCTAGGTAACCCCCCCCCATCCCGACCAGGCCCCCCAAATCCCGAACCAGCCTTCTCCCATCCCTACCAGCTCCCCCCCCCAAACCCTACCAGCTCCCCCATCCCTACCAGCCCCCCCATCCCTACCAGCCCCCCCCCATCCCTACCAGCTCCCCCCCAAACCCTATCAGCCCCCTCCCATCCTACCAGCCCCCCATCCCTACCAGCCCCCCCCCCATCCCTACCAGCTCCCCCCCAAACCCTATCATCCCCCCCCATCCCTACCAAGGCCCCCCCCAATCCCTACCAGCCCCCCTTCCATCCTACCAGCCCCCCTACCAGCCCCCCCATCCCTACCAGCCCCCCTCCCATCCTACCAGCCCCCCCATCCCTACCAGCCCCCCTCCCATCCTACCAGCCCCCCCATCCCTACCAGCCCCCCTTTCATCCTACCAGCCCCCCTCCCATCCTACCAGCCCCCCTCCCATCCTACCAGCCCCCCTACCAGCCTCCCCATCCCTACCAGCCCCCCTCCCATCCCTACCAGCCCCCCCATCCCTACCAGCCCCCCCCATCCCTACCAGCCCCCCCCCATCCCTACCAGCCCCCCTACCAGCCCCCCCATCCCTACCAGCCCCCCCCCCATCCCTACCAGCCCCCCCCCCCCCTCCCATATCTCCATCCCTCTCAATCCCCCCCAAGAACCACCGAGCGCGCCCCCCCTCCCCCCCCAAGATGTGTGTAGGTACACACCAAGAGAATCGAGGCGCTGTATTGTTACTGTGTTGAACTTCTTTCGCACCGTACGTGGTCAACCGCGCGAATCGTAGGTGCCCTTGATGGGGGAATGTAACCTCAAGATTGAGCAACTTGGGAGGCGTGCGGGCGGATGTGGACGGAATGTGTCCGTGGCTGGGGTTGGTTTGGTCGTTTTCCACGAGTGTGTTGTGATCAGAAACGTGTGTGCGGGCAGTCACAGGTGCAGACACACAGGTGTGCGGTTAGTCACAGGTGCAGACACACAGGTGTGCGGTCAGTCACAGGTGCAGACACACAGGTGTGCGGTCAGTCACAGGTGCAGACACACAGGTGTGCGGTCAGTCACAGGTGCAGACACACAGGTGTGCGGTCAGTCACAGGTGCACACACACAGGTGTGCGGTCAGTCACAGGTGCAGGAGCACACACACAGACAGGTGTGCGGTCAGTCACAGGTGCAGACACACAGGTGTGCAGTCAGTCACAGGTGCAGACACACAGGTGTGCTGTCAGTCACAGGTGCAGACACACAGGTGTGCTGTCAGTCACAGGTGCAGACACACAGGTGTGCTGTCAGTCACAGGTGCAGGAGCACACACACAGACAGGTGTGCGGTCAGTCACAGGTGCACACACACAGGTGTGCGGTCAGTCACAGGTGCAGGAGCACACACACAGACAGGTGTGCGGTCAGTCACAGGTGCAGGAGCACACACAGCTTTTCGGTCACATAGGTTCAGAGACAAGCGCGTGTCATGATTAATATATCGGTGTGTGTGTGGGCACGCAGGTGTTGGGTCTTAGACCTGAATGAGCAGATAGTCGTCAGATTCTGATGTCCAGAGTTACGGTCAGGCAGGCGGTCCGGTCTTACCTGTGTGCGGTCACACAGGTGTGCGGAATGTGTGCAAGTAAGACGGACTACGCGTGCCGTCAGAGGTATGGTGACAGAAGGTGGTGGAGAGAGGACAAACTGATGTTGCTGGCTGATAGACAAACCAGGTTTGGCAGGATCCTGTCTCGCCTACCCCGCCCGCGTTATCACGCGACCCGTGGCCGCTTTCATCGTCAGTCTCGTCGAACCCAGAGAGTTCTTTATTTAGCCAGGTGACAGTCGACAGATTCCCGTGTCCTCTGGCAAGGGGAAGAGAGACCTGGTTTTCCTGCGGTCCTTGCTCGGGGTACTTTTGATGTGTGAGAGTTTACATTTGGGGGGTGGGTGGGTGGGTGGGGGGTAGTGGTGACGCAATAGTTGGCGCACTCAGCTAGAAATCCGTCGACATGACCATCCGTCAAGTTGTGACGAGCGTCGCGAAAGACCCAGGGCCATGGGCCCGAACCTTGCCAGATAGGCGCTCGCTATTATGTGTAGCAGCGCCCTTTGCCCCAACGACACTGGGTGGAGGGTGAGGTCGGGGAGAGAGGCTCGTTTGTTGTGTCTCTGCGATTTGAATTTTGAAAATAGAAACGTTCCCATCCCGTGCATTTTTACGCCGTGGCCTAAATTGGCAACGATGACAACGTCACGGGGCAATGAACAAGCGGCGTTAGAGCAATGCAATAAGCCCTTGGGAGTAATTGCTGCAATAATTACCCAATTAATCAAAATGCCCTACAACAACCCTGTTCGTCTGCAACAGTGCACGTGGTCCGGGTTGTATACACGTGTATGGGCGTCATCACCTGCACACCTTGACCACCTGTTCACTTGTGTAGGTGTTCAGGTATGAACATCACCTCGACGCCAATGCAATTTGTTTGTTTCTCAGTCCGCTTGTCCTGGTGAGGGTCGCGGCGACAGCGTGTTGAGTAGTGGCGGTCCCACACCTCCCTTTCCCTGGCGACAGCACTCTGCATTATTATACACTACTACGCTATACACTACACTATACACTACACTATACACTACACTATACACTACGCTATACACTACACTATACACTACACTATACACTACACTATACACTACGCTATACACTACACTATACACTAAACTATACACTACACTACTATACACTACTCTACACTACTCTATACTATACACTACACTAGACACTACACTAGACACTACACTAGACACTACACTATACACTACACTATACACTACACTATACACTACTATACACTACACTATACACTACTATATACACTACTATACACTACACTATACACTATTATACACTACACTAAAAACTACTACACACTACTACACTATAAACTACTATACACTACACTATACACTACTATACACTACACTATACACTATTATACACTACACTAAAAACTACTACACTATAAACTACTACACACTACTATACTATAAACTACTATACACTACCACACTAAACTACTATACACTACCACACTATAAATTACTATACACTACCACACTATAAATTACTATACACTACTACACTATACACTAATATACACTACTACACGATAAACTACTACACACTACACTATTATACACTACTACACTATAAACTACTATACACTACCACACTATAAACTACTATACACTACTACACTATAAACTACTATACACTACCACACTATAAATTACTATACACTATTCGTGGGTCTTTCGGTAAAGTCACGTAAACTTATATACACTACTATTCACTTACTACAATATGAACTACTATACACTACTATACTATACACTACTATACACTACTACACTATAAACTACTATACACTACTACACTATGAACCAGAGGTGGGACAAAGTCATTGTTATGCAAGTCCAAGTCGAGTCGCAAGTCATCAAATTCATGACTCGAGTCTGACTCGAGTCCAAGTCACATGACTCGAGTCCACACCTCTGCTATGAACTACTATACATTACACTACTACACTATGAACTACTATACACTACACTACTACACTATGATCTACTATACACTACACTACTATACACTAATACACTATAAACTACTATACACTACACTACTACATTATGAACTACTATACACTACTACACACTATGAACTACTGTACACTACACTACTACACTATACACTACTATACACTACTACACTATGAACTACTATACACTACACTATGAACTACTATACACTACACTACTATGCACAGACTCGAGCTCTTCCTAGGTAATCCCCAGGCGTTCCCAGGCCAGCCGAGCGACACGGCCCGCCAGCAGCAGCAGCGTGGTCCTGGGCCGGCCCCGGGGTCTTAGCCCAGTGGGACGTTGCTGCTGCTGCTGCTGCCCGGTAGAGGTCCAGGTGAAGTCTCCCGAGGGGGGGGGGGGGCATCCTTACCGAGTGCCCGAACCACCTCGACTGACCCCTCTCAATCCGGAGGAGCGGTGCCTCGACTCTGAGGCTCTCCCAGATTGCCGAGCTCCTCGCACCATCACGGAGAGTCGCGAGGCCCGGCAGCCCTGCGGAGAAATGCCTCATTTCGGCTCCCTGTACCTGCGATCTCATCCTTTCGGTCATTAGCCAAAGCTCGTGACCATAGGTGAGGCTGGGAACGTAGCTCGGCCTGTAAACCGAGAGTTTTGTTCGAGAAGTCAGCTCCTGTTTCACTACTACGGAACGGTACAGCCGATACAATGATACACCTGAACTCCTATACAGGTGTGCATGTGCTCAGGTCCATACCTGTGAACGTCATCACCTGAACTCATATACAGGTGTGAATGTGGTCAGCTACACACCTGGGGAGGTCACCACCTGAACTCGTATACAGGTGTGAATGTGCTCAGGTGCACACCTGTGAACGTCATCACCTGCACACCTGAACTCCTATACAGGTGTGCATGTGGTCAGGTGCACACCTGTTAACGTCATCACCTGCACACCGGAACGCATATGCAAGTGTACACCTGTCCGAGAACTCTGCGCCCGCTTCACTGCCACGCAGCGGTTACAAGCCTCGGCAATTATTGTCAGATTCGGTGTAGGGGGGATGGAGGCCTTCAGAAGTGTACACATCTTAATTTTGGAGCTTTCGCGACTGCAGGAATTATTCTTTGGTTCTTTCGGTAAAGTCACGTATAAAGATAAAATAATAAATTAAATAATAGCATACGACGTTTCGATTGCGACACAAGCAATCAGGTATAAATGAAATAGCAGCAAAAAATCTAACCAGAAAACTATAGACAGACATATAAGCAGACAGATATCACCTGTGTTACTCTCTCTATGTATCTTGGTGATATCTGTCTGCTTATATGTCTGTCTATAGTTTTCAGGTGTACACATCTCCAGGAATGGCCGAGCACGTGGAATGCGACCAGTCTCGGGCATTTTCACTGTGTGTGTCTGTACAACTGTGGGATTCATCTTCTTGGTTCTTTCGGTAAAGTCACGTAGAATGGAAAAAATGAAAAAAATAAAACATAAAATAATTCTCACGACGTTTCGGCCACAACGCAAGTAGCCGTCCTCAGGTGGAGAACAGGTTGTGGCCGAAACGTCGTGAGAATTATATTATTATGTTTTATTTTTATTATTTTATTATTTCCATTCTACGTGACTTTACCGAAAGAACCAAGAAGATGAATCCCTGCAGTCACGAAAGCTTTAAATCGAAATTTAACTGTGAGATTGTGAAGGCGGTGTGTATATGTGTTTGTGTGTATACAGTACTGTGTATAAGTGACGATCATCCGAACAGGTCCTGGGCCTCCCCTAGGTTGACTCGGCATACAATGAGTACCTGGTGACAAAGGCGGCCGGGCGTGGTGCTGTCCACCCACCCTCTCGTGCGCTATTCCGGCACGCTAACAGCACTTGCCCCAGCAGTCTATTAAGGCTATGCTGGGAGGGGGTGGATCTTTGTCATTGTTTGTACACCGCATATAAAATGAAGAATGTATCGTGCAGCTATTTACAGTTTGCTGTAAATGTCAACAACGACGGTGAAAACTTGAGCCAACTTTAGCCCGCGGCCTGAACTGTGTGGGGGCCATCCTCTCTGGAACACAACACACACCACGACTTGAGCCCAAGCCACGTGTGTGATGATACTCTTAGTTCTTTGGGTAAAGTCACGTGGGTAAAAAATGAAATCAAAATTAATTAAAAAAAAACAAAAACAATAAAATCACGTGTGTGACCCCGTGCGCGATCACCACACACTCGCAGCCACTCGTCCGATGCAGTATGAAGGACAGGGGCTCTAAGGGGCCGTCCATAAATGACGTCACGCACCTGGGGGGGTGTGGGGTCAGACATTTGTGACGATGTGTTACGAGAGGGGGGGGGGAGGTTTGAGAAATGTGACGTCACGTAAGAATGCGCAACTTTAAATAAATATAGACAACCCGTTCTACTTAATTAAATAGACTTTTTAATAAATGTTTTCTCCTACAACATCAGAGTGCAGCGCCACGTTAAATACGCACTACAATGACAATAGTTTAAAGCCATTTGAAGCATGTTTTATTTTCAAAACGGAAATATGGTTTTGGGGGGGGGGGGCAGGCAGAGCTTTGTGACTTCATATTTGAGGGGGGGGGGGGTCTGACTTTTTGTGACGCCGTGTCACGAGGGGAGGGGGGGAATCAAAAATCGTCCAAAATCGCGTGACGTCATTTATGGACGGCCCCTAAACACAAAGAGCAGCAACATCGTGGGATCTTTATTTCTTACCGCAAGTATCACAAGTATGAAACATAAACAATTAGGCGTTTACCCTTAATGGCAATACAACGGTTGTGTTAAGATGTTCAAACATCAAATAGATTAAAACCTTTCTTTTGCAAGGAATCAACTTTCTGCCGTTAACCATGGTGAACGTGGAAACAAACATGCTCTGATACTATAATTATATGACGCATTATCTTTGAAACTGATTGCCCCACACCAGAGCCAGCCTGCTTTCTTTATGGCCTAGTCTCACCAATGTCAGACCAGAGAACGCAAGAAGACGTACAGTACAGTCGCAAAATGTATAAGTTAGTGTTTTGACATTTTAACACTGGTTTTATTGCCGGAAAGGGTCAAATCTGTTATTGTTTTTCATACAGTGCAGTCATTTTATCTTGTTACTCTCCGATCTGAAACCCCTAACTCTGTTCCCGATGCAAAACACACGAGTTTTCTAACACTTTTCATAACTCCCACCATAATCATAACGATGCAACTTGATACTAAAACTATCTCTACTAGCCCATCTCTAGCATTAACACCATCGCTATCTCTGCCCCATACTAACCCTGGCTCTACGACTGTGTAAGCCTAATCTTGTCACCAAAGTGGAGCACAAACTCGAGCCTGAACGTTCACACGTACACCGTCACCAGTACTCGCCCCCAAACCCTTGCCGTAATCATTGCTAAATCGTTAACGCCAGTCACTTCATCCTAGTCCCTATCACACTCGCCTTACCTCTCTATCAACATAATCGGCCAGGGTCGATCCACTACTGGATTTTAAGGCCTTTTCCTTCCCACTTGCACACTGATTTTCATCACACCGTCACCTTGTGTGGGCGCGTGCCATTCCTCGGCTGCTCACTCACTCCCTTATTAGCCTTGACCCTAACACTTGGATGCTCTGTCGATGATACTGTAGGCCCCAATCATAGCTATCGTCTCCAATACTCGGCCAAGAACTAGACCTAAACGGCCAACCATTCGTTCAATGGAACCCAGTTTTTTAAAATCCTTTATATTAAGTTCGCTTGCGTGCTTGCTTGCTTGCGTGCTTGCTTGCTTGCTTACGACCGTGCAAATCTTTCGGTCGTTTTTTAACCCACTTCCCGTGATCCAATCGAGCTGACATTTTCCACACAGACTCGTTGTGCGAGACAATTAATGTTCGTGAAAATTTTTTCAAACATTTTACACTTTTTAGGCAAAAAAAAAATATTTTACATATATTTAAATAGAACTCATTCATGGCTTTGGCTGAACGTCACAGTATAAGAACCCAGAGCGTAACCCCTCCACAGGCCGTGGTGGAGTAGCGCAGTTGGTAGCGCCCTCGCTTCCCATGCCAAAGGTCGCGGGATCGATCCCCGCGTCCTCCACAGGCGAATATATTCTTAAATCCTTTATATTAAGTTCGCTTGCTTGCTTAGGACCGTGCAAATCTTTCGCTCGTTTTTTAACCCACTTCCCGTGATCCAATCGAGCTGACATTTTCCACACAGACTCGTTGTGTGTGACAATTAATTTTCGTGAAAAATAATTTCCAAAATTTTACACTGTTTAGGGAAAACAAATTAAATATTTAATTACCAATTGCTTAATACTGGCAGACAATCATCTGACCCATAGGTGGCAGCCATCTCAAGCCAGAGGACGAGAGGACTCTAGCCGCCACGCATATAAAGGATTTAGAGTGAAAAACTTTGTTTTTATGGGTTTACTTGTTTCGACTTCAGTACCATTGCCAGGGCTGGCGAGTCGCCATAGGATGGCCAAAAGTTGACTTTGAAACATATTGTGGGTCAATCCACGTAACTGAATTATTTCATTCTTGTGTAGAGTAACTGTGTCATAGACTATGGACTGCTTGCTTAATGACAATTTGACTGTTTTTACTATTTGTTTTATTTGACCAGGTAAGGCCCACTCAACGGAAGTGGCTTATCACGTGGACATTTATAGCAGCCAAATAGTCTAAACGCATGTTGATTCTAAATGTGGAGGGAAAAACCAGAAGACCTGGAGAAAAATCCACGCAAACACTGGGAGAAAAAGACGTGCAAACTCCGAATATATAGCAGACGTCAGGGTCGGGATCGAACCCACGACCTCATGTATACCAGGCGAGGTAGTTAACACCTCGCTACCGTGACACCAAATTATTATTTTCTAGTACAGTGTTGTTTATTATTAGGGTCGTCTTTTCCAATGTTTGTTTATGATTTGAGTTGGAGCTGATGAAGGACTAATTCGCTTGGTGATGATGATGCTGCTGCCAGCTGCTTTGGCACAACCAGTAAAATACAAAAACGTGCATCAATAGCAACAGTGTGGCCTTAAAATAAATAATCATACATCACATACGAGGCGATGTTTCATGAAGGTTAAATGCCCCTCAATGTATGCTATGAAGAAGGTCCATCGCCCGAAACGTCGCTGATTATTGTTTTGCCCTTTTAAGGCCACGCACACACTCTGTTATTGACGAATGTGCGGCATTTTTCCCGATATAGAGTCGTACAGTATTTGGTAGACGTACAGTATATTTTTGTATCTTGAATCCAAGGCCCCTTGAGATTTCCTTTCACGTGTACAGTACGTGAAATTGATCCCCCTCCGCCTTGCAGACTTTTAAGTTTGTAAATGTGTGTTTCTTTAAACATTCTTACCAACTTGCTGCTTCACACACCCCCCGATGCCTTGTGTATGCGGCGCATTCTACGGGCCCTGTCGTCCTCTTTATGCCGGTTGTACCCTGGTAACTATGTGCAGTAACATCCTTGGGAGCTTGAGCAGGTAACAATTGTTTTTGTTTGATGGTGGTGGTGGTGGTGTTTTTTGTTGTTGCTTCTAATTGTTTAACCAGGCCCCCATCGAAGGCGCGCAATTTATTGCCCGATGGGATTTTTACTTTTGCCAAATAAAAATTGAATATTTGCTCCCCGAGCTACTTAAGAGCCCTAAAGCTTTTGCTTATACCTGGCACCGCCACTGCTCGTGACGACGACGACGACGATGATGGTGAAGGCGAGGAGGAGGAGGATGTCGCCAACGCAGGGGGTTACGTTTTTCATCCGCTCCTCAGAGCCGTGGCCATGGTTAAGTGCGGGTTTTATGACAGCCTACACTTGAGGTCCATCAGCGCACACAGAGTAACTGTCACGCTCAAGTCCACTCCGTGTGTGCGGAGTGTATGGGAGTGTCTGTGCGGAGTGCTGGTGTAGCGGTCAGCGCGCTGCGAAGCACCCCGGCTACTCGAGTTCGATTCCAGCTCAGCGCCACCAACACCAGTAAAGATTGTCTGAACCGATCCTGGGGCCTCCCCTAGGTCGACTCGGCCTTAAATGAGTACCTGTTGGGGTGTGTATCTGTGGTGCTGGCCACCCAGCCCCTCGTGTGCCGTACCGGCCTTCATAGGTGCTTGCTAACAGCACTTGCCCCTGCAGTCTGTTACAGGCGAAACGGGGGATCTTTGTCTTTTATGTGGATCGATGTGTACTTGATACAGTAAATCTGGCTGTGACGGTCCCATCTGATGACGGAGACTTGTGTTGCCTCCGAAACGTCGTGATTTATTATTTTATTTTAATTTTACTTTTATAAATTTTAATTAAATGTTTTACCTACGTGACTTTACCGAAGAAACCTAAGAGGATGGATGTGTATATAGTCGCGCGTCAGAATCGCAATCTTTATTTGCGAGTGGTGTATGGGTGCACAGGGTTTTGTAATTCTGTACAAGTCTGGGTGCTATTGTGAGTACGGGTGAGCATTGCTGGCATGTATGGGTGTGTCATTGCGTACTTTGGGTGTGTATGACTAGATTCATGTGTGGGTGTGTGCAGACTCTGAGCTCGTGTCACTGCGATGAACAACTTGTGTGAGACTCATTTCAGAATTCCGCCGGCTCTTGTGAATTCCCATCGGTTGATTTTCGCTTGGCGATGTTTCAGAGCATCAGAGACACTGCGGGGGGCAATGGCTTCGGCATTACACACACACACGCACATCTCTACATATCCACGTGCGTGTACAACTATGCATAGCTGCGTGTGTGTGTGCATGCAGGCGCGCGTGGGAGCGCCGGTATATTGGGTAACGCAACTACGCAAGTCCCACCCAGACTGGTTTTCGCTCGGCGATGTTTCAGAGCATCAGCGCTACTGCGGGGGCAATGGCTGTCTTCTCCACATAGCTCCCGCATTACACACACACACGCACATCTCAACAATGATTATCAATGTGTGTGTAAAACCATGCATAGCTGTGCGTGTGCGCGCGTGGTATATTGGGTAACGCAACTACGCAAGTCCCACCCACACAGGTTCCATGCCTGGCCCTAGTGATGCGCTCCCCCCATCCCCAGTGGCACATGGTATCCGAACCTGGCTCGGGCATCTTGTAGGTCAACTCGGCCATAAATCCGTACCCGATGTGGTGTGTGGACGTCAACACCGGGAGACGTCGCCATCGTCTCGTGCACCGTGCGTACGTTTGCGTCATTGGAACGGATTTGGTTCCGAACGGAATCTTAATACATTTCCGAACAGAATCTGAAGTTAAAGGCCATGCGGGGGGAGGGTGTGTGGCACAGCTTGCCGACGGCTATCGTGTCACTGCACTTCTCTGTGGTGAGTACAGTAACGACGTCTTTTAAAAACAGGTGCGCTACTCCGCAAATAAAACTAACGTCGAACCGCTCGCGTATTCGGAGATTCGGCGGTGAACGCGACCCATCCACAGCTCGATTTAAAGCTTTCGTGACTGCAGGGATTCATCTTCTTGGTTTTTTCGGTAAAGTCACGTGACTTTACCGAAAGAACCAAGAAGAACCTTCCAAAGCTGCTAACGGCACTCGCCCCCCCGAAGTGTTCGAGGCCGATCATCGTAGAATCCTCGATTCAGATCTTCATTGGAAAAAGAGGATCCCTGGCCACCCGATGGGTGTTTTTAAATAAGAATGTAACTTGCAGCCGTTTTGTAAATCCGCCGCTTGGTCGAACGCCTCTTTCCCCCCCCCATGCCGTGCTGGTCGCGGGTTGTTTTGACAACACTTACCCTTGCTGATCGGCGTGGGTTGGTGAAGGCAGGGGTGGGCCACCTGGACCGGTTGCAGACGTCACTCAGCCACGGCTGTGGCTGAGAATCGAATTCCGGTTTCTGAGTTCACAGTTGCGTCGCTTTTACCGCTGTGCCACCACTCCCCCCCCCAACCCATGTGTGTTTAGCTTTCTCATAAACTTAATAAAGGTAAACTACAAAATAGCCGAGCTTGGGGCCGGACACGTGGCTCGAAGGGATTGATGACCGATGGTCAAGAATGCGAACGGAGTGGCAGCCAAGGAATGGCGTGTGACCTGGAGGACATCCACCGAGGAGATGGAGCGTTTTGTTATAGGCCTTCATCCAGCAGGGGATTGACCATGGATGATCAAGACGAAAGGTTATCATCGATGTTTGTCTGTGTGCGCGTGCGTGGGGGTGGTGGTGTAGCGGTTAGCTCGCTGCGCCATGAACCCAAACACCCGAGTTCGGTTCCTGCCCACGGCCAACACCAGTGACGTTTATTTGAAACGGTCCTGGGTCTGCCCTAGGTCGACTCGGCCTCAAATGAGTCCCTAGTGTGGCGTGTAAACATTGTCACGAGGGAGACAAAGGTGGCCAGGCGTGGTGCTGGCCATCCATCCCCTCGTGTACCGTTCTGGCCTTAATAGGTACTCGCGTGTAATGTCCGTCTGCATCTTTTGTGTGCTGCCGTGACCCCCCCCCCCCCCCCTCGCAGGCCATCTCGGACCAGTTCAACCCAAGCCTGAGGAACCTCATCACAACAGGGAAAAACTACGAAAAGTCTCTGTCCAGTGAGTACGGGGCCGGGTCCGCATAGACCGGTGTTATCCAGCAGCAGTGTTTAAAACACATTCCTGCGGAGGGAGCTGGTAGGAACGTTGGGTTGCTCGGTCAATGGCCAGGGTCAACGGCGGCGTGGTGTATTCCGCAAATATGGCCGACTGTGAGGGCGGGCACAAGCCGGCGTGAGTAGGTGAAACGTTGAGTTTTATAAGGGCACCACGGGGTGACCAGCCCCTCCTCACCCTCCCCACCCAGCCCCTCTCTCCCCACCCAGCCCCTCCCTGCATGACGGACGGACACAATAATCCCCTGTGGGCTGGTGTAACCAGGAGGTTCCTACCAGTATAAAAACTTATAGTAATAGTACCGTTTAGGTTCGTAATGCGTCTCGCAACCACGGACGAGGTGGAAGGCAGCAGCCCAGGCGGCGAGCCGACGCCACAAAAAATGGGCCAAGCTCTGCAGTCCTCTATCTATAGCTTTTTTCCTTCAGCGGCCAATTAATGAGCGTATACTGCGCTGAAGCAGAGTCCTTCTTCGCTGTCGCGTCGGGCAGCCCTGCGGCAATTGTTGGAGAGGCCAACAAGGGTGCTGACGAGACCCAAAAGCAAGGTTACGGACTGATTTGTAATTTTACTGCATGTTCGCACCGTAAAACAGACCTTTGTCTATTATTATGTAATTTTACAACTCCCAGTTTATCAAAACAGCATGATAAATATAATAAAATTGCAGCACACCTCTCTTTTACTTCCAAGTTTAAATCCGCCTTGTACATATATGCATTCGAAGGCCACAATGAAAGTAATCGATTACTATAATGTGATTACGTTGATTCAAGTTCCGGAGATGCTTGTGAACAGCAAATTTCGCAGATCGTGATATTGGCCTACGAATAACCTTCAATAAATACGTAATTAAACATACGAAAATGATCTCGTCACTTTATCTCTCGCCATGATGCGATTCGTGGATAGCCAAATCGCGGAGAGGCAAGCTTGCGAGCAATGAGGGAATTACCGTAATCGGTCAATCGGAGGGCGATTCTTTTGTTAGCGAGTCATTCTGCAGCAGACCGATGATCGCCGACCCCGCCCGCCCGGCTCTTGACGGTCCAAGCGGCACTAGCGTCACGGACCGGTTCACACTTTGCACCCCCCAGCCCCCACCAAGTTACGAGATCCCACGGCGGTCAAGGGTCAAAAGTCAAAGGTCGTTCCTCCCTGGCCGAGCCCTGGGCCCGGTGGGGGGATATTCCGCATGCCTACGGCAAGGAGGCGCAGCGTTGCGCGCTGTGCAAGGAGCGCTGTGGAATGAGAGTCAATATTGACTTGGCCGCCTTCGGTGTGTGTGCCCGGACGACGGCCTGCGCCAAAATCACGTGGACCGCGTGGAATGCGCCCCCCCCCCCTGATCTCGCGAGAGCCCCCCCCGATCTCGCGAGAGCCCCCCCCCCGATCTCGCGAGAGCCCCCCCCCCCCCGATCCCGTGAGATCTCGAGGTTAAGCTTGGACTGTGGCGTGGATGGGTGGCCACCAAACGAAAAGACAAAGACCCGCGAATGGATGATTGGTTAGGACCGATCCATTGTGATTGGCCAACGTTTAAATGTCAGGAATGGAGATGGCACCACCACTGTAGGGGGGGGGGGGGTGTACAAAGATAGAGCCCCCGTGTAGCCTTAACAGACTGTTGGGGCAAGTGCTGTTAGCGAGCACCTATGAAGGCCGGCACGGTACACAAAGTGGTGGTTTGGCCAACACCACGCCCGGGCCGCCTTTGTCTCCCCAGTGGCGATGTTTACACACCACAGCATGTACTCGTTTGAGGCGGAGTCAACCTAGGGGAGGCCCAGGACCGGTGCAGAAAATCGTCACTGGGTGTTGGCTGTGAGCGGGAATCGAACTCGGGTCACCGGATTCGTAGAGCAGCGTTGCGCTAACCGCGACACTGCCACTAATAAGGGCGACCACCATGCGCACACACACTGGTTGCCATAGGGATTTCAGGTATAGGTGGTGGGCAGAGCAACAAATATATGTTGTTTCACTGTACTTTTATGCCTCCATAACGATGCTCCCCCCCGCCCCGCCCCCCACCATCACCAACCGGCATTGATCCAGCGTGGTGACGTATGATCATGTATCCACCAAGTGATGGCCTACGGTGGCGGTGATAAGAACGGCGATTGTAACAACGATGATGATGCTGATGGCACCGATGATGGTGACGCTCACAGGTGTCACGAACTCTGCCAAGAGTTACTTTGAAGCGCTGGTGAAGATGGGGGAACTCGCAGGGTCCAGCCACGCGTCCAAGGGCATGAGTGAGTACCGCAAGACACCGCACCACTTGTCGTCACGGCGCTCCCCGCCCGCTGTACCTGGGTCTGAGTGTGTGTCCGGGTGTACCTGAGTCTGAGTGTGTGTCCGTGTGTACCTGAGTCTGAGTGTGTGTCCGGGTGTACCTGAGCCTGAGTGTGTGTCCGGGTGTGCCTGAGTCTGAGTGTGTGTCCGTGTGTACCTGAGTCTGAGTGTGTGTCCGTGTGTACCTGAGTCTGAGTGTGTGTCCGGGTGTACCTGAGTCTGAGTGTCCGTCCGTGTGTACCTGAGTCTGAGTGTGTGTCCGGATGTACCTGAGTCTGAGTGTGTGTTCGGGTGTACCTGAGTCTGAGTGTGTGTCCGGGTGTGTCTGAGTGTGTGTCTGGGTGTACCTGAGTCTGAGTGTGTGTCCGGGTGTACCTGAGTCTGAGTGTGTGTCCGTGTGTACCTGAGTCTGAGTGTGTGTCCGGGTGTACCTGAGCCTGAGTGTGTGTTCGGGTGTACCTGAGTCTGAGTGTGTGTCCGGGTGTACCTGAGTCTGAGTGTGTGTTCGGGTGTACCTGAGTCTGGGTGTGTGTCCGGGTGTACCTGAGTCTGAGTGTGTGTCCGGGTGTGCCTGAGTCTGGGTGTGTGTCCGTGTGTACCTGAATCTGAGTGTGTGTCCGGGTGTACCTGAGTCTGAGTGTGTGTCCGGGTGTGCCTGAGTCTGGGTGTGTGTCCGTGTGTACCTGAATCTGAGTGTGTGTCCGGGTGTACCTGAGTCTGAGTGTGTGTCCGGGTGTACCTGAGTCTGAGTGTGTGTCCGGGTGTACCTGAGCCTGAGTGTGTGTCTGGGTGTACCTGGGTCTGAGTGTGTGTCCGGGTGTACCTGGGTCTGAGTGTGTGTCCGGGTGTACCTGGGTCTGAGTGTGTGTCCGTGTGTGCCTGAGTCTGAGTGTGTGTCCGTGTGTACCTGAATATGAGTGTGTGTCCGGGTGTACCTGAATCTGAGTGTGTGTCCGGGTGTGGTGTAGTGGTTGGCGCGCTGCGCTACGAACCCGGCCACTAACATCAAGTGACGATTGTATCTGAACCACCCGTACTGCACAGCACGACCTGCACTGGCACAGCACTCCGCACACACTGCACGGGACCACCACCCGTACTGGGCGATTGGGTCGCCTGTCGCGCTATAAACTGGCCATCACCGAGCGAGACCCGCGCACCATTCTCCCCACCACACCCCTCCTCCCCACCACCACCACCACCGCGAATCGCCTGAATGTGCCGGGACTCGTTGTGCACCGAGTTGCCGTGTGGGGCGTGGGGCCCGGCGAGTTTGGTAATTTTTCCCGGCGCGGAGAGTGGACGCTGGATTTGCGGTTTGCGGTTGGCATTTGACGCGGTTGGCAAGGCGGGGTTTGTGAAACGGGAGGGGACGTCGGGTTTTAATTTCCGCCTGGGTTTTAAGCCTGGGGTGGGCGAGCCGGGAATATTTTTGTCCGTTCCCCCGGCACGCCACGTCCAGTACGCGCGTCTAGCCGAGGCCGTGGCTGCCACGGTTCGCTTGCTAACCGGCGATTTCCCCCCCCCCCCCCCCGCTTCACATGAATATATTCGGTAGGAAACGACGCTACGGTCGACAACATCTAGGGCCCCGCGCTCGCTCGCTCGCTCTGCGGGTCGGTGCTGTGACGAGATGTGAAGAGCAAAGTAGTCAGACGAGGAACGGGCGCGTGGCCGCGCAGACACCGAGATAGGCGGTGGTGACCTTTTTGAAGTTTATTTATGATCGTCTCCGAGGCCCCTTTGAGGCCAGGGGTGTTGTCGTGTTCAAGGGAATAGATTGACAGTTAGTTTTATACACACTACGGTGGGGGGGGGCTGGTGGGAGGGGGGGTGGTGGGAGGGGGTTTGAGCTGGATAGAGGCATGCAGAGACGGATGTGACCTTTGTAACCAGGTAAGGACCCGTTGACACCAGGAAGCTGTCTTTCTTTTAAAAGGAGGAACGGTGTTTTAGTTTAGCACAGTAAAACGCAGCTTTCTATGGAGACCAATAGGTTTAAATAGATAACCCCTCCCTCGATTTGCAAAATGACCCATGTAGACTAAATGCACAGACTTGCATTGGATGAAACTGTAGCCCCGTGGTGAGCAGTACCGCCTTATGAACCTGCCGAACTAAGTTTGATTCCCGGCCACGGCTGGCATCAGTGGCGAGCGATGTCCGAAATGGCCGGTCCTGGGTGACCTCTCCCCATCTTCCCACCTCTCCACCCCCTTGCCAACGGGCACTAACCAGCGTGGTGAAGTACGGTCACACAACCTCGCTGCGATCGGCACGGCGTGGGGAGGCCCTCATCCGGCAGTGGATTGCAAAGGGTTGTAAGTCGTCATGGTTTAATTTCATATGATATACCGGTTCGCCTTGTAAGTGGCTTTGAAATTATAAAATCGCCGAACAGTGCAACCTTAATGACAAACGTAAATTTCAGCTCGTAATTTCTTTTTGGGTTGGGCCACGATCGGATTATTAATGGGGCCTAACCCAAACCTCATTTGGGAGTGGCGAGATGTTAACTACCTCGCCTGGTATACAGGCGGTCGTCGGTTCGATCCCAACCCTGACTCCTGTATATTTGGAGTTTCCGTGTCTCTCCCCGTGGTTGCGTGGATATTTACGCGGGTCCTTCGGTTTTTCCCTCCAACATTTAGAATCGACATGCATTTAGAGTATTTTAGTTAAAATACATTTCCACGTGATAAGCCACTTCGTTGAGCTATCGTTTGTGGCCAGGTCTTACCTGGTAAAATAAAAACAGTTTATAGTTTTTCGTTGTTGTTGTTGTTTTAATATTAGCTGTGGCGAAAACCACCTACGCGTTGGGTTTAACGAGAATGGTAGAGTCCAGAGTTTCAAAGGAGTGTGGGTGCAATGCCTTCCTCCCGCACCCGTGCGAGGGTTGTCGTGTGTGTGTGTGTGTGTGTGCGTGCGTACGTTGAACTTCTTTCGCACCGTACGTAGCCAGCCAAGCTAGTCGGAGGTTGCGGGGGAAAGGATGACAACTAAGCGCAAAAAGCAGCTCTAAGCGAAATATACGGCAAAAGCAAGAACATATCATAGGGTAACAGCGGCGAAGCAAATAGAAATCAGTACAAAAGCAAGCCATCAAAAAAAAATTCCTGCCACGGGCTACAGTTTTTGTTAATAGGGTGGAGTAGTGGTACAGCGGTTAGCGCACTAAATCTAGATTTAAAAGTGCATGACTCCATTGGCTTCTGGATATCGGAAGGTAGATCATAAGAGGGGGGGGTATTTTTAGCCATATCTCAGTGCGGACTCATGTTCGAGTGCGATTTTCACCGATGTCCGTGGAGGTGGCCCGGCTTCAAATCTATGGATTTGCGCGTCATTGCGGGATCGTGAGCGATGTCAACAGCGGCTTGCGGAGGCGGTGGGGTGGGGGAGACGGAGACGTTCATCCAGCAGTGGATTGATCATCGCTTGCTGCTGATGCCGATGATGAAATCGTGGAGCGCAGTCGTACGTTTCGGTCTCACGAGTCCACACGGAGGACGACGCTACCGCCGCACGTGTCCGGACAGGCGCGGGGTGGAGGGAGATCGCAGCAACACCGCCTTGCTCCACCGCCTTGCTCCACCGCCCCCCGTGCCTCCCCCCCCCCTCCCGTCCTCTCCACCCCCACACCCCCCCGCCACCAACCCCCGGGTTTATTTTTCCGGACTCGATGTGCCGTACTGGACATGAAGTTGTCGCAACGGTGCCAAAAGCGATGGTGAAAATGCTATGACGTTGTTTGTATTGGAAACACCGCACCGCATCGCAGCTGTGTAGAACAGGGAGGACTGGAAGATATGCTAATGACAGTCAGATGATCGTAATCGCATTCTTCATAATCGTCGTCGTCGTCAATTTCCCAGTAGTTGTGGGGGAAGTCGTGAAGCGAGTGTTGATGGAACAGACTGTGGCGGCCCTCCCGCCATAGGAACGTGGAATTTCCCCTGCCGGCTCGGGGCCCGAGATGAGCCAAGGGCATGCGCTCGGGACGAGAGCCGGGCGGGCGACTCGCGTGCGACTGTCTCTGGTTTCGTTAATTTGTACGGAGGCGCACGCGCAAGTATTGACAAACCCGGCTGGGATTATACAGTAGCCACGATGTTAACCTCGCCTCGAGTTCACCACTCGCTATGGTAACGGCCACTGCGGCAGGAGCGATCCTCCAGCCTCGTGCACAAAGGAAGAGATCCCCCGTGTGTAACCGTCAGCAAACAGTTGGGATAAGTGTTGTTTGCGAGTAGCACCTGAGAAGGCCGGCATGGCACACGAGGTGTTGGTGTTGGTCAGCACCACGCCGTGCCGCCTTTGTCTTCCCGGTGGTGATGTTCACACGCGGCACCAGAGTGTTGACAATTGGGGAGAGGCGCAGGACCGGTTCAAATGTTCGTCGCCGCCGTCGGCCGTCGGTGGGAATCAAACTCGGGTCGCCGGCTTTGTAGGGTAGCGGCGCTCGCCATTGTGCCACCGCTCCCAAGTACACAAGACAGATATCCCCCGTATAGCCTCGGCATACATTTGGGGCAAGTGCTGTTAGCGAGCACCTATGAAAGCCAGCACGGCACACGAGGGGGTGGGTGGCCAACACTGCGCCCGGCCGCCTTTGTCTCCCCAGTGGCGATGTTAACGACACACCGCACCAGGTACTCGCTTGAGGCGGACGCTGAGGACCGGCTCAAATCATCGTCGTCGGTGTTGGTGACCGGGAACGGGAATCGAACTCGGTTAGCACGGCGCGCTTGCCACTGCGCCACCACTCCCCACAAATCCACTCGCACCACGCATGCACCGGTGCGCTGTCACGGGCGTGCACCGTCCTGGCAAGGTCGTTGTCGGTTTCGGTGCAGATTGTGCAAAAGGATGCCCCGGTGAAGCGCGCTCGTCGCGGTGTGGGAATGTGGTCGCCTCTGTCCCCCTCGGCAAGTCTCTCGCGTGCCCCCCCCCCCCCGCGTTCCCTCACCGTGCCTCTTCCCAGTTCTTTATGGGGTCGATCCACCTTCATTAGAAACGCCGGTGTGTGTGTGGGTGTGCGCGTCCGTGCGTGTGTGCGTGTGTGTGCGTGTCTTTGAGGGGGAGCGGTGGTGCAGTTGCTAGTGCGAACCCGGCGACCCGAGTTCGATTCCCACTCATGGCTAACAGCTGTGACGATTATCTCAACCGGTACTTGGCCTTCCCTAGGTTGACTCGGCCTCAAGTGTGTACCTGGTGTGGTGTGTAGTGGACACCGCCACTGGGGAGACAAAGACGGCCGGGCGTGCTGCTGGCCACCCACCCCCTCGTGTGCCGTTCCGACCTTCATAGGTGCTCGCTAACAGCACTTGCTCCAACAGTCTGTGAAAGGCTATATGGAGGGTCTTTGTGGCTTTGTTTTTGCATATGCGTGTGTGAGTCATATCAGTCGGTTAACTCGTAACGCCTCGGTCTGTTCCGTGACCTCCTGCCAGCAGCGAGCATTCCTCACTTCACACAATGGCCTCAAAGTGCACCTAGCCTGGCACGAAGCACCGTGGCGACGTCACCGCCACTTAGTTGCCGATGGTGGCAGTTGTTGCCATTGCCGCCTCTTGTGTGGGTGCGTGCGTGCGGCGGCGATTCGCACGCTCTGCCACGAAAGCGGCGGCCCACCTCGGTTCGATTCCCTGTCGTGGTTGGCATCATCGGAGAGTGGAATCTGCTGCCTGAGGCCAGTCTTGACCCAATGCTCGAGCACGAGGTGTGAAACCGTTTAGCGGTGGGGAGACAAAGGCGGCCGGGCGTGGCGATGAACACACGGCTCCCTCCGTGCGCCGTGCCGTCCCTCGCTCACAACACTTGCCCCCCCCCCCCCCACGTAGCCTGCGTGTGTCTGGGTCATGCGTTGTGGTTGCCGTTGTGTCCGGCAGTCCCAGAGTTGTCCCCTCAACGTGCCGTCTCCGTGACCTTGGTTATGAGTTATGAGGCCCACGCGAACGCGTCCACGCGAGACGGACACAGCTATCCTGCCTGGCCGGTTTCCACCCACCCACCCACCCCTTTCCTTCCTACCCCTCCACCACCTCTACCTCCCGGGCAATTACCAAGCCCACCTGAGCCCCTCCCCACCTTGCCCCCCAACCCATTCCCCACCCCCCACGTCATCATCACCGCCACCCTTCCTAACCTCCCCCCCCCCACTACTCCACCACCATCACCCCACTCGACTTCTACTCCATCATCCCTCTTTCGCTCACCCTCTCCGCTAGTCTCAAAGTCAATCCGCACTCGTCCCCGCGAGCGCACGCGTGTCAGCATGCCCTGGTCACAGTATCCGTGAGGGCGTGCGCGTGCGTGTACGTGTGTGTGTAAGGGGAGCGGTGGCACAGTGGCTAGCGCACTGCGACTACGAACCCGCCGACCTGAGTTCGATTTCACGCTCAAGGCGGGCAACACCAGTGGCGATTATCTGAAACCGGTTATGGGCCTCCCTTAGGCCGACTCGGCCTCAATTGAGTGCCTGGTGCGGTGTGTAAACATCGACCGCTGGGGAGACAAAGGCGGCCGGGCGTGGTGCTGTGGCCACCCACCTACCCCCCTCGTGTGCCTTGCCAGCCTTCATAGGTGCTCGGTAACAGCACTTGGCCGAGCAGTCTGTTGAAGGCTACACGGGGGATCTTTGTCTCTGTGTGCGGTGTGGATCCTGCTGGGTTGGCAGCTTGCCGTTTACTCTCGAAGCCGATGGGTGTGGAGAATTCTCAGCGTTGCAGGCCAAATACGATTTTCGAACGTCTCTCTCCGAGACACTGATCACGCTTCGGGCTGCCCAGCACCGATCGCCGCGTGCTCGAAAAGAACTTGAAAGGCGACCAGTTGGACCTGTCGGCACTCGACTCGGTCAACGCCTTTGCTTGCAGGGTCATCAAAAAATGATTGCCCTCGGGTACCCGATTAGCCGCGGCCCTTTAGATGCTTGTGCGGTGACACGGATGAACGTGGTTATTTTGACGGGCGCCATTTCAAAGCGGCGGCGTTCTCGTGCGACTGGGGGGCCCTATGAAATGAGGTCACGTGGCCATATCCGGGCAGTGGGGGGGCTCTTAGGTTCTACACCCGGGGACCTACGCCCAAAGGGGTGGGGGGGGGGGTGCTGCCTGTGACACACAGTCTACTAACGCGTGCCAGTGGGCTTGCCCAAACGCGCTATGACTCATTGCCAGGTGGATATATATAATGTACGGATAAAAAAAAAACCGTGCGGTAATTAAGAAATATAAGTCGCAGCCGCTTTGTAAATCCGCTGCTGGATGGTGAAGACATCCGTCCCCCCCGCCCCCCCCACCAAGGCGTTGTCAGTCGTGGAGGCTGTTGGGACACGTTTCATCGTACGCCACCGTCGCTGGCCCGGCCCGACGATAAAGATCTCGGTCGTTGCCAGGAGTACAACTTTGCGTCCCCTAGGTTCATGGTGCAGTGCGCTAACCGCTGTACCACTACTCCACCCTATTAAAAAACAACTGTAGCCCATGGCAGGGATTTTCTTCTGATGGCTTGCTTTTGTTCTGATTTCTATTTGACTTCACTGTTGTTTTTAACACGTAGGCTTTCGCGACCAATATTATTCATAATATAGGTTTTTGGGTCGGATCGCGTTATTTCTAAATGTGTCGTAACCCTCCACCACCCGACAAGGCCAAACGGTAAAAAATGTGTCACGTTTTCAAAGGACAATAATTCACTTATTAAGCCCATCGGTGTGCTGAAGAGAGGATCAACAGCATTTGAAATTTTAGTACGACGTTTCGCTGATAATTACAATCACTGTTGTCACCCTATTCTATCTTCTTGCTTTTGTCGTATATTGGTGGCCCATGTCACTCTTGGAAATGAAACTCGATCCTGGTCTCTTTGAGTTTGTGCCTCCCTTTGTTAAATGAAATAAACGTTCTTGGCCTGCGCTCGCTCGCACATCCTCCGTGCGCAGGATGAATGCCCCCACCCCCACCCCCCCCGTAAATATCCACAACCTCTCCGTTAGAACCCCGCACACGGCGGTCAGGGTTTAACGGATGGCAACCACCGCCGCCGCCACTTTCAAAGGAACCGGGTCTAATTATTAATTACGGACGCAGTGGGGGAGGGTCCTGAAATGTTTAATTCAAATTCTTGACCTTTGACCTGTCAGCCGAGTACCCCCCCCCCCCTCCTCCCAGTGGTTTGGCCAAGAGACTGCTTTGTTAACAGACTGTTGGGGCAAGTGATTTTGGCGAGCACCTATGAAGGCCGGCACGGCGATGTTTACACACTGCACCAAGTACTCATTTGAGGCCAAGTCGACCTAGGGGCGACCCAGGACCGGTTCAGATAATCGTCGTGAGCGGGAAATCTAACTCGGGTTCATGGTGTGGCGGGCAATCCCCACAATCGACGCACAGTCTATAGACACAGACTACACGCACACAGGATGTCAACGCAGGCTATAGACACACACACACACGCGCGCACACTCAAGTGGAGTTGTAAATAAGAAGCCGCTACTCATGACAGCTGACTCCCCCTCTCGTTCGTGTGACCCTTGCGGAGACTCTGCGGGGCCTTCTCGTGTTTTCCTGGCGCTCGTTTGCACGGGAGAGAGTTTCGTGACTTTCATTCGGTGAGCGTCCCGTTGCTCAACGCGTGACCCAATACACACCCCCCCCTCGCAAGACAAAGACAAAGACCCCCCGTATAGCCTAAACATAATTTTGGGGCAAGTGCAAGTGCCCCGAAAGTCTGGCGATGTCTCCCGGTGTTCATGTCCACGCACACCACATCGGGTACGGATTTATGGCCGAGTTGACCTACAGTAGGCCCGAGCCAGGTTTGGATACCATGTGCCACTGGGAATGGGGAGTGCATCACTAGGGCCAGGCATGGAACCTGTGTGGGTGGGACTTGCGTAGTTGCGTTACCCAATATACCGCGCGCACACACGCACAGCTATGCATGGTTTTACACACACGTGGATAATCATTGTTGAGATGTGCGTGTGTGTGTGTGATGCGGGAGCTGTGTAGGAGACAGCCATTGCCCCCGCAGTGGCTCTGATGCTCTGAAACATCGCCGAGCGAAAACCAACTGATGGGAATTCACAAGAGCCGGCGGAATTCTGAAATGAGGCTCACACAAGTTGTCATTGCAGTGACACGAGCTCACACTGTCTGCACACACACCAAGACAAAGATCCCCCGTATAGCCTCAATAGACTGTTGGGGAAAGTGCTGCTAGCGAGCAGTGCCATGCCCTCGACAGCCTTTGTCTCCCCAGTGCTGCTGTTTTTTTTCGTCCCACAATGCACCAGGTCCTCATTTGAGGCTGAGGTGTCACAGGGGTAGATCCAGAACGGGTTGATATATTCGCCACTGATGTTGATCGTGAGTTGTCATTTGAACTCGGGTCACCTGGTTCGTAGCACAGCGCGCTGATCGCTGCGCTACACACGCGGGTTAAAACACGGGGAGACAAAGGCGGCCGGGGGGGGTGCTGGTCACCCACCCCCTCGTGTGCCGTGCCGACCTTCATAGGTGCCGCTACTCGCTTGCAGCACTTGCCCCAACAGTCTGTTGAGGCTACACGGTGGGGGGGGGGGGGTCTTTGTTCATGTGTTCGAGTGCAATGTGTGTGTGGAAGTCTGTTTATTTTCACAACAGCGAGCGGAGCGTCGTCGGGGCGGATCGCACTGAAAGTTGGCACGGCGGGGCGGAGGGGGGGGGCGGTCACAGGTGGTGCGTCTGCCAGCCATCTTAGTCGGTCAAACCCATGGCACCTGGGTCTGTGACCCGTGACCTCCTGTCAGCAGAGAGAGCCTGCCACGCTTCACCTGAGCCCTAAAGTGCACCAGGCCTTTGGCAAGCACAGTGGGGGGAGGCGAGGTGTGTGACATCATCACCACTTAGTGGGGAATGGCGGTGGTCGTTGTGGTGTTGTGGGTGTCGACCGTGCTGGCATTCAAGGGATGCACGCTAACACCACGTGTCCGGTATTGTCCGGGAGGCTGGGGGGGGGCATCTTTGTGTTTGCGTGTCCATTGTCTCTCCGGTTTTATATAAGTAGCTCAGAATAGCAGCTGCCTCAACAGTCTATTCGCCTAAATATTGCGCAATGTAGGATGCCCATTGCGAAAACGTCGCTTATTATGTATGATCTCACCGCGGTGGCGAGGCGTTAACTACCTCGCCTGGTATACAGGAAGTCGCGGGTTCGACCCCGACACCTGCTGCTTCATATTTGGAGTTTTTGTGAAATCGAACTCTGATTGTTGGGCTTGTAGCGCAGCGCACTAACCGCGACACTACCACTCCCCCTCCACCACAGACACACACACGAAGTATTTGGCTGCTATAAATTTTCGCACAATAAGCCACTTCTTCTTGGTTCTTTCAGTAAAGTCACGTAGAAGGGAAGTAATAAAATAATAAAAAATAAAACGTAATAAAATAATTCTCACGACGTTTCGGCCACAGCGCAAGCAGCCGTCCTCAGGTGAATGAAACCTCAGACGCTGTCGCCTCGACAGTCGTGGTTTTCACCTGAGGACGGCTGCTTGCGTTGTGGCCGAAACGTCGTGAGAATTATTTTGTTATGTTTTATTTTTTATTTTATTACTTCCCTTCTACGTGACTTTATCTAAAGAACCAAGAAGATGAATCCCTGCAGTCACGAAAGCTTTAAATCGAAAAATAAGCCACTTCATTGAGCTATCATTTGTCGCCAGGTTGCTTCTGAAAAAAAAAAAATATACTTCAGTGGGCCTTGGTTAACTTCATTGTTTTCCTTTTGAAGGCTACAATATTGTTGACAAATGTGAGTTGTTATTTGGCTGCGAGTGACATTGGTGAGTTGTGAGTTGAGTGGTGGTGGTGTTTGCCAGTCGGTCAACGCAATAACACCTGGGTCTGTCCGTTGACCGCCTTCCAGCGAATCTTTGATGCCTCCACATGGCCTCGGAGTGCACCTAGCCTGGCACGAGAACCGTGGCGAGTGGAGCAACTGCAGCTGTAGCTGTGGGATGATTGTAACCCCCCCCCCCCCCCCGTGTTGCCATTTCTTCTTCGCAGGCGACACGATCACACAGATGGCATTGACTCACAAGCAGATCCTGCATTTGTTGGAGGAAACGGTGAGAAAGAGAGATCTGGGAAAATCCTGGGGAGATCTGGGAAAATCCTGGGGAAGATTCTGGGAAAATCCTGGGGAGATCTGGGAAAATCCTGGGGAGATTTGGGAAAATCCTGGGGGAGATCTGGGAAAATCCTGGGGGAGATTCTGGGAAAATCCTGGGGGAGATCTGGGAAAATCCTAGGGCGATTTGTGAAAATCCTGGGGAGATCCTGGGAAAATCCTGGGGAGATCCTGGGAAAATCCTGGGGAGATCCTGGGAAAATCCTGGGGAGATCCTGGGAAAATCCTGGGGGAGATTTGTGAAAATCCTGGGGAGATCCTGGGAAGATCCTGGGGAGATCCTGGGGAGATCCTGGGAAAATCCTGGGGAGATCCTGGGAAAATCCTGGGGAGATCCTGGGAAAATCCTGGGGAGATCCTGGGAAAATCCTGGGGAGATCCTGGAAAATCCTAGGGAGATTTGTGAAAATCCTGGGGAGATCCTGGGAAAATCCTGGGGAGATCCTGGGAAAATCCTGGGGAGATTTGTGAAAATCCTGGGGAGATCCTGGGAAAATCCTGGGGAGATCCTGGGAAAATCCTGGGGAGATCCTGGAAAATCCTAGGGAGATTTGTGAAAATCCTGGGGAGATCCTGGGAAAATCCTGGGGAGATCCTGAGAAAATCCTGGGGAGATCCTGGGGAGATCCTGGGCGAAAGGGGAAAAGGAAATGATCCGTTTGCTTCCTCCTGAGTGTATGACCCCAGTTGGGCTGTCTAGACGCCCCTTGTTATGGGACGTTGACAATGTGCTGAGTTTTGTGGACTTTCCCCTCGCCTCCGATTCGCACGACGGTTGGCTACGTACGGTGCGAAAGAAAGTTCAACTTATATACAGCAAGCAGCGTTAATGTCAATGATGACCGATTGTGACAGTGATCGAGATGATTATGTCAGTAGTTGATTTAAGATGATGGCAGTGATTACGATGATTAATACCGATAATGATGATGATGACAACGATTGTGAAGATGATCAGTCTCATGGCGATGATGGTGACAATGATAATATAGCTGATGACAACGGTGATCAATAATTGGGGTTGATCAACATCCCAGTTCACAAATAGTCTTAGGACTTGGTGAAGCTTACCTTGCTATAATAAAAACCATTGCTATCGGACGATGACCATGACAAGGCGATGACCATGATTATGGTGATGATGACATTGACAATGTTGACGATGGTGTTGGTGACGATGATCTGCTTGTTCTGTTCAGCTCAAGTCATTCCGGACAGACATTCTCTCCGACATGGAGCAGAAACTCGAGTCTGACGTCAAGTTCTTGCCGGTCAGTATGCCCTTACGACCTCCCGTTACCTCGTGACCCACCTGCTCGCATGTTCACCCATTCAGCCGTTCACTTGGCTTCCCAGCTCACCCTCACACCGTTTGCCCGCCCACCCACTCGCCCTCCTGATCGCCAACTTACCAACGTGCTCGCTCACCGACTCGCTCGCCCGCCCACCAGTTATTTCCTTCAGCCACTCGCTCGCACATCTAATCGAATGTTTCCCCAAACTGCTCGCCTGGTCACTCGCAATATTTCCGTTAGTCGTGCGCTCACGCATACATTCCCTTGCCCACCCACTCACTCGCCGAAAGACAAAGATCCCCGTTTCACCTTAACAGACTGTTGGGCCAAGTGCTGTTAGCGAGCACGACACAAGAGTCGGTGAGTGGCCAGCACCACGCTCGGCCACCTTTGTCTCCCCAGTGGCGATGTTTACATACCGCACCAGGTACTCATGTGAGGCTGAGTCGACCTCGGGGAGGCCCAGAACCGATTCGGATAATCGTCACTGGTGTTGGCCGTGAGCAGGAATCTAACTCACGTCGATGGGTTTGTAGTGCAGGGTTCCCCACCGCTCCACCTCCACTCACTCGCTCATCCACCTGGTTATCTCCCCGCTGTTGATCACTTAATTGCTCACCCAGCTTTTGATACGCTCGCGCACTCGCTCGACCATTAGCCCATCCGTTCCAACGCTCGCCCACTCGTCGCTCTTCCACCCGGCGCGCCCCTCACCCGCTCCCTCTCGCCCTGCAGTCGGCCCTGCGCAAGTACCAGGGGGAGCACAAGGCCAAGTGTGACGTCCTCGACAGGAACACGACGGAGCTGAAGAAGCTGCGCAGGAAGAGCCAGGGCTCCAAGAACCCGAGCAAGTACAACGAGAAGGAGGCGCAGGTGAGCGGGGGCCGTAGGAGCCAGCGAGCAAACGACCCCCCACCCCCTTCCTGACCCCTCACCCCGCGGGCTGTAATCCCCAAATTTGATAAAACCTTCTTGCGAGTGGCCTGGCCATGGGAAGGAGGGGGAGCAGCGTCAAGGATGTTATGAATGGGAAACAGAGAAAGGAATGGGGAAGGGATGCCGGGTAAGGAGTCTCCTTTTTTACCAACCAGGTAAGGTTCTAGATTTGAAGCTTTCGTGACTGCAAGGATTCATACTCTTAGTTTTTTCGGTAAAGTCACGTAGTTAAAAAATGAAATAAAAATTTATAAAAATAAAATAATAAAAATCTCGACGTTTCGGAGGCAACACAAGTCTCCACCTGATGATGGAGACTTGTGTTGCCTCCGAAACGTCGTGATTTTTATTATTTAATTTTTATAAATTTTTATTTCAATTTTTTACCTACGTGACTTTACCGAAAAAACTAAGAGTATGAACCAGGTAAGGCCTCGCTGAGCTGCGTGGCTCTTTTTCAGAAGCGACCCGGTCATCACAAATGATAGCTCAACGAAAGCGACTTATCGCGCGGCAATGCACAGCAGCCAAAAACCCTGAACGCGTGATGATTCTAAATGTGGATGGGAAGAATGGGAGGACCCAGAGAAAAATCCACTCTACCACGGAGAGAGACGCGCAAACTCCAAATTCATTGGTGGTGTCGGAGTCACGATCGAGCCCACGACCTCATCTATACCAGGCGAGGGAGTTAATATCTCGCCACCGTAGCGCCCAAGACTGATAAAGAGTGCGCGGCTCAAGACCAGCAGCAGGAAGAAGGAAGGAGTGCCGGGCAGGAAACGGGATGAAGAGGGGGAGAAGGAATGACTGGGCCGAGGTGTAGGGGATGATGGGGGGGGGGGGGGGGGTGACGAGAGGTAGAAGAGAGGAGGAAGGGAGAGCGAGTGGACGTGAGCTTGCGCGGAAGAGAGGAGAGCGATTCCGAGTGGGCGTGATCACACACAAGTCACGTGGTTTACCGGAGGCTTGAGCTGATTTTTACATAGAGATGTATGACTGGACTGATTATCGCTGCGAATACCCAAATAATCGGATAACACGAGAAGAGTTGGGAGATTTGTATTTATTTGAAAACGTCTCTCCTCCTCCCACGTGTGCCGCTGGACGGGAGGTGACGGGCAGGGCTTTGCGACGTCATCTGGTGTAGTCGGCAACCTCGTGACTAGTAGCTGGGGGGGGGGGGAGGTTTGGAGGGGGGGTGGGGGGGGGTTTGGGGGGGGGGGGGCTTTCCCGCCTTCGGGGCGTCAGGATGGGGAGGCGGCTGCCGTGTTTATAGGGGCCCAAGTAATCGACCGCGGAATAAAAATTTGTCTTTTTATTGATTTTGAGATTGTTAACGAACCTAGACGCGACTCGTGTCTCCTTACTTATTAGGACGACCACTGTTGATGTCCGACAAGGCGTGTTTCGTCTACCCCCGACTGAAAGGGGCTGGGTCGATGGGCAGTGTGGGAGGGACTGGTAGGGAGGGGTACGGGGCGGGTGTGTGGGGGGGGGTGGGCAGTGTGTGGGGGAAGCGGGCGGGGGGGGGGGGCAAGAAGGCTGGGGGCGAGTTCAGTTGAATTATTAATCGAGTGTCAGGCCCGAGCCTCCACAGCCCACGGCTTCACGCTGCTGCTGCTGCTGCTGCTGCTCGTGTGGGTTGTGAGCTGGCAGGGAGACGGACAGTAGCAGCAGCGGTAGCAGTAGTAGTCAAGATTCCACGGCTGGTTGAGGCCTTCATTCAGCAGTGGATAGATCACGGCGAAGATGATGATGATGATGATGATGCATGCATGTCATTGAAAGTCTTTCACGCCGTACGTAGCCAATCGCGCTGATCGGAGGTGCGGGGGAAGGACAACAAACTAAGCACAAAAACAGTTCTAAAGAAGTGAGTTTTCAATCTCGATTATTCCCATTATCGAAATGAAGGAGTGTTCCAGACGGCCGCAGAAGCACATCTGAGCGCGTGCGATGCGGTGACCGACTTTGTTTCGATGGCCAGCCAAAAGCCGCTGCGAGGATGGCCCGAGTCTGCGTGATGATTTAATGACGATGACGACGTTAAAGGTGTGTACCCGGAGTGGTTGAAGTGGCCACGCACGCGGTCCTGCGACATCGTCTCGTGCGCACAGGGTGGTGCGCCGCTAGCTGCGGATGTCCGAAGTAATTTTTTTCCCATTATGGGCGCTCGCTCCAGTGGGAGGGCCTTCTAGCAGCAGTGGCGAGAGCCAGGCAATTGCGGGGGCTGCGTCTTTACCACCAGCCCTTTTACCCACGGCAGTCGTTCTTCAGAGGGGGAGCACTTTCACCCGATGAGACATCATCGGTGTGCGAGGGCCGCCACACGTTTGAAACCGTTGTCATAATCGTCATCCGATAGCAATGGCTTTTATTATAGCCAGGTAAGCTTCACCAAGTCGGAAGACTCCTTGTGAACAGGGATGTTGATCAACCCCAATCATTGATCACCGTTGTCATCAGCTATATTATCATTGTCACCATCATCGCCATGAGACTGATCATCTTCATAATCGTTGTCATCATCATTTTCGGTATTAATCATCGTAATCACTGCCATCATTGACAGCACGACAATAGGGTTAGTATTGTTGTAGCCCCATGCGTGCAGGCTTTACAATGAAGGACACTGAACCTAATGGATTGATGCAAGTAGCAACGGTTGACATTGGCGAGAAGTGCAGAAACGAACGAGTCTTGTAATCCCCCCGTAGAAACCCAAAGTGAGTTGGGTAATCTGCTGCACCTTTGTCAGTTCAAAGGAGGGGGAGGGGGGAATGGAGGGTGAGGGACAGTGGAGGGGGAGGGCAAGGGCATGTGACCCGTGTTGGAGTTCCACCCTTTGCAAAGTGCCTATGCACGGGGGACCGTGCTTGAGACACCGTGGGTGTGTTTTTCTGAATGACGGTGGTGAAGTGTTGTTTGGCCGTACGGACAGACCCCCTGAAGTTTTATTGTCCGTGTGGAGGTGACGAATTCGCCCCCGTACGGGCTCACGGTGGTGGTGGTGACGATGACTCGGGGTTCGCTGTTTGACCCTAGCGATGATGTGGGCAGCGAGTGTTTGTCTCGCCGCGAAAAACAAACGTTCCTTCATGGGCAGGGAATCCGTGGGGTGGGGGAATCCGTGGGTGGAACCCTCCACTCTCGGCGCTAACGATAAAGGCGCAGCCCTGCAATACGCTTGCTCTCACCCCCCCCCCCCCCCACTATGAACAATTTTTTTTATTTTACCCAGGTAAGGCGCACTGAGCTACGTCGCTCTTTTTCAGAAGCGACCCGGCCACACAAGATAGCTCGACGAAATGGCTTCTCATCACGTGGAAATTCATAGCAGCCAAACAATTTGAACGCCGTGACGTTGATTCGAAATGTGGAGGGAAAAACTGGAGGACCTGGAGAAAAATCCGCGCGACCACGGGGAGAGAGAGAGAGAGAGACATCGCAAACTCCAAATATACAGCAGCAGGTGTCAGGGTTGGGATCGAACCCATGAGCACCTATATACCAAGCGAGGTAGCTAACGTCTTGCCACAGTGGCGGAAGGTGCCTCCCGGGTAGGCCGAAGCTTTAGCGAAGCTTCCTCCTCCCTAGAGGGAATTTTTGGCCTACTCTTCCATGCTGGCCTGACGTTTTGGAAGAGGCGGGGTGGGGGGGGGTTGAGTAACCCATGCTTTACCGCACCGCACACGTGGCAACCTCCGTTTGACTTCACTGCGGGGGGGAGGGGGCAGGTAGTTGGAGGGGGGGGGCGGTTTAAGAAACGTTGCCCGCAGGCTGCCTGAACAGTCCGTGGCTGTGACTCCGGATATACATCTCTGTACGCGACAATGACGGGACTCTCCTTTTGAATTGTTTCTTTTAATCCGTTTATTTCTTACTCGTAATCCTCGATGCCGGCACGTAGCAAGCGTGTTTAATCTGGTATCGCTGGAGGAACTCCCCCCCCGCCCCGCTCCTGGCTGGGGCGTGCCAGTGGGGCGCGCTGTGTCGCCATTCTATTGTCTCGGCAATCGCCGATCGCTTTCCAGCGCTAAATGTTTCCCGGCGGTGCCGTCGCCGCCTCCTACTCGCCGGCAATGGGGGCGCGCTAATCCAGCCTTTGTGTGCCCGGGGCCGAGACGAGGAGGCACGTGGACGTGCGGGCACGCCTAAGCGTGCGTTCTCGTGCCAACGTGGCGCTGGCTAGAGAAGAGATGGGACTTGCCAATGACTGCTACCGGTGGTGTCAAGATTGGCCTCCTTGGAGGAGGCTCGTGAAGGATGCTACTGGGTGGTTCTATGTATGTTGAACTTCTCTCGCATCGTACGTAGCCAACCGTGCTAATCGGAGGTGCGGGGGGGGGAGTGACAACAAACTAAAGACAAAAGGCAGTTATTAAGAAATTAGCTTTCAGCAAAGGCGGAGGGCGGAGGAGCGACGCTCGCAGCAACGAGCGAAACGCTGGGCGGCTAAGACGCAGCGAGTTGGCACGGTGGGGAGCGGAGGTGGTGCATCCGCCAGCCATCTCAGTCGGTCAACCCCCATGGCACCTGGGTCTGTCCCGTTGACCTGCGGGGCAGCGAGCCTTCGCCACTTCGAGCGATGGCACCAAAGCGGGGGGCGACCTTTGCCTTTGCGCGCAGGTGGCGGACCTGGTGGCGGCAAAGCAGCAGGAGGTCAACAGCCTCGTGGCGGACGGCTACCGCTCCGTGCTGCTGGAGGAGCGGCGCCGCTACTGCTACTTCATCGAGCGCCAGTGCCTCATGGCACAAGCGCTCAGCACCTACCACAGCAAGGTGCCCGCTCGGTTCGTTCGGTCTTTCGTTCGTTCTCACGCTCGCTCGGTCTTTCGTTCGTTCTCACGCTCGCTCGCTCGCTCGTGTGTTGGCTTGCCCGCTCACTCACTTGTTTATTCACTCGGTCGCCTGTTTCACTCGGTCATTTGAGCATTCGGTCACTGCTGAATTCAATGATTTCCCCACATGCATTCAATGATTCACCTATTCGGTTATTTGCACACTCACCGACTTAACTCATTCGCACAGCCATCCACTTCCTTATCCATACGCAAAGACAAAGATCTCCCCCTTCTATAGCCTTAACAGACTATTGGGGCGAGTGCTGTTCGCGAGCACCTCACGAAGACCGGCACGGTACATGGTATCTACACTCCCTTGCACTCACTGCTGTGCGTCTCCCCTTCACATCATGGTGTGCCTCTCCTCGCGATGACTCTCTCCATCTCACCAGAACTTTCTGCACAGGCACATCGTGACGGTGTGCCTGTGCTGATACCACCTCATCGTCCCCCCTTGCCTCTTAATCCCCTTGTGTCCACGTGTCTCCGTGCCAACGTGTCTCCGTGCCAACGTGTACCCCGTGTCCCCGTCTCCCCCCCGCCCCCGTGCCTCCCGTCTCCCCGCGGCGCAGGCGTCCGATCTGATCTCGCAGAAGCTGCCGATGTGGCTCGAGGTTGGCAGCGACGTGATGCTGATCCCCGACGCGGCGCTGGCGCCGGTCTCCGCGCTGGACGCCAGCGCCCTGCGCGCCGGCGGCCTCGGCGGCGGCGGCAACGACTACATCTCCAACCCCGTGCCCACGCAGAACACCCTGCACATCCCCCCCGAGCTCGCGGCGCTCAAGGGCATCGGCCGATCGCAGCATGAGGTGGGGAGGCGCGTGCGTGGTGAGCGTGCGTGGTGTAAGAGGGTGGTGAGCGAGCGTGGTGTAAGAGGGTGGTGAGCGTGCGTGCTGAGCGAGCGTGGTGTAAGAGGGTGGTGAGCGAGGTTGGTGAGCGAGTGTGGTGTAAGAGGGTGGTGAGCGTGCGTGGTGGTGGGCGAGTGTGGTGTAAGAGGGTGGTGAGCGTGCGTGGTGAGCAAGGCATCCTGCCATCAGTGAGCCGTCGACACTTCACGTGACAGCCTAAAAGTTCACCTATCCTGGCACAAGCGCCATGGAGTGCCGAACGGCGGCTGTTGTTGTTGTGTAGTGTGAGGTGAGTGTAGTCGAACGGAAGCGTCGTGGTTAGCGCGCTGCGCGACGAACCCGGCGACCCGAGTTAGATTCCCGCTCGTGACCACCACTCGCCCCGACAGTCATCGTCCTCCCGCCTGTGCCGCATCAGATGAAGCTGGAGCCGCTGAAACTGGACGGGCCGGGCGGTCCGGCGCCATTCGGCGGCGACGGTGGATTCTACGGCACGGAGCAAAAGCCCCGCTCGCCGCTCAGCAAACCGCCGCCCGACTTCTACGCCAACACTCTCCCGTCGCGCAAGAACATTACTGAGCGCCCCAGCGTGCTCACCACTGGTGAGGAGGGGTGGGGAGTGGGGAGGAGGGGGAGGAGAGGGGGTGGTTGAGCGAGCGAGCGAGCTCTGTGGGATTTGTGAAGCTTTGATTGACCTTGAGGCGGTTACTTCTGCTGAAGATGAAAGTTGTCTTTAATTTTCGCTTTCAAGCTTTCGTGACTGCAGGGATTCATCTTCTTGGTTTTTTCGGTAAAGTCACGTAGAAGGAAAATAATAAAATAGACTCTGTCTACTTGACAGACCTGTTCTCCACCTGAAGACGGCTGCTTGCGTTGTGGCCGAAACGTCGTGAGAATTATTTTATTATGTTTTCTTATTTTATTATTTTCCTTCTACGTGACTTTACCGAAAGAACCAAGAAGATGAAAGTTGTCGTCTGTGCTGTGGTTGAGTGGTGAGTTTGGGTGAGTTTGGGTGAGATTGTGAATGGGTGGGTTGGTGAGTGAGTGAATTCTTACTGGGGTGGTTGTATGAGCGACTGAGTGAGTGAGTGGGTGCGTGGGTTGTTTGGCGAGTGCTTTGGTTCCTGAATGAGTGAGTGGTTCCGTGACTGCATTTGTGAGTGGGTAAGTGCCGTGGGCAATGTGGTTGGTTGTTGGTGAGTGCTTGGGTTACTGAGCAGGTTGGAGGTTTACTAAGTGGTGAGTGAGGTGGGTTTGTGGGTTACTGAGTGGGTTGGTGGGTGAAGCGAGTGGTTGAGTGGGTTGGTGTGTCGGTGCGCTGTGAGTGTAAGTGGCTACATCTAATCGGCTTAAAAATACACACAAATAAAAATTAATAAGGAGAGCAGCTCTGAGCCCCTCCCTGCGGCCTGTGTCAATAACGCGTTTAATTATCAGCTCAGAGTGGAGCCCTCGTAACTCAAGACTCATTAAAATATCTTCCCTCCCTCTGAATCCTTCCCTCCCTCCCTCTGAATCCTTCCCTTCCCCACTGACGCCCATCTCACTTGTTGCTTGCACCCCTCCCTCCTGTTAACTCCTTCCTCACTGCCTCCAATTCACTCGCCCCCTCTTTCTTTCGACTCGCTCCATTCTTTCATCTCCTCCTTGAATTCTCCTCCCCCTTCTTTCCTTCCATTCATTTCATTCATCCTCTATTCATTCATCACTCCTCTTTCCCCCCGCCCTCCTCACGTTCGTTCATTTATCCCTCCATTAATTAATTCCTGCATCTCCCTTCCATTGAGTCATTCATGCCCGCATTCAAACATCCCTCTTCCAACCACGTATCCATTCCTGCCCACTTCTACCCCCCCTTCCCTGCTGCCCCCCCCTCTCCAGCAGACCCGTCGTCGGGTCCGTTCCCGCGCACCACGTCGATGTCGACGGGGCTGAACCGCGTGACGGCGGCGGCGCCGGGGCAGCGCCCGCGCGTGGTGGCGGCCTTCGCCCACGACTCCCGGGGCGACGCGTCGCTGCTCTCGTTCCAAGCGGGCGACGGCATCGCGCTGCTGGTGCCCGCGGCGCGCGACGGCTGGCACTACGGCGTCAACGAGCGCACGGCGCAGTGAGAGACGCACGCGCGCACGCGCGCAAAGCTCCCCCGTGTAGCCTTGACAGGCCGTCGGGGCAAGTGCTGTCGGCGAGTAGCACCTATGAAGGCCGCCACGACACACGAAGGGGGTGGGTGGCCGACGCCACGCCCGGCCGCCTTTGTCTCCCCCAGTGGCGATGCTTACTATACTCCGCTCCAGGTCCCCATTTTGAGGCTGAGTCGACCTCGTGGAGGCCGGGATCGCAGCGCAACGCACGCACGTACACATACACGCACGTACACATACACGCACACATACACGCACACATACACGCACGTACGCGCACGTACACGCACGTACACGCACATACGCACAAAGTGGCCGCTCTACCTAATTTATCTGCCCTAGTGGAATAACTATTATGATGATGATGATAATGGGCCGAGCCGAACCCTGACCCGGACTTGAAACTCGCGCGTTCTAAGTCAAGCGGCCGGCCTAATGACAGCGTCGCCGGGCCTGACGGCCTCTTAATCACCAAATGAATGAATGAACGAACGCTAACTGAACGCTGGCGTTGCAACTGAAGTACGTGCCCAAAAACCATCAGTGCCAGGCCGTAATGAGCGTCGTGTCTGTGCTTGGACCCGTAATCTGCGTCAAATTGTTGTGCCAGGGTTGGCTGTGGCTTTGCAATCGGTTTTTTGTGGCTCCACCGTGGTTTATTGCTTGGCAATGAGATTATTGTTTAGGGGGGGTGGGGGGCAATGTGTGTTGGGGGCTCTTCAAAGTTTGGAGATAGATTAGGACAAAAATCCCCCGTGTATCCTCATCAAGGCAGTCCGTGGCAAGTGCTGTTTGTGAGCAGCACCAATTAATGACCGCGCCCAACCACTTTTGTGCCTCTAGTGGAGATGTTTATGCTCGTTACTAGGTACTCATTTGAGGCCGAGTCGACCTAGCGGAGGCCCGGTACCGGTGCAGGTATTTGTCGTTGACGTTGGCCGCGAGTGGGAATCGAACTCTGGCCGCTGGGTTCGTAGTGCAGCGCGCTAACCGCTGCACCACTGCTCCCCGCTCACAGGCACAAACGCACGCACACACAAACGTTCACATACCTGTACCCGGACACAAAGATAAAGATCCCCCGTGTAGCCTTAACAGACTGTAGGGGCAAGTGCTGTTAGCGAGCACCTATGAAGGCCGGAACGGTACACGAGGGGGTGGGTGGCCAGCACCACGCCCGACCGCCTTTGTCTCCCCCCAGTGGCGATGTTTACAGACCGCACCAGGTACTCATTTAAGGCTGAGTCGACCTAGGGGAGGTCCAGGACCGGTTCAGATAATCGTCACTGGTGTTGGCCTTGAGCGGGAATCGAACCCGGGTCGCCAGGTTCATAGCGCAGCGCGCTAACCACTACACTACAGACACACAGACACACAGACACACACACACACAGACACACACACACACACAGACACACACACACACAGACACACACACACACAGACACACAGACACACACACACACAGACACACACACACACAGGCGCCACACCTTGCGCTGGAGGCTGTGCGAGTGGCGCGGTGGTTGTGGGTTTATCTCAGGGTCGCCCTCTCCCTAGTAACGTTCACAAACAGCACCACACGCACACACACACACATGCGCGTCACAGGCTCGTGTGCAAAAGACAAAGTTAACCCGTATAGCCTCTGCAGACTGCTGGGGCAAGTGCCGTGAGCGAGCGCGCACCGATGAAAGCCAGCAGCATTGTGGCCTGGCCGCCGTTGTTCTCCCCAGTGTTGGTGTGCCACGCACCGCACGAGTTGCTCGTTTAAGGCCGAGTCGACCTCGGGGGAGGCCCAGTAGACAGGGGAGATCTGGGTGAGTGGCTTGGGATGGGCTGGTGAGTCATGACGGTGACAGATGCAGCGTGGGGCAGCGTCTCCTGGTGTGTTGTTGGCCAGCACCGCTGCTAACGTGCGTCTCCCCGTGTTTCTGTTCTCTGCGTCTCCCCGTGTCCCCGTCCACTCGTGTCTCTCTGTTTCCCTGTGTCTCTGTTTCTCCCCGTGTGTGTGTCCCCCCCCCATCTCTGTGTCCCCTCCCCCCGTGACTCTGCAGGAAGGGCTGGTTCCCCTACTCGTACACTCGCGCCATGGAGAGCTCCACGGACGACGACAAGCAGAGGTGAGGGGGGGGGCGGCTTGGAGCCTGCGGAGCGATATCCGGACGCGGCGCCGCGTGGGTCTCTGCACGACGGCCGATAGATGACGGCCGGGCGACCGTTGGACTGTTGTCAGAATCGGCCGCCAGCTCGGAGCGTCCGGATCCGAATCCGGTGACCGATTCCGCTGGGATTTCGGTGGCGAATGGGGGGGGGCCATTGGCGCGCGCGCACACACAGACACGTGCGTGCGAGGGCGTACAAACATCACCGTGTGCTTGCGACGACGCGCCCTCGTTTCTCAGTGAAACGTGGCACAGGCGCAGCCCCGCAACCGCTTGCTTGCTCGCTTGCTCGCTCGCTCGCTCGCTCGCTGGCACCATTGCTGGAGGGAGGTCACGAAGGGGGGATTTGGTCCCGTCAGACATTTTCATTTCTGCCTGTGGCTTGACCGGTTTTTACCGGTTTCTTTTTTCATCGGGTTTAGCGGTAACCGATTTGAACGAGCGTAAATTTACACGTCCGAATTCAACCGCATCTCAAGATGGCCGCGGCTGCCCTAGGGGGGAGCGAGACACAGGCAGGCGTTTGTAGATCTCCATGCTCGTCTGTGGGTCTTCATGCGAGTGTGGGGAAGAGACGCAGACAGTCGTAGGTATCTGGTCGAGACCATGGGTCTCTGGTCGAGTATATGAGAGAGGGGGCAGTCAGGTCACAAGCAGAATAGAGGAGGTGGCTCCTGAGCCTGGATTTGAACGGTGGCAGGAAGTCGACAGCACGGATGGCTGGGGTGGTCGAGGGGGGGGGGGAAGCCGAGGAGAAGGAAGTTGAGCGCGGCCTCCGTCGGGCTTCCACGAGCCGGTCTCCGTTCGGAACCGTCGCAGCTAAGCGGGGCACACCGCCTCGTGCGATGAGGGCACGCGGCGGTGCAAGGTGTGACTCACCGGGTGACCGCACTGCGGCGAGACCGGTCGGTCCGCCCCGAGTCGTGGACGGCGCCGCCTGTGCCGCTCTGCGCTGAGCGTGTTCGCGGCGCGCCCGTCAAGCCGATTGTGTAGATTCTCGGAGAGCTGGAATTTCGCCAAACTCGGCCCAAAAGTTGGCGCGAGCCTCTCCTCGAGCGAGCCACCGGCTCTCGTGCTGCTGCTGCTGTTGCTGCTCATCGCCATCACGAGCAGTGGAGACTCACGGGTCCCAGCAGTGCCCGGCCGGCTCTGCGTGTGTCCGACACGGCCGTTGTGAACATTATGAATCGGCCCCCTGAGCGAGATCCCCTTGGGCTTAGGGGAAGCGGGGGGTGGATCCTGGGTGAAGGAGGGGGGAGGGGGTCGTCTTGCTCTCCCACCCCCTGCTGACATCGCTCCCTTGCGCCCCCCCCCCCTGCACCTGCATGCTGGCCGTGCCCTCCCCTCCCCCCACAATAACCCCCTCGTGACCCCCCCCCCCGTATCCCCCCGCATGCCTCCTGTGCCCCCCCAACATCCCTCGCACGTTCCCACCCCGCGTGCCGCCCGCCCCCCCACGTCCCCCCGCATGCTCCCCGCCCGTGCCCCTTGCATGCCCCCCCCCCCCCCCGCCGCCTCCCCCAACACCCCCCGTGCCCCCCAGCTCTCGCCTGGTGCGCAGCGTGAGCATGGGGAATCTGCTGGAGAAGGAGGGGGGTGGGGCGGGCATCGTGCTGCCTCCCCCCGACTACGACTCGGTGTACTCGCACCCGGACGGGAGGGCCGCCCTCCCTCCGCCCCCCATGCACATCTCCCAGCCCCCGACTCCCGACTACGGGCAGGTGGGAGTTGCGTTCGCGTGCGTGTGTGCGTGTGTCCGTACGTGCGTGTGTGCGTGTGTGGGGAGCGGTAGTGCAGCGGTTAGCGCGCTGCGCTATGAACCCGGCGACCCGGGTTCGATTCCCGCTCACGGCCGACACCGCCAGTGACGATTATCTGAACCGGTCCTGGGCCTCCCCTAGGTCGACTCAGCCTGAAATGAGTACCCGGTGCGGTGTGTAAACATCGCCACTGGGGAGACAAAGGCGGTCGGGCGTGGCGCTGGCCACCCACCCCCTCGTGTACCGTTCCGGCCTTCATAGGTGCTCGCTAACAGCACTTGCCCCCACAGTCTGCTAAGGCTATACGGGGGATCTTTGTCTTTATCTTTGTGTGTGTGTGTATGGCGTTCCTCGCTAACGGCGCTTGTCGAGGTTTGCGCGCTGCACCGGCGACCCGAGTTCGATGCCCGCTCACAGCCAACACCCAGTGATGACTATCGCACCGGTCCCCGGCCTCCCCTTGGTTAACTCGGCCTCAAATGAGTACCTGATGCGGTGTGTGAACATCGCCACTGGGGAGACAAAGGCCACCTACCACCTCGTGTGCCGTGCCCGCCGTCATAGGTGCTCGCTAACAGCACTTGCCCCAAAAGTCTGTTAGGGCTTTATCGGTTATCGTGCTGTGCTATGGATCAAGGCGACCTGAGTTCGATTCCCGCTCATGGTCGCCGGTGATTATCTTGAACCAGTACTGGGCCTCTCCGAGGTCGACTTGAGATGCTGGTGCGGTGTGTTGAGATCACCACCGGGGAGACAAAGGCGGCCGGGCGTGGTGCTGGCCACCCACCCCTTCGTGTGCCGTGCCGGCCTTCATAGGTGCTCGTTAACAGCACTTTCCCCAACAGCCTGTTAAGGCTATACGGGGCATCTTTGTCTTTGTGCCACTAAGTTGAGACCCATCTACACTCTCCAGTCGAGAACCCAGGTTAGTCGTAGGGTGACTGAAATCTTGGTTTGAACGCAGGATCTGAGCCGTGCCGGTGTCGTCGTTCCTATGGCCACTGTGCGCCCCCTGAGTCACCCGGCCACTATCTTATTGGTTGAGTGGGTGGGTGAATGCATTTTGAGTGAGCGATCGAGTGCATGAGAAGGGTCATTTAATTAATTGAGTGGTTTAGTAACTTGAGCGCATGGGTGAGCGAGCGAGTGAGTGGTTAAACGATTTGGTGAGTGGGTGTGCAAGCCATCGGGTAGATGGTAAGTTTAAGTTAGTGTTTAAATGAACGCACGAGCGGGTGAGTGAATGAGCAGGTAGTGGAGTAGCGGTTTAGTAAGCGAGTAGGTGCGGCATGAATGGGAGAGTGGGGTGGTCTAAATCGGCGGGCCAGTGAGTTACTCGGTGAATGAGCGAGTGAATTGTTGAGTTGGTGGGCAAGCGAGTGAGTGATAAGCGAGCGGGCGGGCGGGCGAGCAAGCGAGCTGGGTGTGTCTGGAGCCCGGGGCGACCTTGATCTGGTTATTTCTGCCGAAAATTGAAGGTAGCCGCCCGTGCTTTGTTCCGTTTGTGTTTTGTCGATTGTTTACGTCTCCGTGTTGTGACTGCTTCCTGCTTGTGCTGCCTCCCCGTCCCCGCTTCCCCTCCACGCCCTCGCTGGGAATCGTGTGGACGCACGCACGCACTGCGCCATACATACACGCTAACCCCATGATGCACACACACGCACTGCACCATACATACACACTAATCCCACGATACACACACACACACTGCGCCATTCATACACACTAACCCCACGACGCACACACACGCTGCACCATACATACACACTAACCCCACGACGCACACACACGCCGCACCATACATACACACTAACCCCACGACGCACACACACGCCGCACCATACATACACACTAACCCCACGATACACACGCTGCACCATACATACACACTAACCCCACGACGCACACACACGCTGCACCATACATACACACTAACCCCACGACGCACACACACGCTGCACCATACATACACACTAACCCCACGACGCACACACACGCTGCACCATACATACACACTAACCCCACGACGCACACACACGCTGCACCATACATACACACTAACCCCACGACGCACACACACGCCGCACCATACATACACACTAACCCCACGACGCACACACACGCTGCACCATACATACACACTAACCCCACGACGCACACACACGCTGCACCATACATACACACTAACCCCACGATACACACACACGCCGCACCATACATACACACTAACCCCACGACGCACACACACGCTGCACCATACATACACACTAACCCCACGACGCACACACACGCCGCACCATACATACACACTAACCCCACGACGCACACACACGCTGCACCATACATACACACTAACCCCACGACGCACACACACGCTGCACCATACATACACACTAACCCCACGACGCACACACACGCCGCACCATACATACACACTAACCCCACGACGCACACACACGCTGCACCATACATACACACTAACCCCACGATACACACGCTGCACCATACATACACACTAACCCCACGACGCACACACACGCTGCACCATACATACACACTAACCCCACGATGCACACACACACGCTGCGCCATACATACACGCTAACCTCACTTTCCACACACACACTTGCATGCACACCCATTCTCGTACACGTCCGTACGCACACATCCCCATGCACACGCGTGTACGCGTGTACACGTGTACACGTGTGCCCGTACGCGTGTACACGTGTGCCCGTACGCGTGTGCCCGTACGCGTGTGCCCGTACGCGTGTGCCCGTACGCGTGTACACGTGTGCCCGTACGCGTGTGCCCGTACGCGTGTACACGTGTGCCCGTACACGTGTGCCCGTACGCGTGTGCCCGTACGCGTGTGCCCGTACGCGTGTGCCCGTACGCGTGTTCGCGTGTGCCCGTACGCGTGTGCCCGTACGCGTGTGCCCGTACGCGTGTACACGTGTGCCCGTACGGGTGTGCCCGTACGGGTGTGCCCGTACGGGTGTGCCCGTACGGGTGTGCCCGTACGGGTATGCCCGTACGGGTGTGCCCGTACGGGTGTGCCCGTACGGGTGTGCCCGTACGGGTGTGCCCGTACGCGTGTGCCCGTACGCGTGTGCCCGTACGCGTGTGCCCGTACGCGTGTGCCCGTACGCGTGTGCCCGTACGCGTGTGCCCGTGTGCCCGTACGCGTGTGCCCGTGTGCCCGTACGCGTGTGCCCGTGTGCCCGTACGCGTGTGCCCGTACGCGTGTACACGTGTGCCCGTACGGGTGTGCCCGTACGCGTGTACGCGTGTGCCCGTACGCGTGTACACGTGTGCCCGTACGCGTGTGCCCGTACGCGTGTACACGTGTGCCCGTACGGGTGTGCCCGTACGCGTGTGCCCGTACGCGTGTACGCGTGTGCCCGTACGCGTGTGCCCGTACGCGTGTGCCCGTACGCGTGTGCCCGTGTGCCCGTACGCGTGTGCCCGTACGCGTGTGCCCGTACGCGTGTGCCCGTACGCGTGTGCCCGTACGCGTGTGCCCGTACGCGTGTGCCCGTACGCGTGTGCCCGTACGCGTGTGCCCGTACGCGTGTGCCCGTACGCGTGTGCCCGTACGCGTGTACACGTGTGCCCGTACGGGTGTGCCCGTACGGGTGTGCCCGTACGGGTGTGCCCGTACGGGTGTGCCCGTACGGGTGTGCCCGTACGGGTGTGCCCGTACGGGTGTGCCCGTACGGGTGTGCCCGTACGGGTGTGCCCGTACGCGTGTGCCCGTACGCGTGTGCCCGTACGCGTGTACACGTGTGCCCGTACGGGTGTGCCCGTACGCGTGTGCCCGTGTGCCCGTACGCGTGTGCCCGTACGCGTGTGCCCGTACGCGTGTGCCCGTACGCGTGTGCCCGTACGCGTGTGCCCGTACGCGTGTACGCGTGTACACGTGTGCCCGTACGCGTGTGCCCGTACGCGTGTGCCCGTACGCGTGTACGCGTGTGCCCGTACGCGTGTACGCGTGTACACGTGTGCCCGTACGCGTGTGCCCGTACGCGTGTACGCGTGTGCCCGTACGCCCGTACGCGTGTGCCCGTACGCGTGTGCCCGTACGCGTGTGCCCGTACGCGTTTACGCGTGTACGCGTGTGCCCGTACGCGTGTACACGTGTGCCCGTACGCACGCGTGAACCCCTCCGGTGTGGGCAGCCGATGTCGTTCATCTCGTTCACCTCGGCGCTGGTTTGTGCCCCGGCGTTCTGGTGGCTGCGGGAGGATTCCAGCACTTAGCGTCACCGCCGCGCTCGCTCGCGGCTCCCAGTAAACGCTCGCCATGCACAGCCACATGTCCAGCCTGCACACAGCCACACACACAGCCACACGCACAGCCACACGCACAGCCACACGCACAGCCACGCGCACAGCCGCACACAGTCACACACACAGCCACACACAGCCACACACAGCCACACACAGCCACACACAGCCACACGCACAGCCGCACACAGCTCGGCCGCAGCCGTGCGCCGCCACACGCAGCCCGGGCGCAACCACATGCACAGCCTGCAGACAGCCACATACAGTCACGCACAGCCACACGCACAGCCACACGCACAGCCACACACACAGCCACACACAGCCATACGCACAGCCACACACAGCCCGCATGTGGCACCCCACGTGCCCGCCGTGCCTCTTGCTGCTGCTACTGCTGCAGCTGCACACTCGCCACTGCTGTCGTCTTCTGCGGGTGCTTTGGCAAAAACAATGCATGATTGGAACTCTTACTTCTCGCGTGCAGTGTCCCGTGTGCAGTGTCCCTTGTGCAGTGTCCCATGTGTATGTGCAGTGTCCCTTGTGCAGTGTCCCGCTTGCAGTGTCCCGCTTGCAGTGTCCCGCTTGCAGTGTCCTGTGTGCGTTTGCAGTGTCTTGTGTCCCATGTGCAGTGTCCCGTCTGCAGTTTCCCATGTCCTATGTCTCGCTTGCAGTGTCCCGTGTGAACCATTTGCTCACGAAGACGCGGTGGTTATTGACGATGCCTGCCATGTGTTGCACGATCCTGGACTGGATGTACACCAGCATGCGTGTGTGTGTGTGCGTGCGTGCGTGCGCGTCTTTGTTCGTGCATGCATGTCTTTGTGCGTGCGTGCATGCGCGTCTTTGTGCGTGCGTGCGTTTCATAGGTGTCCACTCGCCGCACTTGCCCTCAAACAGCCTAGGCTGTACGGGGGATCTTTGCGTGTTGTGTGGCGTGCCCTCCGGAGTGCCGTGCTGCGCCGGAGGCTGGGGTGGTGAGATCACGGTCCAGTTCCGTCCTGAATCGTGTTTCACCGATACCGAATCGGAGTACCCTGCTTACTGTAATGCCTCGTTATCGTAAGCAGTGTGGTGTAGACTGGGTACGGCCAGTGGCGTCGTAACGACATCATCGGCTGTCGCAATCGGTCAGCTTGGGACCCCAATATTTGATTTGTCTCGCAAGGTCGCACCTCGGCTATTACATATTGCCGCTGTTCTTGCCTGATCACATCGTTACGAAGTGTGTTGTTCTTTCACAATGTTGTTGGAAACATACCCCATGGTGGTTGCCAAGGGGGGCCCCCCAACTCGTAGCTTTGGCCACCGGGGCGGGTGGGGGGCGGAGGGGGGGGGGGGGGCAAGGAACCTCCTGCCCCCACGCTAGTTACTGCAACTGTTTAGAGCCAGGGCTATGATTGCAGCTCGGGGTAGGCTTGGGGAACTTTAGAGGCAGAGTTAGGGGCGGTTATGGTCAGGGTTCTAGTGAGGGAGTGAAGGCTTTGAGCGATGATCAGAGCCAGAGCTCCGGTTAGGTTCTGCGGTTATGGTTCGAGTTGGGGTTCGGCTGAGAGCTAAGGGTTATGGGTTGGGGTTTATGGGTAGAGTTTGGGTTCCGGTGATTTTAAAACTGCGGGTTATATAACTGTGAAACGTAGGCCTTGGGTTAACACTGAGGCTAATGCTCATGTGACAGTCGGAGCCAATGTTACGGACGAACTTTTAAAGTTGGGGTCATAACTTAAGGTCAGGGATAGCGGTTCTTTCGGACAAATAATTAGCTCCGTTGAACGGTGGCCGTTCTGCGGATAGTCCGGATCACCCCTCCACGGTAATGTGGAATTTCCACCGCCAAGCCTGTGGCCGGCAATGGAGAGCAGCGGAAAGCTACCTTTGGCGGGGGAACGGCCTCGCGCGGACGCTGTGCCGACTGCGACCCGTCGTGCAATGGTGAGGGGAAGGGGGTGGGGGGTAGGGTGGTGGAGACTCCATAGCCACGTGCCACTTGTCCCACGGCGCATCCTTTGCCGTCATGTGCAATGTCTACGACCTTCGACCCCCCCCCCCCCACCACCGCTCCATTTAACACGGAGATGCGGATCTGGTCTGCGTTGGTTGTTGGTGGCGGCCCCGCGTGTTTACGGGGTCGCCTTGAGCCACACTGGGGGGTTGGTTGGGTTTGGGGTTGGTGGGGTTGGTGGGGTTGGTGGGGTTGGGGCACGTAGACCGGTTCGTGCCAGGCCCGCTCCGTCACACGGAAGGTGACAATGAAGCTTGCACACTCGAGGTAATAACAAAAAAGAGCTCTGACCGCACGTGCAATTTCCCCACACAGACCGGCGCACGATCCCTAGGAATGGACCGGCCCACCGGGCATTTGCCCTGCGAGCTGTCCGTGCCCTATGGCCAGTCCGGGCCTGGCCGTGCGCATAGCCCCTAACCTCGTTCACCAAGCAAAGACCCCAGCGCCAGCCGTACCGCGCACCCCCTATGGCCCTGACAACAGTCGACGAACCCTCAACTTAACAAGGAACATGACGCATAACTAAGCTGAGGCATAAAAAAATAACAATCGGTTTTATCCTTTCTGGCAATAAAGCGGTTGTGTTACAATGTTCAAGCACCAAATAGATACATTGTGCAAGGAATCAAGTCTGCGTTAAACCACGCCACGGTACTTGTGGTAGACATGCAAACCAACGTGCTCTGACAGTAAGAGATGGCTTTGTCTTTGCCACTGTTGGCCTACACCTCAGTCTGCAGCCTTCTTCGTTGTGGCCCAGTGTCGCCAGTGTCGGACCAGAGGACGCCAAAAAGCGAAACGGCGCAAAGGCGAGCGGCACAGATTCCTCGCCATCGGAATCCGTTTGGTGTTTGATCACCTTAACGCAACCGTTGTTATTGCCGCCAGGAAGGGTTAAAAACGTATTCTTAACTTTTCCATACTTTTGATGCTGGCAAAAATGGTCCCGTGACGAGGCCGGGAGAAACCTGCTTGCTGTACTGTCTCCTACTGGCAGCCCGGCGGTACCGTACGGGAGTGTTGGCCGCTCGTGTTGCCGTGTGTAGCTTTGCGGCTTTCGTCTAATAATAACAATCATAATGACGTAGCGATTTTTTTTAATACGTAGTCGTTTTCTCACGAGTTCATAATAGGGTTAATGTCCAAAAGTCTAAATTGTCTCCCGGCTTGAACGACGAGCATCCGGGGACGGACACTCGTCTCCATTTGGGACCCCCCCCCCCCCCCATTTGGGACTCTCCCCCCCTCACACTCCTCTGACGGGGGGGGGGGGGCAATCATGCCATAGGCCAACAACCTTGTCACTGTGTCGCACTGTTGTTGTTGTGGTTGTTGTGGTTGTTTTGGTTGTTTTGGTTGTTTTGGTTGTTGTGGTTGTTGTGGTTGTTTTGGTTGTTGTGGTTGTTTTGGTTGTTGTGGTTGTTGGAGTTGCGGTGCTTTGCGGTGTGTGTTCGCGTGTGCCTGACACCACTACCCTCGTATTGTAGCGGTTGGCGCGCTGCGCTACGAACCTGGCTACCCAAGTTCGATTCCGACTCAGGCATGGTTATCTCGACCGGTCCTCGGCCTCCCCTAAGTCGACTCGGCCTCAAAAAGTAGTGCCTGGTGCGGTGTATAAACATCGCCACTGGGGAGACAAAGGCGGTCGGGCGTGGTGCTGGCCACCCGCTCCCTCGTGTGCCGTGCCGGCCTTCATAGGTGCTCGCTAACAGCACTTGCCCCAACAGTCTGTTAAAGGCTACACGGGGGATCTTTGTCTTTGTGCCCGACCATCGGTTGTCTGGGTTTAACGAGCAACGTGGAACGACGCACATCGATGTTTTTCGTTTCACGTCCTCGTCGGCGACCCGTGGGAGATCATTAAGCTCCTTGCCCGTCTTACAACAAGTTCCTTACCTTACTGTCTTGTGTGCTTTCTTTTCCATCGCAGAATAACAACACAATCCGGAGCAGCAATGGCATGGCTCTCTTCCTCAGCAGGTATGGTGATCGCACGGGCGCAAACACACGTCCGCCGTGCGGTATTCGCCGACCCTGTAACCGCAATCGGCGGTAGTGTAAGGGGGGCTGCCCATTTCCTTAATCTCCCCCTCACCGCGGAGCGACGGTTCACAGCTGACCGGGAGGGCGGTGGCGCGGGCCGCGTGCGGCAAGTTAGCCGCTCGTTGCGGAGGTTTGTGGTTTCGAAATGTATGCGTACACACATGCACACGCGTGTGCACGAGTACAAGCCCGTGCGCGTGCATACGCACACAACGAGGCACACACACACACACTTGCGCCCCCGTGGGGTGCCGCTGAGTTGTGTAAAAAATACTTTTGTATAAACTGTTGAACTAAACCTTTTATTTTACCAGGTATAAAGCCACACTGAGCTGTATAGATGATTTTTCTGAAGCAGCCTGGCCACAAATGATGGCACAACCAAGTGGCTTATCACGTGGAAATGTATTGTAGCCAAATACTTTAAACGCGTGACGTTGATTCTGAATGTGGAGGGAAAAACCGGGGTACCCGGAGAAAAATCCACGTGACCACACGGGGACAGACGACATGCAAATTCCAAATATACAGCGGGCATCATGGTCGGGATCAAACCCACGAACTCTTGTGTACCAGGCGAGGCAGTTAACATCTCGCCTGCGTGCGAGAGACCAGAGATAATGAATGAAGACGTCTTTGTCCGCTTATCTATTTTGTAGCATCACCACGTGTCTCCCGTCCCCTCCCTCCCTCCTTATCCCTCCCCCAGCCCCCTTGCCGATGTCGATTTACCCACAGCCAGGTTTTGATAAGAGTTCCGCAGGCGTGTGAGGGTAGGTTCCACCGGCTCGCTGAGCACATGCCGGCCGGACCGGGCCACGTGGCCGCGGTTGGAGGCTAGGGGGGGGGGGCGACGGACAGGTCCACCCCGATTAACATCCACGCTTCGGCAGGGTCCACCGCGTCGCGGAAACCGTGCGGGCACCGGTCAGAGGGCCCGGGGTCTGGGTTTGAAGCCCTGTACCCCCCCCCAACCACCACCACCACCACCACTCCCTCTCCCGGGGGAACCCACCCACTGGGAGGTTGTTAGCCAGAGTGTTGGCGAATTTGGTGACGGGACTGCGCCATGCCAAAAAATAAGTAAGAGTCAAATTAAATGTTCGTTTTTTTTTCACCTAAATTTTCCTTTGGCCCCCTTATGAAAGTGGTCTTAGCGGGATGGTGGTCACGTGGCAAAGGGTCGTGGATGGGACGGAGCAACGTTTGGTGTCCCGTGTAGGAGACCGGTAAATGTTGGAACGACATTCGGCCATATTTGGGCCAGCGGTTCCAACGACCATGTCAACGTTGGGCCAACGTTGGCATGTTTATCTGGAGATCCATCGGGGAAGAAGCCAGGAGTTGTTTTGCACCATCGTTATGATCATAATTATTATCATTGACATCGCGGTCATCCTTGTGGTCATCGTGCGGTCGTGGCATGAGGGAGGAGGGGGGGGGGGCATCTGTGGTCTCGAGTGAGAGAGCCATTGGGTGGTCACCATCGTCATGAGATTCACCGTCGCGTCGTCATCTCCGTTTCCATTGCCGTCATTATCGCCACAGTTGCCAATCGGCGTCAAGCTCATCCATCGTGATCATCGCTGTCGGCGTCATTATCGCGATTCTAGTCGTCACCTTCGATGAGCACGGTTGGCTACTTGTGGTGCCAAAGAAGTTCAACATGCGTACATAAATTATCACCGCAATCGTCGTCGTCGTCGTCATCTGAAATCGCTCCCCGCTGGGGTTGGTAGAGGGAGGGGATGGGGGGGGGATGATGGGGGGAGGCTTTGTGTAGGTAACCCCCTCTTTGCCACGTGAGCCGACTCCGCTAGCACGACCGGAGCCAGTCGCACCCAGCGATGAGGTACACATTACGACCCGAAAACCAAACATCGGTAAAAGTGATGCCCGTGGCGATGCTGTGATCCACGTGGTGACGGTGGTGGTGGTAGTGGTGGGTGTGTGGGTCTTCGGGTTTCCACGGCGACTATCTTCGCACTAACTGGGCCAAACCACAGGACACGGAGTACTCGCACAACCACACTGCACCGCGCACTGCAAGTTGAGGCCTCGGAACCACCGTGCTGCATTTGCATCCCGAAGAGTGTTTTCCCTGGTGCTGCTGCTGCTGACGATAGTGATGCTCTGGCGAAAAGTGTCAGGATGTGGATCACGTGGCAGCAAGGGCGGCGGAGGGCAGCTCCGGTCTGTCCTGGAATGTTGCGGCGTTTGATCATGTGACTGCGAGCTGCCAATCAGGAGTATGCCGAGGTGAATGCAAATGCAGCCTGGATTTCAAATCTCTGGTGTCGTCAAAAAAGCAAAAGAAAACAGCTTCCAGCACCCAAAGTGATTCTTTGGAGCCCATATTTTTCAATTGTAGGGTGCAGCAGAGGAAACAGGATTCTGGCTGCAAACGTAGCCCAGTGTGCCGGGGTCCGTAAGGACTCATGCGGCTTTGCTTCCAGAAGGATGTTTCCCTGCAGTTGCTGCTGCTTTTGTGGAGTCGGAGCTGAATTTAGCATTTTTTAATGTTCTTGTTTTCATAAAGTGAGGTTTTGAAATCCAGGCTTTGTTTTCTGATTGGCTATTCTCTTGGTCACATTATCATGCACCTACATCTCCTGATCTGATATGACCGCTTACATTATTCCTTGGGATTGAGCAAATGAGTGGCCCCTCTTGAATTAATTGGCTAAGCAGTTAATTGGCCAATTAATCAACTATTTAATCTGCTGCCTGCTCTGGCCCGTAGCCTTGTCGCTTTTTTTGTTGTTGCTACTCGGCTGCAGAACAACGCGCTTCCAGATGCAAATAGCGTGCAGCGCGGTGTTGGGAGGTGCTGGACGCGATGCACAAGATCACAGTCCCTTGCCTGTCTTCTCACCCCCCCCCCGCCTCCTAACTAATGAATGGAATGGTCCAGGAGTCTGCACACACACAACTCCCCCACCCCCCCCCTAACTAATGAATGGAATGTTCCAGTTGCCTGCATGTGTCAAGCTCTACTAACTGTTAACAATCCTGCAAGGGTCTAAGAACCGGCGATGTTTGTGTTTTTTGTTTGTGTTTATTCTGCGTTGTTATATTTGCTACTCGTTGGGCCAAATACCTAAAAGTATACATTGTCCATTTTGACCGATTTTTTTTAATTATCCAGCTCCTCACTTTTTTAAAGTTAATGTTAACTAAATAATACGGTATATATTTATCTTTTTTTTTAAAGTTGATTTTATTTATCGGGAGTCTCGAGAGGCATATGCGGGAGGGTCGTGCCGTGGAATATTTTTGGTAAATTTTATCCGCGTATCAATGTGAGCTCAAGCGAGTAGAATGGGGTGACGCCCATTGCCCACCGGTGGCTCTGAACCAGGAGTGGGGAAAATTACGCATTTCCGTGGCAGGGTCACTCCGCTAAATTGGAATGTTTCGCTTGGCTGACAATGCAGCCGTCCGCGTCATTCTATGTATCTACGTTGAACTTCTTTCGCACCGCCATACGTAGGCAACCGTGCAAATCGGAAGTGCAGAGGATGGAAATAAACTCAAAAAGCATTTCTAAAGCAATGAGTTGATGATTTAAACGTGCACAGCTCCAGTGGCTTCCTAATATCAGAAGGAAGACCGTTCCAGACGGACGCAGAAGCGCATCTGAAAGCGCTCGATGCGGTGGCCATCTTGTTCGATAGCCAGCCACACTTGTTTTTGTTGTTATTTTATGGAACGGAATGGCGCGCGCGCACGTGGCGGTGATGGCGGTGTGACGTTGGTGTGACACGCCGCCTCCTCGTGCTTTGCAGCGGAAACCCATTTGCGAGCGTCAAGCTGAAACCCACGGTCACCAACGATCGCTCGGGACCCATGGTCAAGTGAGGCCTGCGGATGATCCTGGGGCCCACGGACCTCTTCCCCAAGACCAAGACCACCTCACGGAGCTCCGCCATGGTTCCTCGCATGTCCCCCCCCCACAATTTTTTTTTTTCTCAAACCCCTCGTGGTTGGCTTTCTCTTCCTCGCCCGCTGGGCCAAGCTGGGCCCCACCGCCATTGTTGTCTGTCTGTAACGCCACTGCGCTTGTTAGATGAATAATAACTTATCATGATTTTTCGTTTATTTTTTCCCGACGTTTAAATTTACCGTCTCTCTGGATGAGGGGCACCCGCAGCAGTTCCTGGTCTCCTGCCGACTCCTACCTCCACGCTGGCGGGAGTCGAACCCGGACTTTGCGAACGGCGGAGGTCGGACGCGCACGCGTGCGCGCATTTAATTCCGTGTCGGGTTTTTGATTATTTTTTTTTTACTTTGTTAAGCTTTTTCCAGTCATCGTTTATGGAATGTGCGCGAGTTTTTCCGTTTTTTTTTTGTAATTACACTACACTTGATTGCGTTGCTATTTTTGTGGGGTGGGTGGCGGCACTGTCAACATCAACGTTCGCGCGATGTCGTCCGTGCGTGCGCGTGCAATAACTGTGTCGGCCCGGGTTCGACTCCCAGTCATGCGTGCGCAGGGATCCCCCAAATATCTCGGCATTAATTATACGTGACCGATGGGGCGGCCATCACTCGGCTTCCAGTTTGAGATGACGACGACGACGACGACGGCGACGACGGCGACGACGACGACGGCCGGGCTTGTGGCGCCGGTACCAAACCACCGCGACGTTGGCACATCGCACGTGCACCGACGCTGGCGCCAACAGGTCCTCTCTTGCTGATACTCGCTCAGGGCTGCCCCCCCCCCGTGTCTTCTAGAAGGAGGAGGGGGGTGTGGCATTAGCGTGTGGCGTCGGCTATGGCTTGGGATAGCGGTGGTGCGGTTAGACTCGGTGTTAGGGTTGTGGTTGGCGCTACTGGTGGAGCTAATGGGGGGTGGGGTGGCACGTGCCCCCCCCAATGATCGGATCGAAATCCCTAATTTCGATCGCATCATTGGGGTTTATTAGTAATGAATCGGCATTTTGCGACCCCCATTGCCACTGTGTAGCAGATTATTACGTGTCAGGGACTCTATGAGATGATAGGACAATAGTCTGAGTCAATAATTGGTAATAAGTAACGGCAAAACAGTTATAAGTGACTCTCAGAATTGTGCGCACTTGCGTATACAGCACACGCCTTCCCTGAAGACATTCACCTTCAGCGAGCGCGATGCCGATCACACAACGCGGTTCAAACTCGACCCTCGATCGATGGCTGCGCCATCGCCGAACACGCGTCAAATAAAAAGCAAGGGACCAGTCCCCAGAGGTGTGGACTCGAGTCATGTGACTTGGACTCGAGTCAGACTCGAGTCATGAATTTGATGACTTGCGACTCGACTTGGACTTGCATAACAATGACTTTGTCCCACCTATGAGATGTGGACTCGAGTCATGTGACTTGGACTCGAGTCAGACTCGAGTCATGAATTTGATGACTTGCGACTCGACTTGGACTTGCATAACAATGACTTTGTCCCACCTATGAGATGTGGACTCGAGTCATGTGACTTGGACTCGAGTCAGACTCGAGTCATGAATTTGATGACTTGCGACTCGACTTGGACTTGCATAACAATGACTTTGTCCCACCTCTGCCAGTCCCTACTCACTAACAACTCCTCTATCATTTTTCATTGCTGGAGGGGTTGCCCCCCCCCCCCCACCTGAAAATCCTGGTTCCGCCATTGGATGGCGCTTACGTTGGGGTTAAGGATGAGGTTTGGGGGAAGGGTTAGGATTTCTACTTTGGTTCTATTGGTTATTGTTAGGGGGTAAAGGTCAAGCATAGTACTGGAGTTAAGCTGCGGTAGTGAGATGTTAACTACCTTGCCTGGTATACAGGCCGTGGGTTCTACCCTGACGCCTGCTGTATATTTCGAGTTTGCATGTGTCTCTCCGTGTGGTCGCGCGAATTTTTCTCTCTGGGCTCTCCGGCTTTTCCCTCCATTTAGAATCGCCGCGCGCTTAGAGTATTTGGCTACTGCTATCAATTTCCACGTGATGATAAGCCACTTGGTTGTGCTATCATGTGTGACCAGGTCGCGTCTGAATAAGAACTCGGTAGGCGTTGCCTGGTAGGTAAAAAACTTTTTTAGAAATAGTTTTAAGCCGAGTGCCGTAGTTTGGAGTAATGGTTAGGGTATAGGATCTGGCTACGTTTTTTTGGGATTTACGTTCAGGTTGGTGTTATGCTTGTGGTCAGGGTGAGAGTTGCAGCTCCATGGTTCGGGGTAAAAGCTCCAGTTGTCTTTAGGAAACGGACCGATGTTCGGGTGCTAGAGTTCGAGATGGACCATCCGCTTCATGAATCGTCGCTACACTTGTCATCGGTGAGTTGTGTCAAAACACCCCAAGTGCGTTTCGTTTGTGTTCGCAGACTCCGATCAATTTGCACGAAAATTTTTATTTGGACGTGGGAGGGGGGGGGTTAAGCAAGAGGGGGGGGGGGGGGGCAGGCATCTGGCACGGCTGTCGCGCATGCTGCTCGGGTGGCAGGGCTGTTGCGCACGCTGAGCGACGCTTCAGAACGGACCGACGCGTCGACGGAATTGGATGATCCGAAAAACAAAACCAGGGATTGAAGTCGCGTGCGTGCGCCCGACCAAATCGGAAACCGCGGAACCAAGACACCCCGAACTGGGTTCGACACACGCGAGGTTGCATGCAGTCATTCGACTTCGTCCAGCTTGCATAGACAGACACACACACACACGTATACGCTTGCGTTCATGCGCGCGAATTTGCACAATGGCGCACGCGCGTGTGTACCCGTGCGCAAGCAGATACGCACACCAGGGGCACGCGCGCACACCCAGGGGCACGCACGCACACCCAGGGGCACGCGCGCACACCCAGGGGCACGCGCGCACACCCAGGGACACGCGCGCACACCCAGGGGCACGCGCGCACACCCAGGGGCACGCGCGCACACCCAGGGGCACGCGCGCACACCCAGGGGCACGCGCGCACCGACGGCAGCCGTGCACAGTAAAGGTGACGAATCTATTTTTGCACTAAACATAGCAGGCTCTTTCGCAGCAACTGACGGCGGCGATGATGATGATGATGATGACGATGATGATGACGATGATAACGACAGCGATGGTTACTGCTACTACTACTGTACAATTATTATTATTATTATTCACTGGCGCTCTGTGTGGGGGGGGGGGTCGCAATGGCTGTGTCTCCCAAGTCCCTCTGAGGGCATCTCGTGGTGTACAGTTACATTCAAAGGCTTCGTGGTGAATTCGTATTTATGTGTTGGCGTGCGTGCGTGCGTGCGTTCAACATGTCTTTTTTTGGTGCACGTAACGTGTACGAGTCGGGTGTGGTGGTGTTGTGGTTAGCGCGCTGCTCTGCAAACCTGGCGGCCCAAGTTCCATTCCCACTCGCGGCCAACATCGGTGACGATTATCTGACTCTGTCCCGGGCATCCCCGAGGTCGACTCGACCTTAAACGAGTGCAGAGTGCGGCGTGAGACAAAGGCGGCCGAGCGTGGTCGTGGTGGCGGCCCCACCCTCCCCCCTCGCGTGCTTACCGGCTTGTATAGGGGCTCACGAACAGCACTTGCCCCCGTCTGTGCTAAAGGCTACACGGGGGGCGGGGGATCTTTGTGTGACTATGTCCAGTTGTCAAAAGTCAAGCGGGCGTGGTGCTAACCACCCACCACCCCATCGTCACCAAATTCTGGGCTCGACTTGGTGCTCCTCTCGAAGAGCACTTGCCCCAAAAGTCTGTTAAGGCTATGTGGGGGGGGGAAATCTTTGTCTGTATGTGGCCGTGCGTGCGTGTGTGTCGTTAGTGTTATTGATTGCGAGACCGATCTCAAAAGCCCATCTCCGTGTTGTCTCTCCATGCGACGCCCATGACGATGTTTGTCTTCTTAAAAAAATCGAACGCCAGAGGCGCAGAGCGTGTGCGACGGGGGAGTTTTAGGAGCTCGAAGGTTTCCGTTTGGGCAAAAGACGGGAAATCAAGGCAGGAGAGGCCTCTCACTTTTCGCCATCCCGGTCTCGTGGTGGGAGATTCCACGTTCGTATGGCGGGGTCACAGTCTCATTCGCTTAAAAAAACCCACCGCTTGCCACCCACCCACCACCACCACCGTTGGTTTCTCAACAATTCGTGACAATTCCACATTTCCTGTGGTAGGTACCGACCGCCTTGACGTAATTTATGAAACGTTCGCACGTCACTGACCGTCATCACCGCATGGTACTCATCATATTCCTGTCCGCCGGCGGTGTCACGATTGGTGGTGGTGGTGGCTATGATGTGACCCAAGTTGGCCGGGACTTGAACCTGGCGATCATTTTAGACCATGATTTTTTTGTTATTGTTGCTACCGTTGCTGCTGCTGCTTTTGACTGATTTTAAGGGTTTATAATTTTTGTTGTCTTGCTGGCTCCCCCCCCACCACCCCACATAAACAACACACACTCTTACGTTGTATGAGCACAAATTATGACTTAAATATATTTTTGTTGATGCGTAAATTCTCGCCAGTGCGGCGTCCGTGCCTTAGTAGTCGTCGACGGGAGTTCAAACTCGCGCGAAATGCGCGTTTCTCTTCTCGTAAAAACGCACGCGGACCGTCTCACTGGGCAGCTTTAACCGGTACCCGAGGGCGGTCGAAACGTTCTGAGAGCAATAATCTAAAACCACAATTCCCCCCCGCACCCCCGGGGATTCTTCATCGCCGTGCATCGTCACAAGGGGGTCACGCATCACGACGGATTCCCCGGATTGCTAAAGACGCACTTTTACCTTCCCCGACATCTTAAAGCGGCGCTCACCGTTGCAAGGCCCACGGGCCATTTGTGGCCTTTCGTGTGGCCCCTGACATGCACCCCCCCCCCCCCCCCGTCCTCAATCCCCATCTTCGTCGTGCTGTCAAATCTCCGATTGGTTTCAAATGTGTGGCGGCTCTTGTCACGTCTGATGATGTCTTATCGGCGAAAGTGGCCTCCTCCCCCCCCCTCCCGCCGCCCCCCTCTGAAAATGAGTGAATACACCTCCTGTCGTCTTAAAGACGAGGCTAGGGGCGAGGGTGGGGGAAGGTGCGTCTTACAATCCGGTCGATGCGCTGTGTGTTGTGAGAGAGGAGACACCGGACTTGTATAAATGTGTTGACACCGGGAATGCAACGTCTTGGGGGGGGGGGGGCGGGGACGTCCTACTTTGTAAACGGAGCGGCCTTGCAACCCGCAGAGTCGCTGTGCCACTTGTCACACACACACACGTGGTGGTGGTGGTGGTGGACTTGGAGTGAATTCCACATTTCCGTGGCCAGTCCCATCTGCGATGTTTCTGAGCTGTTGAAGGCAACGCTGTTGCAGCATCTTCTTCTCGGCCAGGGGGGGGTGGGGGTCGGAGTGGGGTCGTCTCTGGAGCCGCATGCCGGGACCGCTTCATCACGTGATGTGTGCGTGTGTGTTCGCACGCATCGGCGGCTCTTGAAAACTTTGAGTTTTGTTACCGAATTTGGAACGAAAAGAAAGGCTGCTCTTGTTGGTGTTTTGGTTGCCGACCCCTGGCTCTAGACAAAGCAATTATGAAGACTGCGCTGACGACGATGATGATGATCTATGAAATGTATTTTTCTAAGGCAACTCCTTCCCTGTTGGGTCTAACTGCATGGGGGTTTGGACAAGATTAGCCAAAAAATATATATTTTGCGTTTAAGCCGCGACGCAGTAAACGTGAAACTTTGGGGCCAGAGTTGCACGTTTCACCGGGAGGCCACAACCCAGTAAAACCTGGAGCGTCGGGCCAATGTTTTCAACCTCCTGTCAACGTTGGCCCAACGTTGCACGTTTTACCGTGGGGAGTGTTGTAATGCAGCAAAAGAGGCTCGTTGTACATATTTTTTGTTATTTCACGGACGTCGAAGTCCGTCGTTGTCGTATCCGTGTCCATGAAACATCCCCCACCGCCTGCCTCCCCAACAATGGAATGTCCGTCTCGAGGGGGGAGAGGTGTCACGACGCGTCACCGCGTTGGCCACGTGCGCTAAACCAACGTTGGTTCGGCTCCTCCACGATCGATCACGTGGGTTTCTTTTTTTTTTGCCGTCCGCCTGTCACCTCGCCGACACCGTGATGGTGTGAACACTGCGATTTGGGGGGGCGGATGGTGGTGGTGGTGTAGCGGTTAGCGCTACGCTGCGCTACGAACCCGGCGACCCGGGTTCGATTCCCACTCACGGCCAACACCCAGCCACGATTGTCTGCACCGGTCCTGGGCCTCCCCTAGGTCGACTCAGGCGCAAATGAGTACCCGGTGCAATGTGTAAAACGTCGCCACTGGGGAGACAAAGGCGGCCGGGCGTGGTGCTGGCCACCCACCCCCCTCGTGTGCCGTGCCGGCCTTCATAGGTGCTGCTCGCAAACAGCACTTGCCCCAAGTCTGTTAAGGCTACACGGGGGATCTTTTTCTTTGGGGGTTTTTTTTGGTGGTGTTGTTGTTGTTGATGATGGGGTTGGCGTACGCCGACCCAGTCTTCCAATAAAACCCGACTTCTCACGAGACCGGCCGCCTCGCTCTGTGACCTCATTGTTGTTTTTTTCGATTTAAAGCTTTCGTGACTGCAGGGATTCATCTTCTTGGTTCTTTCGGTAAAGTCACGTAGAAGGAAAATAATAAAAATAAAACATAATAAAATAATTCTCACGACGTTTCGGCCACAACGCAAGCAGCCGTCTTCAGGTGGAGAACATTCAGACTCTGCCTTCTCGACAGACCTGTTCTCCACCTGAAGACGGCTGCTTGCGTTGTGGCCAAAACGTCGTGAGAATTATTTTATTATGTTTTATTACTTTATTATTTTCCTTCTACGTGACTTTACCGAAAGAACCAAGAAGACTCGTTGTTGTTTATTATCGACTGTGCAGGGTTGGAGGGGGGGGGGAGAGTCTGGGTTGAGGACTTGGGTCGGGGCTCGGGTTAGAAGACCGTGTGGTTGTGTGTGCGCGAGGTTTAGGGGGGTCAGTGTTTACTGTGGGTGTTAGGTCAGCAATTGGGCCGACAGTCTGTTAAGACCATACGGGGTTCTTTGTCTTCAGTTGTGTGTGTTTGGTAAATGATTCGGCCTCATGGCTTACCTGGTGCGGTGTATAAACATCGCCACTAGGGAGACAAAGGCGGCCGGGCGTGCTACAGTACTGGTCACCCCCCCCCCTCCCCCACCTCGTGTGCCGTCCCTGCCTTCATAGAAGTGCTCGTAAACAGCACTTGCCCCAAGTCTGTTGAGGCTACACGGGGGATCTTTGTAAAAAAATGTGCACGAATATGTGAATGTATAAAACGTATGTGCCTGCGTGTCTACACATGTTTGTGCTGACCATGGGCCTCCCCTAGATCGACTCGGCCTTCAAATGAGTACAGTACTCGGTGTGGTGGGTCAACATCTGTACGAGTACACGAACCCACTTGCTCTGTACAAACAACAACTTCATTGCACGCCATCGCCACTCCTGAGCGTTAGAACAAATTCCTTGGCGGCACTGCGTCGTTTGGTAGTCTTGGCACATTCGTCAAGACTGGGTTGCCTTATTCGGAATGGTATATAATAGGCAACGTTTCGGGCAACGGCCCTTCATAGCAATGAAGGGCCGGTGCCGGAATCGTCGCCGGTTACATACTTTTTATTTTAAGTCGATGTTGTTGATGAATGCGATTTTATAAATATCTATTGTTTAAAATCAGTACTCCCATCCCTTTGTGATCCACCAATCCCATCCTCACCCCGTAGTCACTTTGTCCAGAGTGCGTTTTTCGCCAGGGATTGCCGAATTGTGTTCACGTGACGACTCTACGTGCAACCAGCCGTCGGGTGTTGCAATACATCACCCGACGCTAATTGGGGTTCGGCGTTTTTTGCATTTAAATCCCAATGGAATTCCTCGACCACCAGCCTGGTGTGTGTGTGTGTGCATGACCTGATGCTAATTTGAATTTCGGTGTAAAAACGCTGAACCACAACGGAATTCTTCCGCTGCCGTCCAGGTTTGCGTGACCTCGCGCTATTTCGGAGTTGTGTTTTTACACTTCCATCCAAATGGAATTCCTCAGCCACGACTATCAGCCGCTGGATAACGGCCGTTCCCAACCAGCCAATAAGTATAACCCGTAAAAACAAAGGTTTTCACTATAAATCCTTTATATGCGTGGCGGCTAGAGTCCTCTCGTCCTCTGGCTTGAGATGGCTGCCACCTATGGGTCAGATGATTGCATTGCACCATTACGCAATTGGTAATTAAATATATTTGTGTCCTAAAAAGTGTAAAATTTTGGAAAAAAAATTTCACGAACATTAATTGTCACGCACAACGATAATGTGTGGAAAATGTCAGCTCGATTGGATCACGGGAAGTGGGTTAAAAAACGACCGAAAGATTTGCACGGCCGGGTACAGGTAGCCGGGTATCGGGTAGGGTACGGGTATCGGGTACCCGGTTGCGACCTCTGCCCTCTCCCTCCACACCCGTAACCGCAGGCCACTGGCGTCCCCTGGCGGCCTTTAGTGTGGCCACAAACGACGATGTTGACTCCCTCGCCAGGTATACAGGAGGGCGCGGGTTCGATCCCGACCCTTGATGGCTGCTGTATCGTTGTGGAGTTTGCGTGTCTCTCCATCTCGTCCGTGGTCGCGTGGATTTTTCTCCGGTTCCCCCCCCCCCCCACCCCCATTTACAATCAATCTCACGCCTTTAAGAGTATTTGGCTGCTATCAATGTCCACGTGATGACAAGCCACGTCATGATAAGCCACTTCGTTGAGCTGTCATTCGTGTCCAGGTCGCGTCGGGAAAAAAAAAAGAGCTGAAATAGCTCGATGGGCCTTACCTGGTCAAATGTTTTTTTTTGTAAGGTTCGCTGTTTCAACACACAAAATGTGAAAACGCAACCCATCGTCAGGCTGTCACACCCGACAATGTTTTCAAATGCGTGATGGCCCTCACAACTGATGTCTTATCCGCGAAAGTGGCCTCCACCCCCCTCTGAAGATGAGTGAAGACCCACCACTGGTGGAAACCAACGGTTCTTCACCGGTTCGCTAAGGCACCACCACCACCCCCACCACCACTCAAGACCCAGAGGTCTCCAGTGCTCCCCAGGTTACGGAGAAGATCAGCTCACGTCGAAGGTGATGGTGGTGGTGTCACTGCGGTTTCTTGGCGTGTCGAGTCACTGTGTTTTGTCGCCGCAACGTCTCCCCCCCCCCCCCCCCGTGTGATTCCAACATTTCTCCCGCACGGTATCCGTGCCGCAGCCTGGCGACTCGCGGGTCGAGAACCGGCGTTGTGAACGTTATGGAGCAGCAGCAGCAGCAGCGGCGGGCGTGTTGGGGTTGTGAGGGGGGTGAGAGGTGAGGGAGGGGGTGAGGGGGGTTGTGGGGAGGAGGAGGTGAGGGGGAGGAGGAGGTGAGGGGGAGGAGGAGGTGAGGGGGAGGAGGTGAGGGGGAGGGGGGGGGGAGGTGAGGGGGAGGGGGGGGGAGATGAGGGGGAGGGGGGGGGAGGTGAGGGGGGTTGTGGGGAGAGAGGTGGAGGGAGGTGGGGGAGGAGGTGAAGGGGAGGAGGTGAGGGGGAGAGGTGAGGGGGAGGGGGGGAGGAGGTGAGGGGGAGGGGGGGAGGAGGTGAGGAGGTGAGGGGGAGGGGGGGAGGAAGTGAGGGGGGTTGTGGGGAGAGAGGTGGAGGGAGGTGGGGGAGGAGGTAAGGGGGAGGGGGGGAGGAGGTGAGGGGGAGGAGGAGGTGAGGGGGAGGTGAAGAGGTGAGGGGGAGGGGGGGAGGAAGTGAGGGGGGTTGTGGGGAGAGAGGGGGAGGGAGGTGGGGGAGGAGGTGAAGGGGAGGGGGGGGAGGAGGTGAGGGGGAGGGGGGGAGGAGGTGAGGGGGAGGGGGGGAGGTGAGGGGGAGGGGGGGAGGTGAGGGGGGAGGGGGGGAGGAGGTGAGGGGGGTTGTGGGGAGAGAGGGGGAGGGAGGTGGGGGAGGAGGTGAAGGGGAGGGGGGGGAGGAGGTGAGGGGGAGGGGGGGAGGTGAGGGGGAGGGGGGGAGGTGAGGGGGAGGGGGGGAGGAGGTGAGGAGGTGAGGGGGAGAGGAAGTGAGGGGGGTTGTGGGGAGAGAGGGGGAGGGAGGTGGGGGAGGAGGTGAAGGGGAGGGGGGGGAGGAGGTGAGGGGGAGGGGGGGAGGTGAGGGGGGAGGGGGGGAGGTGAGGGGGGAGGGGGGGAGGAGGTGAGGAGGTGAGGGGGAGAGGAAGTGAGGGGGGTTGTGGGGAGAGAGGGGGAGGGAGGTGGGGGAGGAGGTGAAGGGGAGGGGGGGAGGAGGTGAGGGGGGTTGTGGGGAGAGAGGGGGTGGGGGGTTGTGGGGGGTTGTGGGGGGAGGAGGTGAGGGGGAGGGGAGGAGGTGAGGGGGAGGGGGGGAGGTGAGGGGGGAGGGGGAGAGGTGAGGGGGGAGGGGGAGAGGAGGTGAGGGGGGAGGAGGTGAGGGGGGGAGGAGGATTGGGGCGACTCGCAGCTCGTGTTCAGCGCGGTGAGAACTTGGCCCCCATCGGCCATGAATACTACTGATGGTGATACTGTGGCATGTCAAACACAAAACCATCCCCCTATTAAATAATCCCACCATATAAAAAAACAACGAATCTGTTGGCAGTGGTAACACGAGAACACAGACATTCAACTCGCTAACATTTGCCATTAACAATGCCGTGAAACAGACAAAACACACGATTGCGACATTTGCAGTTGCAAACATTGCTCAGGAATTGTGGGTAAACATTATAATTGTTATAGTGAGTTCAGTTAAGAAGATAGTGGACATTTTTTATGCAGTTGATAATGGGCCTCACCGAGTTGGCAAGAATATGGTTTTGTTCAGGAGTGTCGTGCCACACTGTGGCCGTGCGGCCAATGCCATTATTAGTGAGCGTTTTGGCTTCGTGGGGAAGAAAACGAACGCCGCTGCTACCACGCGCGCAACAAGGCAACACAATCAAGGCTCTGCGCGCACGGATTCAAACCTCACGATTCCATTCCCCAGAATTCCCATGGCACCAATTGCTGGGAGGATATGAAGCGTGGCTTTTTTCTTCGCACGTACACACAACACTTAACAAGCAGGGATTGGCCAAAGACGCCAATGCACGGCCCTGCTGAAAATGATTCATGAGACCGAGCGAGGCTTTCCTGGATAATGTAGGCCAGCGTTCTCCATCGCAAAGGCCTGTGGGCCACTGGTCGGCTTTAGTGCTGCCCCCGATAATACACAAATGTAAAAAACAACCCCCCCATCGTGCTGCTGTCAAACCCCAATGGTTTCAAATGCGTGGCGGCCCTCACACTCATTGTGTCTTATCAGCGATAGTGGGCCCCTCCCGACTGATATAGACCATTTCGATTCAAAATCTTGAGCCAGAAAAGCTCCAGAAGCTACTACAAGACTGTACTGTACTGCCAGGCTGGAGATCTGCTTGGGAAATTTGCCCAATTACCCTTTCCAGTGGCCAGGGAGAAGCCACCCACGCAGAGACCCAGTCGCACACTCTCCGCCACGCGGACCTCGTGCCTCGACACCCGCTTGCTGTACTGCCTCCCACAGGCCCGATGCCTCACAGGCTATGAAGGAGACCTGCTCACACACACACCACCACCACCACCCTCTGCGCCTCCCGATGACAGAAACACTAAATCAAAGCTCCCATCATTGCATGATCATCAACCCCAGCTTTGAGCCTCGGGATTAAATAAAAGTAGGCGTGCGTCTACACACTGCCGTCATGACCGATTCTGCTGATGTTTAAGAAGAGGTTGGGGAGGGGGGCATCGTATAATCCGGTAAGTCGTGCGTGTGTGCACACGTGTGTGTGTGCGCGCCTTCATAGGTGCTCGCTAACAGCACTTGCCCCAACAGTCTGTTAAGGCTATAAAGGGGACTTTTGTCTTTGTTGCACGTGAGAGAGACCAGATTTGTTATAACTTTATTATCCATAATAGAGGGGGTTTCTTTTGGGTTAGATCGCGTAAATATAAATGTGTGTTGTCAAACCCGCCGTCACCCCACGCAGCCAATTAGTAAGGTAGTGTCCCGTAAACAAAACGTGCCAATTCGTTACCAGTTCAGCACACCGCTTGTGTTGGGTTACAAACACCACGACATTTCGCCGGTAATTACAACAACCAGCCTCATCAGGCTGCAGCCAGAGTTGTGGAGAAACCCAAAAAATAAAAACCTCGATTGTGGACAATATTGGTCGCGAACGGCTACTACTACTACCACTACTACGTGTTCAACAATTTTTTAGCATCAGGGCACCAGGTTGGAGTGCTTCTCTTACTTTCTGTAGCGTCTTTATAATCCAGAAAATATGGTGACATCGATGTCATTTAGGGAACACACACACACACCACGAATAACCAACATCCACCACCCCCTATATTCCGGCATTCAAACACTTTACAAAGGTAAATACTGTAGTACAAATTGCACGCGTACAACACACCCACGCACAGACCCACCGTCCACTCTGTGACACCCCTGCAGTCAGGCGCCTGGGGCAGTGTGGGTGGCGTGTTGAGATTTGGGTGGTGTGTTGGGTGGTGGTGCGTAGTTTGGCGAGCTGGGTGGTGTGGTGTGAGTTGGGTGGTGTGTTGAGATTTGGGTGGTGTGTTGGGTGGTGGTGAGTGGTGTGGTGAGCTGGGTGGTGTGGTGTGAGTTGGGTGGTGTTGTGAGTTTAGTGGCAAGTTGGGTGACAAGGCGTCAGATGGGTGGTATGGTGGTTTGATAAGCAGCATGGTGATGTGTGTGCATGTAGGTGGTGTGGCGAGTTGAGTTTGTAAGTGGGGCGGTGCGAGTGGTGTGATGCGAGTGGTGCGGTGCGAGTGACGGACAGTTAAGAGCGAGGGTTACACTCAAAGGCTCGGGTCACAGTTAGCCTCAGATCTAGTGTTAGCGATTTAGTGTTGGGAGTTGGGGTTAGTGGGTCAGGGTTAGGGGCATAGATAGGGTTAGGGGTTTTGTGTTAGGAGCCAGGGTTAGGGTCAATGGTTTAGGGTTGGGGTGTCAATGTTCGCATCAAGACGAGGTGGGGGGGGCAACTGTACATATCATGGTTATGGGTTTATTGTTGGAATCACGGTTAGGGGCTCAGAGTTGGGAGTGGGGTCAGGGGGGCGGTCAGGGTTACACTCAGGCTGAACCCCGGGCCTCTCTCTCCGTGGGCGAGTCCGGGTGCGTCCTCAGCCGAAGACGGCACCGCAGTTTGGGCAGCGGCGCTCCCGCAGCGCCAGGCAGAGCAGGATGCCGATCGGGAAGAAGAGGATGGCGCAGCAGATGCCCAGGCAGGTGTACTCATCCTCCAGCACGCCCACCCTGCACATACACGGCACGCAGAGACGGCGATTCGCACCCTCCGCCGTGTAGCCTCCAAAGTGCTTGCCACGAATGAGCCGCAAGAGCTTTGCCGATCTCGTCAAGGAACATAAACCATCATCACGCGAACTCTGGTCATCCGAGCAGCGGCGGGGTTTTGGCTGGCCATTGAACAAAGACGGTGACCGTGTCGCGCCCTTTCAGACGCGCTTCGGAGGGCGTCTGCAACTCTCTTCCGATATTAGGAAGCCACTGGAGCTATGCACTTTTAAATAACCTAGACTGAAAACCAATTTATTTAGAACTGCTTTTTGTGTTTAGTTTGTTCTTCCCCCGCACTTCCGATTAGCGTGGTTGGCTACGTACGGCGCACAGGAAGTTCAACATACTTGCATACATGAACTGTGGAAACTGTCGCAATGTAACTGCAGCAGAATAACCGTGGCAATCAGTGTCGTAGCCATCGACCCCAAACCACTACAACCACAACAAAACCACATTAAGCGAACTACAACAAATGTAACCAATGCAAACTAAGGCGCACGGACCCCAACAACTCCACACCCAAACCACCACTGCCACCGCACATCAATCACCAGCACCACTACCACTACAAAGATCCCCCGTGTAGCCTTAACAGACTGTAGGGACAAGTGCTGTTAGCGAGCACCTATGAAGGCCGGTACGGCACACAAGGCGGGTGGCCAGCACCACGCCCAGCCGCCTTAGTCTCTCCCAGTGGCGATGTTTACACACCGCACCAGGTACTAATCTGAGGCTGAGTCAACGGTGTTGGCCATGAACGGGAATTGAACTCGTGTCGCCAGGTTCGTAGTGCAGCGCGCTAACCGCTGCACTACCGCTCCCCACAACCACCAGCGCCACTAACAACACCAGCGCCAGACGCCGATTAAGTGTGCAATACATCCACACGAAGCACGCCCAAAGAGTGCGGAACCCTCGCCGCAGTTTAGCGGAGGAATTAAGAATTGGAATTCAAACTCTCAACTGGAATTTCTCGGCGACTTGGCCTGGGATTACTCCGCTTGGCAATGATGCCACCCCCCTGCCTCCACAGCGACAACTTGGCAGGAGGCTCCTGAAAGAAGAGTCGTGAGACTCGGCGAGGCTTGCATGGGTAACAAGCGTGATGATAACAATACATAATCAAGTTTTTTGGGTTTAGATCGCGTTATTTATAAATGTGTCGTAACCCTCCACCACCCGACACGGCCAATCAGTAAAAATGTGTCACGTTGACAAAAGACAAATAGTTCACTGCTTTAGCCCACCGGTGTGTTGAAGCCACAACATTTACAATTTGAGTACGACGTTTCGCTGGTAATTGCATCCAGCATCATCGGGCAATTCGCCAGAATGGTGAGGCTCTGCTGTGTCTCCCGTTCTTATATAGAGCAGCAGCAGAGTGACGTCATCATTAACTCATTAACTCATCAGGTGCAAAGATTCAAGGGGGGAGTGATTGTAATTATATACTAGATTAGTAATCAGGCTATTGTTACATGCGAGTTGTAGATTAGTAATCATTTGGAATGTGTTTTATTGTGATTATGCTACATTAGTAATCAGTTAGTGTTTGTTTCCCTTATAAGGAATTGTAATGTATCTTATTTAATAATACACTTCCAGGCCGCACTAAGCCTGTAGCTGTCTGAGCGATTAAAGTTATTTCTGTTTCTCTCAATTTCAATCGATTCTCTAATTAGTCTTTGCCAGTAGTAACTAGTTTTACACAACACTTCAACGTTGTCAAAATCAATTGAGTGTCCCTGTTGGCATGCATGTTCTGCCACTGCCGACAGTTGTGTTTGTGATAGTTTAATATTTCTCTGGTGTTCTTTTAGTCTTACACTAACGTTACGCCCTGTCTGTCCAATATAGCATCTGCCACATAAACAATTAATCCGATATACACCTTCTGTTGATAATTTAGGTAATTCGTCTTTAGTGCATGTTACTAGTTGTTGAATTTTGTGTACTGTACCAAATCTTACTGTAATGTTTTGCTTTTGCAAAACACGGGCTAATTTGTCAGTTACTCCTGAGATAAATGGTATTTTTATTGTTTTAATAATCTGATCGCTTTCAGCAGTGTTGCTTTGCGATCGTGATTTGGCTTTTAGTGCTCTGTTAATTTGAGAATTATTGTAGCCATTCTGTCTTAGTGCTTCTTTAACATGTTTAATCTCTCTCACTAGACTTTCACCATCTGACACTAAACCCAAAAAACGTTGATTATGAATAACATTGGTCGCGAAAGCCTACGTGTTAAGATAACAATACAACTAGTATGAGCACAAAAAATCAACAGTCGTCCCTCGGTTAACAGTGACATTGGTTCATGGTTTTTCGGTTAACATTTCGCCTTCCATAGGACCCACCCATGGTTTCGATTAACGTTGAAATTTAAATTCAGCGGTACTTCGATGATGCACGCGGGCGCCAATTTCGGCCAATCCGAGTGCTCGTAAGTGGGGCTGAGCCATGCCCACGGCCAATCAGGGATGCCCGTTAATTACATGATACGTCTTCTGTTTTGGCAGTAGAAACAGCTCTCTTGCAGACTCGGTGATTTGATTTTTAACATTTTCAACTCACAAGTGAATTCGTAGTGATTGCAATGTCCCCTAAAGTGAATTCGCAAAAAGGAGAAGAGTAGGAGAGCATTTAGCCTTAAAACAAAGCGTTATTTAAAGTGTTGTTATCATGTTTTTACCTACTATAATCACCCAGGAATGTCCTTAACGCTCGTGACGTCACTCCACATCGACCATCCCCCCTCATTAATATTCATGAGCAGGTGACGTCCTCCAAATGGACACTCCCCCACCCCTCATTCATAATCATGAGCAAGTTACGTCACTCCACATCGAACAGCCCCCTCATTAATAATGATGAGGTGACGTCACTCCACATGGAGCACCCTCCCCCCTCATTAATAATTATTAGCGGGTGACGTCACTCCACATGGGGGGGGGGGGAGGCGCCTCCTCTCCCCTCTTCAGCGTCAACGTATAACCCTCACGTCACCCGATCTCCGTAACGCTGTTGAGACCTCAAAGTAAAAAGGACGTCATGATGAACAAGGGATTATAACCTTAAAATGAAATAGGTCTGTGTCACCGCGCCCTCACAAATTGCACACACGCATTGATGCAATGAATATCACGTCGTGGTCTGCTTTTCGCGTGCAAGTTTCAGATTCACCGCAATACACCCGTCCTTGGACGGGCAAAAAGGCTAGTTTATTAACATTGAGTGTTTAAATGTTACGAACTTAGTTTTAGGGTCAAAAAGGTCAACTTCTGATCGTCTTCGAATGGATTAATGGTTTTAACATGACAATCCCATATTCGTTTGACAGTTTTTTTGGTGAACAGTAGTTTTCGTGGAACGGATTAAAAACGTTAATCGAGGGAACTACTGTCATGCCATTTATCCAGGAGAACCCAAAGGCTTGGGGATATTTATTCCGTAGGGCCTGGTATTGGAATATTTGGCCAAATTTCACCGGCGAGTGCGTTTTCCCTTGTGGGCAGAAACTGGAGAACACTGATAAAACTCACGCGCACGAGAGGGTGACGCCCAAAACTCCACACGGATGGATTTGTGAATCCGTTGCATCAATAACGCCATCGCCAGGTAAAAAAAAAGTGGTTTCCAACTCGAAACAAGCATGTGGCGGTGCTTAGAACTCACAGTTGCGAGCCAGTGGTGGAAATGCCACGTTATTGCGGCAAGGGCAAGTCTATCCAATCAACAATGATCACCGTTGACTTCCCACCAATTGGCACTGCTCATTGTATCGCCCATGGGGGGAAGAGTGAAAGCCAAGCCCAGACTCGGGTTTAAACTCTCATGCCGTGCAGCATTCTAATCCGCTGTGGCTGGCGGCTCAAGTATCGGTACAGTCGCCCCTATTAATATGAGCGTGCAACACAATACTCAAGCGCTCACTAAAATAGACCCTCCAAATCGCACCATCACAGGGCGGCCAGACAACCTCACGGGGTTCACAATGGCCGCGTCTTAGCATTGTCTTCGTCAGATTACGATCCTGGGCTCGAACTTTGGTTTTAGGTGGCTTTTTCCGAAAACATGTTTTATGTTTTTTTTATTTAAAGTTTGGGATTTGGAACTAAAAGCTGCAATTCAATGTACTTCTCATAGCTGTGAATATGTTTAATACATCATCATGATCATCAGCAATGTTCTATCCGCTCCTGGATGGCGGTCTCCCCATGCCGTCACGATCTAAGTTCGAGATTATTCTCTTATTTACATCACGAGGCCTCCTTTGCCAGGACCAAAATATAATAATAGGTTTTTTTCCCCTTTTTTCAGGCAACAAAACTAAAACCTTTTTACAAGGAATCATGTTTACATTAACCACAATACCTGCGGTCAAAATGCAAACAAAAACCACTCTTATTATATTTTGATACTGGCAGTTCTAAAGAAATTAGTTTTCAATCCATGTTTAAAAGTGCATAGCTCCAGTGGCTTTCTAATATTGGAAGAGCGTTCCAGATGGCCGCAAAAGCGCATCTGAACGCGAGCGACGCGGTGACCGTCTTTGTTCGATGGCCAGCAAAAAAGCGGCCGCTGCCAGGATGTTGGCGTGATGGTTTTTAAATCCTTCATATTAAGTTCACTTGCTTGCTCGCTTACGACCGTGCAAATCTTTCGGTCGTTTTTTAACCCACTTCCCGTGATCCAATCGAGCTGACATTTTGCACACAGACTCGTTGTGCGTGACAATGTATTTTCGTGAAATTTTTTTTCCAAAATGTTACACTTTGTAGGAATTTTATTTATTTAATTGCCAATTGCTTAATGCTGGCAGGCATTCATCTGACCCATAGGTGGCAGCCATCTCAAGCCAGAGGACGAGAGGACTCTTGCCGCCACGCATATAAAGGATTTATAGTGAAAAACTTTGTTTTTACGGGTTATACTTTTTTTGCTCCTTGACAATACCAGCAAAGGTATTGTGGTTCATGTGGCAATCACACTGTGCGTGACGAGTGCGACCTTACGTGCGGGTGCAGACAGCCACCCGGAGCGTGTCTGCGCTCGTTTGGGAGGTTCACTCGCCACTCGGGGCCAAAATTAAAAGGGGCGCCGATTGCGCAAACCCCCCCCCAACCCTCCACCACCCTCACCCCCATCGTGTCTGAGCACCGGCACCGCACGCTGTGGGCTCACGTGTCGTATTTACAGCGGGCGTCCTCGTTACTCGCCATCATAGCCGTCGGTGATTGGGCAGCGCGAGTCACAGTCGGCTCATTTGGGCTTCACACTCATTCACTGCACTGTATACCTACGTGCGGTTATTTGACAAAACGTAAAGAACTTCAATATGCACGCTTGCATGTTGAACCTCTGTCGCACCACCGTACGTTGTCAACCGTGCTGATCGGAGGCGATGTTATAATAATTTACATTTGAAAGGTGCATTTCGTCCGTAGATCCCAATGCGCCACCATGTACGGAAGGCAGGAAATAAACACAACAGGAGTGAACGGACAGAACCGGCGGGTGAAGGCCAGTTTAAAGAGGCTTAATACAAGTGTGCATATTCAGTTATCGAATAACATAAAACAAAAACGTGGCCAACAATTCACAAGTTGTTATCCATCGTGGTGAATTTCGAAACAACATTTCTACAAATGGCACTAATTTGAAATAAAGCAGTGGAAAAGGGACCTGGGTCTCCTCCTCCTGCTTCCTTGTGGATCATGTTGACGCTGAGTAACAAGTCGACAGTGACTGTGGGTTGAAGTTGAGCCAGATAAGGTGGCAGCTTTCACGTGGTCCACTCTGTTCAGTGAGAAATCTATATAATAATTATTATCATACGCTTGTTCGTGCGTGTCTATCTGTCTGTGGGGATTATGTCGCCAAGCCCGATGTCAGAAATGACCTGGTCTAATAGGTGGTTACCTGGTCTGTTAGAGAGACCTGGTCTGGCAGAGGATCTGGTCTGATAGGGAGACCTGGTCGAAAAGGAAACCTGGTTTGCTGAGAACCTGGTCTAATAGGTTTGTGGGGTACACGGGGTGAGGTGTATGTGACGTGAGGGGCCCCTGGTGTGAGGGGACCCCCTGGGGTGCAGACCTCCCCCCCCCACCCCGTACCTGCACGCGGGGCAGCCCCCCACAACGAGCACGGAGGTGATGGGGGGCTGCATGAGCGAGGAGTCCGGCTGCACCATGGTGGGGTAGGCGCCCGCGTACCCCGCAGGGGCAATCACAGTGTACCCTGCAGGACACGCACACACAGGTGTACAGGTGGGAACACACACACAGGTGTACGGGTGTGAACACACACACACACACACAGGTGTACATGTGTGAGCACACACACACACACAGGTGTACGGGTGTGAACACACACACACACACAGGTGTGCAGGTGTGAGCACACACACACAGGTGTACGGGTGTGAGCACACACAGGTGTGAGCGCACACACAGGTGTACGGGTGTGAGCACACACACGCACACACAGGTGTACGTGTGAGCACACACACACACACACAGGTGTACACGTGTGAGCACACACACACACACAGGTGTACGTGTGTGAGCACACACACGCACACACAGGTGTACGTGTGAGCACACACACACACACCGTGTACGGGTGTGAGCACACACACGCACACACAGGTGTACGTGTGAGCACACACACACACACACAGGTGTACACGTGTGAGCACACACACACACACAGGTGTACGTGTGTGAGCACACACACGCACACACAGGTGTACGTGTGAGCACACACACACACACCGTGTACGGGTGTGAGCACACACACGCACACACAGGTGTACGTGTGAGCACACACACACACACAGGTGTACATGTGTGAGCACACACACACAGGTGTACATGTGTGAGCACACACACACACACAGGTGTACGTGTGAGCACACACACACACACAGGTGTACGGGTGTGAGCACACACAGGTGTGAGCACACACACAGGTGTACGGGTGTGAGCACACACACGCACACACAGGTGTACGTGTGAGCACACACACACACACAGGTGTACATGTGTGAGCACACACACACACACAGGTGTACATGTGTGAGCACACACACACACACAGGTGTACATGTGTGAGCACACACACACACACAGGTGTACATGTGTGAGCACACACACACACACAGGTGTACATGTGTGAGCACACACACACACACAGGTGTACATGTGTGAGCACACACACACACAGGTGTACATGTGTGAGCACACACGCACACACACAGGTGTACGGGTGTGAGCACACACACGCACACACAGGTGTACATGTGTGAGCGCACACACACACACACAGGTGTACATGTGTGAGCGCACACACGCACACACACAGGTGTACGGGTGTGAGCACACACACACACACAGGTGTACATGTGTGAGCACACACACACACACAGGTGTACATGTGTGAGCACACACACACACACAGGTGTACGGGTGTGAGCACACACACACACACAGGTGTACGAGTGTAAGCACGCACACACAGGTGTACAGGTGGGAACACACACACAGGTGTGAGCACACACACACACAGGTGTACAGGTGTGAGCACACACAGGTGTACAGGTGCGAGTACACACACAGGTGTACAGGTGTGAGTACACACACACACAGGTGTACAGGTGTGAGTACACACACACACAGGTGTACAGGTGTGAGTACACACACACACAGGTGTACAGGTGTGAGTACACACACACACAGGTGTACAGGTGTGAGCACACACACATGTGTACAGGTGGGAACACACACACACACAGGTGTACAGGTGTGAGTACACACACACACACAGGTGTACAGGTGTGAGCACACACGCACACACACAGGTGTACGAGTGTAAGCACGCACACACACATAGGTGTACGGGTGTGAACACACACACACAGGTGCACAGGTGGGAACACACACACACAGGTGCACAGGTGGGAACACACAGGTGTACAGGTGTGAGCACACACACACAAGTATACGCATATGAACACACCCACAGGTACACACAGATGTGAACACATACATGTAGATCTGTCCAGATGTACGAATGTGAACACATACAGGTACACACAGGTCTACACGTGTGAACACAGACAGGCCTACAGGTGTGAACACACACAGGCACGCAAAAATTGTATACATGTGTAGACTTGCTCACGAACACATATAAGTTGAGCACACAGACCCAGGTGTAGAGAAAGCTATAAACCAGGTTAACCTCCTGTTAGGGTTCGGGCCAGAGTTAAACCCAGTCTAAACCCTTACCCGGTTTCAGCTCGGGGTGGGATGGATTTATGGTCAGGACTTAATGCAGTCACGACACCAACCCGCCGTTTAGAATTTCGATGGGTTTATGTTTGGGTTAGGCCTGAACCTAGTTATCAAAACCCTGACCCGGGGTCAATCGTCAACCCCGATGTTGTTCAAACAAACCTCGCCACCTCACGTCATGTGCTTATATCATAAGCCACGAAAAGCAGCGGTCACCATCTCTCACGGAGGGAGATGCGTGCGTTACAGGTGTGCTGTGTGGCACACACAATCACAACTCCGCTTCTCACACTGTGCCCTGAGCCAGTGGTGACAATACCACGTTTCCATGACGGGGGTGAAACGAGGCATCTCATAACCACAACTCCAATGCCAGAGGGCACGGTGGTCCAGATGTCTTGTGACCGGCAATTAATTGACCTCTGAAAAATAAACCCCCCCTTTGCATATTAATTTCTGTGTTTAAATAAACCGTAACAATTATGAGGTTTGAGAGAATTAAATGTGGGTTACAAGACATCTGGACCACTAACCGCCCTGCCAAACACGTGGCTGGAATCCATTGTCAGCAGATGGCAGCACAGACAACCACATTTACTGTACTGTACTGTATTCCAACGTCCATGGCTCCCTGCCTCTACCAACCAGGGTGGTCAAATATACTAAAAACTAAACTAGTTAAATTTTGATTTAAAGCTTTCGTGACTGCAGGGATTCATCTTCTTGGTTCTTTCGGTAAAGTCACGTAGAAGGGAAGTAATAAAATAATAAAAATAATTTTATTATGTTTTATTTTTATTATTTTATTACTTCCTTTCTACGTGACTTTACCGAAAGAACCAAGAAGAACTGAACTAGTTGTTTTTTTTTACCAGGTAAGGACCACTGAGCTATACAGCTCTTTTGGAGAAGCGACCTGGCCACACGCGATGACAGCTCAACTTGGTGGCGGCTTCTCATCACGTGGACATTTACAGCAGCCAAACACTCCAAACGGACGGTTTGATTCTAAATGTGGAGGGGAAAGCTGGAAGGCTCTGAGAAAAATCCACACGACCACGGGGGCAGAAAGAGAGAGAGAAAGAGACAGACCTACAAACTCCAAATATACAGCAGCAGGTGTCAGGGTCGGGATCAAACCCCACGACCTCCTGTATACCCGGCGAGGTAGTTAACATCAAGCCACCACGGCGCCCATATGGTTAAACCACCCCACCCAAACCCAGTATATAAACAAATAACGACGGACAAACGTTGGTACAACGGTTCCAACCCAATTGCAACCACGTGCCAAACCAGATTCCAACGTTGGCTGCAACGTTGCAATATTTTATCCCTGGCAACATGGCACGGAGTGCGGGACAAAGGCCCTCCATCATCCAGTAGTGGATTTGCCAACAGCACGCTCCAACACTGCTATTTTTTTAAATCCTTTATATTAAGTTCACTTGCTTGCTTGCGCGCTTACGACCGTGCAAATCTTTCGGTCGTTTTTTAACCCACTTCCCGTGATCCAATCGAGCTGACATTTTGCACACAGACTCGTTGTGAATGACAATGTATTTTTTTCCCAAAATGGTACACTTTTTAGGAATTTTATTTATTTATTTGCCAATTTCTTAACGCTGGCAGGCATTCATCTGACCCATAGGTGGCAGCCATCTCAAGCCAGAGGACGAGAGGACTCTAGCCGCCATGCATATAAAGGATTTATGGTGAAAAACTTTCTTTTTACGGGTTAATTTTTGTATATATTTTTTTTCCAGGTTCGGCCCTCCGCTGAGCCGCATGGCTCTTTATCAGAAGCGACCTGGCCACAAACGGTCAGCTCAACGAAGTTGGCTGACCGTCACGTGGCAACGTATAGCAGTGGCCACACACCCCACTCGTCTTCCCCTCTCCATCGCTCACCTGAATGGTGCTGCGGTTGATACTGATGCTGGAACTGCGGTTGATGTTGCTGCTGATGTTGGTAGGGGTGGCCTCGGGGTTGGTACTGTTGTGGTGCGGGCTGCATGGTGCCATAGCCACCACCACCACCACCACCGGGGTGGTACCCTGGCGGTGGTGGTGGTGGGGGTCCCCCCCCTTCTCCCACGGGACCAGGCGTGTAGGGAGGGGGTCTTTCATCCAGCAACGGCTTCGAGCTCTCCATTGCTCGCTCCCTCCCTGCCGCCTTCCTTCACGACGCGAGGAGCGACTCGCCAAACGACGCTGGTGGTGTGGTAAGGTTGACAACTCGTCCTTGTCTGTGTGTTTACAATGTATACCACGGCACTCGGATTAAAGTCTATGCAGTTTGATGACGATGGTGGTGGTGTTGATGGTGGTGGTGGTGACGATGGTGTAGTCGATCTTCTTGTTGATAATGAAGTTCTTGCAGTTTGTGTAGAAGTCGTCGTCGACTTTTGTTCTTCTTGTTGCCGCTGCTGCTGCTGGTTTATTGTTGACGGTGTTGATGATGTAGTTAGCAGTTGTTGTTGTTGACTTTCAGCTGTTGAGGTTTTTGTTGTTGTGTAGTCTTTGCACGTTGGTGTTGAGGCGGCCCTTGTTCTTTGTTAAACAGTTCCTCGACGTTGTAAATCGCCTCCGTGGTTCCCCACGCGCAGACGGTGGCGGTGGACACAGAGGCGCTGCTGATGATGATGCTCAACCTCGAAACTCACCCCTCGCTAACGCCACGATGGCGATGCGGCTGCTGCTGCTGTGAATCAAGTGCCTCAGAAGACGGTCTCTCTCCTCGCTTCCTTGCACAACCTTCAATCAATCCGCTTGTCCCCAGCAGCGACGACCGTCGTCGATGATGATGATGATGTTGTTGTTGTTCGTTTTGAGGCGACGCTTCTGTGCACCGGGGCGGCAACACACAGCTCGGATGAGTTGAACCAAACTCAAGACGACTTTACAAACAACGCCTGTCAGTGTAACGCGTAGTCGTGAGTAGCTGGGCTTTCGCGACCAATATTAGCCATAAGAGGTGGAGGGTAAACATCAATGTTGTTTCCTTAAACCCGCCACCACCCGACACAGACAATTCGCAGTGTTCAAGTAAACAGAACGTGCCAATTCGTTACTAGTTCAGCACACCGGCGTGTTGGAGAGTTGGGGGGGGGGGGGTTACGCTCTGGAGTAACGAATTGGCACCCGTTTTGTTGACGTGACAAACCTCGCTGATTGGCTGTGTCGGGTGGTGGCGGGTTTAGCGACACAACATTTATATTGGACGCGATTACACAGCGACGGCGTTCTCCTGCCTCCTTCAGCCTTGGGAGAGCAAAACGCCTTTAAAAAAAGACAAGTAATATTTACAAAAACTTTTTTAAAAAACACGCTTTTATTAAATGTACTAGTAATGGAAGAACTCCACGACTCCAGGAAGTGGCCAACGTCAGTTGACCGTGGACAATTAGACTCAAGCCGAAACATAACATGCAAAAAAGAATGTTTAAAAATACCAATTTTTTATGATAGAATATAGTATTGTCATCAGTATGACATAAGTATACCAAGTTTGCAGTTGAAACCACACTGGGAAGTGGGTTAAAATTGAGTTCTAATATTTGAGGATACAACAACAGACAGAGTGAGTTAAATGAAAGCGTGTAATAATAAAATATTAAAAAATATATTTTGTTAAACACGCTTTAATGAAATGTACTGTCCGAGCTGCCCCTCCCCCTGCCCCCTCCCCCCCATCGCCCCTCCCCCTCCTTCCACATCCCCCGCCCCTGGGCGTGGCTCCCCGAGGCTTGCCGTGACGTAAGGGACCACGTGGTGATTTACAGGCAACGTGAGTTGAGCGTGGACAATTAGATCCGTAAAAAAGATTGTTTAAAAATATAATTTTTTTATGATAGATTATAGTATTGTCATCAGTACGACATACCTACACCAAGTTTGCAGTCGATACCACATTGGGAAGCGTGTTAAAATTGAGTTACAAGATTTGAGGATACAACAACAACAGACAGAGTGAAATGAAAGTGTGTAATAGTAAAAGTCAAGTGTGCCACGACCAGCTTGTACCCAGCTCCAATCTCGAGCAATTAAGCAGAAGCTGAAGCCGTGATACCGGCTACAAAGACAAAGATCCCCCGTGTAGCCTTCACAGACTGGTTGGGGCAAGTGCACCTATGAAGGCCACCGCGGCACTGCGGCACACACAGAGGGAGTGGGTGGGCAGAAACCACGCCCGGCCGCCTTTGTCTCCCCCAGTGGCGATGTTTACTACACACCGATACACCGTGGTACTCATTTGAGGCTGAGTAGACCTAGGGGAGGCCCAGGACCGGTTCAAAGAATTGCTATCATCGGACTAGCCCAGCCCGATGATGTTACCATCACCAAGATTATCATCTGTAGCCCAGCCCGATGATGTTACCATCACCAAGATTATCATCTGTAGCCCAACCCGATGGTAAGTTACCATCACCAAGATTATCATCTGTAGCCCAGCCCGATGTTAAGTTACCATCACCAACACCATCATATGTAGCCCAGCCCGATGAAGTTACCATTACCAAGATTATCATCTGTAGCCCAGCCCGATAATAAGTTACCATTACCAAGATTATCATCTGTAGCCCAGCCCGATGATAAGTTACCGTTACCAAGATTATCATCTGTAGCCCAGCCCGATGAAGTTACCATTACCAAGATTATCATCTGTAGCCCAGCCCGATGATAAGTTACCGTTACCAAGATTATCATCTGTAGCCCAGCCCGATGATAAGTTACCGTTACCAAGATTATCATCTGTAGCCCAGCCCAATGTTAAGTTACCATTAACAACACTATCATCTGTAGCCCAGCCCAATGATAAGTTACCATCACCAACACTATCATCTGTAGCCCAGCCCGATGAAGTTACCATTAACAACACTATCATCTGTAGCCCAGCCCAATGATAAGTTACCATCACCAACACTATCATCTGTAGCCCAGCCCGATGAAGTTACCATTAACAACACTATCATCTGTAGCCCAGCCCAATGATAAGTTACCATCACCAACACTATCATCTGTAGCCCAGCCCGATGAAGTTACCATTACCAAAATTATCATCTGTAGCCCAGCCCGATGAAGTTACCATTACCAAGATTATCATCTGTAGCCCAGCCCGATGATAAGTTACCGTTACCAAGATTATCATCTGTAGCCCAGCCCGATGATAAGTTACCATTACCAAGATTATCATCTGTAGCCCAGCCCGATGATAAGTTACCGTTACCAAGATTATCATCTGTAGCCCAGCCCGATGATAAGTTACCATTCCCAAGATTATCATCTGTAGCCCAGCCCGATGATAAGTTACCATTACCAAGATTATCATCTGTAGCCCAGCCCGATGATAAGTTACCGTTACCAAGATTATCATCTGTAGCCCAGCCCGATGATAAGTTACCATTACCAAGATTATCATCTGTAGCCCAGCCCGATAACAAGTTACCATTACCAAGATTATCATCTGTAGCCCAGCCCGATAACAAGTTACCATCACCAAGATTATCATCTGTAGCCCAGCACGATAACAAGTTACCATTACCAAGATTATCATCTGTAGCCCAGCCCGATGATAAGTTACCATCACCAAGATTATCATCTGTAGCCCAGCCCGATGATAAGTTACCATCACCAACACTATCATCTGTAGCCCAGCCCAATGATAAGTTACCATCACCAACACTATCATCTGTAGCCCAGCCCGATGATAAGTTACCATCACCAAGATTATCATCTGTAGCCCAGCCCGATGAAGTTACCATCACCAAGATTATCATCTGTAGCCCAGCCCGATGAAGTTACCATTACCAAGATTATCATCTGTAGCCCAGCCCGATGATAAGTTACCATTAACAACACTATCATCTGTAGCCCAGCCTGATGATAAGTTACCATTAACAACACTATCATCTGTAGCCCAGCCCGATGAAGTTACCATTACCAAGATTATCATCTGCAGCCCAGCCCGATGATAAGTTACCGTTACCAAGATTATCATCTGTAGCCCAGCCCGATGGTAAGTTAACGTTACCAAGATTATCATCTGTAGCCCAGCCCGATGATAAGTTACCGTTACCAAGATTATCATCTGTAGCCCAGCCCGATGGTAAGTTAACGTTACCAAGATTATCATCTGTAGCCCAGCCCGATGATAAGTTACCGTTACCAAGATTATCATCTGTAGCCCAGCCCGATGGTAAGTTAACGTTACCAAGATTATCATCTGTAGCCCAGCCCGATGGTAAGTTACCGTTACCAAGATTATCATCTGTAGCCCAGCCCGATGATAAGTTACCGTTACCAAGATTATCATCTGTAGCCCAGCCCGATGATAAGTTACCATCACCAACACTATCATCTGTAGCCCAGCCCGATGATAAGTTACCGTTACCAAGATTATCATCTGTAGCCCAGCCCGATGGTAAGTTACCGTTACCAAGATTATCATCTGTAGCCCAGCCCGATGATAAGTTGCCATCACCAAGATTATCATCTGTAGCCCAGCCCGATGATAAGTTACCATCACCAACACTATCATCTGTAGCCCAGCCCGATGATAAGTTACCGTTACCAAGATTATCATCTGTAGCCCAGCCCGATGTTAAGTTACCATTACCAAGATTATCATCTGTAGCCCAGCCCGATATAAAGTTACCATTACCAAGATGATCATCTGTAGCCCAGCCCGATGATAGGTTACCATTACCAAGATTATCATCTGTAGTCCAGCCCGATTATGTTACCATTACCAAGATTATCATCTGTAGCCCAGCCCGATGATAGGTTACCATTACCAAGACTATCTGTAGCCCAGCCCGATGGTAAGTTATCATCACCAACACTATCATCTGTAACCCAGCCCAATGATAAGTTACCGTTACCAACACTATCATCTGTAGCCCAGAGCAACAACAACAACAACAGCAGCAGCGGCAGTAATTCTCCAGGCCTGCTGGAGATCCGTGTCGCCACAGCTACAACAGCAACAACAGCTACAACAGCAACATCTACAGCTGTCGCCTTGACAAACATCGAGCTGTGGGTGTCCCCTCCGCCCGCACCCGTCCAGGGCTGCTGTGTCCCAGCCGTAGCCCCAAGCCAGGCACACACAGACAGCCACAACGTACCTCTTAGCTAGCCCAAGTGTTGTCGTAGGCCACAGCAACAACAGCAGCAGCAGCGTGTGTGTTTCAGCTGGGCCGGCTGTATCACAGCGGTGTCGCCTCGCCCTTCCCCCAACAAGCTGTAGCCGGGACCAGGAGGAAGAGCGGCAAGCCAGCAGTGGAGAGAGATGGAGCACCACCAACAGCAGCAGCAGCAGCTCCCGTAGCTGGTAGCCGCCCCACGGCTTTGATGTCAACAATGAGCCCCCACCCCCTACTCACCCCTCCCCCCCCCTACTTACCCCCCCCCTACTCACCCCTCCCCCCCCCTACTCACCCCTCCCCCCCCTACTTACCCCTCCCCCCTACTCACCCCTTCCCTCCCCCTACTCACCCCTCCCCCCTACTCACCCCTTCCCTCCCCCTACTCACCCCCCCCCCTACTCACCCCTCCCCCCCTACTCACCCCTCCCCCCTACTCACCCCTTCCCTCCCCCTACTCACCCCTCCCCCCCTACTCACCCCTTACCCCCCCCTACTCACCCCTTCCCCCCCTACTCACCCCTCCCCCCCCCCTACTCACCCCTCCCCCCTACTCACCCCTTCCCTCCCCCTACTCACCCCTCCCCCCCCCTACTCACCCCTCCCCCCCTACTCACCCCTCCCCCCCCCTACTCACCCCTCTCCCCTACTCACCCCTCCCCCCCTACTCACCCCTCCCCCCCCTACTCACCCCTCCCCCCCCTACTCACCCCTTCCCCCCCTACTCACCCCTCCCCCCCCCTACTCACCCCTCCCCCCTACTCACCCCTTCCCTCCCCCTACTCACCCTCCCCCCTACTCACCCCTCCCCCCTACTCACCCCTCCCCCCTACTCACCCCCCCCACTCACCCCTTACCCCCTCCTCCCCCACTCACTCCTCCCCCCTACTCCCCCCATCCCCCTCCTCCCCCCCACTCACCCCTCCTCCCCCCTACTCACCCACCCCCCTCCTCCCCCCCACTCACCCTCCCCCCCGCTAACCCCAACCCCCTCCTCCCCCCCCCTCGACTCTCCCCCCCACTCACCCCTCCCCTCCATTAACCCCAACCCCCCTCCTCCCCCCCACTCACCCTCTGCCCTCCCCCCCCACTCACCCATCCGCCCTTCTCACCCCCACTCACCCCCCCACTCACCCCTCCTCCCTCACCCCTCCCACCCACTCACCCTTCCTCCCTCTACCCCTCCTTCACCCCCTCCCCCACCCACCCCATCTCCACTCACCCCTCCCCCATTCCGGGCATGACGTCACCGCAGTCACATGACGCTGGGGTCACGTGGTCCGTCGCTAATTAAACGCAGCGGCGCGCGCGCTCCGACTGTACGAGGGAGGTTGTGGATCGATTCCGTTCCCTGAGCATACCGCGAGAATCGATTCCCCCCATCCCGTTACGTTATTCAATACGTTAATCGAATGACGTCACCGCTGGACAAAATAATCGATTGATAACGCTAATCCGACCGTGGATTGATAGATCGAATCGATCGTTATTGATTAATTATCCGCACAAGAGCGGGGGTGAGGTCCGTTTACCGGAGCCGGCATCCAGCAGTTTGCAATTATCGATCCACTGATCGATAATTGCAAACCCGTCAACCCTTTACCAGTGCCCGACCTTATTACGGACCAATGCAGACCTTATTGGTCACCCCGTGCCCCTTATACATCGCAACGTTCACCCCTACAAAGTCACCATCACACGGGAGAAAGGGGCCGTCCATAATGACGTCACGCGATTTTGGACGATTTTTGACCCCCCCCTCGTCACACGGCGTCACAAAAAGTCAGACCCCCCCCCTCAAATATGACGTCACAAAGCTCTGCCCCCCCCTCCCCCCCAAAATAAAACATCTACTTAATTACGTAGAACGTTTGTCTATTGTATTGTTAAAGTTGTGCATTTTCATGTGACGTCACATTTCTCAACCCCCCCCCCCTCCCTCGTCACCACAATCGTCACAAATGTCTGACCCCCCCCACCCCCTTAGGTGCGTGACGTCATTTATGGACGGCCCCAAAAGACTGTGGGCGCCACGATGGCTAGGAGATGTTAACAACCTCGCTGGGTGGATGGGTTCGATCCCGACCCTGACGCCTGCTGCTGTGTATGTGTGGAGTTTGCGTGTCTCTCTATCATCATCACGGTGGCTAGGAGATGTTAACAACCTCGCCTGGTTTGCAGGATGTCGTGGGTTCGATCCCGACCCTGACGCCTGCTGCTGTGCATGTGTGGAGTTTGCGTGTCTCTCTATCATCATCACGGTGGCTAGGAGATGTTAACAACCTCGCCTGGTTTGCAGGATGTCGTGGGTTCGATCCCGACCCTGACGCCTGCTGCTGTGCATGTGTGGAGTTTGCGTTGTGTCTTCCTCTCTCTCCCCGTGGTCGCGTGGATTTTTTTCCGGGTTTTCCCTCCGCATTTAGAGTTTTTGGCTGCAATAAAGCCACTTGTTTGAGCTATCATTTGTGATGACAAAGCTGAGTGGGCCCTTACCTGGCCAAATTAAAATAGTTCAATTTCGATTTAAAGCTTTCGTGACTGCAGGGATTCATCTTCTTGGTTCTTTCGGTAAAGTCACGTAGAAGGGAAGTAATAAAATAATAAAAATAAAACATAATAAAATAATTCTCACGACGTTTCGGCCACAACGCAAGCAGCCGTCCTCAGGGTTTTTTTTCCCTTCTACGTGACTTTACCGAAAGAATCAAGAAGATAAAATAGTTCAGTTTTCCAGAAGCGACCTGGCCACAAATGATAGTTGGACGAAGTGGCTTATCACGGCGACATTCACAGCAGCCTAATTACTTATTAAACGCATGTTTCTAAATGTGGAGGGTAAACCCAGTAGCTGGGTGGCTCCATAACCGGGTTAATGATTACATCAACAAAAAACCTCTAGCGTCACGATGTGAACTGTGGCAGATGTTTGATTCGTGACAAACTAAAAGGAACCGCTCAAAAAAATTCGATTTAAAGCTTTCGTGACTGCAGGGATTCATCTTCTTGGTTCTTTCGGTAAAGTCACGTAGAAGGGAAATAATGAAATAATAAAAATAAAAGATAATAAAACAAAACATAATAATATAATATAATAAAATTAAATATTTATTTTATTATGTTTTATTTTATTATTTCCCTTCTACGTGACTTTACCGAAAGAACCAAGAAGATGAAACCGCTCAAAGTGACGGTGTTGTGGGGCGTGAGGGGAACGAGCGCTATCACACATACTTGCTGCACTGCAATCACACCCATGATTATTGCTGACATATAATTCATCTTCGGTTATCGATCATCAATACAGAAGAACATTAATTTTACCGGCCACGCGACTCGACGGTAGAGTGAGTAGCTCACAATCGGAGGTTTGAGTTGAGTTAAAATCCTGATTGGGGCGTGTGTGTTGACTCAACCAATCATCTTTCCATCAGGGGGGTCGACAGTTGGTTTGTCTTATGGATACACTCGACCATCTGCCATAGGAATGTGGATTTTCCTCCAATGGACCAGAGCTGTAATTAATTAATAAACACCAACTCATTTGGTAATTTGAACCAAGAACTAATTTTGACTCCTTACTTCTGAATCGGCAATGTAGCATGGTCTCTAATACACATCATCATCAGTAGCATGGTCTTCATCAACAACCATGACCAGTAGTCAATATCTTTCATCATCAAGTGTGTGTTCTTTATTATGGTATTTCACATAATAACCAAACCCCAAATCACCACGATCATTCTCATTCGCATGGTCTTCACCATTACTAAACATTCGTAATTAAACGCTGTCATCGGCAACATCACTCCTCGTTAGATTCAGAACCCGCCATTTTGCGTCTCTCGTCTGAGATGCAAGCAAAGTGAAATTTTACACAAAATTCAAACAAATTTCACTTCAGTTCACCTAATATACACGCGGGTCACAGAACCCAAAGTCCAGGTCAAAGCGACCCTGCATTACCATCCAACGTCGCCATCGCTTCCTTCTTTCTGCCAGATCCTTCCGGTGTCGTATTGTCGACGATCAACCTTCCCCCAACGGTTGACCTGAGTCTCGTCGCCACGACGGCCTGGCTTGAGGTCTTCCTCGTTGTTGTATACAGGACACGTCCCTTGAGCACCGGTCACGATCTCGACGTCGTCGTCACCGCACGCCTCAGAGTGGGCCTCTTCTTCCGCAGGCGGCACAGAAGCAGGCGATGTGCTCGTCCTGGAGGAACCGGCTATGAAGTTCTCTTTCACAGATGTCCAGTGAGGGCGGGTCAGCAAGCACCGCTCTCGCACTGCCATAATCATCGCCGCAATGTCGCTCTCGCTTCATGTCTTCGCGTTTGTAAGAGGGTTGACAGGTCCTTCAAGGAGCGCTCAAACTCAACATCGCCACCATCACATGGCTCTTCTAGGCCTTCCCCGTGGTCACCGACCCCTGGGTGCCACTCCAATGGCTTTCTCGGTCACCTGCCCTCCTCTACGCAGAACCTCCAAGTTGCTTCCCGTGTCCTCTTCCACTCTACACGTTACGCCTATAACAGCCTCCTCTTCCTGATTACATCCACAACGCCTTCCTCACCCATTCTATTCGGAACCTCCAGGCTGCGTACCCTACGCGGTGTAAGCCCAGTTGTCACACAGACACACCACACTGGTAACCCCTACTTTACCTATGGGACCATTTTGAACATCTTAACACCTATATGATTGCTGGAAAGGTTAAAGCCTATTATTTTTTTGAACCCCTACTTTGATCATTATCGATATACGCAGCATACACCCAAGTCAGTGTTTCCGCGCTAAAATGAGCTTGGACCAATCGAACGGTGGAACTATCACATTGCTATGACGGGGACCAGTCTATCCACAGGAGTGCAACTCACTGTTCAATTCCTTCCCCCCCCCAACCTCTCCACCACCAGGGTTTGTAACCTCGCTGCACGGCGCACATTTCACCATCTCCAAGAGTAAGACGATGACGACGACGATATAGATGCTGAAGATGACCAAGACAAGGCCCCCCCCCCTATCTCCTTGCCCACGCGGAGAGAGCCACCGTCACCCCTGGGCCCTACTTCCCGACGCACGAGCGCCGCTGCTGTTTGCGACGAAAATGGCCAGAAACTGGGACCTCTCTCACCGGGATTCCTCGCCCCGAGACCCCATTCACTGGAAACCCGTTTACTGGGACTCCCCTCACGGGGACGCTCGTCACGGGGTCTCCCTCTGCACCTCGCTGCTCCTCCTGCTCCTCCTGCTGGTCCTGCTGCTGCTGCTCCACGAGCTGCTCCAACCTTCGCTCCCCGTCGGCCAGACGCCCGATCACCCCGGTGAGCGCCTCGATGTAGTTCTTCGCCAGGGTCAGGGTCTCCAACTTGGACAGCTTGCGTCCGCGGCGGACGTGCGGGATGGCCTCGCGCAGGCCCTGGAAGGCGTCGTTGAGGCCGTGCATCCTCTGGCGCTCCCTCTCGTTGCTCTCCAGCCGCCTCAGCGTCCTCTCGTCTCCGGCGTCTCCTCGCGAGGCGGAGTCCCCCGAGCCTGAGCCTGACCGTGACCCCGATCGTGACCGTGACCCCACGGCCGGCGGCTCATCCCCGACCCCGTCTCTGCCACGACGCTTTGGCCGTTTCACCACCGGCTCTGTGTCCGTCGCCGCCGCCACCGCCGCCACCGTCGCCATTGCCGGTCTCCTCTTCCTCCGCCTCCTCCTCCTCTTCATCGCCGGTCTCAGGTCCTCACTGCCGTCACTTGAGCAGAGGGCCTCGAATTGGTCTGGGGGCACGGGGTCACGGCTTGGAGGCCCACGGCCCCGCGTGCTCGATCGCTGAGGCATTGGGGCGAGGGGGGGGGGTGTCACTGCTAAGCAGCGGTGCTGGTCAGGAGAACCTGCAACAACATCAAAGACCGGAGCAGATATCGGAATGACGTTTCAAAAATGGAGGTTGGCCGCGTTCGAAGAGATAGTGAGCCCGCACCTCCGAAAGCCTGGGTTCGAGTCTTCAGTAGTAGCTCGCAGCTCACTGGGCGGGGGGGGGGGCACGTTGTTTTCTGCTTGTTTAACACGTAGGAAGGCCTCACGGAGTCTTTAATTCATCGTTTACGGGGGGGGGGGGGAGGGGGCAAACAGGAGACCCCGGAGGAAAACCTCACGCTGAGAATGGGGGAGAACGTTTCACACTCCACGCAGAAAGGTGGCCCCAGTCGGGAATCGAACCTGGGAACTTCTCGCCGTGAAGCACAAGCATTACCACACCCGTGGCCACCCCTCCGCCAAATGAAACGAGGCTCCCTCAAGCGTGACGGGGTGCTCCGGCCACCGCTCTACATGGCTTCCTATTTGTACCCCCCAAGGAAGCCTCGCCGCGTCTCGCTGGCTTCTCTTCGGGGGGTGCCGCGGCACGTGGGATTCCCCTTTTTCAGGGAGCGCCAACGAGAAACCCAGGGCGACGTCCTAACACCCACAGCAAGGCCGTAATCTATATATATAAAATCGCAAATCTGTCTGTCTGTCTGTGTGTGTTTCTGTGTGTCCCTGGACCATACGCAGTTTCATTGGACGACCGGCGCGGAACACGGTGGTCGTCCCCTGGCAACGGGTAGCGACGCATTCGCTGCGGGGTGGACGCCATTTTTAATTCCCGTTAAAAATATGCGCACGCATTAACACGCGACTCTGAGGTAAATTCATCAAAGTTTCACGTCCTCTTCACTCCCCCCCCCACCACAATGTATGCAATTACTATTATAGGGTCGGTAGATAATACAATTATAGCGATTAGACATTATTATTGTAGCGCGGGGGGGGGGGGGGTAACGGCCCCTGTACCCAGCCTCAGCCGGGTGGGCAATTTAGGCGAGGCCGGAGGCTCTGCACGGTACTAGGCCTCGACACCCCACCACACTATAGGCCGTACATATTACTGCACAGCGGCCCAGGAGATCGTGGCTGGGGGGCGCAGGGGTAGCAGCCCATCTGTGTATATATGTAAGGTTATTAATAAATATATTTTTCACCCGGGCAACGCCGGGTACTTATGCTGGTGATAATATATATTGGGGGACACACCGCCCCAATATTTAAATATGCTCAAAATGTCCCCCCCAATATATTGCTATAAAATTGATTCATGTTTATGTGATTGTGATTATGGTTGCACTTTATTAATCCCTAATCTCTGCCATTACATACAATGAAACAAGAAAAGGTAAAAAAGAAAAAACAGAGCAATGTAATACAATACACTATTAGACATTATTGTAAAACATAAATAAAAGGTCCATCCCATGTGTTGGTGAATTTTTAATATTGTACGCAGGAAATTCGTTTTCAAATTTTGATTTTTTTTCTGGGGGGGGGACCCCCAGACCCCCTGAAAGATTTGGTCCCCCCCAATGTTGACTCCATGGCTACGGCCTTGAGCCACATGGAACGTTACACTTCATTGCACCCAGGAAAAGCCTCGCCGAGCCTCGTTTTCCGTGGAGGGTTTCCGGCCACTTTGAGACGTTCGATCGTCGAAGGGGTGGCAGGCGGGCGGGCGGGGGGGGAGTTTTTTTTGAGTTGCGTGACCTGATAGTCGGAAGAAAAAAATCGAAAAGCGTAGAAACGCCACCACGACGCGCAACGAGATATCGCAGAGCGCCTTACAGGTGGTTGCAACAATCCGTGAATCTCCTGCCAACCGCACATGTTGTGTTGAAAACGTCCGCAATGCAGTACAGAAAGTGGGATTCGTGACCCCCTCCCCCTCTGCAGTGGTGTTCGTGTGTACATGTGTACGTGTGCACATGTGTACGTGTGCACGTGTGTACGTGTGTACGTGTGCACATGTGTACGTGCTATGAGTGGGGAGCGGTCGGGTAGCGGTGAGCGCGCTGCGCTACGAACCTGGCGACCTGGGTTCGAACACCGGTGACGCTTATCTGAGCCGATTCGTGGGCCTCCTCTAGGTCGACTCAGCCTCAAATGAGTACCTGGTGCGGTGTGTAGTGAACATCGCCACCCCGGAGACAAAGGCGGCCGGGCGAGGTGCTGGCCACTCATCCGCTCGTGTGCAACAGTTGCCAGCCGTCATAGGTGCTCGCTAACAGCACTTTCCCCTATAGTCTGTTAAGGCTATACGGGTGATATTTATCTTTGCTTTTGAGTTTTCTCCGGGCTCTCGCGTGTCATCCCAGACGAAACACAACCCACTCGTCGTTATGTTTTTTGTTAAAGGGACTTGGACCGAACATCTCGATGGAAGAAGCGCTCTCCTTAAAACAAAACGAGTCTTGCACGAACGCATGTTGAACTTCTTTCGCACCGCACGTCGCCAAGCGTGATAAAGGGACAACAAAACTGAACACAAAAAGCGGTTCGAGAGAAGTTAGTTTTAAATCCGAGATGATTTGAAAGTGCAGCACACAGCTCCGGTGGCTTTCTGATCAACTCATCACGGCTGTGTTGGGTAAACAAGGGACACTTTAACCACGAAAGCACCACAATTACAATGCTGCATGTATCCATAAACTCAACAAAGATTGAAACAAAACAAATACACTTACCTGATTTAAAGGAAGAAAACACTTCAGACAAACTTGGCTTGATGATTCTGAAGACGACAGGTGATGGTAAAGATGATGGGCTCACCTCTTTTTTTGTTGTAAAACCCTCCTCAGCTGTGTGCGGACGTTTCTGTGCCAGGTGTTCTCCTACCTGTACAACACCTTTCCCCCCACCCTCACCACCCACACCCCCTACGCCCCCACAACTCCCCACCACCACCACCCAACCACAAACTCAAAACGCCCCCGCCACCACTCCCAACACTGCCCCCACCATCACCACTCCCATGATCACTTCCACCACCATAACCCCCACCATCACTCCCACCACCATCACTCCCACCACCATCACTCCCACCACCATCACTCCCACCACCATCACTCCCACCACCATCACTCCCACCACCATCACTCCCACCACCATCACTCCCACCACCATCACTCCCACCACCATCACCAATACCGAAATCCGCCATTCGCCACTTAGTGACGATGACGTCACAACGGCGCCTGTGCCAGGCTAGGTGCACTTTGAGGCCACGTGAAGTGTCGAAGGCTCGCTGGTGCCATGGGTTGGCTGACTGAGATGACTGGGAGATGCCCACCAGCTGTACCCCTTACTGTGCCAACTTGCTGCATCTTATCCGCCCGGCGCTCTGCTCGTTGTTGTGAGCGTCGCTTCTCTGTCCTCCGTTGTTGCTGGAGGGCGACTGCCTTCAACTGCTCAGTAACGGCACTCCCACCATCACTCCCACCACCACCCCCACCATCACTCCCACCACCCCCATCACTACTCCCACCACCACCCCCATCACTACTTCCACCACCCCCACCACCACCCCCACCACCACCCCCATCACTACTCCCACCACCACCCCCACCACCACCCCCATCACTACTCCCACCACCACCCCAACCATCACTCCCACCATCACCTCCACCACCACCATCACTCCCACCACCCCCATCACTACTCCCACCACCACCCCCACCAATACTCCCACCACCCCCACCACCACCCCCCATCACTACTCCCACCACCACCCCCACCACCACCCCCACCATCACTCCCACCACCACCCACACCACCACCTCCATTTTTACTCAAACCACCACTCCCACCATCACTCCCACCACCACCCACACCACCACCCCCATCACTACTCACACCACCACCCCCATCACTACTCACACCACCACCCCCACCATCACTCCCACCACCCCCACCACCACCCACACCACCACCCCCATCACTACTCACACCACCACCCCCATCACTACTCACACCACCCCCATCACTACTCCCACCACCACCCCCACCATCACTCCCATCACTACTCACACCACCACCCCCATCACTACTCACACCACCACCCCCATCACTACTCACACCACCACCCCCATCACTACTCCCACCACCACCCCCATCCACTGCACCCTCCTTCAACTCCAGCCCCACCATCTCAAAGATCCCCGACCCACCATCACACTGTACCATACCATCACCCATCTCTCTCCACCATCACATTATATCATCACAATCGCCCAATACGAGCACTGTCATCGTCCATCAATCACCATCACCACCCATTACAGTACTTCCCATCAATCACCAATCACCATCATCACCCAACACGATCCATCGTCTTCATCCTCACTCACCAATCACCATCATCACGCACCACATCTCTCTACCAACCCACCATCCACTGTTACCTACCGCCGTGATTACCATCACTTACCCAATAACCATCATCCCAAAATACCATCACTGTCCAACACACCCCCTCCCCCAACCTGCGGTAGTTTCCAGCACATAATCAATAGCCGACATCTGTTGGGATTTCAAGTGTGGATATCACCTGTATAAAGTAACCTAATTGCTTACATCATCACTGTGGCACCGAGGCGTCCGCTGCAAATGTCGTCATTTGTTTCCACTTTTCCTTTGTCTTGTGCCAGTAAGCTCAAGTAGTGGCCACATCTGTCCGGCACCAATCACGAATGAAGCCATCCTCTTCTTGGTTCTTTCGGTAAAGTCACGTAGAATGGAAATAATAAAATAATAAAAATAAAACATTTTAAATAATTCTCACGACGTTTCGGCCACAACGCAAGCAGCCGTCCTCAGGTGAAGCATAGGTCTGTCGAGAAGACAGACTCTGTCTTCTCGACAGACCTATTCTTCAGACCTATTCTTCACCTGAGGACGGCTGCTTGCGTTGTGGCCGAAACGTCGTGAGAATTATTTTATTGTTTATTTTTATTATTTCCATTCTACGTGACTTTACCGAAAGAACCAAAAAGATGAATCCCTGCAGTCACGAAAGCTTTAAATCGACATTTATTATTTTATTATTTCCCTTCTACGTGACTTTACCGAAAGAACCAAGAAGATGAATCCCTGCAGTCACGAAAGCTCTAAATCGAAATTTAAGCCATCCTCTGTTAGCTCTTCCTCTCTAACCGGTTGCTTCCGAATTTTTCGAACAACACACTTTACTTGTTGTTGTCTGTCCTACACATGCGTGTCCAAATAGTGCCAGTTTGATTCTCACCACTGGCCTGCATCATCGGGTCTTTAACGTGCAACCTGTTCCTCGCTTCCACGTGGGTCAATCTTTGGGCGCAGCTTAGATGCGCGGTGTCCTTCTGTAGCAATACATTTCGAATGCCAATATATTATCTCTGTCCGATTTTTTTCAATATCCAAGTCTCGCAGGCATTCAACGCTGTAACTGAACAGGCATATTTTTAAGGCTATTCTTAACATGCGTGTTGTTAAACATTGCTCTACTCCCTGCTATTACAGACCCCACTTCATATGCTTAGGTTTTTTCGGTAAAGTCACGTAGGTAAAAGATTAACATTGAAGACGGAAGCTTGTGTTGCCTCCGAAACGTCGTGATTTTTATTTTTATTTTACTTTTATTAATTTTAATCTTTTACCTACGTGACTTTACCGAAAACCCCTAAGAATATGAATACTTGCAGTCACGAAAAGCTTCAAATCTAGAATTAGACCCCACTTCGTTGCCGCTTCAGTGGTGGCTCCCATCTCTTGGTGATCCACCAACTCTGCCTCCAACAAGTCGCTGAAATAAATAAAGGCGTGGTTCACTCTCTATACAGAGAACCTCACAGCTCATCCCATACAGAACCCTAATCTGTCATACAGAAACCCCTAGCTTATCCCATATAGAACCCTAATCTCATTCCACCACAAGACATCTCATCTCATCTTTCTTCTATATATAGAAAAGGGAAATTTGTGAATATGTGTGTCTGTTCAAAATGTTTAGCATACTTCCCAACATGCAACAAACTTCAAATTTGGCACGTGGGCAGCTTCCAGACTGTACAAAATGGGCGGCGGGGGGAGGGGGGCAATAATGGATATGTTTTGCACGGCAAGTGAGCGGTGACGTCACATCTGTGATGTCACCCGCATGCGGCAGCGTCACGCAGTGTGCCCCCCCCCCACCACCCTCCGCGTAGACCGTGGATTAATCCAAGACAATAATCCAAGTGTCGGGCGAAGCCGGGCAGTAAAGCTCATCCTATGTATGACTATATTTTTTGACCAGGTAAGGCCCACTGAGCGATATTGCTCCTTTTCCAGAAGCGACTTGGCCACAAATGGCAGCTCATCGAAAAGTGGCTTGTGACGTGGAAATTTCCAGCAGCCCAATACTCGAAACGCGCGTCGATTCTAAATGTGGAGGGAGGAAAATCCACACGGCCACGGCGAGAGAGACACGCAAACTCCACATACACATTAATTCTAGATTTGAAGCTTTCGTGATGATGATTCCACATACACAGCAGCAGGCGTCAGGGATCGGGATCGTACCCACGACCTCCTGCGTACCAAGCGAGGTAGTTAACGTCTCCTAGCCGCCGTGGCGCCCCCATCGAGAGCCAAGCCAAGGCAAGGGCGGTATCAATCCACGGAGCAACGCGAAAAGAATCGATCTGTAGGCGGGTAACTCGAATTTTTATTTGCGTTATTACAAAAAAAAATCCCCAACAGCAGCAGGTGGTGGATAAGCACACGGGGTAGGGGGTGATGGGGGGGTGTTCAGAGCAACAGAGATAAAGAAAGTTTAACACGGAGTAGTACTAATAGGGGTTTTCCCCTTTTTTCTGCCAACAAAACTGACACCTTTTGCAAGGAATCATGCTTACATGAACCACAATACTTGCAGTCAAATGCAAACAAAAAACAATACTCTGATAATTTATGCACTGTCCTTGAAACTGATTGGTCCACACCAGAGACAGCTTTCTTTAGAGCCTAGTCTCATATGATGTTCGACCAGATGACGCCAAAAGGCGCACAGTTCAAGACAACGCAACTACCAGAGTAATGAGAGCCAGCTCCATCATGGGACCTCCTTTGCCGGTACCACAATATACTAATAGGGGTTTTCCCCTTTTGTCTGGCAACAATTATATTTTGGTAATGGCAAAGGAGGTCCCACGACGTAGTAGTAGTTGGACTTTCGCGACCAATATTAATAGAGGGGTGTATTTGGGGAGGGTTAGATCGCGTAAATACAAATGTGTCGTTAAACCCGCCACCACCCGACACAGCCAAATAGAGAGGTTTGTCACGCTCAACAAAACGTGTCCATTGAGTGTATCCACCACCACCAACAGTGTGACCACCACCACCAACAGAGTCTGACCACCACCAACAGAGTCTGACCACCACCACCAACAGAGTCTGACCACCACCAACAGAGTCTGACCACCACCACCAACAGAGTCTGACCACCACCACCAACAGAGTCTGACCACCACCACCACCAACAGTGTGACCACCACCACCAACAGAGTCTGACCACCACCACCAAGAGTCTGACCACCACCAACAGAGTCTGACCACCACCACTAACAGAGTCTGACCACCACCAACAGAGTCTGACCACCACCACCAACAGTGTGACCACCACCACCAACAGAGTCTGACCACCACCAACAGAGTCTGACCACCACCAACAGAGTCTGACCACCACCACCAACAGAGTCTGACCACCACCAACAGAGTCTGACCACCACCACCACCACCACCAACAGAGTCTGACCACCACCACCAACAGAGTCTGACCACCACCAACAGTGTGACCACCACCACCAACAGAGTCTGACCACCACCAACAGAGTCTGACCACCACCACAAACAGAGTCTGACCACCACCAACAGAGTCTGACCACCACCACCACCACCACCAACAGAGTCTGACCACCACCACCAACAGAGTCTGACCACCACCACCAACAGTGTGACCACCACCACCAACAGAGTCTGACCACCACCAACAAAGTCTGACCACCACCACCAACAGAGTCTGACCACCACCAACAGAGTCTGACCACCACCACCAACAGAGTCTGACCACCACCACCAACAGTGTGACCACCACCACCAACAGAGTCTGACCACCACCACCAAGAGACTGACCACCACCACCAACAGAGTCTGACCACCACCACCAACAGAGTCTGACCACCACCACCAACAGTGTGACCACCACCACCAACAGAGTCTGACCACCACCACCAACAGAGTCTGACCACCACCACCAACAGAGTCTGACCACCACCACCAACAGTGTGACCACCACCACCAACAGAGTCTGACCACCACCAACAAAGTCTGACCACCACCACCAACAGAGTCTGACCACCACCAACAGAGTCTGACCACCACCACCAACAGAGTCTGACCACCACCACCAACAGTGTGACCACCACCACCAACAGAGTCTGACCACCACCACCAAGAGTCTGACCACCACCACCAACAGAGTCTGACCACCACCACCAACAGTATGACCACCACCACCAACAGAGTCTGACCACCACCACCAACAGAGTCTGACCACCACCACCAACAGAGTCTGACCACCACCACCAACAGAGTCTGACCACCACCACCAACAGAGTCTGACCACCACCACCAACAGAGTCTGACCACCACCACCAACAGAGTCTGACCACCACCACCAACAGAGTCTGACCACCACCACCAACAGAGTCTGACCACCACCAACAGAGTCTGACCACCACCACCAACAGAGTCTGACCACCACCACCAACAGAGTCTGACCACCACCACCAACAGAGTCTGACCACCACCACCAACAGAGTGTATCCACCACCACCAACAGAGTGTATCCACCACCACCAACAGAGTCTGACCACCACCACCAACAGTGTGACCACCACCAACAGAGTCTGACCACCACCACCAACAGAGTCTGACCACCACCACCAACAGAGTGTATCCACCACCACCAACAGAGTGTATCCACCACCACCAACAGAGTCTGACCACCACCACCAACAGTGTGACCACCACCAACAGAGTCTGACCACCACCACCAACAGAGTCTGACCACCACCACCAACAGAGTGTATCCACCACCACCAACAGAGTGTATCCACCACCACCAACAGAGTCTGACCACCACCACCAACAGTGTGACCACCACCACCAACAGAGTCTGACCACCACCACCAACAGAGTCTGACCACCAACAGAGTCTGACCACCACCACCAACAGTGTGACCACCACCACCAACAGAGTCTGACCACCACCACCAACAGTGTCTGACCACCACCACCAACAGAGTCTGACCACCACCACCAACAGAGTCTGACCACCACCACCAACAGAGTCTGACCACCACCACCAACAGAGTCTGACCACCACCACCAACAGAGTCTGACCACCACCACCAACAGAGTCTGACCACCACCACCAACAGAGTCTGACCACCACCACCAACAGAGTCTGACCACCACCACCAACAGAGTCTGACCACCACCACCAACAGTGTGACCACCACCACCAACAGAGTCTGACCACCACCACCAACAGTGTCTGACCACCACCACCAACAGAGTCTGACCACCACCAACAGAGTCTGACCACCACCACCAACAGAGTCTGACCACCACCACCAACAGAGTCTGACCACCACCACCAACAGAGTCTGACCACCACCACCAACAGTGTGACCACCACCACCAACAGAGTCTGACCACCACCACCAACAGAGTCTGACCACCACCACCAACAGAGTCTGACCACCACCACCAACAGAGTCTGACCACCACCACCAACAGAGTCTGACCACCACCACCAACAGAGTCTGACCACCACCACCAACAGAGTCTGACCACCACCACCAACAGAGTCTGACCACCACCACCAACAGAGTCTGACCACCACCACCAACAGAGTCTGACCACCACCACCAACAGAGTCTGACCACCACCACCAACAGAGTCTGACCACCACCACCAACAGAGTCTGACCACCACCACCAACAGAGTCTGACCACCACCACCAACAGAGTCTGACCACCACCACCAACAGAGTCTGACCACCACCAACAGTGTGACCACCACCACCAACAGAGTCTGACCACCACCACCAACAGAGTCTGACCACCACCACCAACACAGTCTGACCACCACCACCAACAGAGTCTGACCACCACCACCAACAGTGTGACCACCACCACCAACAGAGTCTGACCACCACCACCACCACAATCGTGACTCGTGCGCTCGAACAAGCTTCCCCCGGTCTTTCACCCGCGGGTAATTGTTTTGGTTGTTGTTGTTGTTGTTGTGGAGCCCCTCGCCACCCTGTTTTCAAAGTGCTGGCTCTGCGTCTCTTTTGCTTTTTGGGCGAGGAAAACGTTATCAAAGCGTTACCAAAACGTTACAAAATCAACGTCTCTCTCAATTGTCCACAGTCGTCATCATAATCATCGTCATCGTCGTCATCATCACCACCACCACCAAACTCGCCAACACGTGAATTAAAAAAATCCACTCTTTTGTTTGTTTAGTTTTTGTTTGTTTGTTAAACGACAACAAATTGTGAGTGCCGGGAAAAGCCACGGTTTTCGCGAACGCACGAGTTCACGGCCTCTCTCGGTGTCTCTGTGTGCCTCTGTGTCCCTGTGTATCTCTTTGTGTCTCCGCTGTCAGTCAACCCATAGCACCGGGGTCTGTCCCGTGACCTCATGTCAGCGGGCGTTCGACACTTCACGTGGCCTTAAGGTGCACATAGACTGGCACAAGCGCCGTGGTGACGTCACCAGCACTTAGTGGCGAATGGCGGTTGTTGTCTCTCTGAGTCTGTGTGTCACTATGTGTGTCTCTCTCTCTCTCTCTGTCTCTCTCTGTTTCTCTGTGTCTCTCTCTCTCTCTCTGTGTCTCTCTCTGTCTCTCTGTGTGTCTCTCTCTGTCTGTGTGTGTCTCTCTCTCTGTCTGTCTCTCTCTGTGTATCTCGATGGGATTTTGTCCAGATCTTTCGAGGATTTGTGAGCTCCTCACACAATCCAGCCTGGTTAAACCCAGGATGGATCGTAGGCAGGCCAGCCTAAATGTTTCTAACCGGCGGAGATGTTCCACTAGGGGGGTCCACGTTTCGCAAGCGTAGAGAAGGGAGGGAATGACCGTGGCCGAGAAGACCTGAAGCTTCGTGCGGAGCGACAGACCAGGTAGCTTCCACACAGCGTTACGCAACCGACGAAAAGATATTGCCGCTCGACTGATTCGGAGTGAGACCTCTGCTGTTAAACCGGAGCCGGTCATGAGCACACTGCCCAGGTATGGGAAACTCTCCACAACTGCCCCATCACCGATTGGGAGTTGTGGGGGTGGAGTGTCCGATGGTACAAAATACCCAGGCAGGTGCTTAGTACTGCTAGGAACCTCCTGGTTACACCAGCCCACAGGGGATTATTGTGTCCGTCCGTCCGTCGTGCACCCAAAAATGGGAGGGGTGAGACTGGGTGGAGAGGGTGGGGAGGGGCTGGATGGGGAGGGGAGGGTGGGGAGGGGCTGGGTGGGGAGGGGCTGGTCACCCCGTGGTGCCCTTATAAAACTCAACGTTTAACCTACTCACGCCGGCTTGTGCCCGCCCTCACAGCCGGCCATATTTGCGGAATACACCACGCCGCCGTTGACCCTGGCAATTGACCGAGCAACCCAACGTCCCTACCAGCTCCCTCCGCAGGACAATGTGTTTTTGGTGGGGCTAATGGTAAACCTCTTAGTGGCACGCTCCAGGTTCAGCAGCAGCGTCTCCAACTCAAGTGTAGACCAATCAGTTTCAAAGACAATGCATCGAATGTTATCAGAGCCACGTGTTGTTGTTTGCAATGTTCACCACACGCACCGCACGCGTTTAACGGCAGCGACTTGATTCCTTGCAAAAAGGTGTAATCTATGATTTGGTGTTTGAAGATCTAAAAACAACCCCTGTTTTATTGGCATAAATGGTAGAAATCTATTCTTGTTTTTTCTTCTTCTTCTTCTTCTTCTTCTCTAAACAATTACGTAATGCGACAAAAGAAAAAATGGAACTACGTAGCGCTACTAACAATTCTATTTTATATTCTATTTTACCTGAATCTTCGTGAGGCTCAGCGAAGGAGATGTAAGGTGGCTTGCCCACCTTAGCGCTCGCTCCGCGGAATCCACCCCCCAACCTCGCACTATTTGCGCTTACGTAACTAACGCAAACATTTCCGCGTATTGGAATTAAAAAAAATGTTTTAATCCCCACGAATTACGGGAGAATTTCCATAAAGTCGGGTCTCCCGTAAGTCGGGCCTTCCGTAAGTAGCATCTTCTGTAACCCGGGGACCGCCCGTATCCACTATGCGGCTGATTGCGTAAGATGGCAGCAGTTCATCTTCTTGGTTCTTTCGGTAAAGTCACGTAGAAGGGAAGTAATACAATTATAAAAATATAACATAATAAAATAAAATAATTCTCACGACGTTTCGGCTGCAACGCAAGCAGCCGTCTTCAGGTGAAGAATGAGAAGACGGCTGCTTGCGTTGTAGCCGAAACGTCGTGAGAATTATTTTATTATGTTTTATTTTTATTATTTTATTACTTCCCTTCTACGTGACTTTACCGAAAGAACCAAGAAGATGAATCCCTGCAGTCACGAAAGCTTTAAATCGAAAAATGGCAGCAGTTGACGAGATAAAATGTCCAATGGCGACGTCTGCTGCCGACGACGACGAGAGGGCTTCAGGGCAGAGACTTCCTGTCGTGTTGCTGTTCCTCGTCTGAAGGAACATCGCAGGCGACAACGGCTTCACTGCGTCGTTCGTTCGCTCGTTTCGGTTGCACGGCCATCATCGCAGTGGGTCGTCTTCCACGTATCTCCGTTAAGTCGCGAGGTAGCTGCACGCCTCTCTGTGGGTCTCTGAATTTCAGAGGTTCTCTGTGTCTCTAGACCAGTGGTTCTTAACATTTACTGCAGCGATGCAACCCTTTGGTTCTCATTCGTAAAAATGTTTTATAATGATAATTGTTTTTTACCCTTTTATCTGGCAACAAAACTGACACCTTTTTTACGAGGAGTCATGTTTGCATAGACCACAATACCTGCAGTCATAATGCAAACAAAAAACATAACTCGGATAATGTATGCACTGTCCTTGAAGTTGATTGGTCCACACCCGAGACAGCTTTCCTTGGAGCCTAGTCTCACATGGTGTTGGACCAGATGACGCCAAAAGTTTTGTTGCCAGATAAAAGGGTAAAAAAACAATTATCATATTTTTTACTGGCAAATAAGGTTCCAATGATGTTTTATAATGTTCATAAACGCATCGGGGGTTTGATGAAACAAAGTAAGTTGTAACTTAACGTGCTTAATTTGTATTTTCGATTATTTTCCTTCTAAAAAAAAATCTGCCCATGTCTCGCACACCCAGCAAGGGCATCTCTCAACCCCAAGGGGGTGCGTGCACCACAGGTTAAGAACCACTGCTCCAGATCTACGATATGGTCCATAGTTTGGGTTGAATGACCACAATCACACGACTGTGGCTCGTGTCTTGAATGTATATCAATGAGTCTTTGTGTCTCTACGAGTCTCTATGTATCTTCGTGAGTCTCTGTGGGTCTATGTATATCTCTCTCTGTGTATCTCTGGCTTCGCGATATGGCCCATAGTGTGGGAGTCGTATGGCCACAATCGTACGACTCTGGCTCGCGTCTTTAATTTCCCAACTTTGCATTCTGCTGGAGGATCGTCAGCGTAGGGTGTGAAAGGTCTCCGTGAACGTGGATCCGCGTGCGATCACGATGCGTGGACACACCGCTCAGGATGAGTGCATTGAATCGTGTGTGTATTATCGATTATTGACAATCCACGTTTGATAAAAGGGGGGAATTAAGGGTCTACGCTTACATTTAGGCGAAGTGTGCGGGTAGCACAACTAAAAAGGAGACAGAAACGGGAGAGGGAGAAATATAAACGGAATGCAAAAACACCAGAGAATAATCGATACAAAATAATTAGATTTTTTCCATGTATGTATGTATGTTGAAATTCTTTCGCTCCGGACGTGGCCAACCATGCTAATCGGAGGTGCGATTAATATAGAACTAAGGATAAAATCGATTATTTTCCACTCATTATTATCGACTATATATTTGCAAAAAATATGAAATGGATTATCGAAAAAAATGTACAAATATCGATTTAACAAAAAAAATATTCGGTGTTTTTGTGTAAATAATCGATTTCAAGTCGATTATTTAACAGCATCGGTTCATGCCAAGGAAGCGTGCTAATTAATGGGATTTCACCTAATAGTCACGATTCGCTCTCGTCTCGTTCGCATCGTCTGTGTCCGAGTCTTCCTCAGGAACGTGTGATTAAGCACACAGCCAGCCTTAGTGTCTCATGTAAGTTCCTAAACTATTTAAACTAGATATGTATTTTATTTTACCAGGTAAGGGCCCCACTGAGCCACGTAGCTCTTTCTCGGAAGCGACGTGGCTATCACAAATGACAGCCACGTCTTGTGGACATTTGATTCTAAACGTGGAGGGGGAAACCCGGAGGACCCAGAGAAAAATCCACGCGACCACGGGGAGAGAGACACGCAAACTCGAAATATACATCTTCTTAGGTTTTTTCGGTAAAGTCACGTAGGTAAAACATCAAAATGAATGAAAATAAAATAAAATAAATTTTATTTTATTTTCATTTCATTCATTTTGATTTTATTTTATTTTCATTCATTTTGATGTTTTACCTACATCAAAATGAATGAAAATAAAATAAATTTTATTTTCATTCATTTTGATGTTTTACCTACGTGACTTTACCGAAAAAAACCTAAGAAGATGATTCCTTGCAGTCACGAAAGCTTCAAATCTAGAATCGAAATATACAGCAGCAGCAGGCGTCAGGGTCGGGATCGAACCCACGAACCCGCTTGCTTACCACGCGACATGGTTAACATCTCGTCACCGCTGCGTCCCAACAGCAGTTCCTGCAGAACTGCAACTGTGGTCCCCTTGCCTGAAGTCACCGTCGCAATAAATGTAAGTGCGTGTGACGGTGTGTATATATGTAATTGTTTTGTTGTGTACACATTTCTGTTGAGTTGTTTGATGGAACTTTTTTGTGGTTTTCTTCCTCCAGCCTGCAACTCTTGTTCTCTAATTAAAGTTACTAAAAATCATATCAGTGGTGATGCTGCTGCGTTGACGCACAACAACAACAACAACCTAGACGCAACACCTGTAACCTTAAAAAGGAAAATATAACAGGTGACGTTTCGGGCAATGGCCCTCCATAGCTCATCAACGACGAACGCTAACGACGAAGGGTCATTGTCCCAAGAGTCGCCTTATAGATATCCCCTCCCCCTTTTGAAAGGCACACGTTGTTATTGACGAATGTGTTAAGTTTTTATTTTACGTTATTCTGTTATGGGGGGGGGGGGGGAGTTCCTCGTCATTGACAGAATTGACCCTCGTGCGTTTCACCAAACTATCGAATCGTCAGTAGTGTTAGGATCTGTTTTACCCCCTTGCTGGCAAGAACACAGTTACGTTAAGATGTTCAAACGCCAAATAGAGTTGACCTTTTTCACAGAATCAAGTCTGCGTTGACCACGCGTACTTGTGAACATGCAAACAATATTACATGCATTGTGTTTGAAACGGATTGGCCTACACCAGAGACAGCCTTATTTATGTCATCGTCTCACCGGTGTTAGACCGGGGAAAAACACCAAAAGGCGATCATGTTCACCACAAGTACCCGTGTGTGGTCAACGCAGACTTGACTCGTTGCAAAATGTAGAAAATTAGGTGTTTGAACATTTTAACGCAACTGTTTTATTGCCAGAAAAGGATCAACCCTATTCCTATTTTTTCATACTTTTATGCTGGCAACAATATATAGTGTTAGGATCTGTTGTGCACGAAACGTATAAATAATCGAGCGTTTACCCGTACGAGCATTCCACGCTTGTATCGTGAGCTTCATGACGGTACTGCACAGTATACTTGAATCGCTAAACCACCAACACCACCATCACCACATGCCAATTGAGAAGAGTGCTCGCCGAGTGATCTCGGATGGCTTTGACCGACGGGACCTTTTTAAGAAATCCAATTTGACAGCCTGTACTGCAGATCTGGACACATCTCAACCCTGTACGAATTATCATCATCATCATCATCACATTGTTTGTCGCTGTTGTTGTAACTTGCTGACCCGCCCCATACTGGACATACGCGAACAAGCGCTTCATAGCTCATGGGATTCCTCCTTCGGTAATGAAAACATATTCCGATGGTGGAGATCATCACAGAACAAGTATAACCCGTAAAAACAAAGTCTTTCACTATAAATCCTTTATATGCGTGGTGGCTACAGTCCTCTCGTCCTCTGGCTTGAGATGGCTGCCACCTATGGGTCAGATGATTGCATGGCGGCATTAAGCAATTTGTAATTAAATATAATATTTTTGTCCTAAAAAGTGTAACATTTTGGAATTTTTTTTTCACGAACATTAATTGTCACGCACAACGAGTCTGCGTGCAAAATGTCAGCTCGATTGGATCACGGGAAGTGGGTTAAAAACGACCGAAAGATTTGCACGGTCCTAAGCAAGCAAGCAAGTGAACTTAATATAAAGGATTTTAAAAAGCCGTGCGACAGCTGCAAACTGCTACGGACAACCTCAGAGTCTGTCGCTGTCCGTCTGGGATCTCGTGAAACAAGCGGAGGTCCATCTTCTTGGTTCTTTCGGTAAAGTCACGTAGAAGGGAAGTAATAAAATAATAAAAATAAAACATAATAAAATAATTCTCACGACGTTTCGGCCACAACGCAAGCAGCCGTCCTCAGGTGAAGAACAGGTGCCCATTCAGACGCTGTCTTTCCGACAGATCTGTTCTTCACCCGACGGCTGCTTGCGTTGTGGCCGAAACGTCGTGAGAATTGTATTTAATTGTTTTATTTTTATTATTTTATTATTTCCCTTCTACGTGACTTTACCGAAAGAACCAAGAAGATGAATCCCTGCAGTCACGAAAGCTTTAAATCGAAATTTAAAAAATATTTTATTGTTTAATTTTTATTATTTTATTATTTCCCTTCTACGTGACTTTACCGAAAGAACCAAGAAGATGAATCCCTGCAGTCACGAAAGCTTTACATCGAAATTCAAGCGGAGGTCGTCGGAGAAGCCAAGGCCGACACGCGTCCAAACAGCCGAGGAGGTGGCCGGGGTCCTCGAAATCGGTCTTCGTGTTCACGAGGCACCGTGCGTGAGCCGTGCCTAGGAAATGGACTGCCATTGCTGCGGTGTATGCGTGAGCTTTCGGGCAAGGACGAAACTCTACATCGGATTTAAATCGCATTTTTGCTTTAATTGCGGTGTGATTGTTGAATATCAACTCAACTTGCAGCGTGCGCGTGTGATTTCCCCCCCCATCCACCCCCCTAATTTTAGCAGCAGGTGCATTTGTAATATTAAAAACAGTGATTCGACCAAATAGTCGTCTTTGCACAGCTGTATTACTTCTCGAAACACGTGCGAATCATCCCCACGCGGATTTCATTCTCGAGATGAGAGTCAAAATAGTTTCAAGCTAACCACGTGGGTCGCATCGTGACCGCACTCGTCCGTCAGCGAGGATGACACCACCGCACGGGGGATTAGCCGTCGTGCCCTCTCCTCCCGTCTTCCCACCCTAACCCACCACGTGCCCACACCGTGCCTCCAACGCGAAACCGTTCAGAGAAGCGAGGTTCGAGGCCCAAACAAAACAACAACAACAACAAACCCCCCCCCCACCCCTCCAACTATATCCGTAAGCGTCGCTCAGTCCGCTCGGAACAAGACGCCGTTGACGTTACGCGGTAGGGAAGGGAGAAAGGAAAAAACAGAGAAAGCCAAGCAACGCGAATCGATTATAAGACAGCGAACGACGACTGACAGCAAGCTCTCAACACCGCGTGGTTGAGAGATCGTAGGGTGAGAGTGTGAGGGCGACGGGAGGGTTCGTGTATCCAGGGTCAGGTGTCAATGCAGGCCTTGACGAGTTAAGGGTTGAGGCTAAGGTTGAAGCTACAGTTGTAGAAAGGGTGCCAGGCTGCGATGATGTTGGAGCTATAGGTGCTGGTTTAGTGCGAGTGCTAAAGGGTCGTGCTAGGGGGCTAGGAGTTAGGGCAACAACGAACTAAATTCTCTTCTCATCACAGCGCTATGCACCCCCCCCCCGCCCGCTCGCTCGCTCGCCAGGAGAAATCCGAACCCCAAATGAAACGACTCGTCTCTAGTGGTAGCTACGCAAGCACCAGGCTGCGTCTCGGGCTGTCGCACACGGATGCTGAAGCTTTCGTCACGATGGCAAGAGGCTCCAAGGAGCGTCACGACCAAGCCCGATCACGTTGACCCAACGTTGGTGTGTGGTTGGATCAACGTTGGTGTGTGGTTGGATCAATGTTGGAGTGTGGTTGGATCAACGTTGGTGTGTGGTTGGATCAATGTTGGAGTGTGGTTGGATCAACGTTGGAGTGTGGTTGGATCAACGTTGGAGTGTGGTTGGATCAACGTTGGAGTGTGGTTGGATCAACGTTGGAGTGTGGTTGGATCAATGTTGGTGTGCGGTTGGATCAATGTTGGTGTGCGGTTGGATCAACGTTGGAGTGTGGTTGGATCAACGTTGGAGTGTGGTTGGATCAACGTTGGAGTGTGGTTGGATCAATGTTGGTGTGCGGTTGGATCAACGTTGGAGTGTGGTTGGATCAATGTTGGTGTGCGGTTGGATCAACGTTGGAGTGTGGTTGGATCAACGTTGGAGTGTGGTTGGATCAACGTTGGAGTGTGGTTGGATCAATGTTGGTGTGTGATTGGATCAACGTTGGTGTGTGGTTGGATCAATGTTGGTGTGTGATTGGATCAACGTTGGTGTGTGGTTGGATCAATGTTGGTGTGTGATTGGATCAACGTTGGTGTGTGGTTGGATCAATGTTGGTGTGTGGTTGGATCAATGTTGGTGTGTGGTTGGATCAATGTTGGTGTGTGGTTGGATCAATGTTGGTGTGTGGTTGGATCAACGTTGGAGTGTGGTTGGATCAACGTTGGTGTGTGGTTGGATCAACGTTGGTGTGTGGTTGGATCAACGTTGGTGTGTGGTTGGATCAACGTTGGTGTGTGGTTGGATCAATGTTGGTGTGTGGTTGGATCAATGTTGGTGTGTGGTTGGATCAACGTTGGAGTGTGGTTGGATCAACGTTGGTGTGTGGTTGGATCAATGTTGGAGTGTGGTTGGATCAACGTTGGAGTGTGGTTGGATCAACGTTGGAGTGTGGTTGGATCAACGTTGGTGTGTGGTTGGATCAACGTTGGTGTGTGGTTGGATCAACGTTGGTGTGTGGTTGGATCAACGTTGGTGTGTGGTTGGATCAATGTTGGTGTGTGGTTGGATCAACGTTGGTGTGTGGTTGGATCAACGTTGGTGTGTGGTTGGATCAATGTTGGTGTGTGGTTGGATCAACGTTGGAGTGTGGTTGGATCAATGTTGGTGTGTGGTTGGATCAACGTTGGTGTGTGGTTGGATCAACGTTGGAGTGTGGTTGGATCAACGTTGGAGTGTGGTTGGATCAATGTTGGTGTGTGGTTGGATCAACGTTGGAGTGTGGTTGGATCAATGTTGGTGTGTGGTTGGATCAACGTTGGTGTGTGGTTGGATCAATGTTGGTGTGTGGTTGGATCAACGTTGGTGTGTGGTTGGATCAACGTTGGTGTGTGGTTGGATCAACGTTGGTGTGTGGTTGGATCAATGTTGGAGTGTGGTTGGATCAATGTTGGTGTGTGGTTGGATCAATGTTGGAGTGTGGTTGGATCAACGTTGTGTGTGGTTGGATCAATGTTGGTGTGTGGTTGGATCAACGTTGGAGTGTGGTTGGATCAATGTTGGAGTGTGGTTGGATCAATGTTGGAGTGTGGTTGGATCAACGTTGGAGTGTGGTTGGATCAATGTTGGTGTGTGGTTGGATCAATGTTGGTGTGTGGTTGGATCAATGTTGGTGTGTGGTTGGATCAATGTTGGTGTGTGGTTGGATCAACGTTGGAGTGTGGTTGGATCAACGTTGGAGTGTGGTTGGATCAACGTTGGTGTGTGGTTGGATCAATGTTGGTGTGTGATTGGATCAACGTTGGCGTCGATTGGCCCAATGTCGGCTCAATGTTGGAACCATTGGGCCAATGTTGTTCCCAACGGTTTCACGTTTGCTGAAAGCCCAGGACATGAAGACACAGCCGAGATGCGCGTCTACAAGAAGATACACTCGGTTTTTTTGGTAGGGTCCTCCTGCTTAATTTCCTTTCTTGAACGAGCGAACGAGTGAGTGAATGACTGGATGAATGAATGACTGAGCACTCGAGTAAATCTTCGCCTGATCCCGCACGAACAACCAGAGGCGCACACGCGATATGTGGGATCAACATTCTCTAACATCATCATCGTCATCACCACCGTCGTCATCATCATTTAAAACTTTAACTTATAATAATAAGACTACTGTGCGCGCGAAGGCTTGGCAAGTTACACATGAACACACTGCACAGACAACTGCGACATTATACACCTTATTAAGTATGTTTGAGTGCGTGTGGGTGTGTTTATATATATCATATATAATGTATATGCAATTTGATAGTAAACCCATGGCATATCTTTTGTTTTTTTTACATCTTATAGCTATAATATATCTTCTCCGTAGCAATACAAAATATTACACTGTGTTCTACACCATCACCCCGATCCACGCTCCTTTGTAAAGATATGCAACAACAGCAACAGCAGCAGCAACAACAACAAAAATCTGGCATGGCAATAGTTACGCGTACTTGATGATTTTTTGTTGTTGCAAGATATATTTAGAAAAAGCGCCTAGCGTCGAATTACGTAGTCAATTGTCTTCCTCGCACGTCTCTGACGCACAGGGGGAGTCGGGCAAAACCAAAATAGCAAGAGGCGTTTTTTTCGTTTGAATTCGGTGAACAAGAGACGGCAGGTCCTTAATAAATAACGGCGCGGAGTTGTCCCTTGAACAGCCGCAGGCTTTCCGACCCCTGCTTTAGTAAAGTGTACGTCGCTGAGTTGTGTCGGAATAATAATACGATTTTAAGTCGTCTGTGAAACTCGCTTCCTCCTCCATTGCCGGGCCGACTACATCTACCGTAACATCGACGCGCGCGCACGTGCCACTATTATGCGCTACACCTCTGACGTCGACCGATTCCCCGCCAGCCGATTGGCTCAGGGTGCGTCACGTGACCCGCTCTAGTTTACATGCACAACCCAGCGCGCTCCCCTCGCCTCCCCCCCACCTCGATTATTTTGGCGGGAAAAAACCCACGTCCCGTTTCCATGGCAGCAGTCGTAGTCGCGGTCCCCTACGGCAAACGAAATACAAAAACGGCGACAAACTTTCCACAAGTTTCAACATAAAACCTAGAGCATGTTGGCATTTACAGCGCTTCGAATGGCACGTGCGAAATTGTAACACAACGAGTGACTCTGTCTTGAAGTCGTACAAAATATTGCCTTTGGGTTGTCAAAGTGACCACCATTTAGTTTTTTTTTGCAATAACTTCCCCTCAGTTTTGGCCATCATCATCACCATCTTCATAACCATCATCATCTTCATAACCATCATCACCTCACCATCTCTAACGTAACCCTCAGGCAATACGAAAAAACACATCTCGGCTCCTTCATCGTTAACACCGTTTACGATAGAAAAATATCCAATAGGTCAGCATAATCAACATGTTACACGTTTCGTGTTGTTAATACACGTGGACTGGACTAGCAAGAAAGGGCGTTCAGGAAATTGCTCCCCACGTAGTCGCAGCTAAGAGTTGGTGTAAATGTCCTTCGCGAGAAACTCGCCCCCGGCATATGAACGTGGAATTTACACCTCTATCTCGGGGCCGGCGAAGGAAATGGGCGCCACGTGGACTCTTTTTCATTAATACACTGGAATAATGCTTTTGATAAAGCTGTACCTTGAAAGCACTGGAAAGAGACAGGATGATAAAGTTAAATAAAGGATGTTAAGATCACGACGTACCGCATTTTTATGTAACGTAATTCAATTTTAACGGAGGACGAGCAAAACTAAAGAGAGCGACTTGCGTTCTCTGACGTAAATGCAACGGTGACATTTCCTATCGCGTTTTTTTATAGCCCTCAAATACAGTCAAGTGAGCAGTCGATTTCACCACTGACGGAACGGCGGCGGGAGATAGAGAGAGAAGAGAGATGGATAAAATCTCGGGTGAATAAGGATTTGTTGTTGTTGTTGTTGAAGCAAATGAACGGACGCCATTGAACACGGGCAAGCACCACAGACCACGGCAATCGATCGGTCAAATTCAATGTCGACGGTCAATTCGCGGAGGTCTCCCTCATCTGAAGCAACAAACAAAACAAATCCCAGGCCCCGGGTGTTGACACAAAATGGCGGGCGCTTTTCTTCATTGTGTTACGTCGCTGCATTTTCATGGTGCTCTAATTAAACTCTACACGTTAGTCAAATTGCGATTGCCGCTGCCATCGTATCAACGCTACATTTGTGAAAATACTGAGTTCGCTTTGATCTTATTCGACAGGTTGAGTTGACCTCTTTTCAAAAACGACTTTTCTTTGTTTTTGTGTCTCGCGATGGGAGGTCAGTCGGCCAAAACGTCAAAATTATTATACTCCATTATACTCAATCTTGATTTGAAGCTTATTGTTATACTCTTCAACCTTTTACATTTTTTTCTCTCGGCAGTCAAAATTATTTTAAACCCAACTTGCGTACGATCGATAAAGCAACGACAAATGTAACTTATCAATAAATACTGTTTACAAGACACCGCCAATGTTACACGTACATCCTTTGTGTGTATAACAGGCTCACAGCTTGTGATTATTATCGTTATTCTTATTATTTAGTTTCAAGTGACCTTTTCAAAAGTGCTTAGAAAAACTCCGAACCACAATTATGGCAACGATTTCCCTCACCAACGATCGCTCTTTCGCATTTTTCTTTTTCAATCTGTTCACCAAAAATCGTGCGCATTATAACGATCGCACTCAACGCCAAAGATAACAGCTCGGGTAGCTGAGATACAGAGTTCCCAATCAAGAGATCCCAGGAGTGTGTGAAATCCTGACCAGAGTCAACTCGGTCCCATCACTACCATCAACAATACCATTAGTACCATCATCATCATCCCTCCGGGGTCAGTAAAATGAGCATCACCCCAACTGAGGTTTCAAAGCAAAGTCAACAGTGGCTGTTCCTACGGTGGCGGGAGTGGGGGAGGGGGGAGAGACATCTTTTCCGCCATAGGAACATGGAATTGCCACCGCCGATCCAGCATCGCCAACGGAGACGATCGCCCCCCCCACCACCCCCTCCGCCGACCTCCCCAGGTCAGCGCAGTGGGCATCCACTCGGGGGGGGGGGGGGGGGTCACGACACCTCGGGAGAAGATTTGTGGGTACCCCGTGCACTAACGTGAAGCGTGTGAATTCGTGCAAACGCGTCCGTGGCTCGCTAACGAGCGCGCTAACGAGCGAGCTAACGAGCGAGCTAACGGGCGGGCGATGGGCAGGCAAGCGGCGTGGGTGGACGCGTCTTCATCGCAAGTCTCCCCGTGGTGTTCCCCACAGGAGGCCAGGGGCTCTCCACTCCATGCGACTCTCTGACCACCGTCACACCGCCTGACCGCACGACACACAGGGGGGGCCCAAAATCCAGGCATCTCCCCGATCAATCTTTTAGGACGCGACAGGACGAGGTTTGTGAGTGTTTCAGTGTTTCGTGAAGAAGCGCTACTGATATATTCTTCATCGTTATCGCTGTTACAGTAATAGTTTTTTTGTTTTTTAAATGTCTCCCGCCCGCTAGTAACGCGTGTGGCAATTAGCAATCGAAGCGTTGTGATCGTGGCGCCGTCGACGTCGATGCGAGCCCGCGCCCGCGGGGTCATTCCCCGGCCGTCTCGCCGCCACCTGTTGGCACAACGATGCAAAGGTCAGCGGTCACGGTGAACAAGAGACCCCGTCGTCCTTCATCCCGCAGACACCGTAACTTGTCCCAATCTCAACGCTCCTCTCCAGAGCACGCAACGTCGGGCCGAAGTTTGACATGTCGGTGGAACCGCTTGGGCCAACGTCGGCCCAGACGCGTCCACTGCTTGCCCTTGATAATTTACGATTCGATGAATCGTCAAGGGCAAATTGCGGCATACGATTGGATTCGAACAATCGATAACTCAGTTTAATTTTAACCGGCTCGCTTCCATCCAGGGCCATTCCGGGACGCGTTTTGACGTCAACGCGCTCAAAGGGGAGAGTTTCAAATGGAAGTTAGTTTCTGTCTCATGACGATTTGACACCGAGAGCACGAATTCAATTAAAAAAAACAACAAAAAAAACGACAACAAAAACATGTGCTCCCCCAGTCAACACATGCCCACGTTGTCACGTGGTTGGAACCGTTGGACCAACGTTGGCCCAACGTTTCTTCGTTTATTGGATCTGCATCGTCCGCGGACTTCATCGTGTTGCCTTTGCAGCAGGGAAACGTGCCGCCACATTCTGAGTGCAGGGTGCGGTATGCCCCCAACGTTCCTGGGCTGTAAACTCACCCCTCCCCCCCCAACCCACCACGGTGGGAATAAAGTCAGGTGCCGGCACGCAGGGCGATGTTTGTACCGCGCTGTTACCTTGGCTGGGGTGGGATTGGGGGGGGGCAGAGGCTTTGTGCGATGCCGTTTAAGGTATTTGTTTTATAAACTTAAAGAGATACTGTGGGCCCACGTGCAGATAAAGACAAAGTTCCCCCCGTATAGCTTTCGACAGAAAGTTGGGACAAGTGTTGTTCGCGAGCACCGATGATGGCCGGCATGGCACACGAAGGGGGGGTGGGGTGGCCAACACCACGCCTGGCCGCCTTTTCCTCCGCAATAGCGATTTTTAACACACCGCGCCAGGTACTTATTTAACGCTGAGTAGACTTAGGAGAGGCCAGGAAAGGTTAAGACACTACTTTGCTAATGATGGCCTGGGAGTCAAACTCAGGTTTGCGGCTTTTGTAGCCAAGTGCGCAAAGCACCCCGCCGCTGCTCCCCGTACAAAGATCCCCAGAATGGCTTTCAACAGAAAGTTGGGGCAAAGTGCTATTAGCGAGCACACTCGCGTACACAGGCACGCGCATAGACACTGAAGAGAAGCCAAATAAAACACAAAGATGGAAGGACAAACACTGAACAGCAGAGACAACTATCCTCCCTCTAGCCTGGACAAAGCTCTGAGACAAGGCATGTTAGAGAGACCCTCTTAAAGCCAGAAAGGGAGCACGTGTATGTGTGTTTGTTTTAGAAGCACTCGAGCCAGTGGTCAGTCCAATATAACTGGTCACGGGGCTTCGATTCCCCTGACCACAGTTAACAGTGGGAAGTGTCTCAACCGGTCCTGGGCCTCCCCCGAATGTGGAGATAAATGCGGCCACGGTGTCGTAATAGTGCCCCACACAAACATCTCTTGCACTGTGCCGGTCTTGATAGGTGCTCGCTGACAACCCCAAGAGTTTGTGCAGGCCAGTGGTTCTTAACCTTGACTGCAGACTTGCACCCCTTTGGTTCTCAATTGTGAAAAAACAAATGTACGTTCATAAATACATGGGTTTCATGAAACAAGGTTGTAACTTACGTGCCCGTGCTTAGTTTGTGTTTGGATGATTTACCTTAAAAAAAATGTGGCCACCCTCAGAAAGGACATCTCACACCCCCAGGGGGTGCAGTGTGCAACCCCAGGCTAAGATCCACAGGCGTAGGCCAAATGAGGGATCTTTGTTCGAGTAAGGCTGGGCAACCAGCCATAAAATCACGCCTCTCTTCGGGAGGGAAACCCTAAAATCTTGCTTTTATTTCTACTCAAATTATGTACATGAACAAATTGAGGCATTGCTGTTACCAGCGGTGACTGTTGCCTCAGCGCCGAACCTCAGACGTTCGGATTAAAGGCCCATGGTGTTGACGGAAACGCTTGAGGGACATTTTCCTAATTTCCTTTGCAAATGAAGGCCGCTTGCCAATGCACCCAACGTCCCACTGCACCTTAGTTAGTGAGCAGTGGTGGTGGTGAAGCTGCTTGTTACACTCGGCGCAATAAACAATACAATATATCCATAATAGAGGTTTTTTGTTGGGTTAGATCGTGTAAATATAAATGTGTGTCGTTAAACCCGCCACCACCCGACACAGTCAACTAGTTAAGGTTTGTCACGTAAACAAAAATGTGCCAATTCGTTACTAGTTCAGCACACCGGTTGTGTTGGGGAGTGAACCCACAACATTTATTACAATTCGATTACCGTGACGTTTCGCTGGTAATTATAACAACCAGCCTCATCGGGCGACAGCCACAGAGTTGTGGAGAAACCCTCCGTCTCTTTCGGTCTTAAATAGAGGGGGTGACTGTGAAGGATTTGACGACACATTCATATTTACGCGACCTAAACTAAAAAAAACCCTCTGTAATGGATAATATTGGTGGCGAAAGCCTCCGTTTGGAATGAACATTAAAATAATTCACAGGCCTCCCGTCAATCTACTGCTGGATGAAGGCCTCGCTACTTTCGTGCTTTCGTGCCGGTTGTGGGGGGTAGTTGTTGTTTGACTTGCATCCCACTGGGATATTTTCACAGTGTTGGTGTACGGTGATTTTTCTGCAATATTTAGCTGTCTTTTCTTGGATTTTCTGTTTGCACATAGTCACTTTAAGATGTTTTCTTGTTCATGTTTTTGTTTTTTTGTTGCGGTTGCACCCGATTCAAGAGTCGAATGGCTCACAGGGCTACACCTAATAAATGAACTTGAACTTTTAACCAAAACCGCGCCAACAAAACGCACCACGCTGCTCAGGACCGACCGTTGCAGACGTCGCTTGCCACCAACGTTAGCCGTGGCCGGGAGCCGGTGGGGAGGGGGCGTGGTGCATTGTGCGAACCAAAGCGCCACTGCTCCTCGCCACAATTAGTGTATCGTGACAATTCAAATGATTTCCTTGCACAGGAAAGCCTCGTGACTGTCTTTCGTGAGGGTCCCTGCTGGGAATATTTGCCCAGTCCCCTATTTTTTTCCTTTTTATTGGGTGCAATATCAGACATTAGTGCATATAATCGGCATGATCATTGGTTCACTGCAGCTCAAAGACTCAGTCCCTACAATACAAGGCGTGTGGCAAAGTTAGGAGATGTGCCATGTGTGCTTGGCATTTGAGGCACCTGCAGACCAGAATCAGTGATTTCGCTGACAATCTGTTCAGGGAGGCAGTTTCATATTCGGACAGCACAGTGATGGGAGCTTCTGTCCAGGGAGAATATTCGTTCCACTGTCCTCGGTGTCTTCACGCTAACCAAAGTTGCGAGCCAAGCGAGTTGGCCCAACGTTGGCATGTTTACCAGGCCTCTCCCTTGGTCATCTCGGTATTATTAATCAAATGAGTGCATGTGTAGTGAATAAGCAGCAGAGTTGGAGAGAGACATGGTAATATGTGCTCAATAACAACAGCACACTCTGTATGACATGGCTTATGGCGGGGGGGAGGGGTTTCATTTGTTGTGGTGTTGCTGATGGTTGCCATCCTACCCGTGTCACTCACCGTGTACAGCATCACAGACGCGCGTCACCGAGAATCGGGACAGCACTGGCGTCGACACCCGGAACCGAGACGGTGGGGTCTGCATGCTGGGTGAGGCCTTGGCAACAGGCGAGGCCTGCATGCTGGGTGAAGCCTTGGCAACAGGCGAGGCCTGCATGCTGGGTGAGGCCTTGGCAACAGGCGACGCCTGGATGTCTGGTGAGGCCTTGGCAACAGGCGTTGCCTGGATGCTGGGTGAGGCCTTGGCAACAGGCGAGGCCTGCATGCTGGGTGAGGCCTTGGCAACAGGCGAGGCCTGCATGCTGGGTGAGGCCTTGGCAACAGGCGATGCCTGGATGTCTGGTGAGGCCTTGGCAACAGACGAGGCCTGCATGCTGGGTGAGGCCTTGGCAACAAGTGAAGCCTGGTTGCTGGGTGAGGCCTTGGCAACAGGCGAGGCCTGGATCCCGGGTGAGGCCTCGGCAACAGGTGAGGCCTGCATGCTGGGTGAGGCCTTGGCAACAGGTGAAGCCTGGTTGCTGGGTGAGGCCTTGGCAACAGGCGAGGCCTGGATCCCGGGTGAGGCCTCGGCAACAGGTGAGGTCTGGATGCCCGGCGAGGCCTGGTTGCCGGACAAGGGCTGGCCGCCATCCTCGGTGCTTGCGGAGAGCAGAACAGGCCCTGTCGGCGACGACGCTGGCAAAACGGAGGCCTGCGCGTTTTCATCACACCCCAACCACGTGGCGAAATTGCTGCCGTTTCCACCGTCGTCGTCGTCACCATCAGCAGCGGCCCCCGCGTCGTCATCGCTGTCCCCGGCGCCGGCGCGGAGTGTAGGTGATGCGTGCCGTGGCGTGTCCTGCCGCACCAGGCGAGGCCCCGGGGGGAGGTCTTCATCGTCCCACTCGTAGCCGGCGCCGCCGCCGCCGCTGCCACCGCCGACTGTTGGACAAAGGGAGTGGGGTCCCAGTTACGAGCGGCCGGGCACTTCAAAGGGAACTGTCCACAACACTGGCAGCAGCAGCAACAAGAAGCACCACCAGGTCCACTCCTACAGCAGCCGAGTTGTTAACTCCCTCGCCTGGTATGCAGGAGGTGGTGGGTTCGATCCCGACCCTGATGCCTGCTGTAAATTTGAAGTTTGCGTGTGGTCACGTGGATTTTTCTCCGGCTCCTCCGGTTTTTTACTCCACTCTTAGTATCAACGTGCGTTTCGAGTATTGAGCTGCTATAAATTTGCACGTGATAAGCCACTTCGGCGAGCTATCACTTGTGGCCAGGCCGCTTCTGAAAGAATGCGATATAGCTCAGTGGGCCTTACCTCGTGAAATTAGTGCCACAGCTGCTACCATAGCAGCACACCATCATGAGCACAACCATCATCACCGCCAGCATTAGCAGCACACGCAACAGCAGTAGCAGTAGTAGCACAGTCACCATCATCACCTCCACCACCATTAACAAAGCCAACACCAGCACCAGCACCACATGCAACAGGCGCTGTAGCTGCAACAGCAATGTGACCACCATCATCGTCTCCACCACCATTAACACCAGCAGCAGTAGCAGCAGCAACAGCACTACCACCATTAACATGGCCATCGCCACAGCAGCATCACCATGGCACCATCACCATTACCGTACCATCACCACCACGGCACCACCACCACGGCACCACCACCACGGCACCACCACCACGGCACCACCACCACAACACCACCACCACGGCACCACCACCACAACACCACCACCACGGCACCACCACCACGGCACCACCAACACAGCAGCATCACCATGGCACCATCACCAGTACGGCACCACCACCACGGCACCACCACCACAACACCACCACCACGGCACCACCACCAGCACGACCCTTGCCTTCCTCGTGATGGCCCCCTTCATCCCCTTCGGAGGAGCAGGGCGCCCTGGCGCCGAGCTGCGTCCCCTCGGCGCCGTCATCCTCCGTTAGGCCACGGTCTCCAAGCTCGCTTGTGGGGCTCTCCTGCCCGACGCATGCACACAAACAAAGACAAGGATTCCCCGTGTAGCCTTAACAGACTGTTGGGGCAAGTGCTGTTTGCGAGCACCTATGAAGGCTGGCACGGTACACGAGGGGGTGGGGTGGCCAGTAAACACGCCCGGCTGCCCTTTGTCTCCCCAGTGGCGATGTTCTCACACACTGAACGAGGTCTCATTTGAGGCGGGGGAGAACTTGGGGAGGCGCAGAACCGGCTCAGATAATCATCACTAGTGTTGGCTCGTAGCCCAGCGCGCTAACCGCTATCCCCACAGTAACCCCTAACGCCGTTTGTTAGCGAGCACCTTTCAGAGCCATTCATAATTTATTCAGAACTTCCTCGAGAAATGTCCGCCTCAATGGGGGTGCACTCTGCTCACTCTCTGAGCAGCGCACTGACACTGGCGACCGTGCAGGCCTTCAAAGTGTTGTGGAATAGCTGTCGTGCTGTTGCCGGTGACCCTAGCAGCGATCGCGGCGTTGCTGGTGACACCGGCAGTGATCACAGAGATTCTGGTGACCCGAGCAGTGATCACGGTGTTGCCGGTGACTGTTATCAGTGATCACGGTGTTGCTTATGACTCTAGCAGCGATCAGTGTTGCTGGTGAGTGTAGCAGTGATCAGTGTTGCTGGTGAGTGTAGCAATGATCACGGTGTTGCTGGTGAGTCTAGCAGCGATCAGTGTTGCTGGTGAGTGTAGCAATGATCGGTGTTGCTGGTGAGTCTAGCAGCGATCAGTGTTGCTGGTGAGTGTAGCAATGATCAGTGTTGCTGGTGAGTGTAGCAGTGATCAGTGTTGCTGGTGAGTGTAGCAGTGATCAGTGTTGCTGGTGAGTGTAGCAATGATCAGTGTTGCTGGTGAGTGTAGCAGCGATCAGTGTTGCTGGTGAGTGTAGCAATGATCAGTGTTGCTGGTGAGTGTAGCAGTGATCAGTGTTGCTGGTGAGTGTAGCAGTGATCAGTGTTGCTGGTGAGTGTAGCAATGATCAGTGTTGCTGGTGAGTGTAGCAGTGATCAGTGTTGCTGGTGAGTCTAGCAGCGATCAGTGTTGCTGGTGAGTGTAGCAATGATCAGTGTTGCTGGTGAGTGTAGCAGTGATCAGTGTTGCTGGTGAGTGTAGCAGCGATCAGTGTTGCTGGTGAGTGTAGCAGCGATCAGTGTTGCTGGTGAGTGTAGCAATGATCGGTGTTGCTGGTGAGTCTAGCAGTGATCAGTGTTGCTGGTGAGTGTAGCAATGATCAGTGTTGCTGGTGAGTGTAGCAGTGATCAGTGTTGCTGGTGAGTGTAGCAATGATCAGTGTTGCTGGTGAGTGTAGCAGTGATCAGTGTTGCTGGTGAGTCTAGCAGCGATCAGTGTTGCTGGTGAGTGTAGCAATGATCAGTGTTGCTGGTGAGTGTAGCAGTGATCAGTGTTGCTGGTGAGTGTAGCAGTGATCAGTGTTGCTGGTGAGTGTAGCAGCGATCAGTGTTGCTGGTGAGTGTAGCAGTGATCAGTGTTGCTGATTACTCTAGCAGTGATCAGTGTTGCTGGTGAGTGTAGCAGTGATCAGTGTTGCTGTTGAGTGTAGCAGTGATCAGTGTTGCTGGTTACTCTAGCAGTGATCAGTGTTGCTGGTGAGTGTAGCAGTGATCAGTGTTGCTGGTGAGTGTAGCAGTGATCAGTGTTGCTGATTACTCTAGCAGTGATCAGTGTTGCTGGTGAGTGTAGCAGTGATCAGTGTTGCTGTTGAGTGTAGCAATGATCAGTGTTGCTGGTTACTCTAGCAGTGATCAGTGTTGCTGGTGAGTGTAGCAGTGATCAGTGTTGCTGGTGAGTGTAGCAGTGATCAGTGTTGCTGTTGAGTGTAGCAATGATCAGTGTTGCTGGTTACTCTAGCAGTGATCAGTGTTGCTGGTGAGTGTAGCAGTGATCAGTGTTGCTGTTGAGTGTAGCAATGATCAGTGTTGCTGTTGAGTGTAGCAGTGATCAGTGTTGCTGTTGAGTGTAGCAATGATCAGTGTTGCTGATTACTCTAGCAGTGATCAGTGTTGCTGGTGAGTGTAGCAATGATCACGGTGTTGCTGATTACTCTAGCAGTGATCAGTGTTGCTGGTGAGTGTAGCAGCGATCAGTGTTGCTGTTGAGTGTAGCAGTGATCACGGTGTTGCTGTTGAGTGTAGCAGTGATCACGGTGTTGCCGGTGACTGTTATCAGTGATCACAGTGTTGCTTATGACTCTAGCAGCGATCAGTGTTGCTGGTGAGTGTAGCAGCGATCACGGTGTTGCTGATTACTCTAGCAGCGATCAGTGTTGCTGGTGAGTGTAGCAGCGACTGCGGCGCTGCTGGTAATTGCAGCTGTGACTACCCACAATGCAGCAGGACCCCCCCCCCCCACCCCCGACAATGAGCCTCGGGACTCGGCGAGCCGCCACACACCTCGTCAAACAGGTAGACGGTGACGTCGTCGAAGAACGACACCATCTTCTTGGAGCGGACCCCCTTGGCGGCCTCTGATGGGAGGCCGCGGAGGTCGCCGGGTGGTCTCAGCATGCTCCGCAGAGAGCGATCGCCCTCCGACTCCGTCACCACCACGGGCACCGGCTCCGCTCCCCCGGCGTTGGCTCCATCGCCGCAATCGTCGCCATCGCCGCCGTCGCCCCCGCGGCGATCGCCGAAGCCGCCGCCGCCGTCGTCGTCGTCGTCGTCGTCGCTGTCCGAGCTGTTGCCCTGCACGCTGTACACCACCATGTCCTCCTCCGAGTCCTCGCTGTGCACGTCATCCACCTCTTCTTCCTCTTCGTCGCCGCGCCGTGCCGCCACCGCTTCCTTGGCGACGGCGGCCGGCGCCGTGGGTTCCGGCGGCGGCGGCGGCTGCTCGGCGATTCCGTCCGGGACCTCTGCTCGGACGTCTCTGTCATCGCTCGCGAGCACCTCGTCCCCCTCCTCGTCCCCCTCCTCCTCCTCCTCCTCCGCCCGCCGCTCGTCGGCGTCGGCGGCACCGGCGGGGCCGTCGCCCGAGCGGCGCCGCGGCCCCGCCGCCACCGGCCAGGCCGCGGCGCCGCGACGGCGCTCGTCTCCTACCGCGCCGTCCGTCCGCGCGTCCCACCCGTCCGTCACTCGTGCGTCCGGCACCGCGCTGTCGTTGGCACCGTCGTCTTCCTCCTCCTCCTCCTCCTCGTTGGTGTCAATGTCGTTGTAATCGCCGCAAAGCACGATGTGACCGCGCGCCAGCGGGGGCCTCGCGGGCGCCGGCTCCCCACTCGAGCCTCCGGCCCGGTCCGATCCCTCGCTCGGGGACGGCCGATGCTCGCGGCACCGCGGCCCTCCACCTCCACCGCCGCCACAATCGATTTGGCAGAAAGTCTGCGCGGCCGCCGACACCGCCCGGCCCAGAACGGCGTCGTCTCCACCCGCCCGCTGGCCTTGCGCCATCGTCCCCACCGGCGCTTTGTCTCCCAATCCGGCGTCAGCGTCGCCGTCCGAGAAGTACGCCGAGTCCCTATTGGGCGGTTCCAGCGCCAGCGGCGACGCCATCGCATCCCCGGCGCCGCCCTCCATCTCGTCGCCCTCGTCCACCTCGTCGGCGTCGGTCGTCACCGCGACCTCCACGGCGAGGGCGCCGGCGGCGGGAGAGCCGACGGCGCCATCCGCGCCGTCGTCCTTCCCCGCGTGGCAGCCGCGCAGCTTGGCCGGCTCGAGCCCGCTGGGCGCCGGCGACTCCACGTTCTCCGTGTCGTAACCGCTGTCGCCGGCGCCGGCCTGCTGGAGAGACGGGTGCGACAGGGGGCTGTCGAAGTCGGCGCCGGAGTCCGGAGGGGGGCTCGACGTGTCCGACAGCGCCGCCTTCGCCTCCTGCGCCGCCGCATCCGCGGCGTCCGGGGCCGCCGCCGCCGCCGGCGCCGGCGCCCCGCGCCGCGAGTCCCCTCCGTCCATCGCCCGCGCCCCGTAGAAGGGGTCGGCCTGCGCTTCCGGCTGCTTCTTCGGCGCCGTCGCCGCCGCCGACGCCGTCGCGACCGGCGCCGCGTCCTGGGCGAACGCCGGTTTCTCCGGCTCGACGCGTCTCACGGCGCCGGCGATGTTGCCGGCGCCGCCGCCTCCGCACTGCCTCGCTTCGTCCGCTTTCTCCCCGACGGCGAGGCCCGCGCCGGCTGTGATGGCGACGTACTTCTCCTCCCCGTAGCACCCGGAGCGCTCCTCTACGCCCGGCGAGCCCCGTCGCGGCGGGTACTTGGCGGCGCAGGCGTCCAGGGCGAGCTCCTCGCGCTCACCGTGTCGGTAGCGGTCGAGCAGGACGTGCTGCTGCTGCTGCTGCTGCTGGTGCACGCCCTCGCAGTATCCTCGCACCGGCAAGTGCCGTTCGTCGACGGACGTGCAGCCGCACGCCTCCAGGTGGTACCCGCCACCGCCGCCGCCGCCCCCGTAGCTGCCACGTGCGTAAGAGCTCTTCTCGCACGGCCGGGAGACGTCGCCCCAGCCGCCGCTGCCGGCGACGCGCGGCATCATGACGCCAACCCCGGCATCGCAGCAGGCGGCCGGGTGGCAGCCGCCCGCCAGCGCGCAGCACCGCTGCTCGAGCAGGAGACCGCCGGCGCCGTCCGCCGCCGGCTGCGCGAACCCCTTCCCGCAGCGGTAGCTGCACTGCGGGCAGCCGGCGCCGTGCGAGGGCACCATGGCGTACGTGGCCGGCACCGGCACGGGCCCCGGAATGCCGCCGCCGCCTCCGCCGCAGCAGCTCACGGGCAGCACTCCGCCCCCGCCCATCACGCTGGATCCGGCGCCGCCGCCGCCGCAGCGGGAGTAGCAGCCGGCGACCTTGCAGGCGACGGGGACGCCGAACGGGCCCGGCGCGCCGGCGTAGAAGTCGCGCGGCTCCGGCTCGTAGGCCCGCACGGGGCCGTCGTACAGCAGCAGGCCGCACTCGCCCGGCGAGTAGCAGGCCTCCGCCCGCCCGCCGTCGCCGTAGCCGCCCGCGCCACCGCCGAGCTTGTCCGCGTAGCGCATCGGAGCCGCCACCCCCGGCGGCCGCCTCCGGCTCCCCGCACATCCCCGCGCGACGGGCCGCGCCGCCGCCGCCGCCGCCGAGAATCAGCAGCCCGGGGCCTCCGGCGTCGCCCAGGTCGACCACGTCGTCGCCGCCGGTGCCGCCGCCGGTCCCGCCGGCGCCGTAGCGGAAGGAGAACGCGGCGTGACCGGCGAAGGGCCCCATGCTGGCGCGGTCCGTGAGCAGCAGCCCGAAGTCGGACGAGTCGTGCGCGCGGCGCCGGGCCGCTCCGGGCCGCTCCTGCTGCGAGTACGAGCGCCGCACGCCGGCGCCGCGCGCCTTCGCCTGCGGCGGCAGCGTCGGCGGAGGTGGCGGTGGCGGCGGCGGCGGGACGAAGGGGGCGGCGCGGCCGTCGCCCAGCTCGGGGAGGCTCGCCGGCGGGTTCCAGGCGCCGGCGGGAGGGAGGCGCCCGCAGCAGCCGCCGTCGAAGGAGCGGCTGGCGGCCGACGCCGAGAAGGCGTGCGTGAGGCGGCCCGGCCCCGAGAACGGCGCCACCGCGCTCGACGCCGCGGCCGGCGTCGGGGGCTGCGGCGGCGCCTGCTGCTGCTGCAGCGACATCCGTGGGCGGCGGTAGCCGGCGCGGAGGTCGTGCGCCGTCGTGTAGCACGCCGCCCGCTCGCTACCCTCCCCGCCCAGCAGGTGCGCCGTCTCCGCCTCCCCGTCGTCGTCGTCGTCCTCCTCGTCGTCGTCCTCGTCCGAGCTGTCCGCGAAGACGCGGTCGTAGCGGCTGTCCAGCTGCTGCTGCTGCTGCTGCCGCTGGTGATGGTGGTGGTGCCGGTGCTCATCGACGCCGTCGTCATCGCCGCCGTCCTCCCCCTCCTCGTCGTCGTCCCCGCGCTGCTCGCCGGCCCCGCCGCACACGCGGATCAGCGGCTCCATGGCGAGGGAGGCGGCGGGGCTGCCCAGGCTGTTGCCGTGGCGACTGAGGAACTCGGTGCGCATCTCCTCGATGCCGGCGCTCTGCAGGATGCTGAAGCGGCTGCGCAGCAGCGAGTCGCACTCGGGGTCGCCCCCGTGCTCCGACGGCCCCCCGGCCGCGCCGCTGCCGCCGCTGCTGCCGCTGCTGCCGCTGCTCCCGCTGCCGCTGCTGCTGCTGTCGTCGTCGTCCCGTCGGCCGCAGCAGCCGCCGGAGCCGTCGCCGTCGCCGTCCAGGTCGTTGTCGGCGCCGTCGAGGTCGACGGAGCAGCGGCCGTCGTGGTCGTCGTGGTCGTCGCCGCCGTCGCCGCCGCCGCCGCCCGCGCCGACGCCGCCGCCTTCGTCCTCGTCCTCGTCCCGGCCGGCGCCGCCGGCGCGTCCCTCCAGCCGCACGAAGTAGTCGCCGCACACGGAGGGGCTCCCCGCCGCCAGCACCGGCAGCTTGCTCGACGGCGGCGCCAGCCCCCGGGGGTCCGGCGCGAACGGAGCCGCGTCCACGTCGCTGTCCGCCTCGCCCGAGTAGAAGCGCAGGCGGGAGAAGTCTCCGCGGCCGCCGCCGCCGCTGGCGCGCCGCGGCCGCCCCCCCGCCGCGTCGTCAGCCCGGGCCGCGTCGTCGGCGTCGTCGTCGTCGGCGCCGTCGTCGCCGCCGTCGCCGCCGCCGGCGCCGCTTCCTCCCTCGCAACCTCCGCCGCCGCCGCTGGCGCGGCCGTAGTAGCAGGGCCGGTCCCACGAGTACTCGAAGCTCAGGCCCTGGCTGGTCTCGGTGACGGTGAGGATGTCGTCCAGCTCCTCCTGCAGGCCCTCGCTGGAGAAGCGGCGCAGCTGCGGGTAGGCGGGCGCCGGCGCCGACTGCTGCTGCTGCTGCTGCTGCTGCTGCTGGTGGTGGTGGTGGGCGAGCGGCAGGCACGGCTTGAGCGCGTTCCACTGGCGCTCGAAGCTGGCGTCGTCACTGGAGCAGAGGCGCCGGTTGTAGAGGTAGGTGAGGAGGAGGTGCACCTCCTCCACGGACGGCCGCTGCTCACACGGCAGCCAGCACAGCTGCAGCACCTCGTACCTGCAGGCGGCGGCGGTGGGAACAGCGGCAGCAGCAGCAGCAGCAGAAACAGCAGCAGCAGCAGCAGCAGAAACAGCAGCAGCAGCAGCGGCAGCAGCAGAAACAGCAGCAGAAACAGCAGCAGCAGAAACAGCAGCAGAGTAACAGCATTAGGAGCAGCAGCAGTGACATCAGCAGCCGTAAGAGCAGCAGTAAAAGCAGCAGCGGCAGCAACAGCAGCAGCAACAGCAGTAACAGCAGCAGCAGTGACAGTAGCAGTAGCAGCAGCAACAACAGCAGTAGCAGCAGCAGCAATAAGAGTAACAGCATTAGGAGCAGCAGCAGTAACAGCAGCAGCCGTAAGAGCAGCGGTAAAAGCAGCAGTGGCAGCAGCAGCGGTAGCAGCAGCAGCAGTGACAGTATCAGCAGCAGTAGCAGCAGCAACAACAGCAGCAGCAGTGAGAGTAGCAACAGTAACAGCAGCAGCAGAAACAGTAGCAACAGAAATATCAGCAGCAGTAACAGCAGTAGTAGTAGCAGCAGCAGCAGCAACAGCAGCATTACAATCATCGATATGCATGTAAGGTGGAAACAAACACGGCAAGTCCTTGCTTAACGCGTTTTCGCTACAACGCGGTTTTTCTATTTCAACACACTTTTCGCACCGTTACAGCTCGGAACGCGCACCGCTATAATAATCGTCGTCATAGCTATCATTGTCATCCCCATCATCATCATCTTTGTTATGGTCATCATCATAGTCATCACCGTCATCATCATCATCATCATCTTTGTTACAGTCATCATCATAGTCATCATCATCATCTTTGTTATGGTCATGATCATAGTCATCATCGTCATCATCATTGTCATCCCCATCATCGTCATCATCATTTCCGTTGTTATGGTCGTCATCGTCATCATCATCATCATCTTTGTTATGGTCGTCATCATCGTCATCATCATTGTCATCACCATCATCGTCATCATCATTTCCGTTGTTATGGTCGTCATCGTCATCATCATCATCATCGTAGTCATCATCGTCATCATCATCATCGTCATCATCATCATTGTCATCACCATCATCGTCATCATCATTTCCGTTGTTATGGTCGTCATCGTCGTCATCATCATCGTGGCGGCAGCGCAGCACGCACCAGCGGTCCGAGTGCACCATCTGCAGGCGAGGCTTGGCGAGGCGCACCTGCTGCTCCTTCACCACATACGAGAGCACCTCCTTGTCTGTCAGGTGCTTGTACGGCTGAGACCCCAGCTCCAGCAGCTCCCACAGCGTCACGCCGAGAGACCTGACAACACGAGTTCGCGAGGAGGAGGGGTTGGGGGGCGGGGAGGGTGGACGTCGTTAACGAGATACAGGATCGGCGACGTTTCTGGGAGGATATCTCAACGCCTTGAGCTCATTGGCCGGTTCCTTGGCGAGCGATTGAGAGATTTGTGGCGAGCGCGGGAGCGAGAGACGCTCCGGGGGCGCGGGAGCGGACGACGCTCGCGCGAGGAGGGATCCGCCGTTCTGGAGATTCGAGCGGCCATCGCCATCCTCTCGCGGGCGGTTTGTAGCGACGCGCGTCGAGCGCAAACGAGACGGACAGCACAACCGGACGCCGTAAAGGAGACAGGACGAACAGCAGAGTTGGACAATACAAACGAGGCGACACAAACGACGGGACGACTCTGGCGCTCGCTCACTCGCTCACCACACGTTGCTCTGCTTGGATTGGTCGACCACGAGGAGGTTTCCGTGCACGTCGTCCACCAGCTCGGGCGCGATCCACCGCAGCGGCACGCTCTGCCGGTCCGACGTCACCAGGTAGTCGTCCTGCGACACAAAGGCAAAGGTCCCCCCACCACGTGTAGCCCTTGACACAGACTGGTTGGGGCAAGTGCCGCTCGGAGCAGCGCATGTGTAGGCCACGTCACCCCGTCATGTGGCACACGTGAGGGGGGGGGTGATGTGGCTGGCGCCACGCCCGCCCCGGCCGACTTTGTCGACGTTTACACACCACGCCAGGTACTCATTTGAGGCTGAGTCGACCTAGGGGAGGCCCAGGACCGGTTCAGATAATCGTCACTGGTGTTGGTGGCCGTGAACGTCAATCGAACTCGGGTCGCCGGGTTCGCAGCGCAGCGCGCTGACCGCCGCACCACCACTTACACACGAGCGAGACACGCACACACGCACACACGTGTTCACATGCACACGCACGCACACACACAGACGCGTGCACACACGCAACACATGTGTGCGCATGCACAGGCATGCACGAGCAATGCATTTACACACGCATTGGCATGCACAAGTACATGTGTACACACGTGGGTGTAGGAATGGCTGTAAGTATGGCTGTAGGGATGGGTGTAGGGGTAGCTGTAGGGTTGGCTGTAGGGATGGGTGTAGGGTTGGCTGTAGGGATGGGTGTAGGGGTAGCTGTAGGGTTGGCTGTAGGGATGGGTGTAGGGGTAGCTGTAGGGTTGGCTGTAGGGATGGGTGTAGGGGTAGCTGTAGGGTTGGCTGTAGGGATGGGTGTAGGGTTGGCTGTAGGGATGGGTGTAGGGTTGGCTGTAGGGTTGGCTGTAGGGATGGGTGTAGGGGTAGCTGTAGGGTTGGCTGTAGGGATGGGTGTAGGGGTAGCTGTAGGGTTGGCTGTAGGGATGGGTGTAGGGGTAGCTGTAGGGTTGGCTGTAGGGATGGGTGTAGGGTTGGCTGTAGGGTTGGCTGTAGGGATGGGTGTAGGGTTGACTGTAGGGTTGGCTGTAGGGATGGGTGTAGGGGTAGCTGTAGGGTTGGCTGTAGGGATGGGTGTAGGGTTGGCTGTAGGGTTGGCTGTAGGGATGGGTGTAGGGTTGACTGTAGGGTTGGCTGTAGGGATGGGTGTAGGGGTAGCTGTAGGGTTGGCTGTAGGGATGGGTGTAGGGTTGGCTGTAGGGTTGGCTGTAGGGATGGGTGTAGGGGTAGCTGTAGGGTTGGCTGTAGGGATGGGTGTAGGGGTAGCTGTAGGGTTGGCTGTAGGGATGGGTGTAGGGGTAGCTGTAGGGTTGGCTGTAGGGATGGGTGTAGGGTTGGCTGTAGGGATGGGTGTAGGGATGGGTGTAGGGGTAGCTGTAGGGTTGGCTGTAGGGATGGGTGTAGGGTTGGCTGTAGGGATGGGTGTAGGGATGGGTGTAGGGGTAGCTGTAGGGTTGGCTGTAGGGATGGGTGTAGGGGTAGCTGTAGGGTTGGCTGTAGGGATGGGTGTAGGGATGGCTGTAGGGATGGCTTTAGAGAAGGCTGTAGATTTGGCAGTAGGGGTGGATATCGGCTTGGCTGTAGGCATGTATTTACGTTGAACTTATTTCGCACCGTACATCATGAACCGTGCAAATTGGAGGTATGGCTGTAGGAGTAGCTATAGGGATGACTTGGGGTTGGCTGTAGGGTTGACTGTAGGGTTGGCTGTAGGGTTGGCTGTAGGGTTGGCTGTAGGGTTGGGTGTCTCACCTTGTACTTGGTGGCGGATGTGCCATAGTCTCCGATCTTCACCGTGAGGTCAGAGGTCAAGAGACAGCTCCTCAGGGCAAGGTCACTGGGAAACCGACGGGGGTGATGATGGGAGCGAGGTGAAGAGGTGAGCGAGGCGAACAGAGGAGTGACGTGGAGAGGTAAAGAGGTGAGTCGAAGGGAGCGAGATGATGAGGTGAAGACGGAAGTGGGGGACAGGTGGGGGGGGGGGGGGCGAAGAGGCGAGTGCGGTGAAGAAACGAGTGTGGTGGTGACCGAGATGAGGTGAGGTGGAGAAGTGAGTGAAAGCGCACGCACGCGGGGCGAATGAGCACGCGACAGCGACACTAATCGCACGGCAATTAAACTAATTGAGGGTTAAACGTGCGGCTAAATATAGCGCGGTGCATCCGGCCAAAAAACCTGACCAAACAAACAACTCACACACACATGCATGGACAAAGATCCCCCATGAAGCCTTTAACAGACTGTAGGGGCAAGTGCTGTTAGCGAGCCGCACCTATGAAGGCCGGCACGGCACACGAGGAGGGAGGGCGCGGCCAACACCACGCCCGGTGCTGATGTTTACTCACCGCACCAGCTACAATACTAATTTAGGGCTGAGTCGACCTAGGGGAGGCTCGCGAACGGTCAAATATTGGTCACATTGACCCGGCACACGCACGGACACACTTCGCAATGCAATGCATCCCTGGCCATCGTGATAGACCCACGGATGAGTTTCTGTGCACGCCCCCCCCCCCCCCGCCATGGCACAATTACCCCATTACGTGACTCAACACGCGGTGGTGGCGGCACCTGGTGGTGGAGGGGGGGGGGGGTCGCGGGGGGGCAGGGGGGGCGGGTGAAAGACGTGACGACTTGTTCGTCCGTTATCACGCGGAAGGAGCGACATTACAACGCGGTTCGTGAGCGGTCGACACCGAACTACTTTCTTGAGCCGTGCAGTGATGCGGTACACGGAATGATGCAGTGATGCGGTACCCTCGGTTATTTGTCCTGCCATTCCCTCCCCCCCCCCCCCCCCGTGTGTGTGCGTAGTACATTGTGTCTCGCCAAATGTTTATCGTTACATTATTCACAGGGAAACTGCTTCCGCTTAACACGATTCGCGCTAACAGCGGCACTTTTCAGGTACTTACTGTCGGCAGAAGTATAAAACAAAATGTACGCTTCTCGCGCTCCGCAGTATTACCCAGGGCGGCCCGGCCAGGGTTCGAACCGCAGAACCTCCGCAAGCGAGCAGGCGAACGCGGTTACCCCCCGGCGGCCGCGTCGCCGCCGCCAAAGGCTCGAGATGACGAGGTCGCGGGTCGACAGTTCGGGTGTGGAGGCGGGTGGAGGTGGGAACGATGTTTGGGGCTAGCCGAGTGGAGAACGAAATCACAGACACTGGAGTTCTGTGCACATCTCCGACTCTGCAGTCACTGTGATTTGTTCCCACTGCCGCTGCCAATCCGACGCCGTCCGCCCGACGGCAAAGCGAGAGTCCACCCGATGCTACGCATGCGCACGACGCCCAAGCGGTAGTAGCGGCGATGCGGTTTCCGCAGCCGAATGCCAAAGTCGGCGTCTACGAGAGGGCATTCGGGTTTTTAAGCTCCCAGAGAAAGAGAGGGAGGGGGAGTGATTTGGGGTGGGGGGGGAAGCGTGAAAATGCCCCCAACTGCATTCTACTACTCCGCTCTCGCGTACGAGGGCAGCAGTGTGCAAAGAATTATTGTACACGATTCGGCATCAGCAAAACCCTGGACCGGTTTTCGACGCACGGACGGTGTCTCCTCTCAGCAGGGTCAGGAGGCCTTGTTTGAATCGATGCTGGGACGTTAGGGGCGAGGGGAGGAGCCTTCTCTCTGAGCGTCCTCCAGTAGAGGGCGGTGTGCGGCTGTCTTGTTGAGACGACAGCTCTTCTTCCCCGCGTCTCCTGTCCAACCGACACGGGTCCTTTCCCAACGTGCTGCGCAGGCCCCCCCCCCCCCCGCTTCAGGTGGTGGCATTGCGAAATCTTGAGGAGTAGCATCGCCGTTTGCTCTGCAGGGCATCTCAGGAGATATGACCCACGTGCTTTGCTTCTGCTGACAGGCACATTGGTCGGCTGTGCTGCAGAAGCCCCCCCCCCCATGATTTCATGAAGAGAGTTGCATCTGCCGAGACTCCACTCTCTTCACATTCTTGGGTTTTGTCGGTAAAAAGTCACGTAGGTAAAAAATTAAAATTAATCAAAGTAAAATGAAAATAAAAATCACGACGTTTCGGAGGCAACGCAAGCTTCCGTCTTCAGGTGGAACCGTCACAGCACGATAGAGTGGTGGGACTGGTGGTGGTAGTGGTGGTGGTGGTAGTGGTGGTGAGAGTGGTGGTGGTGGTAGTGGTGGTGGTGAGAGTGGTGGTGGTGAGAGTGGTGGTGGTAGTGGTGAGAGTGGTGAGAGTGGCAGGACTGGTGGTGGTGGTGAGAGTGGTGGTGGTAGTGGTGGTAGTGGTGAGAGTGGTGAGAGTGGCAGGACTGGTGGTGGTGGTGAGAGTGGTGGTGGTGGTGAGAGTGGCGGGACTGGTGGTGGTGTTGGTGGTGAGAGTGGTGGTGGTGGTAGTGGTGGTGGTGAGAGTGGCGGGACTGGTGGTGGTGCTGGTGGTGCCCGGCGGTGGTTGTTGCAGGAGAGGAAGTTGCTTGTGCCTGGCTCCGGCAACAAAATCACTGATGCTGGAGTCTCAGGTGCCACTCGGCAGCACCAGGATGTTGTTGTCGGAACTCAACGGGGCGCTCTCCAACAGCCACGCGGCCCACGGGGCCGAACCGCGCGCTCCCAACAACGCTCACGAGACGGGCGGGGACGGGGACGGGGGGAGACACAGCAGATTGAGCAGAGGCACAGGAAAGGATGGCGATGCAGGTAAGTGCGGGAACCAGAGGTGGGACAAAGTCATTGTTATGCAAGTCCAAGTCGAGTCGCAAGTCATCAAATTCATGACTCGAGTCTGACTCGAGTCCAAGTCACATGACTCGAGTCCACATCTCATAGGTGGGACAAAGTCATTGTTATGCAAGTCCAAGTCGAGTCGCAAGTCATCAAATTCATGACTCGAGTCTGACTCGAGTCCAAGTCACATGACTCGAGTCCACACCTCTGGCGGGAACACAGGGACACACTGGGTACGAGCAGAGTCGCACGCTCCCAGATGAAACACGCAGACACAACGGGACAGCGCGGAGACGCAGGAGGCACGCGCGGCAAAGTGGCGCCACAGACACGCGGAGTGGAGACCCAGGGGGGCAAGACGCGGAGAAGAGCGGGGAGACGGAGAGACGGAGAGACGGGGGGCGGCCCTGGCCGCTCGAGCGGTCGAGCGATTCGCGGCTGCGAGGGAGCGACCGACGGACCGAGCGATGGAGCTGCGGGGAATTGTCGAGCGGGCGACGGGGAGAGCGGCCCACCTGTGCGTGTAGCCGTGGCGGTGCATGTGCGTGACCCCGGCCGACACCTCGAAGGCCATGCGCAGGAGCTGCTCCACGTCCACCACGCTGCCCGTCACCCCCGCCAGCCCGCGCAGGTACGCCTTCACGTCCCCCTGTTAGGAGGGCACGGGGGAGGGGGGGGGGCAGAGGTCACGGCGCAGAGGTCAGAGGCCACGGAAAAATTGTCCGGGACCAATGCCGCGGGTGCGTCGACCGTCACTGAAAAGTGGCATCTGCTTCACGGCAGACATTGCTGAAGACTAGATTTTAAGCTTTCGTGACTGCAAGGATTCATACGCTTAGGTTTTTTCGGTAAAGTCACGTAGGTAAAAAAATAAATAAAATTAATTAATTACCTACGTGACTTTACCGAAAAACCCTAGGAACATTGCTGAATAACCCCACGGCGTTATTCGGAGGCGGCGTCACGGGCCAAGTTTGCCGATTTTTGAAAAGAAGAATTCCTCGCAAGCTATTTGACTGCGCTAACCTGTGGGGCCCCGTCGCCTCATCCGGGCAGACGAACGCTCGCCGCCAGGCAGCTGCTGCTGCGTGCACCTTGCGCCGCACAGCGACACTGTCCCCCTCGGCTAAAAATAAAACACGCTCCGAGATGTTTAATCGCGCCACGGGCGCAACGTTGACGCGTTCTTTTCAGCAAGGGAATGTCAAAGGAGTATTTTTCTTCAGCTGAATAATTAGTTTTTATTATCCAAAAATCCCCACGCGACCACGGGGAGAGAGGCAGGCAAACTTCAAATATGCAGCAGTAGGCGTCAGGGTCGGGATCGAACCCACGACCTCCTGCACACCAGGCGAGGTAGTTAACATCTACTAGCCACCGTGGTGATGATGATGATGAGAGAGAGGCACACAAACTTCAAATATAAAACAGCAGGCGTCAGGGTCGGGATCGAACCCACGACCTCCTGCACACCAGGCGAGGTAGTTAACATCTACTAGCCACCGTGGTGATGATGATGATGAGAGAGAGGCACGCAAACTTCAAATAGACAGCAGCAGGCGTCAGGGTCGGGATCGAACCCACGACCTCCTGTACACCAGGCACTACTTCTAGTGAGATGTTCGGCCCAAGTCCCTTTCAAAACTAACGAGTGATTCCGTGTCACGTGCGATCACCTCCACCACCGTCGCTGTGAACGCTGCAGCCGTGCTCGTGAAGTCCGACTCCGTTAGATCAGTGTCTCGAATCGTGTTTATTTATTGCTTATCTTGTTTGCGGTCAGTTCTGGTGTGGGTTTCCTGTATATAATTGGTTGTTTTTGCTCTTGTTAGTTTGCACATTCCCACCCTGCGATGTCCGGTAACTGCCACCGCTTCTGGCGGCCTTTGGGCTGTGGTCTATGAGTCTCTGTGTAACTCTATGGATCTCTATGCTACTCTATGAGTCTCTGTGTAACTCTATGGATCTCTATGCTACTCTATGAGTCTCTGTGTAACTCTATGGATCTCTATGCTACTCTATGAGTCTCTGTGTAACTCTATGGATCTCTGTGCTACTCTATGAGTCTCTGTGTAACTCTATGGATCTCTATGCTACTCTATGAGTCTCTGTGTAACTCTATGGATCTCTATGCTACTCTATGAGTCTCTGTGTAACTCTATGGATCTCTATGCTACTCTATGAGTCTCTGTGTAACTCTATGCATCTCTATGCTACTCTATGAGTCTCTGTGTAACTCTATGGATCTCTATGCTACTCTATGAGTCTCTGTGTAACTCTATGGATCTCTATGCTACTCTATGAGTCTCTGTGTAACTCTATGGATCTCTATGCTACTCTATGAGTCTCTGTGTAACTCTATGGATCTCTATGCTACTCTATGAGTCTCTGTGTAACTCTATGGATCTCTATGCTACTCTATGAGTCTCTGTGTAACTCTATGGATCTCTATGCTACTCTATGAGTCTCTGTGTAACTCTATGGATGTCTATGCTACTCTATGAGTCTCTGTGTAACTCTATGCATCTCTATGCTACTCTATGAGTCTCTGTGTAACTCTATGGATCTCTATGCTACTCTATGAGTCTCTGTGTAGCTCTATGGATCTCTATGCTACTCTATGAGTCTCTGTGTAACTCTATGCATCTCTATGCTACTCTATGAGTCTCTGTGTAACTCTATGGATCTCTATGCTACTCTATGAGTCTCTGTGTAACTCTATGAGTCTGTATGCTACTCTATGAGTCTCTGTGTAACTCTATGGATGTCTATGCTACTCTGTGAGTCTCTGTGTAACTCTATGGATCTCTATGCTACTCTACGAGTCTCTGTGTAACTCTATGGATCTCTATGCTACTCTATGAGTCTCTGTGTAACTCTATGGATCTCTATGCTACTCTATGAGTCTCTGTGTAACTCGATGGATCTCTATGCTACTCTATGAGTCTCCGTGTAACTCTATGGATCTCTATGCTACTCTATGAGTCTCTGTGTAACTCTATGGATCTCTATGCTACTCTATGAGTCTCTGTGTAACTCTATGGATCTCTATGCTACTCTATGAGTCTCTGTGTAACTCTATGCATCTCTATGCTACTCTATGAGTCTCTGTGTAACTCTATGGATCTCTATGCTACTCTATGAGTCTCTGTGTAACTCTATGGATCTCTATGCTACTCTATGAGTCTCTGTGTAACTCTATGGATCTCTATGCTACTCTATGAGTCTCTGTGTAACTCTATGGATCTCTATGCTACTCTATGAGTCTCTGTGTAACTCTATGGATCTCTATGCTACGCTATGAGTCTCTGTGTAACTCTATGGATCTCTATGCTACTCTATGAGTCTCTGTGTAACTCTATGGATCTCTATGCTACTCTATGAGTCTCTGTGTAACTCTATGGATCTCTATGCTACGCTATGAGTCTCTGTGTAACTCTATGGATCTCTATGCTACTCTATGAGTCTCTGTGTAACTCTATGGATCTCTATGCTACTCTATGAGTCTCTGTGTAACTCTATGGATCTCTATGCTACGCTATGAGTCTCTGTGTAACTCTATGGATCTCTATGCTACGCTATGAGTCTCTGTGTAACTCTATGGATCTCTATGCTACGCTATGAGTCTCTGTGTAACTCTATGAGTCTGTATGTAATACCCCGATTCACGTCTCCCCCCCTTTTACGTGACCTCAACCCACACCCACGTGACCTCAACCCACACCCACGTGACCTCAACCCACACCCACGTGACCTCAACCCTCACCCACGTGACCTCAACCCTCACCCACGTGACCTCAACCCACACCCACGTGACCTCAACCCTCACCCACGTGACCTCAACCCTCACCCACGTGACCTCAACCCTCACCCACGTGACCTCAACCCTCACCCACGTGACCTCAACCCTCACCCAGGTGACCTCAACCCTCACCCAGGTGACCTCAACCCTCACCCACGTGACCTCAACCCACACCCACGTGACCTCAACCCACACCCACGTGACCTCAATCCTCACCCACGTGACCTCAACCCTCACCCACGTGACCTCAACCCTCACCCACGTGACCTCAACCCTCACCCACGTGACCTCAACCCTCACCCACGTGACCTCAACCCTCACCCACGTGACCTCAACCCTCACCCACGTGACCTCAACCCTCACCCACGTGACCTCAACCCTCACCCACGTGACCTCAACCCTCACCCAGGTGACCTCAACCCTCACCCAGGTGACCTCAACCCTCACCCACGTGACCTCAACCCACACCCACGTGACCTCAACCCACACCCACGTGACCTCAATCCTCACCCACGTGACCTCAACCCACACCCACGTGACCTCAACCCACACCCACGTGACCTCAACCCTCACCCACGTGACCTCAACCCACACCCACGTGACCTCAACCCTCACCCACGTGACCTCAACCCACACCCACGTGACCTCAACCCTCACCCACGTGACCTCAATCCTCACCCACGTGACCTCAACCCACACCCACGTGACCTCAACCCACACCCACGTGACCTCAACCCTCACCCACGTGACCTCAACCCACACCCACGTGACCTCAACCCTCACCCACGTGACCTCAACCCACACCCACGTGACCTCAACCCACACCCACGTGACCTCAACCCACACCCACGTGACCTCAACCCACACCCACGTGACCTCAACCCACACCCACGTGACCTCAACCCACACCCACGTGACCTCAACCCTCACCCACGTGACCTCAACCCTCACCCACGTGACCTCAACCCACACCCACGTGACCTCAACCCACACCCACGTGACCTCAACCCACACCCACGTGACCTCAACCCTCACCCACGTGACCTCAACCCTCACCCACGTGACCTCAACCCACACCCACGTGACCTCAACCCTCACCCACGTGACCTCAACCCTCACCCACGTGACCTCAACCCACACCCACGTGACCTCAACCCTCACCCACGTGACCTCAACCCACACCCACGTGACCTCAACCCACACCCACGTGACCTCAACCCTCACCCACGTGACCTCAACCCTCACCCACGTGACCTCAACCCACACCCACGTGACCTCAACCCTCACCCACGTGACCTCAACCCACACCCACGTGACCTCAACCCTCACCCACGTGACCTCAACCCTCACCCACGTGACCTCAACCCTCACCCACGTGACCTCAACCCACACCCACGTGGCCGACAGCATCGTCACCCGTCCTTCCTCGTTACCCGGTCGCCTCTCAGCCTGCACCGTCAATCGCTTTCATTGACGTCGTTTCGATATTCGTCGTCGGATGCAGGAACGCGTCCCCACCGACCCCCCCCCCCCCCCCAAACGTAAAAACCTGGGGTAGTTACTGCACAACGACCAACCCTTTTGGATTTCTCCGGCTGCTTGTAGCTGGGCAAGGCCTTTGCTCATAATCCCTATGATCAGAATCTTCATCTCAGGCTGGAGGAATCCGATGGCTTCTGCGCAGGCGACGTGGACCGACTGCCCCAACACAAACGATGGGGACCCCCCTTAACTTTCCTGCCTCTCAGTGTGGGGCATTCGCCGCCGCCGCCGCCGCTGCCACCGCCGCCGCCGCTCCTCCCGAACAACGCAACGATGGCATCGGGGCGGCCACGATAATGGCCCCCGACACATTCCTTCATGGCCGTTTCGTGGGATTCGTCAGTCAAGCGGGCCGAGGAGGCGTCGTCAAACGCGCTCGGATGTTCTAGTTTTTGATGTATATGTAAAGATAAAAAAAAAACTTATATCGTCGTAAAAATAGACACGCGCGCAAGTGCGTACTGCACTTTGCATCCGACGAAGTAAAAAAAAAACCTTTCTGTACAAAAACAACAGCTGCGGGCGTTGATGTTTTTGCGTGTCTCAGCATCCTGCATTTAAAAGCACAATTATGGTAATTAATGCAAATGACGGCTGAACAGCACGTGCATCGTACGGCTATTGAACGCAAAGATTAACCCCGTCGCCGTCGTATATTATCATTTATTATCGTAATTTAAGCGTCTCAGAGAGTCTAAGCGTTCAATCGACCACGGGCCGGGCGCTCATCTCAGTTTGGCGGCGGTGGAAATTCCACGTTCACGACTAACGATCACTGTTGACCGGCCCACAAAGTCAGGATGATTGATGATGATGATCATCATGACCATGATGGTTTCTCCTTTTTTCTGGCAACAAAACAGGTGATAATTGGTTTTTTACCCTTCTATCTGGCAACAAAACTGACACCTTTTTTACAAGGAGTCATGTTTGCATAAACCACAATACCTGCAGTCATAATGCAAAAAAAAACATAACTCTGATAATGTATGCACTGTCCTTGAAGTTGATTGGTCCACACCCGAGACAGCTTCCTTAGAGCCTAGTCTCACATGGGTTGGACCAGATGACGCTAAAAGGCGCAAAAAATGTGTCAGTTTTGTTGCCAGATAAAAGGGTAAAAAACCAATTATCATATTTTTTACTGGCAAATGATTCCTTGCAAAAGGTTTCAGTTTGCTGTTTTAACATCTTAACACAGCTGTTTTGTTGCCAGAAAAAAAGGAGAAAACCTATATTGTGACACTGGCAAAGGAGGTCCCATGATGTACATGATGGTCTAAGTTGACCAGGAATCAAATTTACAACCTTTCTCCGATCGTGAGACGAATGTTCCTCGCCACGGTGACCCGATCCTAACTAATGCCATCTTCTGCATGGAATCTTAATTTTGGAGCTTTCGTGACTGCAGGAATTATTCTTTGGTTCTTTCGGTAAAGTCACGTATAAAGATAAAATAATAAATAAAATAATAGCATACGACGTTTCGATTGCAACACAAGCAAACGTCATCGGGTAGAATGAAATAGCGACACAAAATCTAACCAGAAAACCACAGACAGACATATAAGCAGACAGATATCACCAAGATACACAGAGAGAGCAACACAGGTACAGAGAGGGGTGATCATCTCTGTGGGGTGGCCTCCGCCCCCCTCTGTCTATTTAATGCATGGAATTTGGCAAAACTGGGGATCACGTCTTGCTGTCTTCTCTGCGAATATAAAGCGTTACTTTGTTTCCCCCGTTAGCGATTTTAAAGCAAACGGCAGAGACGAGTCTTACAAACGAAAGCGGTAAGAATGCCACTTTGTGTGTGTGCGTGTGTGTACCCGCACGTGCGAGTGTCTTTGTGTGTGTATGAATCCCTCCCTTCTCTACGCTTGCGAAACGTGGACCCCCCTAATGGAGCATCTTCGCCGGTTGGAAACATTTAGGCTGGCCTGCCTACGATCCATCCTGGGTTTAACCAGGCTGGAATGTGTGAGGAGCTCACAAATCCTTGACAGATCTGGACAAAGTCCCATCGGTGAGCTCCTCCGGCAGGCAAGGCTGCGTTGGCTGGGTCATGTAGCCCGCATGCCCAGCCACCGCATGCCTAAACAGCTTTTGTTCGGCCGGATCGAGGGGGCTAAACGGGCGCAGCACGGGCTAGAGAAGAGATGGAGTGATGTGGTACAGGAGGACGTGGAGCTGAGTGGACTTGCCGATGACTGGTACCAGCGGTGTCAAGATCGGCCTCAGTGGAGGAGGCTCGTGAAGGACGCTACTGGGCAGTTGGAGGCAGTCGCCCTCCAACAACAACGGAGGGTGGAGGAGCGACGCTCACAACAACGAGCGGAGCGCCGGGTGGCTAAAGCACAGCAAGTTGGCACAGTAGGGGGCACAGGTGGTGCATCAGCCAGTCATCTCGGTCATCTCGGTCAGTCGACCCGTGGCACCTGCTGGGTCTGCCCCGTGACCTCCTGCCAGCGGGCGTTCGACACTTCGCGTGGCCTCAAGGTGCACATGGCCTGGCACAAGCGTCGTGGTGACGTCACCGCCACTTAGTGGCGAATGGCGGTTGTTGTCGTTGTCAATGTGTGTGTGTGAGTGTGTGAGAATCACTTGTTGACGACCTCAGTGGTAAGGGTTAGCGATAAGCATGCTGCTCTGTGAACCTGGCCACCCGGGTTCGATTCCCGGCAACCCGGTTCGATCCCCGCGGGTCAACACCAGTGACGATTAACTGAACCGGTTGTGGGCCTCCCCTAGGTCGACTCAGCCTCAAATGAGTACCTGGTGCGGTGTGTAAACATCGCCACATAGGCGACCTGGGGAGGGGGGGGGTGCGTGTTGCTCGCCACGCCCCCCCTCGTGTGCCTCAATGTCAGCCTTTAATAGGTGCTCGCAAACAGCACTTGCCCCAAACAGTCTGTTAAGGCTATAAGGTGATCTTTGTCTTTTGCGTAACTTTACACCGGGCACAAGTTTGGGGTGCGCCTTACCCATCGGATCGTCTTATAATATTAATAGCTCTGACTATAAAGCATGAAAGCGCTGTCAAGCGAACAAAAACACTCCACTGCAATAAGCCGACTGGAGGGATAAATGGCGGCTCTCTGGGCCTGCGATACGTTTGCCTTGGCCAGCGAGCAGTGAGTGGGTTTAATTTTAGACGAATTTCAGTCGCGAGAGAGAGGAAGAGAGATATGTACGTACTTATTTTCTTAACGCTGTGATTTTAGACGTAGGATTATTGAAACGCCTCTGTGGCGGCGGCCGTGTAAACAGGGCTGATGCAACATCCTGTTTACCGGGGCGCGCTACCCCAGGGTCACCGAACCGCGCGGTGGCACGCGCGAGTGCGGCGGGGGTGGGGCCAGACGCAAAGCGCCACGCACGGTCTCACAAAGGGACCCTTTGGTTTCCCAAAAAATATTTATATATTTCGCATTTTAATCGGTAATTTTACCGCGAACTTTCATCCTGATCGTGCTAATCGGCGTCGCGGCGTCTGGAGCCCAAGAGGAATGCCTTCGGGAAATCTCCCCACGGAATCGGATATCGGAGAACTGCTTCCGAGGTCACTTCGAATGACCTCCGAGGTCCACGGACTGAGGGGGCAGCACTTTTCCAAACCCCGCTCTGCCACTGAAGAGAAACGCTCGCCAAGCGACGGTTAAGCCGATATTATTCTCACTCTTGACTGAAACATCTCAACGGGAGCTGCGATGGCTTTCCTCGCGTGGAGTCCGGGCTGGGCCCGTCGACCCTCCGCACTGCAGGAGCCCGGCTTAAACGCAGCCCGGCTTAAACGCACCCGCACCCGTACCCGGCCGCACCAGGGTCGCAAACGGCTACCCGTACCCGTACCCGGCCGGGTTCGGGTAGCCGGGTATCGGGTAGGGTACGGGTATCGGGTAGGGTACGGGTATCGGGTACCCGGTTGCGACCCCTGCCACAGAGCGACCCGCCGCGACACGTCGCCCGCCAGGTGTCCGGGGTGGACGAGCCAGGGTCGACCCTGGGGAGCGCTCGGGCGGGCGACCCACCCGTGTGCACGCCCGGGCGTCGTAGGCGGTCCCGGCGCTGCGCTGTGGGTCAGCGGAGGGCACCGGTGGCTAAATCCAACGCCGTGCTGTAACCGTAGTTACGTCACGTGACTCTGCGGTACTCGGAGATAAGCGGGACGCATTCATTAACCTGTTCTAACCGGCGTGGTGAAGCATTGTCAAATGACTCACCCCACCCCCCCCCACACACGACCCACAGGGCGTGTGGGGGGGGGGGGTGGGGGAGGTTCTCATCCAGCAGCGGATAAACAGAAGGGCTTTAAGTGTACGTACGGGGAAGGGTAACCAGCAAAACGTGGCAGGAAGGCGTGCTGGATGTAATGAGGAAGCGGAGGCTGTGATGAGCCTGACGCGTGGGGTGGAAGAGGACACGGGAAGCAACTTGGAGGTTCTGCATAGAACTTACAATAACCCAATTCTTCATTTAAAACTATTATCATGCGACGTGTAAATTGTATCATCGCTGCAAAGCGCCATACGTAGTAAATAGCGCCTTAGTGAAGGCGCTTTTTAAATGTCATTAACATAATAAAATGCCTCTGCTTGTTAGTTTGGTTTCGCTGACTGGCAGAAGGAAGCAGATTGGGAGGTGCGGCCGCGCCTTTGTGTTTATTTTGAACCCCAAGTCAACGAGCCTCCCTGCTCAAACGAGCCTTGAACGGTGCGCGCATGCATTGGTAGCCTTGAGCCAGCGGTGGGGCATTCCACGTTCCCATGGCAGGGGCAAGCCTGTCCAAACAACGACCGCTCTGGAATTGCCGGGGTGATGACGACACATCGTCCACAGATTGGACAAAAAAAAAAGGCGATAATGCCCCGGATGGAATGCAGTCTCATAGAGCACGTGGGTGGGTGCGGGCGGGGGGGGGGGTGCAAGTGCTGCACCTGTTGTACCGCGTTGCCGCTACACTCAAGGGAGCTTCGTCGAGTCCCGAGACTCCGTCTTCAGGAGGGTTGCCGCGTCGGTGACGCTCGGCCAATCCCATCTCACGAGTTGTTTGCCTTCGCGTGGAAAGGAAACCGGAGAGCCTGGAGAGACTGCCCCCCCACCACCACCCCCCAACCGCATGCGCGAAGGAGCCAACTAACTACATTCTTAGGTTTTTTTCGGTAAAGTCGCGTAGGTAAAAAAAAGTAAAATTAAAATTAATAAAAGTAAAATAAAAAAATGCAAAAATAATTTTTCACCTACGTGACTTTACCGAAAAAAACCTAACAATATGAATCCTTGCAGTCACGAAAGCTTCAAATCTAGAAGCCAACTAACTGTTCGAAGAGCCGCACAGATGGATTCAAAGTCCATCGCCGGGGCACTGTCCCATCTGCTTGGCCGCGTCGCACGCACAACAGCACGTTGCGCGCGCCGCCCCGGCCGCCTTTGTCACCCCCCCAGTGCCTTGGTTCACGGTCAGCTCAAGAGGAGCAGCAGCAGGAGGAGTGGGAGGTGGAGAGATGACGGCGCTGGATGCGTAGGAGGCTTGTGAGGATGATATTTTTGAACGCGGTGTCTGATGTGGTGAAACGTGTTGCGAAGGAGGGGAGGGGAGGGGGGGGGGGGCATTTTTTGCCCCCCCCCCCCTCCCCCCAGCTGCCTCAAGGGATAACGTCAGACACCTAATTAGGTCGATGAAAAACCGGCCTGGAAGTTCACTGGCTCTTTCTCACCGGAGGGGCCACCCAGAATAGCATAGCCCAACACACGACATACACACGTGCGGACTCATACACACAGACACGGATACTCATACACACACACACACACAGATACTCCTACACACACAGATACTCATACACACACACAGATACTCATACACACACACACACAGATACTCATACACACACACACAGATACTCCTACACACACAGATACTCATACACACACACACAGATACTCATACACACACACACAGATACTCATACACACACACACAGATACTCATACACACACACACAGATACTCATACACACACAGATACTCATACACACACACAGATACTCATACACACACACACATATACTCATACACACACAGATACTCATACACACACAGATACTCATACACACACAGATACTCACACACACACACAGATACTCATACACACACACAGATACTCATACACACACACAGATACTCATACACACACAGATACTCATACACACACAGATACTCATACACACACAGATACTCATACACACACACAGATACTCATACACACACACAGATACTCATACACACACACAGATACTCATACACACACAGATACTCATACACACACACACAGATACTCATACACACACACAGATACTCATACACACACACACAGATACTCATACACACACACACAGATACTCCTACACACACAGATACTCATACACACACACACAGATACTCATACACACACACACAGATACTCATACACACACACACAGATACTCATACACACACACACAGATACTCATACACACACACAGATACTCATACACACACACAGATACTCATACACACACACACAGATACTCATACACACACAGATACTCATACACACACAGATACTCATACACACACACAGATACTCATACACACACACAGATACTCATACACACATACAGATACTCATACACACACACACAGATACACACACACACAGATACTCATACACACACACAGATACTCATACACACACACACAGATACTCATACACACACACACAGATACTCATACACACACACACAGATACTCATACACACACACACAGATACTCATACACACACACACACAGATACTCATACACACACACAGATACACACACACACACAGATACTCATACACAAACACAGATACTCATACACACACACACAGATACTCATACACACACACACAGATACTCATACACACACACACAGATACTCATACACACACACACAGATACTCATACACACACACACACAGATACTCATACACACACACAGATACTCATACACACACACACACAGATACTCATACACACACACACAGATACTCATACACACACACACACAGATACTCATACACACACACACAGATACTCATACACACACACACACAGATACTCATACACACACACAGATACACACACACACACAGATACTCATACACACACACAGATACTCATACACACACACACACAGATACTCATACACACACACAGATACACACACACACACAGATACTCATACACAAACACAGATACTCATACACACACACAGATACTCATACACACACACAGATACTCATACACACACACACACAGATACTCATACACACACAGATACTCATACACACACACAGATACTCATACACACACACAGATACTCATACACACACACAGACACTCCTACACACACACACAGATACTCATACACACACAGATACTCATACACACACACACACAGATACTCATACACACACACAGATACTCATACACACACACACAGATACTCCTACACACACACACACAGATACTCATACACACACAGATACTCATACACACACACACACAGATACTCATACACACACACAGATACTCATACACACACACAGACACTCCTACACACACACACAGATACTCATACACACACACACACAGATACTCATACACACACACAGATACTCATACACACACACAGATACTCATACTCATACACACACAGATACTCACACACACACACACAGATACTCATACACACACACACACAGATACTCATACACACACACAGATACTCATACACACACACACACAGATACTCATACACACACACAGATACTCATACACACACACAGATACTCATACACACACACACAGATACTCATACACACACACAGATACTCATACACACACACACAGATACACACACACACACACACAGATACTCATACACACACACACAGATACTCATACACACACACACAGATACTCATACACACACACACAGATACTCATACACACACACAGATACTCATACACACACAGATACTCATACACACACACAGATACTCATACACACACACACAGATACTCATACACACACACAGATACTCATACACACACACAGATACTCATACACACACACAGATACTCATACACACACAGATACTCATACACACACAGATACTCATACACACACACACAGATACTCATACACACACACACAGATACTCATACACACACACATAGATACTCATACACACACACAGATACTCATACACACACAGATACTCATACACACACACAGATACTCATACACACACACAGATACTCATACACACACACAGATACTCATACACACACAGATACTCATACACACACACACAGATACACACACACACAGATACTCATACACACACACAGATACTCATACACACACACAGATACTCACACACACACACACAGATACTCATACACACACAGATACTCATACACACACACAGACACTCATACACACACACACAGATACTCATACACACACACAGATACTCATACACACACACAGATACACGCACACAGACACTCATACACACACACAGATACTCATACACACACAGATACTCATACACACACACAGATACTCCTACACACACACAGATACACACACACACAGATACTCACACACACACACACAGATACTCATACACACACAGATACTCATACACACACAGATACTCACACACACACACACAGATACTCATACACACACAGACACTCATACACACACAGATACACATACACACACACAGATACTCACACACACACACACAGATACTCATACACACAGATACTCATACACACACACAGATACACACACACACAGATACTCATACACACACAGATACTCACACACACACACACAGATACTCATACACACACAGATACTCATACACACACACAGATACTCATACACATACAGATACTCATACACACATAGATACTCATACACACACAGATACTCATACACACACAGATACTCATACACACACAGATACTCATACACACACAGATACTCATACACACACAGACACTCATACACACACAGATACACATACACACACACAGATACTCACACACACACACAGATACTCATACACACACAGATACTCATACACACACACAGATACTCATACACACACAGATACTCATACACACACAGATACACACACAGATACTCATACACACATAGATACTCATACACACATAGATACTCATACACACACAGATACTCATACACACACAGATACTCATACACACACAGATACACACACAGACACTCATACACACACAGATACACATACACACACAGATACTCATACACACACAGATACACACACAGACACTCATACACACACAGACACTCATACACACACAGATACTCATACACACACAGACACTCATACACACACAGATACACACACAGATACTCATACACACACAGACACTCATACACACACAGATACACACACAGACACTCATACACACACAGATACACATACACACACAGATACTCATACACACACAGACACTCATACACACACAGACACTCATACACACACAGACACTCATACACACACAGATACTCATACACACACAGATACTCATACACACACAGACACTCATACACACACAGACACTCATACACACACAGATACACACACACATAGATACTCATACACACACAGACACTCATACACACACAGATACTCATACACACACAGATACACACACAGATACTCATACACCAGAGGTGGGACAAAGTCATTGTTATGCAAGTCCAAGTCGAGTCGCAAGTCATCAAATTCATGACTCGAGTCTGACTCGAGTCCAAGTCACATGACTCGAGTCCACACCTCTGTCATACACACACAGACACTCATACACACACAGATACACACACACACACACACAGATACTCATACACACACAGATACTCATACACACACACAGATACTCATACACACACAGATACACACACACACACACAGATACTCATACACACACAGATACTCATACACACACACAGATACTCACACACACACAGATACACACACACACACACAGATACTCATACACACACACAGATACTCACACACACACAGATACTCATACACACACACACAGATACTCATACACACACACAGATACTCATACACACACACAGATACTCATACACACACAGATACACACACACACACACAGATACTCATACACACACAGATACACACACACACACACAGATACTCATACACACACAGATACTCATACACACACAGATACTCATACACACACAGATACACACACACACACACAGATACTCATACACACACAGATACTCATACACACACACAGATACTCACACACACACAGATACACACACACACACACAGATACTCATACACACACACAGATACTCACACACACACAGATACTCATACACACACAGATACACACACACACAGATACTCACACACACACAGATACTCATACACACACAGATACACACACACACACACAGATACTCATACACACACAGATACACACACACACACACAGATACTCATACACACACAGATACTCATACACACACAGATACACACACACACAGATACTCATACACGCGCACAGAGATACTCACACAACAACAACAATCGCCATTCGCCACTAAGTGGCGATGACGTCACCACGGCACCTGTGCCAGGCCACGTGCACTTTGACGCCATACACAGACACACAGGATACGTACACACGCGCACAGAAACGTACACACGCGCACACAGCCACACAAACGTACACACGCCGTTGTGTGTACTCGGCTCGACGCTTGAGGGTCCGTCCCTGGTCCGGCCACACCATCCCTACATGGAGGTGGGGCTGCCCTCCCCGGGGGTCGTGGATCAGCAACGTGTGTGCGTGCGTGTGTGCGTCTGACGATAGCAGTAAATCCATACACACACACAAACATAGACACGCTATATACGCGCGGACACGTAGAGACCCACCATGCATACACACACAGTCGCCTACATACACACAAACATAGGCATGCATATGCACACAAACATAGGCATGCATATGCACACAAACAAAGACACACACACACACACTAACATAGACACGCATACTTACACACGCACACGCATATATTGTACGCGCACAAACATAGACAAAAATAAAACAAAGACTCCCTGTACAGCCTTAAAACGTTTTTGGGGCACGTGCTGTTAGCGAGCAACTATCAAGGCCGGCACGGCACACGAGGGAGTGGGTGGCCAACACCACGCCCGGCCGCCTTTGTCTCCCCAGTGCTGATGGTTTTTTTTTCCACATAAACCGCACCAGGTACTCATTTGAGGCTGAGTCGACCAAGGGGAGGCCCAGGACTGGTTCAAATAATCGTCACTGATGTTGGCCGTGAGCGGGAATCGAACTCGGTTCATAGCGCGGGACACCAACCACTACACTACCACCCCCCACATACATAAACAGACACACACGCACACCCACGAACTCACTGCCCACACATGGCCACTAGGAGAGATTTGAGGACAGGTATTTGTAACTCTGGAGCTAAACGATGTCAGTAACAAGGTTAGAGAAGCCCCATGGTGCAACAGATGTCCAGTGAGGGTTTGGCCACACCATTCATAGCCCGATGGCACGCTCACACAGTGTACCCAAAAAACCTGGGGGTGGTGGTCACTCCCATGCACACATTCACACAGTGTACCCCAAAAACCTGGGGGTAATGGTCACTTCCACGTGCACATTCACACAGTGTACCCCAAAACCTGGGGGTAGTGGTCACTCCCATGCACACATTCACACAGTGTACCCCAAAAACCTGGGGGTGGTGGTCACTGCAACACGCACGTTCACACAGTGTACCCCAAAAACCTGGGGGTAATGGTCACTCCCATGCACACATTCACACAGTGTACCCCAAAACCTGGGGGTAGTGGTCACTCCCATGCACACATTCACACACTGTACCCCAAACACCTGGGGGTAGTGGTCACTCCCATGCACACATTCACACAGTGTACCCCAAAAACCTGGGGGTAGTGGTCACTCCCATGCACACATTCACACAGTGTACCCCAAAAACCTGGGGGTAGTGGTCACTCCCATGCACACATTCACACACTGTACCCCAAAAACCTGGGGGTAGTGGCTACTTCCACGTGCACGTTCACACAGTGTACCCCAAACACCTGGGGGTAGTCGTCACTCCCATGTGCACATTCACACAGTGTACCCAAAAACCTGGGGACAGCCACTCCCACTTGCACATTCACACAGTGTACCCAAAAAACTGGGGGTAGCCACTCCCACTAACAAATTCACACAATGCACCGAAAAAGTCTCGGAAGTAGCTCCACCCACAAGTATATTTTGAAAGTATCCCCAAAAACGTGGCTACTGCATACGCTCCACAAGGAGTTGTGCAAAATGCACTCAGAAATGTAAAGAGACTCTCACAGTACTAGACAGTGCATACAAAACGCACGTGCACGGGTTCGCATGCGTGTGCACGTGTGCATGTGTGCACGTGTGCACGTCTGTGTGCGTGTCTTGTCTGGGGAGCGGTGGCGCAGCGGTTAGCGCGCTGCGCTACGAACCCAGCAACCCGGGTTCGATTCCCGCTCACGGCCAACACCGGTGACGATTATCTGAACCGGTCCTGGGCCTCCCCTAGGTCGACTCGGCCCCTAATGAGTACCTTGGTGCGGTGTGTAGTAAACATCGTCACTGCGGAGACAAAGGCGGCCGGGCGTGGTGCTGGCCACCCACCCGCTCCTGTGCCCTGCCGGCTTTTCATTGGTGCTCCCTAACAGCACTTGCCCCAACAGTCTGTGAAGGCTACACGGGGGGATCTTTGTCTTTGTTGTGCGTGTGTTGTCTCACCAGCGAGCAGAGCTCCATGACCAGCAAGTACGGCGAGGACTCCGTGCACTGTCCCAAACACTGCATGATGTTCGGGTGCTGTAGAAGCCTGGGAGGGAAACAGACACGCACAGAGAGACACACACACACACACACAGACAGAGTCACACACAGACAGAGGCACACACAGACAGAGGCACACACAGACAGAGTCACACACAGACAGAGGCACACACAGAGACACACACACAGACAGAGACACACAGACAGAGGCACACACAGAGACACACACACAGACAGAGGCACACACAGAGACACACACACAGACAGAGGCACACACAGAGACACACACACAGACACAGACAGAGTCACACACAGACAGAGGCACACACAGACACACACACAGACAGAGACACACACACAGACAGAGGCACACACAGAGAGACACACACACACAGACAGAGTCACACACAGACAAAGGCACACACAGACAGAGGCACACACAGAGACACACACACAGACAGAGGCACACACAGACAGAGGCACACACAGACAGAGGCACACACAGACAGAGGCACACACAGACAGAGGCACACACAGACAGAGTCACACACAGACAGAGTCACACACAGACAGAGTCACACACAGACAGAGGCACACACAGACAGAGGCACACACACAGACAGAGGCACACACAGAGACACACACACACAGACAGAGGCACACACAGAGACACACACACAGACAGAGGCACACACAGACAGAGGCACACACAAACAGAGGCACACACAGACAGAGGCACACACACAGACAGAGTCACACACAGACAGAGTCACACACAGAGACACACACACACACAGACAGAGTCACACACAGACAGAGGCACACACAGACAGAGGCACACACACAGACAGAGGCACACACAGAGACACACACACACAGACAGAGGCACACACAGAGACACACACACAGACAGAGGCACACACAGACAGAGGCACACACAAACAGAGGCACACACAGACAGAGGCACACACACAGACAGAGTCACACACAGACAGAGGCACACACAAACAGAGGCGCACACACAGACAGAGGCACACACAGACAGAGGCACACACAGACAGAGTCACACACGGAGACACACACACAGACAGAGTCACACACAGACAGAGGCACACACAGACAGAGGCACACACAGACAGAGGCACACACACAGACAGAGTCACACACAGACAAAGGCACACACAGACAGAGGCACACACAGACAGAGGCACACACAGACAGAGGCACACACACAGACAGAGTCACACACAGACAGAGTCACACACAGACAGAGGCACACACAGAGACACACACACAGACAGAGTCACACACAGACAGAGGCACACACAGACAGAGGCACAGATAAAGAGAGCGAAGCAAAGGGAGTTAAGAGCCGCACAGACAGACAGACAGAGAGAGATACAAGCACAGACAGACAGAGACACTCAATTATTGATATTTACCGTTACGTTTACACCGATTAGGGTCCCATTAGCGCTGCAGATTGACCCCCCGGATGGATGTGAAATATCTGTGGTCAGACTCCTCCGAGGGTCTAACTCCGTTGAGTTCTCTACAGCGTTGTTCATGCAAACTGCATCTCCACAATCCTTCGGGAACCACACAAAGCTACGAGGCAGCAGCGAGGCGGTGAGCAGTCCTCTGCACGTGTCCATGTATGTCGATGTGAATATGTTTACATCCAATTAACGAGTGCTTATACGTGTGGGAGCACCCGCAGAAAACCCACGCTTGCGTGCGAGGGGGCAACACTCTATCCCATCATAGAAAAGCGACAGGGGTGACGTCAGTCCGCGCTCTTTGCTGTGACCGCCTTCTTATTCTAATTATTCTTCTGGCGGAATGGAACCCTTTTCCATTATTCCCAGACGACTGCAAGTTGCAGGGTGGGTGGGTGGGTGGTGGGGGGGGTCCCGTTCGCACCGCTGAATCTGGGAGCGCGCGAGCGATTCGGCGTTAATTTGATTTCGAGAGGCGTCGTGACGGCGTTGCTTTTAAAGACAACTGTACTCGCCGCCGCAGAGAACCTCAGCAGCGGCACGAACCACACTCTACGTCAGCTGCCGCCCCCCCCCCCAACCCCCGCGTGGCCCTGTGGGAGCCTCGGTAGCGATGAAGTTATCCTACCATTGGTACCTCATTTGCCAGTAAAAAAATATGATAATTTGTTTTTTACCCTTTTATCTGGCAACAAAACTGAAACCTTTTCTTACGAGGAGTCATGTTTGCATAGACCGCAATACCTGCAGTCGTAATGCAAACAAAAAACATAACTCTGATAATGTATGCACTGTTATGTTTTTTGTTTGCATTATGACTGCAGGTATTGTGGTCTATGCAAACATGACTCCTCGTAAAAAAAGGTGTCAGTTTTGTTGCCAGATAAAAGGGTAAAAAATTAACCCGTAAAAACAATGTTTTTCACTATAAATCCTTTATATGCGTGGCATCGGTTTTATTTTATTATTCATTTCTGTTTTTCTTGAGTAAGAGTTTGATTCTTATCACATTGGTATTTTAAATTAAATATGAAAAAAAAATTTCCCTAAAAAGTGGAAAATTTAGGAATTTATTTTCACGAAAATAAATTGTCACGCACAACGAGTCTGTGTGCAAAATGTCAGCTCGATTGGATGACGGGAAGTGGGTTAAAAACGACCGAAAGATTTGCCCGGTCGTAAGCGCGCAAGCAAGCAAGCAAGTGAACTTAATATAAAGGATTTAAAAAATGCAATTATCGAAGTTATTCTATTTTAGTTTTTTTCCTTCTTCCGGCTCCGCACACACACACGTCATCCCGAACGGCATCGGAAAGAGACGAACAACTGATGGCGTACGCGTGCGTCATCGGAACGGGGGGATAGGCGTTAAGGGAGTTGCGCAACCATTCGCGGCGCTGATCCATCAACCCTCGCCGCCTCCGCCCCGTGCCGGAGAGCCGCCCACCCGCACGCCCTCCTTCCACGACTGCTCCATTTTCTGAATTAACATCAAAGGCAAATGTATTACACTCGAACAATGGGGGGCTCTGTACAGCGTTTGGTGGCTGTGCCTAGCCCATGTGTTTGTTCCCCCCCCCCCGCCCGACCCCCATCCCCCACCTCCTCCCCCAGGTCTCACTTTGAAAACAGTGCCCCCTTTTAATCGGGGAGGCTGAACCACGATGCTTCGTGCTATGCCCGTGAAATAGATATACGTCGGTCCGTCTGTCCGTCCGTGTGTGTCTATCCATCAGACACCTTGCACGTTGACTTTCGCGTGGCGAGATGTTAACTACCTAGCCTGGTGTACCACAAGGCCGTGGGTTCGCTCCCGACCCCTGTTGTGCATTTGAAGTTTGCAGGTCTCTCTCTTTCCCTGTGGTCGCGTGGATTTTTTCTCCAGGTCCTCCGGGCTTTCCCTCCACGTGTAGAATGATCATCGACGTGAATTTAGAGTATTTGGTTGCGATACATTTCCCCACGATGAGCCACTTCGTGGGGCTATCATTTGTGTCTAGGTCCCTTCTGACGAAGAGCTACGTAGCTGAGTGGGCCTTACGTGGTAAAATAAAACAAAAGTTTAGTTTGTAGTTTTATAGCCTACCTTACGATGCGCGATTGAGGTGTGGGTTAATCGCTACATTTTGGTCGCGAGAATCGCCAAGTCGAGCTCTAAACGGCAGTAATTTGTGCGTCATTAAATAACGCTCGTATACCGCGTCAGGCGGTGGAGGGTCTCGGCAACACAACCGCGGCCCAGATCATCACTCCTCTGTGGTCTAACCCAGAACTCAACTGTGAGAGTCACTCCTCACGCTTTCGCCTAGGCTCTAAGGAAAGCTGTCTCGGGTGTGGACCAACTTCAAGGACAGTGCATACATTATCAGAGTTATGTTTTTTGTTTGCATTATGACTGCAGGTATTGTGGTCTATGCAAACATGACTCCTTGTAAAAAAAAGGTGTCAGTTTTGTTGCCAGATAGAAGGGTAAAAAACCAATTATCACATTTCTTCTATGTTACCAGGTAAGGCCCACTGGGCTACACAGCTCTTTTTAAATCCTTTATATTAAGTTCGCTTGCTTGCTTGCGTGCTTGCTTGCTTGCTTACGACCGTGCAAATCTTTCGGTCGTTTTTTAACCCACTTCCCGTGATCCAATCGAGCTGACATTTTCCACACAGACTCGTTGTGTGTGACAATTAATTTTCGTGAAAAAAATATTCCAAAATTTCACACTGTTTAGGGAAAACAAATTAAATATTTAATTACCAATTGCTTAATGGTGGCAGACAATCATCTGACCCATAGGTGGCAGCCATCTCAAGCCAGAGGACGAGAGGACTCTAGCCGCCACGCATATAAAGGATTTATGGTGAAAAACTTTGTTTTTACGGGTTTACTTGTTCAGAAGCGACCTGGCCACAAATGACAGCTCAATTAAGTGGCTAATCACGTGGAAATGTATTGCAGCCAAATACTCTAAATGCATGTACGGTAACTAAATCAAGCCAAAGCTTCCTGTAAATCACGTGACTTCTGTGTGTGGCTACGCCCACTCTGCACCCCGCCCCTCTCCCTGTCGCCGCCCACTCAGAAAACAGACTCTGTGCAGCAGCAGCAGCTGCAGTAGCAGCAGCAGTAGCAGCAGCAGTAGCAGCAGCAGCAGTAGCAGCAGCAGCAGCTGCAGTAGCAGCAGCAGCAGCAGTAGCAGCAGCAGCAGCAGTAGCAGCAGCAGTAGCAGCAGCAGTAGCAGCAGCAGCAGTAGCAGCAGCAGTAGCAGCAGCAGTAGCAGTAGCAGCAGCAGTAGCAGCAGCAGTAGCAGCAGCAGTAGCAGCAGCAGCAGTAGCAGCAGCAGTAGCAGCAGCAGCAGCTGCAGTAGCAGCAGTAGCAGCAGTAGCAGCAGCAGTAGCAGCAGCAGCAGTAGCAGCAGCAGTAGCAGCAGCAGCAGTAGCAGCAGCAGTAGCAGCAGCAGCAGTAGCAGCAGCAGCAGCTGCAGTAGTAGCAGCAGCAGTAGCAGCAGTAGCAGCAGCAGCAGCTGCAGTAGCAGCAGCAGCAGTAGCAGCAGCAGCAGTAGCAGCAGCAGTAGTAGCAGCAGCAGTAGCAGCAGCAGCAGCAGTAGCAGCAGCAGTAGCAGCAGCAGCAGTAGCAGCAGCAGCAGCAGTAGCAGCTGCAGCAGTAGCAGCAGCAGTAGCAGCAGTAGCAGCAGTAGCAGCAGCAGTAGCAGCAGCAGCAGTAGCAGCAGCAGCAGTAGCAGCAGCAGTAGCAGCAGCAGCAGTAGCAGCAGCAGTAGCAGCTGCAGCAGTAGCAGCAGCAGTAGCAGCAGTAGCAGCAGTAGCAGCAGCAGTAGCAGCAGCAGCAGTAGCAGCAGCAGCAGCAGCAGCTGCAGCAGCAGCAGCAGCGTGGACGCCCTGATAGGAGCCTCTTCCTCCCGATCCTCATCTCTCCGGAGTCTCTGCTCACATTTCTCCATCCCTTTGCCTCCCATTTCCCCCGATTCCCCATTCTTTCTCTTTTCTATTCCCATTTCCTCGTTCACTCAATTTCCCCCATGCATCACATCCTTGACTCTGCTCCCCTTTCCCGTGGTGTGCAGCCACGGGTAAAAGGTTGACAATTCTTAGCAATTTTGGGTGACTTTGGCAATGAAATATTTACAAAATAAACATTTTTATAAGATTTATAGATACACGTATATAGATACATTGCGCTACGTACGAGGGTAATTGTTGAACGGGTGCTTAAGGCACGCATCTCTTTGTACGGTTAAATCCCCAAACGAGGCTCATTTAACAGCCGGGATTGATTGGGCAGCTTGTTATTGCGATGGATTTGTGCTCACTGGATGAGCATCTGAGCGAGTGAGCGAGTTGTTAACATCACGGATGGGTGGGAGCCTGGGATTCGAACCCAGGTTCTCAGCAGTGCTGGGTCCGTGTCTCCAAAAACGAGTTGGTAAAAAGCCCCCGGGTTGGGCAGTGGCAATACCACGTTCCTATGACAGGGGCCGCCACTGTACCCACTAAACAGTCACAGGTGATGTCACACCAAGTAGCAGGAATGCGATCCACCCCCCCCGAGGGATGAGGTCAGGATGGACACCCTGACCGGGAGTTAAACGCCAATGACCTTGCGATCGCGGGTGGAGCGCCCCGACCACGGCACCACTTGGCCGGACGAGGCTGAGCCAAACGGCGCAAATGCCACAAAGAGTTTCAGAACTTTTAGAGAAGAATTAATAAATGTGTTTATCGCGTTCACTCAGTAGCCACGCAGACTCAGCAGGGCACTTGCGGTAATCTCCCCCCCATCACTCCGCCTCCCCCCCATCACCCCCTCCCCCCCATCACCCCCTCCCCGCCATCACCCCCTCCCCCCCATCACCCCCCTCCCCCCCATCACCCCCTCCCTCCCATCACCCCCTCCCTCCCTCCCATCACCCCCACCCCCCCATCACCCCCTCCCCCCCATCATCCCCTCCCCCCCATCACTCCCTCCCCCCCATCACCCCCCTCCCCCCCATCACCCCCTCCCCCCCATTACCCCCTCTCTCCCATCACCGCCTCTCTCCCATCACCCCCTCCCCCCCATCACCCCCTCCCCCATCACCCCCTCCCCCCCATCACCGCCTCTCTCCCATCACCGCCACACCCCCATCACCACCTCTCCCCCATCACCCCCTCCCACCCATCACCCCCTCCCCCCATCACCGCCTCTCTCCCATCACCGCCTCTCCCCCATCACCCCCTCCCCCCCATCACCCCCTCCCCCCCATCACCCCCTCCCCCCCATCACCCCCTCCCATCACCCCCTCCCTCCCTCCCATCACCCCCACCCCCCCATCACCCCCCTCCCCCCCATCATCCCCTCCCCCCCATCACTCCCTCCCCCCCATCACCCCCTCCCCCCCATCACCACCTCCCCCCCATCACCCCCTCCCCCCCCCATCACCCCCTCCCCCCCCATCACCCCCTCCCTCCCATCACCCCCTCCCTCCATTCACCCCCTCCCCCCCATCACCGCCTCCCCCCAATCACCCCCTCCCCCACCATCACCCCCTCCCCCCCATCACCCCCTCCCCCCCATCACCCCCTCCCCCCCATCACCGCCTCCCCCCCATCACCGCCTCCCTCCCATCACCCCCTCCCCCCCATCACCCCCTCCCCCCCATCACCCCCTCCCCCCCATCACCCCCTCCCCCCTATCACCCCCTCCCCCCCATTACCCCCTCTCTCCCATCACCGCCTCTCTCCCATCACCCCCTCCCCCCCATCACCCCCTCCCCCCCATCACCCCCTCCCCCCCATCACCGCCTCTCTCCCATCACCGCCACACCCCCATCACCACCTCTCCCCCATCACCCCCTCCCCCCCATCACCCCCTCCCCCCCATCACCCCCTCCCCCCATCACCGCCTCTCTCCCATCACCGCCTCTCCCCCATCACCCCCTCCCCCCCATCACCGCCTCTCTCCCATCACCCCCTCCCCCCCATCACCCCCTCCCCCCCATCACCCCCACCCCCCCATCACCCCCTCCCCCCCATCACCCCCTCCCCCCCATCACCCCCTCCCATCACCCCCTCCCTCCCTCCCATCACCCCCACCCCCCCATCACCCCCTCCCCCCCATCATCCCCTCCCCCCCATCACTCCCTCCCCCCCATCACCCCCTCCCCCCCATCACCCCCTCCCCCCCATCACCCCCTCCCCCATCACCCCCTCCCCCCCATCACCGCCTCTCTCCCATCACCGCCACACCCCCATCACCACCTCTCCCCCATCACCCCCTCCCCCCCATCACCCCCTCCCCCCATCACCCCCTCCCCCCCATCACCCCCTCCCCCCCATCACCCCCTCCCCCCCATCACCCCCTCCCCCCTATCACCCCCTCCCCCCCATTACCCCCTCCCCCCCATCACCCCCTCCCCCCATCACCCCCTCCCCCCCATCACCCCCTCCCCCCATCACCCCCTCCCCCCCATCACCCCCTCCCCCCTATCACCCCCTCCCCCCCATTACCCCCTCTCTCCCATCACCGCCTCTCTCCCATCACCCCCTCCCCCCCATCACCCCCTCCCCCCCATCACCGCCTCTCTCCCATCACCGCCACACCCCCATCACCCCCTCCCCCCCATCACCACCTCTCCCCCATCACCCCCTCCCCCCCATCACCCCCTCCCCCCCATCACCCCCTCCCCCCATCACCGCCTCTCTCCCATCACCGCCTCTCCCCCATCACCCCCTCCCCCCCATCACCGCCTCTCCCCCCATCACCCACTCCCCCCCATCACCCCCTCCCCCCCATCACCGCCTCCCCCCATCACCACCTCCCCCCCATCACCCCCTCCCCCCCATCACCGCCTCTCTCCCATCACCGCCACACCCCCATCACCACCTCTCCCCCATCACCCCCTCCCCCCCATCACCCCCTCCCCCCCATCACCCCCTCCCCCCCATCACCCCCCTCCCCCCATCACCGCCTCTCTCCCATCACCGCCTCTCCCCCCATCACCACCTCCCCCCCATCACCCCCTCCCCCCCATCACCGCCTCTCTCCCATCACCGCCACACCCCCATCACCGCCTCTCCCCCCATCACCCCCCTCCCCCCCATCACCCCCTCCCCCCCATCACCGCCTCCCCCCCATCACCGCCTCTCTCCCATCACCGCCACACCCCCATCACCCGCCTCTCCCCCCATCACCCCCTCCCCCCCATCACCCCCTCCCCGCCTCTCTCCCATCACCGCCTCTCCCCCATCACCCCCCTCCCCCCATCACCGCCTCTCCCCCCATCACCCTCCCCCATCCCCCCATCACCGCCTCTCTCCCATCACCGCCACACCCCCATCACCACCTCTCCCCCATCACCCCCTCCCCCCCATCACCACCTCCCCCCCCATCACCCCCTCCCCCCCATCACCGCCTCTCTCCCATCACCGCCACACCCCCATCACCACCTCTCCCCCATCACCCCCCTCCCCCCCCATCACCCCCTCCCCCCCATCACCCCCTCCCCCCATCACCGCCTCTCTCCCATCACCGCCTCTCCCCCCATCACCCCCTCCCCCCCATCACCGCCTCTCCCCCCATCACCCCTCCCCCCCATCACCCCCTCCCCCCCATCACCGCCTCTCTCCCATCACCGCTTCTCCCCCATCACTCCCCCATCACCCCCTCCCCCCCATCACCACCTCCCCCCCCCATCACTCCCTCTCCCATCACTCCCTCTCCCATCACTCCCTCTCCCATCACTCCCTCTCCCATCACCGCCTTCGCCCCATCACCGCTTCTCTCCCATCACCGCCTCTCCCCACCATCTCCACCTCTCTCTCCCATCGCATATCACCAACTCTCTCTGCCATTACCGCCTCTCTTGTTCCCATCCCCGCTTGTTTCTTCTACCCTTGCTGCTTTCTCCCATCGCTGCATCCTCTCTCTCTCCAATCACAGCCACTGTCTAGCTTCCTATTGACGCACGGCCACATAAATGCGGCTTCTATCCCCGCGTCTGAGTGGATGGCCGAGTTCTTGGATGGGTGGGTGGATAACTGACCGAGTGAGTAAAATTGTGCGCGTCACTGATTGAATTGCTCTGAGACGGAGCGAGCGAGCGAGCGAGCGATCGAAACAGCGAGCCAGCCAATGAGCGAGCGGACGCGTGAGTCTGAAAGCGAGAAAGTGCGCAGCCGGGTGAGTGATTGAGGAAGTGAGTCAGCCGTTAAGTGAGCGGTTGAGTAAGTGAGCGAGTGAGTGAACGAACGAGCACGAAAATGAGTGGTTGAGTGCGTGGTTGCATGGGCGGGAAAGCAAAGAAGCAAATAGGTGAGCGTTTGAGTGAATGAGCGAGTGAGTGAACGAGGAATTGATTATGTGGGTGAGCGAGCGGCTGAGTGAACGATTAGGTGAATAATGAGCGAGTGAGTGGTTACGTAATTGACGAGCGCGCGAATGAGTGAGAGGTTAAGTGAACGATGAGCGAGCGAGTGAGCGGTTAAGTGAATGTTGAGCGAGCGAGTGAGCGGTTAAGTGAATGATGAGCGGGCGAGTGAGCGGTTAAGTGAATGTTGAGCGAGCGGAGTGAGCGGTTAAGTGAATGATGAGCGAGCGAGTGAGCGGTTAAGTGAACGATGAGCGGGCGAGTGAGCGGTTAAGTGAATGATGAGCGGGCGAGTGAGCGGTTAAGTGAATGTTGAGCGAGCGAGTGAGTGCGGTTAAGTGAATGTTGAGCGGGCGAGTGAGTGGTTAAGTGAACGATGAGTGAACGAGTGAGCGGTTAAGTGAATGTTGAGCGAGCGAGTGAGCGGTTAAGTGAATGATGAGCGGGCGAGTGAGTGGTTAAGTGAATGATGAGCGGGCGAGTGAGCGGTTAAGTGAATGTTGAGCGGGCGAGTGAGCGGTTAAGTGAATGATGAGCGGGCGAGTGAGCGGTTAAGTGAACGATGAGTGAACGAGTGAGCGGTTAAGTGAATGATGAGCGGGCGAGTGAGCGGTTAAGTGAATGTTGAGCGGGCGAGTGAGCGGTTAAGTGAATGATGAGCGGGCGAGTGAGCGGTTAAGTGAACGATGAGTGAACGAGTGAGCGGTTAAGTGAATGTTGAGCGAGCGAGTGAGCGGTTAAGTGAATGATGAGCGGGCGAGTGAGTGGTTAAGTGAATGTTGAGCGGGCGAGTGAGCGGTTAAGTGAATGATGAGCGGGCGAGTGAGCGGTTAAGTGAATGTTGAGCGAGCGAGTGAGCGGTTAAGTGAATGATGAGCGAGCGAGTGAGCGGTTAAGTGAATGATGAGCGAGCGAGTGAGCGGTTAAGTGAATGATGAGCGGGCGAGTGAGTGGTTAAGTGAATGATGAGCGAGCGAGTGAGTGGTTAAGTGAATGATGAGCGAGCGAGTGAGAGGTTAAGTGAACGATGAGCGAGCGAGTGAGCGGTTAAGTGAATGTTGAGCGAGCGAGTGAGCGGTTAAGTGAATGATGAGCGAGTGAGTGAGCGGTTAAGTGAATGATGAGCGAGTGAGTGAGCGGTTAAGTGAATGATGAGCGAGCGAGTGAGTGGTTAAGTGAATGATGAGCGAGTGAGTGAGCGGTTAAGTGAATGATGAGCGAGCGAGAGAGCGGTTAAGTGAATGATGAGCGAGTGAGTGAGCGGTTAAGTGAATGATGAGCGAGCGAGAGAGCGGTTAAGTGAATGATGAGCGAGTGAGTGAGCGGTTAAGTGAATGATGAGCGAGCGAGAGAGCGGTTAAGTGAATGATGAGTGAGCGAGTGAACGGTTAAGTGAGCGACGACCTAGCGAGTGAGCGGTTAAATGAGCGATGACCTAGCGAGTGAGTGAGCGGTTAAGTGAATGATGAGCGAGCGAGTGAGCGGTTAAGTGAATGTTGAGCGAGCGAGTGAGTGGTTAAGTGAATGATGAGCGAGTGAGTGAGCGGTTAAGTGAATGATGAGCGAGCGAGAGAGCGGTTAAGTGAATGATGAGCGAGTGAGTGAGCGGTTAAGTGAATGATGAGCGAGCGAGAGAGCGGTTAAGTGAATGATGAGTGAGCGAGTGAACGGTTAAGTGAGCGACGACCTAGCGAGTGAGCGGTTAAATGAGCGATGACCTAGCGAGTGAGTGAGCGGTTAAGTGAATGATGAGCGAGCGAGTGAGCGGTTAAATGAGCGATGACCTAGCGAGTGAGTGAGCGGTTAAGTGAGCGACGAGCGAGCGAGAGAGCGATTAAGTGAATGATGAGCGAGCGAGTGAGCGGTTAAGTGAGCGACGAGCGGGCGAGCATCTGAGCGAGCGAGCGACAGCCCCTCGAGGCAAAGCGACTGTCACGGGGAGCCAGCCCCCCCACCCCCGCTCCCCCCCCCTCCTCCCTCTCGGCATCTCCCTTTGATGCCCCCCTCCCCCATGCGCCCCCAAAATGAACAGCGCTCGTTTCAAGTCCCCCATGGCTCCGGCGTGGGGGGGGACGGGGCTGTATCAGCACGCGGCAAGCGAGGGAGCTTGTCCGCGGAGGCCCTCAGCGGCGAGAGAGACGTCGCATGCGGGACGCGACGGGGCCAGGCCGAGGGAAGAACGAAACTCCCGGGGTATTTACATTCGCGGCTCTCGGTCCCCGCGGGCCCCCTTTCTTCCCGAGCGCAACATTTATTTTGCCTGGGACGCGGCCAGCGACGGAAAGCGCTGACACCGAAGCTGACGTCGCCCATCGGAAGAAGGGGGTTGGGGGGGGGGGCCTCTTTCCAGAGGTGGGACAAAGTCATTGTTATGTAAGTCCAAGTCGAGTCGCAAGTCATCAAATTCATGACTCGAGTCTGACTCGAGTCCAAGTCACATGACTCGAGTCCACATCTCATAGGTGGGACAAAGTCATTGTTATGCAAGTCCAAGTCGAGTCGCAAGTCATCAAATTCATGACTCGAGTCTGACTCGAGTCCAAGTCACATGACTCGAGTCCACATCTCATAGGTGGGACAAAGTCATTGTTATGCAAGTCCAAGTCGAGTCGCAAGTCATCAAATTCATGACTCGAGTCTGACTCGAGTCCAAGTCACATGACTCGAGTCCACATCTCATAGGTGGGACAAAGTCATTGTTATGCAAGTCCAAGTCGAGTCGCAAGTCATCAATTCATGACTCGAGTCTGACTCGAGTCCAAGTCACATGACTCGAGTCCACATCTCATAGGTGGACAAAGTCATTGTTATGCAAGTCCAAGTCGAGTCGCAAGTCATCAAATTCATGACTCGAGTCTGACTCGAGTCCAAGTCACATGACTCGAGTCCACATCTCATAGG